>NC_142863.1:7505000-8130000 GCF_061612785.1 Hesperophylax consimilis | reverse complement strand
TGAAAAGAAAATTTTGGGTACACCCAATCATAGCCGAATGATTTTCTGTAGGAATTTTCCAAGTGTTAATTGGTGAGTTGAGAAGTGATGAACTAAAGTTCTTTAATTATTTTAGAATAATAATGATTGGATTATTTATATAGCGCCGTTTTCACCATGAAAAATCACCTCAAGGGCGCTTAATGGCTTAAGAGAATGTCTATCACTTCCTTTAACCATCTACTGGAATGAGTTTCAGAGAGCTTAACATATCAAAATACAAAATTGAGAAAGTGCATTTGTCCTGAAGAAAGGCTATCGATATTTTAAAGTAAGAAAACAATAACAACTCAAATATTTTTTATTATGTGTTTATTTAACTAATACGCTCTTCCGTGCATCTCATTAAAGCTTTAAAATTTAAAAAAAGTAAACTTAAAAAAATAAAAATAATAATTTTGATGTACAGAAGTTGTGTACACCAAGTGTTTTGTTTTTATTTAGTTAAAGATAAAATATTACCATACTCTTTCTTCGACCAGTGGTATTAAATTTTCGGGATTTATTTCCTTATCCATTATTGTAGTTTTGATTTATTTACTTGACAAAATAACCAAATACAAGCACGCAGCGTGCCTGCTTCCTTGCGACAGGGAGCGGGCGGGGAGGGGTCGGGGTTTGGCGGGGACTCTGCCGGAACGACTGGACGACAAGTGTGAACAGCTCCATACAACACTGTGAGCGAGCGTGTGCCGACACGATTTGAAAACGGACGCGCTGCGTAGGCGAGCCATCCGACAAAAAATGTCGGATCCGTTTTCAAATCGTGTCGGACAAGTGTGAACAGCTCCATACATCCACTACAGCCACTAGGGCATCCGATTTTAAAACGGGACCCGCCCCCGATTTGAAAACGGAAGTGGGAACGGGCCCTTATCCTGTATTATTTTTTACGACTGTAAATATATTCGCTTCGTATTTCATCAGTTAAATACAGTGAAAAGATCAAAAATAACTAATATCTCCAACGGAGTCACCAATATTGTAAGATTATCAAATTGCTATTATTTAGGTATATTTTTTTCATTTTTCACATACCTATTGTACTAAAAATATGTATATCTATATGAGACGTGTGGGATTGCACTAACCTCCCCACATCCTGGAATTATTAATTTTTTTCTTTTCCGACTTTATGTCCGGGTTAAATCTTCCCCACAAGAAAAACTAAACCCTTCCACACACTTTTCCACAAATAATCATCTAGTCAATCCACATTATGCAAGCAATATAAGCATAATATATACACAACAAAACAAGAACAACACGTCAACTCACCAGAGATCAAATGGGAAAATAATTCACCGACTCCAGATATTTTCATATCAGAGGGTTCGGCTCGGTAGAACTCCTAACAGGGCCTATAAATCCTACTGATCCCTCAATATAAATATTTAAAAAATCTTTCGTAATCCTACATGTATTTAAAATGACTGATTTTTGCATTTTTATATATAAATTCTTTGACAGATCTAATACGCCTAAATTTTGAATAAGAGAGCTAGGTATAATGCCAGTAGCCGAAATAACAAATGGTAATATTTTTATAGTCTGAGAATGCCAAATTCTTTTAATTTCATTTCCTAAATCTGTGTATTTTCTTATTTTTTTTAGAAACAAATTTTTGAATATTACAGGAATTTGGAATTATTATTATTATTATTAGGTGCTATTACTATTAAGGTAACTAACTAATTTTACCATAATATCTATTCAGAGGAGGATTGCTAAGGCCCCGTAGTAAGCGTTTAAAGATGTTTTGAAAAGGAGATATGTCAATACGAATGTTAGAGGGAGCGCGCTAATATTAAAAATGGAAAATAATTAAGCGACAATAATGAAAATATTTAATAAAACACGACTCGTACGAAATAGAGCAAACATCTCTTAACACATGCTTAAGTTGCATTTAAAGATACACTGTAAATTTTTTCATGCCTATAACATATTAAATAACAGAACAAAACGTGTTTTAAATAATTTCGGAGTTTACTTTGCGATCTTTTTCTATTGAGAGAATTTCATATAATTAACGTTTCGACATAACAAATGTATAGATATTATCTTAAAAATAAACACATTTTTTTGAAGAAGTGGATGAGAAAGATACGACTTCAAAACTTACACTGCTGGTGCGAGTGCAGGTCCGCTGAGTTATTTCAGGCTGTAGTCTGCAACGTGAAAATTGACTTGATGATAGCTGACCTCCGATATGAAGGCTTTTCATTGTATTTCATCTTGATGTACATGTTCTGTAACAATGATTAATAATTAAAGGCTTATGTTTAACTGCTTACTTACCAAAAAAAACTTACATCCAAAAACATACATTTTCAACCCAAAATGGGTAATTGTTTACCAAATTTGACACCTTATTTTATACTAAAACGTTACCTTTATATTTAATTATACGTTAGTCAAATAAAGACACAAAAATAATACGATTTTCTTATAAGTAGTTAATATTTATTAAAATTTACTACTTGTGAGAAAAATAATAGTATTTTATCACAACTATTAAATGTTTATCAAAACTTACTACTTATGAGAAAAATAATACGATTCTCTCATAAGTAGTAAATGTTTGTTAAAATTTACTACTTGTAAGAAAATAATAGTATTTTATCACAAGTAATAAATGTTTATCGAAATTTTAAACCCAACTTATTTTGAAATGTTATAAAAAAAATGGTTTTCCAAAAAAAGTTATGTTTGCCAAAATTTTCAAAAGAATTTTATTATTAAACTAGCAGAATCCCGTTACGCATTGCTGTGGCTTAATCTGCCTGTGCAGATAGAGAAACAATAGCGCATAGTGCGCGACGGAGTCAATCGCTTTGTGTTCATGAGAGACAGTGAACGAGTCAGTTCGTTGAAATTAGTTTAATGTGCTGTTGTCATGGTTTCGCCAAGTATGAAAAATTAGTTTTATAACAGCAAACGTTAGAAACTTTATTCTTTCACTGACTGACTCGGCGAGCAATCAGTAAGTGTTCTTTTAAAAAATAACCTTACTACCGCTGTTAAGGCGAAGCTTAAAGCTGAATCACTATTTTGATTAATCTTTATAACAAATTGGTGTAGATTATGAATACCAAAAAATATGCTTTAGATAAATTGAAGGTTTTCCTATCGTTTCGCTTGAGTAGAATACAAATAAAAAAATAAATTACCCAATAAAAAATATAAATGTAAACTACTGAAAAAATATTTTTTCAATAGAAATGTAAAGGAAACAACTTTTAAAAAATACAGTATTATAGCTAAGATTATCTGTGACAACTTGATTAACTTTTTTGCTTTCTTTTAAAATTATTTTCAAAATAAATAAAAACCAGTTTTGTGCTTGAAATCGAACGTTTCTAGACTCCGTTTGTCAAGCGATTTGCATGCCTATTACCTACAATATAAGGTATACCAAGAATATACACATGTTTGGCTTGTAGCTTCCTCTTAACAAAAACAGCATAATTTTACTTTTTACAGATCTATATAATATATGTATAAAAAAAACCGTGACCAGATAACTCATCAAAATGACAATTCAACACACCTATAAAAAGTGTATAAAGTTATGAAAAGTGATGAAACAAAAACTAATTTAAATAGGATACATATGTAACGAACTATTTACATAATTTACAAATTTAAAGGTGTGTTGAATTGTCATTTTGAGGAGTTATCATGGAACCATATTTGTTGTCATAATTAAAATAATTTTCAAATTTGAGCAGAAGGCCGTTAATAATAAACAATTGAAGTAATGATTTATTTATTTACTTGATCGAAAATATCTGTTGATTCGATTTGAATAGACAGCTACTTCCCAGCCTTTATCTTCCCCATCTCATCCCCCTTCACACCGGGGGATGAGATGGGGACGGTTGGGACTCTTGTGCGGCATTCACGTAAAAATAAATATAAATTAACAAGAGATAATAATACTTGTAAAAATTATTTGGGGGAAGTATTGTCACCCTAAAGTGAGGTACGGAACAAAACTTGAATATCGTAACTTTAAATTAGTGTTGCCAATCTTCGTCAGTTATTTATACCAATAAAATTTGTAAATAAATAAATTTTATTGCTATAAAAAATTAGTTCGTATAAAACCGTCAATAACAAAAAGGAAAAATATCTTAAAATAAAATGTAGCGCTTTACATGGTGTCCGGAAGCTAGTGATACAAGCGTGAAATTGGTGAATCTGCAAGACGTAACATTGAGAACCCAAAAAAACAACAAAAAAATAAGGGATGTTTTGTCAAACTTAACCTTAAAAATGTAAACTCGATTTACTCGAAAACGAAAGTTCAAATTTAAAAAAATTGTAGCATTAGTTTCCGGATACCATGTCAAGTTTGGTATCTACGACGTGTTGGATCTGAAATAAGATTTTTAAGTTTTTACATATTGCTTACCACTTTATTAATAGCTGCTTTGGATTCGCTCAACTACAAGATGCGGAAGGACCATCTTCAGAGAATTGTTGTAGAATAGCTTGGTCATTATAACCACGTTTGCTGTAGGAGTTTTGTTTTCAATGGTTGACATTGAGAATGTTCCAAGGAAGCCATCGGATATTTCTTCAGATTCTTATCGCAGTGGTTTGTAGGTTTGGTTTCAAAGATCTCTGTTTTTTCTCGAAATCTCTTTCTAGTCTGAACAGCTGATTTCTTATTTTTGGACATCATGCTATCTACGTTATAGGTTGTGATTTATCAGAATATCAGTGTTAATTCAAGATAACCTTATAAACTTGCTGACTCACGTCCAGGAAACCGCTATGGACTAAAAGCGAAATTCTGCTTCTATCGTGAAGCCCCTCAGATAAGTCGTGGAGAACTTAATGGCTGACTTCGTACGTGAACAACAAGCACGTTTTTGTAAATCCAATTATTAAACTTTCCTTGTTCTTTCTCTTTCGGAAGCTGCGGACCTCATTAAGTTACGTCTGTTGCAGTCACAGCCGTTGTGCGTATATGATGGTCAAATGTGGCTTAAAGAATTCTGTACTGTGTTAATGTGTACATATTTCAATAACAGAACACATCGTTGAAGGATGTCTCTTCATCTCATACATGAGGCACATCTGTGCTGAACCAAGTAACTCCCGATGCCATGAATGGCTGCATAACCTCAGCATTCCACTTTGACTTTCACCAAACGCAGAAGAAGACGATATCTTTGCATCATTGTTTGTTATATATTGTTTCCGCAATTTATTTATTTAAGAAGATTTTTCTTATTTCTTTTTGCTGATTTTATCATCATCTTTCTTTGGATTCGCTTCTCTTCGATGTACATTTCACTTTCTTTCCTGGTGACAACACCATTTTCTTTATCTTACTCATTATAGCTGATGATTATTGTTCACAGATAGAGTGTTTCTTCCGTCTGTAATCAAAGAAAAACAATGGTTAGTATATCAGTTAATAATTTTGTTTTTATCTTTCTTGTATAAGGAAAGAGTTCATCATAAACATAACACAAGATTCCCTTAAAATTAAAATTCCGAAATTACTAAAGGTTTACGTATATGGTAAATGCATATTATATTTGTATAAAGTAGAGAAAAGTCGATGTTTTATAATAAAGTCGTAAAAATATATTTTCTGGCACTATATTGCTGACGCTGTCTAAACCTAATGAGATACATCAACATGATGTAATACGGAATTGTATATCTTAAAAAGGCTTACAGAAAAGTCCACAATGGTTTATATCTATCTCATAAGGATATACACGTCAGCTAATGTACCAATAAGTACGGAGAAAGAATACCCAAAATACTTAATATACTACCAATAAAAATTAAAAATAATAATATTTGCACTGCTAAAGTCAAATATAATCCAAAAAACTAGCTATTTGATTGGTAATTTATACTGATGCCCTACTGAAGCTCTTGTATTGATAATTGGAAATCACATTTCGACTTATAATTTTCCAATTCCTCGAGTACCTACCTACATCTGTGAAACTATTGATTTGATTGTTCATTTATACCCGCGTGTTTGTTATAATTCTTATTTTAACACATTGATTAATTGTAAATCTATCATCACCATTGTTATACGTATATACCGTTTGAAAATGTACCATGTAATTACATAAAATGCCAATAGGAATCTGAAGACAAACTAAGAGTAGTTTAGCATGTTTAAATGTTAATCTTCTTTATTATTCTTAAACATATATAAATACAAATGTAAATGTTCGTTTGCTCAAAACCTTAAACCTCCAAAAGTTGTCCACCGATTGCTTTGCCTTTGAATATGCGTATGTTTTTATTTTATTTTATTTTATTTTATTTTATTTGGAAAACCAACAGTTATATATACATATAATACACAGATGTAACCTTCGACATGTAAAAACATGCTATTTTTAACAGCACCATCTTTTGGACGTAAAAGCAATACGCGCTATTGCTTCTCTATCTGCACAGACAGACTGAGCTACAGCAATTCGTAGCGGGGTACAGCTACTAAATAATAAATAAAGAAACTAAAAATTTCAATTAATGATGATAACACTTTCAGCATATTGGACAAATTGACTATCAACAGCGCCATAAATATGTTGAACAAAGTTGCATTTTTTTAAAAACAGTGCCATCTGTTTGAGTAAAAGTAAAACGCGCTGTTGTTTCTCTATCTGCACAGTAACGAGTGGCGGAATACAGCTAGCATACAAATAATAAAAATCCCTTAAAAACCTATTATTAAAATCTCAAATGTTTGTAGAGGGATCCCTCGGGAAGTTACTAATTCATCGTTTAGAGAAATAAAACGCTAACCACATTTTCACTTAATTTTTTTACTCCAATCATAGAAAAATTGAAAGAACTCGATATTTCAAAAACGCATTCATTTTGTTTGGGAAATTTGTAAGAAAACTGTATCTTCACTTTTATCTCGTTCATATAATAAAAAATAAGAAATATTTTTTAAAGTTAACCCGATTGTTACGATAGCGGCGTGAAATATGTATTAAGGCGATGCACTACGTAGTAATGCAAAATCATGTGTTTTTGGTTTGAAAATTTGGTCGCCTAGAAATGTTTCAGATGCTTTTAATAAATACCGTGAGTATAATACAGTTTGACCTTTGAAATAATCGAGTATTTTTTACATAAGTCTGTTTTACATTTTTTAATAACTGCTTTAAAGTTCAAAATTTCCTACTTACGAATCCATTTTTGGTTATGGTTTTATTGTATAATGTGGCAAATTAAGTTATTTATAAAATGATCGGAAAACATTAAAATATTTATGCGTGAACATCCACAAAATAAAATAAAAGGCACTTTTTGGCCGACTTCAGCTTTAGCGACTCTATTCAAAATATTACAAGACGTAGTGCATCGCCTTAATTAATTTTGGCTATTTTTATGGATTCCAGTGTAAATATTTGATGCAAATTGGAAATAATCATTATTTCTAGATAGAAAAAAATACTTTTATAAAATATGGGCGCTCGGTCATATATGACCCTAAAACGCTGGAGGGGTTAAGTTTTAATTTATTGTTTTATTTAATTACTTCAAAATTATTCTCGTTTCGTGTTAATCTTCTAAATTCATACTTGATATGTATAATTTAAAAAAAAATGCTGATTTTATTTTATGTGTCATTTTCATACTATCGTGTTAACAAAAACCTAACTAACAACCATTCTGCAAGCTGCCATCTCAACACAGGCGTTTAATAATTAAATACAATTAAAATTAATTGCAAGCTGTAATTAAATGTAATATTAAACAATTAAATAAAAAATTGTCAGATTACTATCGTACTTGTAACAATAAAACAACGGATTAACAGTTAGATTCCTGCACAAGTGAAGAGGAAGCTACAAGTCAAAAATGTGTATATTCTTGGTATACCTTATATTGTTAGGCAATAGGCATTAAAATCGCTTGACAAACGGAGTCTAGAAACGTTCGATTTCAAACCCAAAACAGGTTTTAATTTATTTTCTAAATAATTTTATAAGAAAGCAAAAAATTTAATCAAGTGAAACTGTTACAGATAATCTTAGCTATAATACTGTATTTTTTTAAAGTTGTTTCCTTTTCGCGTTCATACATTTCTATTGAAAAAATATTTTTTTAGTAGTTTACATTTATATTTTTTATTGAGTAATCTATTTTTTATTTGTATTCTACTCAAGCGAAAAAATAGGAAAACCTTCAATTTATCTAAAGCGAATTTTTTGGTATTCATAATGTATACCAATTCGTTATAAAGATTAATCAAAATAGTGATTTGGCAAGAAGTCACAAGTGTGCTTGCACTAGCACAAGCTATCAAATACACGAGGCGGGTAATGTTACACGGAGAAAACTTACTGATATGATATATTGTTAATTTATTAAAAATCTGGTCAAATTATTCATTTTCCTGTTAAAAACGGGACTACAGGCCTAATAATGATTGATAAAAAACTATTACTAAAGCACGAATATGTTATGAAAAAGTCGGAACACGTGTTCTTGAAAATAATAATATGTTCGCATCTCATCCATTATATTTATAAGGACAAGGATACCTTTGTTGAACACGTTTTCAGATATGTTCTGAATGACTAATATTTTACTAGGAAATGGTCATGCAGTCATATTTTTTACAATATTTAAAAAAAAATCGTATTCATTTTTTCTCCGTTAAAAGTCGAAAAAACAGAAAAGCAAGCGTGTATTTGAATATATATGAATGTGGTTGATGCAAATTGTCAATCACATCAGAGTCCCAACTGCTCCTTATTGGTCAATTATTGGGGTATGTTATAAGGCTGAATGTAGTGTGGAGGGAATGGAGATGGGTAAGAGAAAGGTGAGGAAGTACCTGGCTATTCATACCTGGTCACCAAACACAGCTAAAGCCATTTCAAGCAAAGCTTCGATTATAAATTTTGGTCTTTCAACAGGGCGCTACTGAAAGTACCTACTTCTCTGGAACGTGCCGCAAATCATCTATTTATGTAAAGAAAAGTGACTGATGCGGGTGGCCACGTGGCGAATGGCCACGTGGCTAACGGGCTGGCGACTTTAATTTTTATACAAATCTTCAGTTTTATTACTATTTATTTATTTATTTTAATACAAACGGCACGACATATGCCATTAACATAAATATAAAATTATAGTTAAAAAAGGAATAAAGTATACAGAATAAAGTTTAAGGTATAATATACGGTATACACTGTTAAGTATTCAGTATAATTTTGTGTAAAGTGGAAAGTTAATAAAGGATAAATTATAAAAAACAAGTAAGAAAGTTAAGAAAAAAAATATTGTTAATAATGACTTATTTGTCAACTATGCAAAACATAAATGATTTTCAATTATCAAAGTAACAATAATGTATGCTTAAGTGATGAAATTTTGCACACTTGACCATCAAGACAAGAAGGTCACTGTCTACAGGATTCAGGGTTTTCCAATAAGAGGTGTTATTTTGAATAGCCCGCTATTTCGGTAGATGTTACTTTTAAAGCTGTCATTTTTTGACATTTGACAAGTAGAAACTACGCCATTAATAAAAATGGAACGATACACGCTTCAAAAACGCATTGAAATTATTAAAATTCACTTGAGTGAATCAAATGCAAATCATCTTGAGTGATGAGGCCCATTTCCACCTCGGTGGCTTCGTCAACAAGCAAAATTGTCGCATCTGGGGCTCGGAAAACCCAAGAGTTATTGTTGAATAGCCTCTTTATCGAGAGATGATTGATGATTTTTTATGGCCGGAATTGGATGGTATTGTACTGGACAACGTTTACTTTCAACAAGACGGCGCTACGTGCCACACAAACAACGAAACCATTGATCTTTTACGATTGAATATCGAAATAACACCTCTTATTGGAAAACCCTGTATTTCAAACAACTTAAAGCCCGGGCAACGGCGGGGACTTCAGCAAGTATGATATATTATGAACAAATTCTGAAATAACATGATTCAATCAAACAAAATGTACTTGATCACGCCGGGATTTGAACCCGTGACTTCCCGATTCTTAGCCAAGGACCACTTAACCACGGAGGTCGTAAGTCAGTTAAATCAACTTAAAAACAAATATCTTCGAAATAATTAACCGGTTATGGTAATTGAGTCAATACATTCGAAATCCTCCCAATCAGGCATCGCGGGTCTAACCATTTGCTAACTAAGTCCTCCATCATTGCACAAGCAACATATTCCCTCTGCAATGAAGAGAGCAGGAGGAATTCATATATAACCAAGAAATATTTTACTTTGATTAAAAAATAAATATAAAAAGATTCTTACCTTAATTTCATATCTACTGGTGATAATAACATTGTCTTTCGCCATTTCTGTCCTCATTCCGGAATGAAATTTAACCACCAAGAAAATTAAAAAAATGAAAATTCAAAATATCACGTAGTTGTTTTGCGTTATTTTGTAGTTAATTGACCTTCAGTGAGTTTTTTCAAAACTATTTCTCCTGGAGCAAAATAATACGTGCAAACGAACTGAGGGTTTAGCAAGAATATTTTATTGTTGCTTTGATGTAGAGATGTTTGACATTCCTGTCTCGGTTACTTGGAAAGAACGTTCTCCGTGGAACCGGTTATTTTTTTAACACAAAAGTTTTTTTAAACTTCTATTGTACGATTGAACCTTCCTACCCAGGAATTGTCATCGACAAACCTGCTAACATCGGAAAATGCCGATTGGGTAGGACCCACATTTATTTCGTATATTATCTGCTGTAATGTCATCCGATATCAGAGAAATCATGTCCGCATGTGTTGCCTCTAAAAGTTAATTTAATGTATTGTCATCGATAACGAGTCTGCCTGCTGAGTTTCAGCTTTATCAGATGTCGGAGAGTGGGTTAATTTCCGCTTCGAACATTTTCATTTATGCATTACCGTATATATTTACGCCGGGGGAGAAGTAAAAATGCAAGTTCTGTTTTTATGATTTAAATAACCTAAGAGATAATAAAATAACTTTAATACATAATTTTGTGCACGTTTTTTCATCTCTCCGACGTTAACGGTTTGTTGTTTCTTGTTGTAATATTAAGACCACGCATTCCGAATTTCTACAGGTTCATAACATATTTCCATTGATAACTTAAAAGTTTTAAGCACTTAAAAAAATATAATATTTTATTTTTGAAGATAATCTCCATACAAAATGTACTTATATGAAATTCCCTTTAAATGAATCGTATATTTTGCTCGAAAAATTATAAAAAAACTTATTTGATTTTGTTATTTAACATGTTGTAAGAATGAAAAATCTCAAAGTGATTCTTTAAATGCTACTTAAGACATTACATTGCACGAGAGATAATACAGGGTGTCCGGGGGTAAAGTGCGCTAACTTCGGAGGGTGATTCTACGTAGAAATACAACTAAAAAGAAGAAAAATTCGAAATTCCAACGTTTTAATGTAGTTCTTAGGTTAAAAAGTTGAATTGTTTGTGTGGGAAAGTAAATATTCTCCCATGGAAAAATATTTTTATATGGGTTATAAGTTGGGTAAGTTTTTAGATTCTCACGGCCAAAAGCATTTTTGTTGTTTGTTTTTGGGGTGTTATGCCGTGTTGATGGACACTGCAACGCTGTCCGAAACGTCGGCTAAAGAAGGAGTTAGCGCAACACGGCATAACACCCCAAAAACAAACAACAAAAAAAGGGTTATAAGTTATTTATCTTTTTTACTTCTATCATCATGTAGAATTACCACCCGAAGTTAGCGCACTTTACCCCCGGAAACCCTCTTATTTTGCTCTATTTTAAATAAGTCAAAAATATTTTCACTCCCGCCTGCTAATCATTATCATCGTTTTTGTTAATTTTTATATTTGCATATTTACAAAATAACAATTATAACTGTCTAACATTCATTTTTACATATGTCTCAATTGTAAACCATCTTCTTCTTCTTTTTGAACGCTTCTTCCGGAGTTTTAAGGCGATGCCATACGTAGTAATTCAAAATCATTTGTTTTTGGTTTGAAAATTTGGTCGCCTACAAATGTTTCAGATGCTTTAATTAAATACTGCGAGTAGAATACATCTTGGCCTTTGAAATAATCGGGTATTTTTTAGATAAGTCTTTTTATAAGCCCAGAAAAAAATAATGTAAGGGCCCATGAAAACTGCTTTAAAGTTCAAAATCTCCTACTTACGAACCCATTTTCGGTTATGATTTTATTGTATAATGTAGCAAATTAAGTTATTTATAAAATGATCGAAAAAAAAAATATATTTATGCCTGAACATCCACAAAATAAAATAAAAGGTACTGCTTGGCCATGTTTTTTTCTTGCATAAATCAAAACAGGCAGATGGTGTTAAGCGGGAATTTAAACCTTATCGCCATCTACGTAAGGGTTGTTATTGATAGCGGCTCAATTTAAAATACTACACAACGTAGTGCATCGCCTTAAGTTGAAACGAACTGTAACTTTAATAATTTGGGCGTATTAAGCAGGTTCTATTCTCAAAAATTCTCTGGTAACCCACTCACCGCACTCCCTCGTCTATTTTGTTTTTGAGTAACCGGTTTCATATCAGTCTCCGATAGCTGGAACCGCAGTGACAACCGATTTCAGCTACCAACCATCTATACGTATGGTAGATTCAGTGCGTTGCATAGCGGATTCCAGACTGCAACGCGATTGGTTCAAAATCATTGTTAAAACCGTTGATATAAATTATACTAGATGTCACCTTCGTCCTATAATAGAATCGATTCAACACTTTGTTATTGTCACAATAATTTATAGATCGCGCAATTAGGGTTGAGGCGAAGAACACATACATAACAGAGTAGTAGAAACCCAATCTCAGTATCACCCTGGTGAAAGACCACCGTTCATAATGAAAATGTTGTTTCAAATGGATTTAGCCGTGTTTAGTAACCAGACTGAACAGACTGAATGCTCTAGAAATGAGATATCTGATGAGTAACTGTGGTAAAACCATGTATGACCGTGTGAGAAATGTTGAGATCCGCAAAGAGTGCAAGGCTGATGTAAGCGTAATGAGTAACGCCTGAGAAAGCATGGCACGATCAAGTGAATCATATAAGAGTCAGAAAAATAGAAGAGTATGTATGAGACGATGCATGAATGTGAATGAGGCAAGGAGTGTGTGCCAAGACCGATTTGTGTGGCGGTCCGTCCTCTCTGCCTACCCCTTCAGAGAAGGCGTGATGGTTAGTTAGTTAATATCTGAATAGGTATGTCGCAACCATCATCTTCTCTTCCCCGTCCCCACTTCCTTCAGCCTCATAACATACCTCAATTGAAGATAATATCATAGACTCACTAGGTTCGTCGGCAGTTTGGTTCAATTAACTCGTTTTTTTACATTAACTCAGCTTATGAAGCCCAAAGATGTCTTTTTTAAACTAACTCAACTTATAAAGCCCTAAGATATATATTTTTTTACATTAACTCAACTTATGAAGCCCTAAGATATCTAGTTTTACATTAAGTCAACTTATGAAACCCTAAGTTATCGTTTTTTACATTAAATCAACTTATGAAGCCCTACGATATCTTTGAGAATGCTGTATTTTGGGAAAGTGAGAGTTCTGTGAATGAAGAAGATATTTTAATAGTTTTTTTTTTTTAAAGAAAGACAAACATTCCCGGGTTACGAATAACCTGACAATATTTGAAAATCTCCAACTACCACCACAGAAAGCTGAAAATGTTGCTTGTGTTGTGATGGAGGACTTAGCCGGCCGAGGAATTGAACACACTATGCCTGAGTGGGACCCAAGCGCGATGTCAACTCGGCCACCGACTGATATGAGGGGGTGGGTAGGAATTTCAGGGTTATTTCGTTCGTGAGTGACGGACGAATGAATCCATTTCTCGCATTGCGGTGCAGGGCGTTGGGTCGAGGGAGTTCTGTTGGAGAGGTCAAATGATCTCCCTTAACCGGTCTCTGGACCAGCACAATACCTGGACAAACCTCACCACATTAACCACTTGGGTCGCCAAACGTAATAAACCAGTTGAGGTGACATAGCAAATTTGTTATAGTGATTTGTTTTTGGGGTATTATGCCGTGTTGCGCTACCTCCTTCTTTATTGCAGTGTCCGTCAATGCTGTCCGAAACGTTGGCTAAAGAAGGAGGTAGCGTAACACGGCATAATACCCCAAAAACAAATCACTATTATACTTTTGGCCGTAAAAATCTCAAATCATACCCAGCAGAGGTGTTGATTATCTTATTAATGGTTTCCGGGGCGACGGCACCTTTACCTGCCAAATTGAATGGAGGAAAGGACCTGGAAATTCAGATAAATTGAGACAAAATCCAAAAAAGTGGGCTCAATTAGATTTCATTGCTAATTGTTATTTATTAGCGTAGGGTCAATCTAGTATTTTCGAACTCATCTATCAATTAATTTATCAATGCAGACATTGTGACAATAACCAAATCAAACAGATGTGATTTGAAGATGACTCATATTTTGTATATTTCTTAGAGAATTGTAACAATTACTAGAGTTTATAAATTGCGCAGTACCAACCGGCATGAGTAAATCTAATGGGCATTTTACACGTTGCGTTTTACAAGCCGCGTTTTCAGCTAGTCAGCTAGTATAATATAGTCAGCTAGTATATTATAGTCAGCTTGTATATCATAGTCAACAAGTATATTATAGTCAGCTAGTATATTATAGTCAGCTAGTATATTACAGTCAGCTAGTATATTATAGTCAGCTAGTATATTATAAACAGCTCGTTTCACATAAGAAATTAAAAATAAATAATATCAAACCAAAAAAATGCGAAGAGATTATTACTCCTATGTTACGGGTATTTCTAAGTAACGTAATATGGGGCTACTATTGAATCGAGGGGTGACTTTGATCATTGCTGATATCTGCATAGTTTCTGTTAAACTAAAATAAAGTCTCTATCCTACGCAACAAATTTTGGTAGGGTTTTTACAATCATTTGGAGAATTTCTTCCGAAAGGTTTACACATATAATACATGCATATTGTAATTATAGAAAGTAGAGAAAAGTCAATCATTTAAAATCAAGAGGTAAAAATATGTTTTCGAGCACTACACTGCTAACGTTGGCTAAACCTTATTAGATACGATTTGACGGCCGGCATAGTCCAGTGGTAAAGCATTGGACTGCCATTCCGAAGGTCGCGGGTTCGAACCCGGCAAGCGCAAATAAATTTTATTTGATTAATTTGTGTTATTTCACAATTAATTAATTAAAATAATATATAGTATATTTGCGGCACGTTCCAGAGTGGAAGATACTACCAGTATCGCCCTGGTGTAAGACCACCATTCAGAATTGAAACGTTGCTCCAAATGGCTTTAGCCGTGTTTAGTGACTAGATCTGAATAGCCAGGTACTTCCCCACCTTCCTCTTTCCCTTCCCCACTTACCTTCAGCCTCACAACATCCCCCAATCGGGGATGCCATAGTCTCACTGGCTCCAGACGGGAGCAGTTGGGACTCTTGTGAGGTATTCACTATAAAAAAAATATAAAAAAAAAATAAAAAAAAGATACATCAAAATAATGTACTACGGAATTGTACATCTTTAAAAGGCCTACAGAAAAGTCCTTAATGGTATATGTCTATCTCTTAAGGATAACCCCCAGCACCACCGGGTACAAGTCAGCTAGTACTTTTATAAGTTCCTCAAAAATTATAATAGTTTGGTTTCGTTTACATGGATATGTAAAACAAATTAAATATTAAAACTTACATTTTTTACAATTTTGATATATATATACTTATAAAACCTGGTTTTGTGAATGTCGTCCACCCGAAGTGAGACGTTGGTCACCATGTCTTTTTGTTGACCCCTCAAACATACATAATATATAGAGTTTTGTGCAATAAATATGACATAAAACTTTACAAAAGTCTTTTTATAAAAAATAAATTTAGTTTCAAAGTTGAAAATTGACAAAGTCACCCTATTTTATGGTGTACGAGTACGTATATTAAATAAAATTAGCACGAAACTATAAGTTCAAAGCGTTTTATATAACTCCATATTGCTCCTCATACAATCCCATACAGACCTGTCACACTTAAAAAGATGATGTGTTATAAGCGTGGGAGTGGCGAAGATATGCGCTGTGATCTGCTAGCCAGGCTATATTTGAAAATTATGCGACTCCACTCCTACCTACGGCAGTAGAAGGGGTCTGAATAATTTTCCGATTCATCTGAATAATTGATCGATGTCATCTGTAAAAGTGACAGATCCCATTGGATACCATACAAAGAAATGATATTCGGCGGCAGTTCCCTAATTGATCTAACCCCCTCTCTTTAGTAATCTTATAGCGTAGTGTGTCACCCCAACATATAATACGTGTTTGCCACGTCCGAAATGCGCGCGCGTGAGATAGGTGACACATTACACTATACGAATCTTTGCTTGGCTTATTTCAACGTATCGCTCGCCATACACTACCAATGGCGAGCGATATGCTGAAATAGGCCAAGCCACGCAAATATAGCATGGTCTGTCACTGTCACAAATTGGCGGGATTTTTTCATTGACATTTGAAAGTTAATAAATTATTTATATATATTTTTGTATAAACGGCATAATAAATTGCAATTTTCTTCCTAATTCCCTACTATGAAAGGAATGTGTTCTCTAAATATCAAATTCTTTCAAAATTAAGGACGTTTCGAGTCAAAATGTCCCGGTAAGTTTTTTTTACATTTCGAAGATAATTTTATCTGGTTAGTAAAATGGTATTTCTTTTTACAACTCCAAAAATAAGAAATACAGGGTGTCCGGGGGTAAAGCGCGCTAACTTCGGCAGGTGATTCTATATGATGGTAGAAACAAAAAAGAAAAATAACTTTTTTCAAAATTCTAATTAAATGTTTATTATTCCATAGAAGAATATTTATTTTCATAAACAATTCAATTTTTAACCTAAAAACTACGATTATTTTTCTTTTTTACTTCTAAAATCATGTAGACCCACCCCTGGAAGTTAGCCCACTTTACCCCCGCACGTATGTGGCACATTTTAGATACCTCAAATTTTTCACTGGGACTTGTAGGTAAAAATATTTTAAAACCTAAAACAAATGGTTAAAACCTCGGCTGTTTCAAAATGGTGAATTATTTTAAGTTACCTCTGTTAGATGTTCAAGTTTTTTAGAAAGTATATTACAACCTAAAATTCAGGAATGGATTGGTTTAGTGTTTTTCCTGCCCTCGTTCGACGACTGTCAAACTGATATTTGAGACGACATCATAGATATTTTCTATGTTAGTCTCTGGAAATCACTTCATCATGAAAAGACTTGATTGTAGGATGATTATTTATTATTTGAGGTAGAATGGTGTACACAAAATAGCTGATGGTGTGATGAACCAAAGTACTTAGTTAACGAGTAAGTAGGTAATAAATATACTTGAAATTACGTAAAACAATAGTGATTAGCACAGTTTTTTTCAGTATTTTTCACGTTGTTAATTAAGTTCACTTTGGTTATTTTATAATCAGTAATTCGATTGTTTTACTGGAACGATAACAAAATGTACTCTGGGTACATGACCATGGATCAATGATCACACCTAATTCTCTTCGCTTTCTGTAAAAGAAGTACTTGTAGCTTCCGTTTGAGCGCGTTTCTCGCGTTATTTGAATCCCAATTCTGTTTCATTTCGTCCAGTAAGTTTCCTAGAAGCTGAGCCATTTCCTTTATGTCTGTTTCGCGACGAGTGCCAATCTCTACTTCTGCACCGATGGTAAGCTCGCCCTCATCGTACAAGACTTGTTCTTCTTCTGTAGAGGCCCACAGTTCTTGCGCAGACTGGACGTCATCTCCTTGATTCCATTTTGTTCCTTCCCCTCTTCCCTCCCTATCATCTTTGTCTTCTTCTTCCTCTCTTTCTCTGGTATTTTCTTCTTCACTTTCACATCCTGCCTGTCTTTCCTCTGCTTCCTTTCCTTCTTCCACTAACTCGGTTTCTTCCTTTAATTGCTGTTCTTCCTCTGATTCCACTTCCTCCCGGAGAGGAAGAAATTCCTCTCCTTCAAATTCTTCAACTTCCTCCCCTTTCTCTTCTCCGCCTTCCTTTTCTTCTTCTTCACTTCCATTTTCTTCCTCTTCTTCTTCTAATTCTTCTTCTTCGTCCAAGTCCATTTCTTCCCAGAGAGAATGGTGTTTCTCTCCTTTTTCATCTTCCACTGTTTCATCTATCTCCTGTCCTTCTCCGTCTTTTTCTTCTTCTCCTTCATCTTCTGGGTCATCTTCCACTTCAGTTTCTAACTTCTCGTCTTCCTCTGATTTCACTTGGAGAGGAAGGAAATCCTCTCCTTCTCCGTCTTTTTCTTCTTCTCCTTCATCTCCTGGGTCTTCTTCCACTTCAGTTTCTAATTCTTCTTCTTCCTCTAATTCCACTTGGAGAGGAAGGAAATAATCTCCTTCAAATTCCTCCCCTTCTCCTTCTGACTTTCCCTTTTCTTCTTCTTCGCTGACATTTGCTTCCTCTGCTTCGTCTGCTTCCTCTTCTTCTTCTAAATCCTCTTCTTCGACCAATTCCATTTCTTCCCAGAGAGGAAGAAGTTTTTCTCCTTTTTCATCTTCCACTGTTTCTCTTCCTTCCTCTGTTTCTCCGTCTTTCTTTTCTTCTCTTTCATCTCCTGGGTCTCTTACCTCTTCAGTTTCTAATTCCTCTTCCTCCTCTAATTCCACTTCTTCCCGAGGAGGAATGAGTTCTTCGTCTTCTTCATCGCTTTCATTTTCTTCAAACATCGACAGTTGTGCCTTAAACCAGGACGTCAGCTCTTCCTCAGAAATTACGCACATCTTTTGTTGGCCGCCGTACATGTAATGAAAGAATACAAACATTAGAAGAAATATTTACCCACAAATCGAAGAAAAACTCAATTCTTAAAACCTATCATAAAAATATAATCAATAAATACATACCTTTTGTGTTTCGGCTAGAATTGATTGAGAGGTTTGAAGTTTTGGGACCTTACTGCAGAAGATTTTCTTTACTATTATTGGAGAAGTCAACGAAACAAGACCACCTCTTAAAATGATATTTCAAGACTAATAAAGTTATTTACCTGAATTGATATGCCGAATTGAAAATATTGCTTACTGGGCTTAAAACATAAACATGGTCATCGCGTTCATTGATTTCGACCTAAGTCGACAAAAAATAATAACCAATATGTCAAGTCATCGTTTTCAAACGTTATTAGTATTTATGATTGGTGCAGGAGTTTTAAATTCATTTCACAATTTTTATAAATTTATTGTTTAAAGTTTGCAAAATAAGCAAATTGTGCAAATAAATCCACTACACAAATAGGTGAACAACAAAAATTTTTGAATACTTACGTAATAATGTACATTTTTGACCTACGTATGTAAATATTTAGGTAAATATACAGAAAAGTGGGACACGGTTAAAATTTAAATTAAGAAAGATGTGGAGTAAGTAAATTTTATTTCATTAATTTGTGTTATTTCACAAATTATTTATTTAAAATAATATTAAGTGTACTTGCGGCACGTTCCAGAGTGGAAGATACTCTCAGTAATGCCCTGGTGTAAGACACCATTCAGAATTGAAACGTTGCTTGAAATGGCTTTGGCCAAGATATTGTAAAAAATGTAACCATTCGTTTGTTAAAAATCTTAAATCTCCGAAAATTCTTCAGCGATTACTTTGAAATTTTGACACAACGTTGCATGCGAATACGCGTGTATTTTTATATACCTGTATCATGTAGATGTCACCTGTGACCCGTAAAAACATGTTTTGTAAAAAAACATGCTTGTTTGTAAAACAGCGCCATCTGTTGGACGTAAAAGCAACACCCGCTATGGTTTCTCTATCTGCACAGACAGACTGAACCACTGCAACGCATGGCGGTGTACAGATAGTGACTAGTACATTGCATTATTTTCCAGTTTCGATTAGTGAAAGAGTTTATTATTTATTTCTTGGTTAATTTGTATAGCGCCGATTTTGTGAGACATCACCTCAGGGGCGCTTTAAAGTTGATGCAGGTATTACAAAAAATATAAATATTACAAAAGTTAAGTAAAATGAAGTACATGAACAGGTGACACGAAGATAGAAGATGGAGACTCTGCAGCAAGAATCCTAGGTGGTGAGGAAACTGGACCAGCTGCTGCAGCGAGAGAGTCCACCGCGTCCACCCACATTGCCAGCACGAGGTTCGTCATCCATCCAGGTATGTGTCTGCTGCTAATAAAGCGCTGAAAAAATATCCTCACATAGATACCAGACCTTGGCAGCACCGCTGTGACGTTCGACGAAGCTAGAAAACGGAGATTCTACAGCAAGAATCCTAGGTGGTGAAGAAACTGGACCAACTGCTGCAGCGAGAGAGTCCTCGTCGAGTTGTTTTTCGTTGTTATCTAACTGATACGAAGTGTTTTCAATTGTACTCATTTATGAATTTCAAAATGTAGACGTAAATTTGGGTTTCTGGGAGTCGGCGAAGCAAGACATTGCAGATATCATGCAGGTACCCAATTTAAGAATTTCTTAAATATTCCGTGAAAGAAAAGTAGTTAATTCAAATCATAATTTTACTAGCTGACGTGTACCTGGCGTTCTGGTGTTTATCCTTAGGATTGTGATGTTTTGGACACTCACATAAAATAAACGAAACGAACGTGCTCAAAAAAAATTTTGTTTAGACAACGACGGGAGATTTTATTGACAGACAGGGCTGGAGTAAACACATTCACACGGGACAGGGCGCAGGGACGGACAGTCGAGTTTTGAACTTGGGTGGATTGACAGCCCCGAGAAAGGGATACAAATCAGAAGTGTTGTTTGAAATTAGAGGATATTGCGGAATATTGAATTAAAGTGAAAGATTATTGATCCGGTGTTTGTGTGAAGTGAAAGTGGTTCGACTCAGTGGGAAAACAATTAATAATAATGACAATAATAATAATTGGATAATTTGTAGAGCGCCGTTTTGTAAAAACCCACCTCAGGGGCGCCAGGTGTTGTGCAATCGCGATTGTGTTATAAAGTTGTGTTGATTTAAACGTGATTTCGTATACAGTTCGAACTAGATTGCTTGTCTTAAAAACATGAAAATAATAAAAATAATGATTGCGTTTTTAAAATAGAGTGAATGTACTTAAAGGCAGGAAGTGTTTAATCGGGCTAAGTTATTGATTTGGCGAGATGGCATTCTATCCACGGAGACCGAAAACCAGAGAATCAAATAGATTATTAACTGTGGGTTCGAATCCTAACAGATTAGGGAGGTACAATTTTATTTACAGGAATATTTAATTACCCTTTTATAAGCGTAGGGAGGAGGTCGAAAATTAAAGTGATTTAGCTATATAGTGTAACCAGGTAAGTTTCACACGAGGATTTGGAGGTGACTAACAGGGTGAGTTTTTTTATATTATTTATTAAATTTCAGAGGACCCTTTTAATAATAGGATACAACCGAGGTACAGGAACCGAGTTTGCAACGCCTGCAACCCAAATAATCTTCCCATAAGAAGGGATATGCTAGACGCATTGTCAATCAGCTGTGAGCGAGAGACGAGTCAACGACCTTTTCATATATAGGACAAGGCGCGGTGTACAGTCAGTCAAAGGGGGAAGTTTTGCTAGCGTATGCCGTCCCAAATTGAAAGCGATCGGATGCAACCAGACGGAACAAAATGAAAACTTTTCTTCTGTTATTTGACTTTCTAATTTAATACTTTTCATCTATTGTTTGACTTTCTAAGTTACGAGTTGGGATGCACAAAAACAAATCTAAAGTCAAAAGAGGGAGATGGTAATCTCCGAAATAAAACTACCAACCGAACAACTTTTCTCAACAGGTATCTTTCGAGAGGTAGGCAGCCTCTTTAAATTAAATGCAAAACATCAAACCAATTATCCGTTTATACCTTACCTGAGAGGATAGGTATTCAGTAGGAGTTACCCATACCTAATACACGAGGATGCTAGTAACCTCATAAAATAATTACTAGAACCGAATTTTAAAATACAGACAGTCCTCATCCTAAATTTGGCATTTCGAGTAGACCTTACATATATCTCACATGATAATTGGCTGAATGGGTAGGCACACAACCTATCGTTAATAAGCAGGCAAAATGTCGACAAGATCGTCGTGTGTTACCTATGTATTGACCTAGAAAGGGATGTAAATCCCCGACGGCGTGGGAGTTACAACGTTTTCTGGAGGTGGCACGTAACTTAGGACCTTGCGTGTCACATTTTCGCGACTAGATTCGTGACAAGGGATGTCATGGTTTTCCCCTTCTACACTCAGTAAAGTAGATTTTCCTGGAGGTGTTTGAGATTGGGGCAATTCTGAAATTGGTGATGAGACCTGGTTTTCTTTATTCTGGCGTGAAGGTTGCCGATTTGGAACAAGGGGAGACCCGGCCGGTTGTGATATCCAGACACGCAGATATCGATCGCCTTGCTCAAATTATCATCCATCAGTTTTGTTTGGTAAGAGGAGGAGTCAATCTTAGCTTGAAAAAAATTCATTTCCTTTCCTCTCCTTCCCCTCCCAAAATATATACATGGATGGCGCCGACAACTAACACCATAAACTTATCGTATGTATATCACATATATAAAATCTAACACTTTATTATATTCACATTACCCTACGATAGGTAGAATCGAGTAGCTAGTGGGGGGGGAGCAGGCGACTTAGAAGATAAGGTTTATAAAATGGTTTTAAAACACAGCGGTAATGGATTCAACTCACTCTATCTCAAAAGAACCAAGGGATACCACACATACATAAATAACTAGGTTTCTAAACCGAGAAACAAAAACCCAACACAACGTTCGGTGAAGCCTTTTTATACTGAACCGTCACGTGAAATGAGTACGTTCAAGGTCGTACGTCACGTAGACAAACTAGGATGTACACACTTGAAGGGGTGTGTAATAAAGAAAAGACGGCAGGGAGGACCTTCCTACCCCGGATATATATATAACCAAAGCCTTATGGAAAAGTTACCTACGGGACTGAAGGAAAAGTTTGAAGTAAAAAGGGCAGATCATTACAGGATATAGACATATACCATCGAGTACTTTGCTGTGGGCCTTTTTAAGATATACAATTCCGTGCTGCATTATTTTGGTGTATCTCATTAGGTTTAGCCAGCGTTAGCAATGTAGTGCCAGAAAATATATTTTTATGATTGATTGATTAAAAAACATTGACTTTTCTCTACTTTTTATAAATATAATATGCTTGTATCATACATATATGTTCTTCCTTCCGGAAGAAATGTTCTAAATGATAGTGGAAACCATATCATAATCCTTTGCGTAATTTAGAAGAACTAAGCGCGCAAACAGACGCGGATAGCGACTTTATTTTACACTATTTAGAGATTAGAGATTAAAGATCTCGGAAGAAGTGGAATTGAAAGAAGAAGAAACAAGATTGGAGATAGGAGAAATATTGGCTGTTGAAAATTGTTGGCTGTGAAAGGACCGTCTGTACGTGCTATGGAAGCAGACCATTGAAGTTGCGCAGGACAGGAAAGCCTGCACTGTCTTATCAATGCGATGGGTTCCCAGCCCCAAATTGACAATGGAAATAAGATATTTTTAAAATATTTTTTTTATGTGAAACATCTTTTTCAAGTAGCAAGTTTTGCTATACGGGACGACGCTTTTGCACGGAACGATGCGACACTTCATTCGGCCAGCTTTCTGACTCCTCGGCTCTTTCTGCCTGGCCGCCAAAACTCTGTGCGGTTTATGTGCTTCTGTTCTCATTAGAATTGGTAATGGATATATTCTACATGATGATGAATTCTTAATTTGTAATATATTTCTATATTATGTTTTAATAAAAATAAAATTATTACTTTACTATCGAAAAAATAAAAATGCTCGTTTACTTTTATTTTCATTTCCAATACTTTAAATACAAATCACTGTTGATGTGTCACATTTGAAAGGCTTGCCATGACGGCTAAATTTTTAATCGCATTATGTTAATCCCCCGCATTCACAATTTCTACCGATTTATAACAAGTTTTTCGTTAACTCTTTGAGTTTTTGAGTTCCCAAAAATATATGTGTTATTTTTTAAGATAATATTTATTCATTTTTCGGAATAACTTTTACTGAGTAAAACCTCAAATTGTAATATTTTAGTTCGGGTTGAATCTTGCGATCATACATTTTTTTTTTTTTTTTTATAGTGAATACCTCACAAGAGTCTCAACTGCTCCCGTCTGGAGCCAGTGAGACTATGGCATCCCCAATTGGGGGATGTTGTGAGGCTGAAGGTAAGTGGAGAAGGGAAAGAGGAAGGTGGGGAAGTACCTGGCTATTCAGATCTAGTCACTAAACACGGCTAAAGCCATTTGGAGCAACGTTTCAATTCTGAATGGTGGTCTTACACCAGGGCGATACTGGTAGTATCTTCCACTCTGGAACGTGCCGCAAATATACTATATATTATTTTAATTAATTAATTGTGAAATAACACAATTAATCAAATAAAATTTATTTGCGCACGCCGGGTTCGAACCCGCGACCTTCGGAATGGCAGTCCAATGCGTTACCACTGGACTATGCCGGCCGTCAAAGATATTTGCCAATAAAAATGTGCGGTGAAAAAATGAAGACAATGTTAGTGGTTCTTATTCGAAGTATGATACAGTTAAAAGTGACCGAGGGGAATAGGGTCCCATTAGCTCAGTTGGTAGAGCACTGTCACGGAAAGACAAGGGTCCTGGGTTCGAGTCCCAGATGTGACCGTTTCCTTTTCTGTTTTTTCTGTTTCAGATTTTCGTTTAGAAATCACTAATATTGTCTTCAATATTTAAATAATATTTATTCATTTGTTATGCCAAAACGTTAATTATATCGAATTCGCCCGATAGAAAAAAATCGCAAAGTGAACTCCCGAAAATTATTAAAAACACGTTTTGTTCTGTTATTTAATATGTTATAGGCATGAAAAATATCAGAGTGTATCTTTGAATGTAAATAAAGCATTTTTTGAGAGATTTTTGCTCTATTTAAAACGAGTCGTGTTTATTACCTAAATATTATTATTATTATCGTATTTTAATATTAGCGCGCTCCCTCTAATATTCGTATTTACAGATCTCCCTCTCAAACCATCTTTGAACGCTTACTACGGGACCTTCAGTAAGTAATTGGAGTATTTTTGGTGATTATACCATTTTTATGGTTCACAGGTTATCAGCAAAATAAGAGTTTGAAAAACATATTTACGCCATGTGTCCAGATGTAATAATGAATTATTCATCATCGGGAAAATACGTCGTGATTAAAGATAATTTTTGAACCTACATACATTTCTGACAGGGTTAGCAATTTTAAATATATAAACAGTTATTAAATCAAACAATCAAAATCAGGGGTTTTACAATTCTAGGATTTGTAAAGCTAAACGCGTTTATAATAAAACTATTTTAAAACTGTCAAAATTCAACATCTGTCAAATACTAAAACATAATACACCACTTCGGATTCTTGCAGCAGAGTCTCCATCTTCTATCTTCGTGTCACCTGTTTCTGTACTTCATTTACTTAACTTAACTTCACTTTCTTTTTGTAATATTTATATTTTTTGTAATATCTGCATCAACTGTTAAGCGCGAGGTTATGTCTCACAAAAGCGGCGCTACACAAATTATCCAAGAAATCAATAAATAAATATTATTATTTCATTAAAATTAATAAAATAATTTTGTCAGGTATCTTCTTCATAGCTTGTCTGAATCGTTTTCATAATTAATTCCAATTTTTAAAGTCCATGTTCCAGAGTTCATTGAACCTGAGTTACACATAGATACAGACAAGCACGACAGTGCTAAGTAGCGATGGGTAACGCCATGACTCATTTTATTAAGAGCAGAAGTCACGGTACCAGCTCAATATTATCGTTCGGTTCAAAGAGTCGACTCAATTGAACGACGGCTCAATTGAACGGGAGCCGTAAATACTGTCCTGGTACTGGCCTGGTACGGCTCCCAACGTACGAATGATCGTACGACCCTTGGTACCGGTACGCTGCCTCGTACCGCGAGAAAAATAAGATGCTAGGTAGTTAGTAGATGTAGGTTATATAATATGTCCAGATGTCGGACTGTCATTTGCCATTCACGTCTCTGAGTATGTAATACCAAGTAAAACTTGGATGATTTTAATACTGCTATTTTTCTTAAATATTTATCTCCTGATGTAACGGACGTAGTTGACCACATTATTCAATTTTATAAAATTTGTTTTACTTTTATAAAATGTGCCTACCCCACGCCACTGGCGAAATCACCACTCCCCGCCACTGGTCATTTTGTCCAATTTTCGGCCCAGGCGGCTTGAAAACTTTGACCCCGAATGGCATCGATACCGTACCGCCCGCTTACCTGCCGCGTGGATCGATGTTCAACATTTTTTCTGTGTAAAAATTACTAGGAAAAATCAATTTTTAAATATTGCAAATGTTTATATTTTACTTGTTCATCCCCTCGGCGGTAGTCAAATAAACACTATTTTCTATATACTACCGCTGAGGAGATATTAAAAAGGCTGTTTTTCACACATATGTACAACCAATTTTGAACAATATTTTTTACCTTTTTTGCGTGTACAAAAATCCAGGAACCTCGTAGCATAGTGAATCTTATCTCTTTCTGAGCGCTATGTTACGGGGGACCTGGGGAAAATACTAACTTAACATGTTTTACAAATTTGATCGCTTTGAGATCATATTTACACATTTATTTACAAACTTTTTTTATTTTTTGTCGTATCTTGGCAAACAAAAAATCTAGTTGTCAAGATACACATTCTTATAACTACTATGCATTTAAACTATGTAATTGTCATTCATGTAAGCCTTCAAAATCTTTTCTAACTCGCAGATTTTTTTTTTTTTTTTTTAAAAGAAAGACAAACATTCCCGGGTTACGAATAACCCAACAATGTTTGAAAATCTCCTACTACCACCACAGAAAGCCAAAAATGTTGCTTGTGTTGTGATGGAGGACTTAGCCAGCCGAGGAATCGAACACGCGACGCTCGGGTGAGACCCAAGCGCTATGCCCACTCAACCACTGACCGGTCGACTTAAGCGACCACCTTCGACTGTGCTACCGGCAAAATGAATATGCGACATTTTGCCGGGGCTTATAAACTCATAACTAGCGCGGGTACAATCCCCCACCACTTTTGGGCTCCCAGCCCAATGTCGGGCGCGAGTCATGCTAATTGAATATAAGCAGCCATATAATTAAAAATAAATCAGTTCATCTTTACCACCGAAACCAAGCGTTTTATTTATCTACAAGTGACTCCTGCCCAACATCTGCCTCACCTCGCCAAGTCTTCTGCTCCAAGATCTTCTGGTGTTACCTCTTCAAGACCAGCCGGCCCTCCTCTGGAAAACCGCCAACGCCAGAAGCGAGCAGAGACGACAGCACACCCAGTGCCCAACATTCACCAAGCCTGGGTGCGGGAGGCAGATTCATCATCAATATCTACTACTATCATCATCATCGGCCGTAAAGGAGCATTCTCATCGGTTGAAGACACGGTTTGGACCCGGCGCCTAAATCTACAGTCTTGTGCGGACTCCCGTCCAGTACATCTGATATAAAAGAGTAACCGTTCAATTGATCCGTGGCACAGTTTACCGCGAGTCGTTCATCAAAAAGAGCGTCTCGCCCATGAATGACTCATCGGTAGTGCCAACCCTGCAGACGGGTCTTCCCCTGAGTGAATTATTCTAATCAACAAGCAACGAATCAACATTCATTGACCGCAAAGAATCAGCCAGCAGCAGATACGGACTGGGGTATTGTGATTTCTGATCTATTCAATATGATTGTATTTTTCGAATTGTACATTCAATTGCTGATGACAAAAATAGCATTTAGAATTTAGTGAAAATATTGGTAAGTATTCGAATAGACAGGATTTCACGTGACCGACGTATTTGAGATATTTAAAAAATACCTAAAAAATACCCTTGCAACAGTCCGATCCGGCTCAAAGGACCATATTTTGGTTACATCCATGCAGAAATGGTGGCAAATAATAATGTTTGTTTATTTCAGCTGTGTTCATCTGTTTATCGGTGAGTGAAATACTCTGTCCGCAAAATAAAAGCGTACATCTAAATAAATAAATAAATTACATGATATTAAGTTTAAAATAAAACTTATTAGGTGAAGGGGCGCGCCCTGCCACTGGGTAACGGCCTGGACAAGAGTATTTTCTGATCTCCTGTAGCGCTGACTCGTTCCGGTTGCTCTGTGGCTCATCAAGGCAGCAGACCCATTCACCCTTCTCCCTGTGAACATCTGTGAGGCGCTGCATCGCCAAGGGATTAAAGTTTTTGACTCTATATTGTGCATCCTCCACCTCCCACCGTGGATTTAGTTTGTAATAATTTTATTTTATTTTGTGATTTTTGGATTTCTTTCATCTATTATAAATAACAAATAGTGTTTGTGGCTTTGTTTTTTTTTATGAAAAACTGTTGTTTTATTCCGAGATTGATGAAATTTCGCACACTTGACCTACAAAAAAAGAGAAAAGTAACTATCTAATTTAATTTTCTTTTTTTATACACAAACCCAATTTCCTTTTCCTACCCCTTGAAGCAGAATTCAGATGCTATTCGATGAGTATATAATAAGTTTTTCATGCTTAATGTTATAAAATAGGAAAATTAAACTCTTTTCATCTAATTTCTAAATGCCCGGACAACGCCGGGACTTCAACTAGTTTCTTATAAATGTGTCAATAAAATCGTGATTTTAATTGTGTTACGTACCTACTGTGTGATTTTTTCAGTTTTTTGATATTTAGTAGAAAAGAGGGAGTTAGTTAAAAACCATACTTATAAAGGATATAGACAGCTCAGTAGAAATTGTGAACTAATACTTCAAGGAAGCTTAGATTTGAAGAGTTTTAATTCAAAATTGTTAACCCCTTGGCCAATCTTGGGAGATATTCTTCAGAGACAACGAACAAACTGTGTAGTTGTAGTCTTTTTGCGAGACAAATTCCTGCTTGAGACGGTGTCGTAAGAGTTATGCTATCCCATTTTGTATTACAGTGAGAAAAATGATTGAAAAAGTGTTATTGTTTGCTTTTAAAAAAAATCCACAAATGCTCCCGAAAAGTTTGAAATAATTCTATGAAACGTTTGAAAAATATTTGACAAAGGTTTGAATATTTTTATATCGAACAAGTGAAAAAAGTGAAGTGAAAATAAATTATAATTACCTTTGTCTATTTTTTAATGATAAACTAATGTTTATAGGACAAGGTTTTTATGCATAGCACAAAGGATAACAAATTATTATAAGCATTAATTACTCGCCTGAAATATCCATACAAATTGAAAAAAATAGTTATTTACAAGGGAAAAAAATATAATAAGCAGTCATTGTCGATCGAAGTACTTGTACATATTGAATTATTTGGCGGGTTGGGAATAAGCCGACCGGGACGTAGATCAGTGGCCCAGAGCACCTGACCAGACATCAGAAGGTGTGGGTTCAATAGAGATATTTTCAATTTGTATTGATATTTCAGGCGAGTAATTAATGCTTATAATAATTTGTTAAACTTTGTCTAATTAAATATTTTATTATTTTATTGTTTGCGTTTCAAAATTTTCATATTTTTAATATAATACTAAAATCTAAAAGAATCATTCTTCTTTTGCTTTCAAGAACAGTATTTCGTTTTAAAATAAGGTCGAAAACAGCGAATTTATCTGAAATCAATGTAATGCTAAAATGTGTACGAGAAATACGTTGCAAAATGTCAGAAGCTTTAGGGGTTAAATCAATATACTTACACGAATTCACAGCTAAATGATTTAAAAATTTAAAAAATTTTAGATAAATTTGAAATGTAAAATCTGATTCATGTTTATTGCGACAACTACTTACTTACTCTGTGTAAAAAAAAAGCTAAACAGATATCTTGAACTGCGCTGATAACCTCTTCGCAATAATTAATGCTATATCTCTATGTTCGTAAACAAAAAAAAAACATTATTCGTACAAGTATATCAAAAGTTCTGGGACAAGAAATGTCACTGAAATAACAACAGGTCGCTATTATCAATCATTTGTGTGCGAGAGAGTGTCGGTTAAATACAGTATTCTGCATGAAATGTGGCAAAAAATTACCAGCCTTCTGCTGTTATGGCTGGCTGTGAGTGTTGCAGAGCGATACGCACTGCGATCAAGACAGAGCATCAGGCCTACCTCCACAAGTTCTCAGTCTTTGTCTCAACCTCCTACTTGCGGAAGACACACTTGTTACCCAGTTACAGGCAATCTACTCACTGGTCGAGAGTCGAAACTAGTCGCGTCGTCTACCTGTGGAGAGAAGGAGCCAGAACGGTATTGCAATGCATCAAGAACCGGAGTAGAGAGGTGTATGCTATGTGATTCTCAGTCTCACACAGAAGATCAACCAGAAATCAACCATCATGTTTCTAATATCGTTTCCCGATTTCAAAAAGGCACTCAAGAACGGTCGTGGTGGCAATCTGAAAGCGGAGTCGAAAACGTCTCAATTCAACTGAATCTAGAATCTGAATTTTATTTCACCGACTTGAAGATAGTTTTCGGGACAGTCCGTCCGGCTGCCATGTTGATAGAACGATCATCCGACTATGGCAAAACCTGGAGTGTGTTCCGGTACTTTGCTCAAAAGTGCAACAAAGCTTTCCCTGGTGTTATGAAGGCGCCTCCTCGCCTAGTGACAGACGTGGTTTGCGAATCAAGATATTCTCATCCGACGCCGTCATTTGACGGAGAACTCATCTTCCGAGCTTTACCTCGAAACGTCGAATTAGACGGTGGTCCATATTCTAGCAACGTTTACAGCTTATTCAGCATGACCAACTTACGCCTCAATTTTACAAAATTACACACGTTTAGCGATAAACTGCCGAAGGATCGTGATGAAATAAAAGATAATTATTATTACGCAATCACCAGCATGAATGTTTACGGTTCTTGCGCTTGCTATGGACATGCCTCCAGGTGCTTCCCTGCTGACTACGAAGAGACACAGGTCGGAAAGGTATATAGTAGATGTGAATGCACCCATAATACAACAGGTATTAATTGCGAAGATTGTGAGGACATGTACAATGACTTACCTTGGAGGCCGGCGCAAGGTGGAAACGCGCTTGGTTGTCAACTGTGCAATTGCAACAACCACGCAACATCCTGTCATTTTGATGAAACTGTTTTTCATATGTCTGGAGGCGTAAGTGGGGGAGTTTGCGATAATTGCCAACATAACACAATGGGTATGCACTGTGAGCTGTGCCTACCGTTCTTTTATCGAGACTACGACGAGGATGTCCAGAGTCCACAGTCCTGTAAGCCTTGTGACTGCGACCCAGCAGGTTCCATGGAAGATGGGTCCTGTGATTCAGTGACTGATCCTGAATATGGGCAAGAAGCTGGTAGATGCCAGTGTAAACCAAATGTGGAAGGCAAACGATGTGATACATGTAAAGACGGATTTTGGAAATTAGATGAATATTCGGAGGATGGATGTGAACTTTGTAAGTTATTATTTTCTGTGTTGTCTTTACTAAAACATTTTGATAAGCCTGTTTCACTACTGGGGGGAGTTCCTACGTCGATACAGGCGAGGATTATATTATAATAATTACATCTGTATATCTAAAGACAGGGTGTTAAGAAACGTACCTGACTTATTTTAACAAGTGAATGCTGAGCATACTTGGAGTAAAAATTGTAGATGTTTTTGTCTCCGATGAATTTTTTTTTTCATCTACAAAACAGTGGTATTGGTCAGTTACAGTATCCCTCCGTGGTCGAGGGGTACGGCTCTCAACCAGCTATCCGAAGCTCGCGGGTTCAAATCCCAGCGTGCGCAAATAAATTTTATTTGATGAATTTGTGTTATTTCACAATTTATTCATTTTAATTAATACATAGTATACTTGCGGCACGTTCCATAATGGAAGATACTCTCAGTATCGCCCTGGTGTTGACCACCATTCAGAATTGAAACGTTGCTTGAAAACCAAAATTTCGTTACTTTTTTTAACTCCAAATAAAATTAGAAATCACTGGTGAAAGTTTGTCTTAACATTCTGTTTCTATGCACGAAGTCCGGGAACTCCTAATACAATCGGAAAACTGGCGAATATAAGCTTTCGTTTTAGTAAATCTAGTCCGATGTTTGAATTCTCTTTTTATAAAATCCAAATACTAATTGAAAAAAATAAAAATTGGGTTCTCTGAGTTTTCGAACACCATCCATATTATAAAAAAAATTGTTCTTACCTATGAAAAAATATAATTTTTAATTTGTATAAATAATAATTCTGTTTATCTTTTAGTGCCAGTTACTACAACGCCAGCCCCAATCACTAATAATAATATTAGGTAAGATAAACAAACATTTCTGTCAATTATCATCGTTTAATTATCTCATAAATTTGGGAGGCAGCCATGGGTACCGCCTCTTCGGGAACTATTTTTTGGATAACCAACACCTCTGCCATATTTCGTCCCAAGTGGTATGCTACGTTTGGCGACTTAGCAGGGGTGCGCGAGTTCCTGGGGTGGGGTTTGTCTAGGTCTCACCTACTGCGTGGCGGGTCGGATTTGGAGACATTTTGACCTTTCCAACAGGACTCTATCGCCCTGCACCACAGTGGGAGACATAGGTTCATACGTCCATCACTCCTGGATACACTGACCCCAGATTCCTATCCACCTTATGATATATAACTATTTTCTTCCAAGGGTATGTATCTCGGTCGATCGATAGAGGTTTAATCGATAATCTCGGTAACTTGTAATCGTTCCTGAGCATGATTGCAGACCGCCAACGATAGCGATCTGCAGTCGTGCTCAGGAACGATGACAAGTTATAGATAAATCCTTCATCGATCGACCGACGATTCGATGACATAGGCCATGAAGTAATTCCAAGGTGATTTTGGCTACACTTAAAGAATATACATATTTCGACTTCTACCAACATAAGTTATATGCTTAGTGTACCGCTAAGTGACCAGCTCAGGCACCAGACGCCAGAGTTAAGTTAGCCTCTGAAAAGTAGGTACAGGGCCTGCAGATACTTTACTGTTCAAAACTTGAATTTGGTAGCCACCTCTGGCCTGGAGCCACAAAATATCTAAAAACCCTTGATAGATTCCTCTATCATAACAAACAGAGTGCAATCTTCAGAGCACAGGCGTCAGGTAGATATGCTGTCCTTGTTCTACTGGTATTACAATGGAAGATGCTCCGAGGAACTAGCGTCATTGATCCGTTCGGCAGCGGTGCGTAGTCGAGAAACATACCAAACACGCGCCCAACATATGTCCACGGTTGACAATTCGTCACACGAGAACGGGTCGCTTCTAGGACTCGTTCTTGAGTGCAACAGCTTCAACAACATGGGTCTCTTCAAGAACCATGTTCACCCCTTCCTCTCCTCAAAAAGATCCTCCACACAGCATCCCCAAAGATGAAATAGGCCTTGGAAAAATTATTTTTACTCAGAATCTCATGTGCAGAGTAACTACAATAAAAAATATATATTTCAATGTAAAAACCATTATTGAATAAATTTGTAATTCTCTTGGTACAGCTCCGGTTGCGTTTTGCCAGTATTTCCAAAACACGGCAGCTACAAGATCCCTAACTACCAGAAGCCCATCGTCCCCGGAGACATGGTGGAGCAGTTCACCATGCTGTGGTACACCTGCAAGAAGAACTATGACCTCCAGTCAGAATCCTTCTCAGCCTGCCAGGAAGATAACATTTGGATGTCGAAACCACTCTGCAAAAGTAAGTGACTATTATTCCTTGGAGTATATACAGGTAGAACTAGGATAGCACTGTAGTTATTTTGGTGTACTAAAATACAAGTCTCGATTTATTCAGTTGGAACGTTTATTTAAGAATGCACAAATAGCAATTACTGCACACAATAACGCGTTTATTTTACGGGATAAATACGAGTAGGCACTTTATTATTTAGCGTGGAATGCAGGTGATATCTAGGTCAAGGTTACCAGCGCGCGAGGTAGTTGACTGAATACTCGCTGCGTCGGGCCTATTTATATAGCCCGGCCATGGCATCAGTAGCTGCGCGAGATAGCGGTTAAAATGAAGACAACTCGCTCAGTCTGGGTGCTACTGGAATTTTCGTTGGCGCTGAAATTATGCCCAGGCAACAGGCTAGAACCTTCTAGCGAATGTGCGTAATGTGCTAGTCCAACTCGCAACGTTTTGTCGCAGATAGTTCTAGACGTCGGTAGCCCGTAGACAGGTAGGTACGTAGGAACGCTTTGCATTGTCTGGAGTGTTCCTGTTACGATGCTTTTTGTATGGGCGAGACGTTCTAGATGAATCATCAAACGTCTGTGTTCTAAATATTGCAAAGGAATCTATTATACAGACCACCAGTTTCTGCACATTCAAGGATTTTTCAACTATTTTGGGGCCAGGGATGGCTGCAAACTTCATTAGTGTAGCGCATTTGCAATGTGGACAGGTAGTAACAGTAGTTGTGTACTATTAAAAGTTTCTGCGGTCCTGACCGAAAAGCTATCGAACCTCATTACTCTTCATAAAATAGTCGCAAAGGGCTTGGACAATTTTGGACTATACTAAGAATGCCCAAAGACCGACCGCAACTTTTGTAAACAATTTGTAAAAACTGGTAAAAATCCAGTAAAAAATATGAATTTATACATTGTAATGCTTACCTTTAAAATATGAATGTAAACATTTTAATACTTAGTTTATAAAATAATCATAAATACATTTTAACGCTTACTTTGTAAAATATGAATGTATACCTTCTTATATTTGCTTAAAAAAATATGAATGTATACATTGAAATAAATTGTGAATGTACTCGTATTCATTGTAATGCTTATCTTATAAATTATGAATGCATTAATTGTAATGCTTACTTTATAAAATATAAATGTATACATAGTAATACTTTCTAACGTTTCAGAACGATGCGTGTTGTATTCTTCATACACGGTGGACTATGAGTGTTATTCTGCAAAGTACGTGAAGATTCCCTGCTCGCCTTCTATGGCCCATGGATCTTTTGTCGTTTCCTCCTGTAAAACAGGTCACTTCGACTTGGAAAATGAAAAAATGACTTGTCGCAATGGTCGATGGGACGTTCCGGCACCCTCGTGTAAACCAGGTATAATTTATTATTTTCTCATAAGATTTACTTACTGCCATACATCAGGATAGGTACCAGCACTCCATTGTGGGCTTCTTGGGATATTACTTAGATAGTACAAACCCTAAGTCCTTTTTATAAGCTAAAAGTATGTTGCCTTGATGATGCGGTGCTGATTGCTACAGTATGGAAGATCTACAGTCTCTCGTGTCTAGGATGATCCAAATATGTATGAAGAATGAGTAAGTCTAAACTCACGGTGTTTGAAAGAGAGAGTACGAACACAGTGTGCAATATAGTTGTGAATGAGGAATACTTGGTGCAGGTGGATGAGTTTGTGTATTTAAGAATTATTTTTACGAGAGATGTGAAGGCTGACAGAGATATTTAAAGAAGGGTAAATGCAGGTAACTCTATTAATGGAAGACCGAAAGCAGTTGGCGCTAGCAAAATATTGTCCAAAGAAGCGAAGCCAGCAGCACACAATTGAATACTGGTACCTACCCTGATGTATGAAATTAAGGCTTAGAACTAGCAGAGAAATGATTAAAGTAGACTGAATGCCATAGAAATGAGATCCCTGAGGCGTCTGCGTGATAAAACCATGTATGATCGTGTGAGAAATGTGGAGATCTGCAAAGAATGCAAGGCTGATGTAAGCGTAATGAGTAAGATTATGAAAGGGACGCTTAGAAGGTTTGGGCATATAGAGTAAATAAGCGAAGAAAGGAGTGTAAGAAGAATATATGACGCAAATGTGAATGATACCAGAAGTCGGGGACGTCCGAGAAAGACATGGCACGATCAAGTGAATCAGATACATGAGTCGGGCCAGAATAATAGAAGAGTATGTATGATTGTGTTTTTCAGTGGTTTTTGTACTAAAAATCTGACATTCCTTAATACTCCCCTTTTAAATTAGTTTTTGTTAGTGATGTACATAAATACGTTATTTGCTTTTTTTTTCTAGATTGTGGCTTAGAGAAATCTTTTGCCGTGAAGCACATTGTGAATGCTCCCGTTGCCACCGAAGACACCTTCCCGTGGCATGTGGGCATTTACCAGGATGTCGATGGGATTATTGGACAGATTTGCGGAGGGAGTATCTTGAATTCGCGTCTCATCATCAGCGGTAAGCAGTGGCAGTGTTTCATTTTTTTTCATGTAAACTCACAGTCCTCCTAACTAGGGATTCCTGTTCTGATGCGAACTCTTGGTTGTTGTGTTTTTTTTATGATTTCCTCGTCTTCATGTCTGTAGACCCCATCTTCATGATTGTTGATTTCCTCATCTAAATATTTGTAGACCTCGTCTTCGGGTCTGTTGATTTTCTCATCTACGTGTTTGTCAACCTGATCTTCATGTCTGTTGATTTCCTCATCTTCGCTATATATTGATATCCGTTACTATATGGTATTTTTAATTTCATTTCGAAGCGCATTATGTAATTTTGTTTTCTGAAATTAATAGTTTTTCCGCCCGAAATATGTTTTTTATTTTGGAATGTTAGTAGATTTGACTATTTTGTCCACGTAGTGTAGTTGTATTTTAGTCAGAGGTACTCATTGTTTCTCTTTATAATTGGGTAGAGCATCTTTTTATAAAACTGAAAACATAAACATTTTTAAACTTATTACTTTTGGTAGAGTATGGGTACTTTAAAAAAAAATGTTTTGACGAGTTGCTTCATGTAGCAGATCGCTATCCAATAATCCAAAATTCTATACGTGATTGGCAAAGAGCATAGTAGACCTTATACAGTTCATTTTTATTTTGCATTTCTGTTTATCAGTTTCCGTTACAACTTCTCCCAATGAATGCCGTTTTCAAAAACAAACGATTTCATTAAATCAGATGAAATAAATATTAGAAGATTGTGTTATTTTACGGATGATTTTCATTGAAATAGCAACAGCTGCATTGAAATTTAGCATTTTGAAAATCCAATTATTTTCAATTGATTTCCAGCTGCACACTGTTTTTTCGATGAAATTAAGAAGCGTGCCATCCCCGCAGAGTACTACAGAGTTGCCGCTGAGAAGTTTGACAGAAGTTGGGACAAAGAATCCGACAAAAATATATCTCACGTTCAGAAGTCTAAGGTAAACCTAACCTAGCAATTTATTTCATCATTTTATATCCCTTCTGTTGCATCCGAAACTACTTCCGAATAACAGCTTCAGACGAACGTGAATTCTGAACCATAAATTAATTTAAAAAGAGATTAAATTAAATGGTGTATGTTTAGTGATAATATGTTTGTTTGTTTTTGAATCTTTATTTAGATGTACGCAAATTTTTTCATACATCTAGTAGGAAAATATAAAAAATACAAAGAATAACAATTACATTTTAAGAGAAAAAGATAAATACACAAAATTATATTATATAAGATATTTAGGTGACTAAAATAATATAGGTGATTATGTACAACAATCAAAAATTATTTTTTACATATAAAGCACATGTCCTACGAAAAGTGCTAAGGCTTGGGGCTTCCTTTATGACATTTGGTAGGTTATTATAAAGTTTTTGCCCTTTATAAAACGCGCTGTTTTGTGTGCATGAAAGTTTAGCTTTGGGAAGCCTAAAATCTCTGCGTCGTCTCGTAGGATAATTGTGAACATTTTCATGGTAGGTACATAATATTTCTATGCAGATAATTTGGGAGTATATTATTTTGAAGCTTATACATCATTGTTAACGTATTATATATTGTTTGGTTGTCATCAAATTTAAATTTTGTAACATAATTTCAACTCTAGTAAAAATGTTGCATTTTAAAATCATCCTCATCCCCCTATTTTGTATAACCTGTAGTTTATTATTTTGGGCTTCCTTACATAAGAATAAAACACTAGAACAATAATTTAAATGCGGAGTAACAATAGAATTGTAAACAAGGCGCGTTGTCTTTAGATCCAATTTATTTCTGATCCTTTTTAGGAATCCATCTTTTTTAGCAATTTTCTTTGTTATGTATTCTAAGGACGGGTTATTTCGGAGAATTTGAACAATTCATCAAATTTCAACGTTTATTTCCGGGTTCTGTGAAAGTCCTATTCAAGTTCTGTTATTATATCATTATAGGCTAGGTGCTTGACAAAACTGAAATTAAAACAGAACTTTAAAAAATCTTTCACAGAACTTGAAAATGAACGTTGAAATTTGATGAATTGTTCAAATTCTCCGAAACAACCCGTCCTAACTGTTCATCAAATTTTAATTTTTCATCTAATATTACATCCAGATATTTAATACTACTCACCCTTTCTATGTTTACGTTATCAATGGTAGGAATGAATGGTATAGAAAGAAGGAAAACAGGATGACCGATCACTTAGCAATAAGAAGCACATAACACAATATAGTGAGATCAAGCACAACATAATCACAATATAATATGTTCCACCGCGACACATCGGTTTTTTTTACATTACGGATTCATTGCATCAATAAAAATATTAGGTTTGGCCTTGAAAAGCATATTTTATCTTGGAATAATTTTGATTTCAGGTCCTACAAATTCTGTTGCACGACCGCTACAAGGGCGACGCGCAGCACCAGCAGAGCGACTTGGCACTTCTGGTCCTCGAAACTCCCATCACATTCTCGGAGTCCGTCAGGGCCATCTGCTTTGACCTCAAGAACGCAGACCTGGATGAGTTCCACCTCGCCACCAGCAACACTGGCAAAGTAAACCATTCTTCAATTCTATTATAGATGCTTAAACTTCATCGTAATGTTTATCCATAACCAGTAAACCGCGATTCTTCGCTATCGCTAATGTCTTTATAACGCATTAGCAAGGTTTTTTTCATTGCAAATAATACAATTATTATGTCTTAGACCAATTATAATCAAATGTTTAATGTAAATGAATAAATAAATAAATTATTACGATCCTTTTAAATCGACACAACTACTTGCGATAGCTGGTTACCAGTTATTAGAATTGGGAAAGGAGTCTGACTTATCCCTGATCTTTTGAAGCATTTGCCAATCAATGTTCTGGCCATGAAAAACACTGCGGTTAATTCACTTAACAAGGTTTCCGTAATAGATTCGAAATTTTACACACCCAGAGTACACGTTAACTGTCCTGGTTTTCTTAGCAGACTGATGAGATATCAATAAAATGTTCCAATTGTCACCCGTGTAGGTATTCCAAACTGTCGGACGGGGACAGGTAATTGGATAACCATTTGCGTGAGGGAACGCAGGAACACACGTTACTTACGTCAACACCTAAGATTGCTAAAACACTGTGATGCGTTTCCTGGAGTCGAGACTCTCCAATCTCCAGGGGTTGTTGATGATGAATTGTTTAATGACTAGAATGATTTATTTGGTAATGTTTTTCTTCCAGGTGGCAGGGTGGGGCCTGACAGAGCGCGGACTGTCCGCAGAGCACCTGAGAACGCTGACCCTCCCCGTCATAGACCTCGATGATTGCCACACGGAGTTGTCAAAATATCGCTTCACCGGTTACCTGACTTGGGATAAGTTCTGCGCTGGATATCTTAACGGTTGGTTCAGTCCTCCTCACCCGTGACGCTAAGGAGCGTGGGAACAACGCTCTCATAAAATTTCGGTCAATCTAAAAATAATAGTTTTCAACCGATAAAAATACCACTAAAAATTATTCAACCCGCTCGAATTTTCGTTTTTTTGTATAACGTGACGTAAGTCACGTGGTGCGAGCGGATTCTATATGGCTCATTGAGAAACGTCAACTACGAAGATGAATTATCTATCTCATCAATGCCTCTTAAATTCTTTTGTGAGATGGCGCCACTTTACTTCACAGTTCGCATACCGATAATTCCAGCAGGTCTATATAAGCCTCAAAATTGCGAGGATATATGTATGAATGTGTCTGTACGTGTGTATATATTTATAAACTGTGTTTACCACATATACTAAAACCTTTATTAACGCCCTTCATCTTGCTCAAGGCAGCCAGTGTATCGGGTAAAAAAATCCATCAGGTGAAATTACTACAGTTTACTAGAAAAAGGAGTTAAGTGCTCCCTGTAACATGCTACAAAAAAACAATGGATACTGTTGCTAATATCCTTCTGACCTTCACCATGTCTTTATCCTTTACCTACCTAACGTGGGGATAGAGGATAGACTGACAATATTTTGAGCGCACCACCCATTTCTATAAATACAAGCCGCCACTACTACACGCTAGGGGATTCTGCGCTGAGGGGAACTAGGTTTTGGGTAGATGGTTTTCAGCGTCTTCCATAGTACAACTTCATGGTTTGGGTAGGGTTTTTTCAGTAAATTCTGTGATGATGTTTTTATAATACTATTAAGATATTTTTCCGATAATTCTTTACGCCAAGATTTGATGTACTTGTAGCGGTAGCTACTAGAAGGTTCGGGAACGTTGATAAATGCAACTCGCATCGCATTAGAACCTACTAGTGAAACATCGAATTACGGCGCAAGTAAGTCAGTTTTAAGCAGCTGCAAAGAATTTATTTTTAATTTGCTTGGTACTGGGTGGGAGTTTGTTATATATATATAACTTTGCAGCGAAACATCAGATCTTCTTTTTCCAAAGGTAGTATTGTACTTGGGTACATTGTTGCATTGCTCAGATTTTCTGAGTATATAAGGTGTTCGCCTCTTATTATTTTTTGTGGTGATGAATCAGAATATTTTTGGCATAGATTTTTTGCGTACTTAAAACTTGAAACTGTTAAATGATTTCTGTTAGAAAAAGACTAAAAATAACTCAGAAATGCATCATAAAGACCATATGAAAGATCCCTATAATTTTAAGGAGTGATTGACTTATTGACTCGAGGGACGGACCGCCGCTATAGTTTTTTTTATATGTTAACCATGTTATTTATAATTCCCAGGCTCTTCGGTCTGCAATGGAGACAGCGGCGGTGGTCTGGTGTTTCCCGTGCAGGACTATCGCAAGGTTAGCCGTTGGTTCCTGCGCGGGGTGGTAAGCAACGGACCGCTGGATGATACGAAGAGCGCCTGCAGACCGAACACCTATACCGCCTTCACCAGAATCTTCTTCCTGAGGGACTGGCTCAAGCAGCAGATCCGGAACCTCGAATTCCAACGGGAAGTCTACAAAGGTAATATACTACGGTAATTCTTTCCGGAACGGAAAATTAATAATTATTGACTTTAAAAACGATCTAAAACTGTAACTGGGAACCTAACTTGAGTACAGGCCTGAGAGGCCGCCAAATTACGAAGTCAGTGCTGTCGCTAAGTAAGCTTCACTTTTTAAATCAGTCTAATGATATGTCAGCAGCAATGAGTTTTAACAGTAATTGCCGCCATTTGCAAACTATCGTCGATCGATGGCACTGACTGCATCCGTCGTGGCTGTCCGTGAATTCTCAGGGAGCTAGAGTGGTAAGATTGAAAAATACGACATTCTTGGGGTACGAATTGTTACCATTTTTTAAATTTATTTTTTCTTTTTTTCTTGTTACAGTTGAAGAAGAAAAACCCTAGCTGAGGTCTTCAAACTTCAAAATCTTCAACTGCCAATATACACTTATTTACATTATGTTTGCACCCGCAACAATACTTGAAAAGTGCGGTGCTTTTGTGTAATTTTAAAGGTTAAAAGTGATAGGTATAATTTTATGTTGAAAGTGATATAATTTTATGTTAAAAGTGGTATAATTTTATGTTAAAAGTGGTATAACTTTATGTTAAAAGTGGTATAATTTTATGTTATAAGTGATATAATTTTATGTTAAAAGTGGTATAATTTTATGTTAAAAGTGGTATAATTGTTAAGAGAAAAAATCAACCAGTAAAAACAGTGTATATAGTGTTTTTTACAACAAAACATCTATTTTCAATTTTCGACTTAGTTGCGCCATCTCTTGGGCCGGCTGGTAGCCAATTTCAAAGACTTTTTTGATTGTTTAACTGAAGAATGACCCTTCCTCCCCAGGGACTGAAGTCAACACCGCAAACACCTAAGCCAAACCTTAATTGAATGGTACCGACATTTACTTCGTATGTTAACTTCTTTTTTTTTTTAATTGCCGGCAACCCGGGCGTTTATTGCAATAACATGATCAATATTACAAACATGAAAGTAACCCGCCTCACTAGAAGATTTCTGTTCTGAGGCGGGTACATATATATGCTTACACATACACATACATTTATACAAATACATATCAATATATACATGGAGCATTCCATATATAGTTACATAAAAACAGGAATTTCGTAGGAACTTTAAATTGCTTTAAACTGCTGTAAATGTTTATTTATCTGACATAAGGTTATACAATTTCAGAAAAAAGCGTTAGTGCGCAGGTGTGTGTGCAAGAGTGCCACCAAAAGTTGATCGAATGTATTGTCATCGATAGGCAATTTATCTGCCGAGTTTCAGGTCGATCGGATGTTGAGAAGTGGGTTAATTTCCACTTCAAAGATTCCATGTCATTCAATCATTCCATAGACCTACTTAATATTATCCTTGTTTTTATATTCTTTCCACTTACTTAGTCAAGTGATTTACAAAGAGCATAGGTACCTAGAATACATTTATATTCTTTATTTAACTACACACAAGAAGCTCTGAGGAAATCAATTTCCCTCCGGGACTATTAATTTCATATTTGGGGGATGTGTGGAAAGTCTTTTTAGTAGAGGAAGGAGAGGATGTTCCAAGAATCATCGGGGTTGATAGGAATCAAGGGGTAAGTGTGTCCATCAGAGACGTATAAATTCAACCCTCCCAAGATGGGTCAAGAGAGTCAGGCTGGAGAGGTCAAAGGATCTCCATAAACCGGCCTCTCACGATCCGACCCACGCAGCTGGTGGGCAGACGCATCTGCCGCCAAGACCAGGAATTGCCTTATCTATTGCAGAGGTGTTAGTTATTCAATTAATAATTAAATCTGACAAAGGTTTCGGTTTTTAACAAATGAAGTCGTCTTTTTCCCAATTACTTTTGGATTACTATTTAGCAATTCATTTTTTAATTACTTTCTTGACCAACCAACCAACATATTTTTATAAGACCATTACAAGCTTTTAAATCCTTGAGGCGAAGCTTAACCCTTACCACTCCTTTGTCGAGTGTGGCTCGACATTATATTTCTTACACCAACTCCTATGTCGAGTCATACTCGACATTATAGTAACGCAATTTCGAAAAATAATTTAAATTATCAAATGTATTTTTTTTTCTTTTAAACACTTTATATCTCATTCTGAATATTCCGAATACGCAAAATACATATATCTCGTCAAATTTCGCCTTTTAGATAATTTTTAAAATCGTATTATTTGTAACCTTGTAAATGCACTGCGCAGTTATTTGGTTGCGACGCATGTAAGTAGGTAGGTACTTGCCTGTCTACCTGCGCACGGTGGGCTGAAAATCGGCTTTCATAGACATAGAGACTTGAATTTTCAAGGGTATTTTTTTGGCTAGAAATGGATTCTGCTGATCATTACTATGCTATAAAATGTCGTACGAAGCAATTGCGTGTACAAATGAAGGAGTTATAATTTTTTTAAGAAAAATTTGTATGGCGCTGACATTAAAAATGAGGCTATCTCTGGAATCATAAGGTTGGCCGTTCTATCCTTACATACAGATAATACTACTATTTATTTGTATTTTTTTGACATACTTCATATTGTGGCGCAAGGTGCGATTTTTTTTTTTTAAATCCTAAAGTTGAAAAAAAATCTTTTTTTTGTTGATGATTCATTTTAATGCTTAAATGCTTTACATATGAGTATGCTTTGTCTAGTTTACAATATTTTATTTACACTCCAAGCCAAAACACTGTGCACAGTGAGCTGAAAATCGCCTTTCATAGACATAGTGACTTGAATTTTCAAGTGTATTTTTTTTGGCTAGAAATGGATTCTGCTGATCATTACTATGCTATAAAAATTTGTATGAAGCAATTGCGTGTACAAATGAAGGAGTCATCATTTTTTTAAGAAAAATTTGTATGGAACTGACATTAAAAATGAGGCTATCTCTGGAATCATAAGGTTGACCATTATATCCTTACACACAAATATACTATTATTTATTAGTATTTTTTTGACATACTTCGTATTGTGGCGAAACTTGTGATTTTTTTTTTTTAAATCCTCAAAGTTGAAAAAAAAACTTTTTTATGTTGAAGATTCATTTTAATGCTTAAATGCTTTACATATGAGTATGCTTTGTCTAGTTTACAATATTTTATTTACACTGCAATCCTAAAAGCATTTATGTAAGCATTAAAATGAATCATCAACATTAAAAAGGGTTTTTTTCAACTTTGAGGATTTTTAAAAAAAAAATCGCACCTTGCGCCACAATATGAAGTATGTCAAAAAAATACAAATAAATAGTAGTATTATCTGTATGTAAGGATAGAACGGCCAACCTTATGATTCCAGAGATAGCCTCATTTTTAATGTCAGCGCCATACAATTTTTTCTTTAAAAAATTATAACTCCTTCATTTGTACACGCAATTGCTTCGTACGACATTTTATAGCTTAGTAATGATCAGCAGAATCCATTTCTAGCCAAAAAAAATACCCTTGAAAATTCAAGTCTCTATGTCTATGAAAGCCGATTTTCAGCCCACTGTGCTGCGTAACGATAGGAAGCGCTGAGGGATTTCTCCCAACACATAACAAAGGATTCTTATACCTATTCACTTGTTATCACATAATATTTTGTTCTGTTTGTGTATTTACATTTGTTTTTACTGTTTTTAGTAGCAAATATTTCGTGGCCGAGAAAGCACTGAAAAAGTTTAAGGGCATATTAAGTTGTTAATTTTATATATTTCTATGTTTTTGTACTCTATGTAAAGAAAGAGTAATAAAAATTACATATTTTAAAAATTTTTGTTTAACTTTTTAATGAGGCCACTTTTTATCCCTTTTTTGTAAATTAATTAAGGAGTTGGTAGTAGGTAATTAAAAAAAAAATTAGGAGTGCAAAAAGTTTGCTAAATCACTATTTTGAATAGCCTTTATAACGAATTTGTGTACATTATGATTACCAAAAAATATGCTTTAGATAAATTGAAGGTTTTCCTATCGTTTCGCTTGAGTATAATATAAATAAAATAACAAAGTACTCAATAAAAAATATAAGTGTAAACTACAAAATAATATTTCTTTTCAATAGAAATATATGAACGCATAAAGGAAACAACTTAAAAAAATACAGTATTATAGCTAAGATTATCTGTGACAGTTTCACTGTACAATTATATACAAAATAAATAAAAACCAAATTTTGTGCTTGAAATCGAACGTTTCTAAACTCCGTTTGTCAAGCGATTTTAATGTATATTACCTACAGTATAAGGTATGCCAAGAATATACACATTTTTGGCTTGTAGCTTCCTCTTAAGACAATTTCTTTAAACCGAATCACAGCTGTCATATCATGGAAATGACATCCAACCTCACCAGCGCCATCTGCTTCGAACTTTACAGATTATTTGCCATTGCAAACTTATTATCAATTATTAAAAAACACACACACAATGAGAATAATCAAATATATATTGTCTTTTTAAAGTGCTATAATATGCTTACTTGTAATTAACATTATTGAAACAACGTAACGTAAAAGTTAAAATCGAGGATTCAATATTTATTTATGGCACGAGCAAATACTCTATAACATTGATAATACAACTAACTCCTGTAAAATATTGGCAATATCAACAATGCTGGCCGCTAGGGGCAACAGTGTAGCATATTTGACGTTGACCAGGGTATAACTCCGATCGAAAATTGGAACCGAAATATTGTGACGTCATATTATTGCCTAACTATATCCACCAATGAAAAACTCTGAAAGTCTATGGAATAAACTTTCAGAGTTTTTCATTGGCGCATAGTACAGGGTTTTCCAGGTGTTATTTTGATATTCAATTGTAAAAGATCAATGGTTTCGTTGCTTGTGTGGCACGTAGCGCCGTCTTGTTGAAAGTAAACGTTGTCAAGATCAAAACCATCTAATTCCGGCTATAAAAAATCATTAATCATCTCTCGATAGCGCAATCCATTCAGCGTAACTGTTGCTCCAGCCTCATTTTCGAAAAAGTAAGGTCCAATGACTCCGCCGGACCATAAACCGCACCAAACAGTCACACGTTGAGGATAGAGAGGCTTTCCAACAAATAACTCTTGGGTTTTCCGAGCCCCAGATGCGACAATTTTGCTTGTTGACGAAGCCACCGAGGTGGAAATGGGCCTCATCACTCAAGATAATTTGCATTTGAATCACTCAAGTGAATTTTAATAATTTCAACGCTTTGTTGAAGCGTGTATTGTTCCATTTTTATCAATGGCGTAGTTTCTACTTGTCAAATGTTAAAAAATGACAGCCTTAAAAGTAACATCTACCGAAATAGCGGGCTATTTAAAATAACGCCTCTTATTGGAAAACCCTGATAAGTGGGCTACGAAAGAGAATTGTACTGTCTGTATATTGGTATATCTATGTTTTGTTTAGGACCAATTTGTTTTAAACAAAAAGCCTGAAGATATTGATCTAGTGAGTGGTTTATTTATGATAGTGACATCCCTTTCAATGGCAGCAAATTGAATTTATTTATTACTTAGTGGTTAGTGTTTTGTGCTTTCTAATTTGTATTTTGATCAACATTGATTAAAAATATATATATAAAAATGTCCCACAACGTAGGTTCTGTGTGTGCAGTTAAAAAAACCTTAAATGGCTAGTTTGTGACATGTAAAATGAGTTATTTAAATCCTAACAAATACAACATCCTTGATTACATAAAAACATTACACCTAAACCATCAAAGACAGCCGTTTCAATATTTTTCGTGTCATATAAAATCCATTAAAAAGTATAAAAGAAAACTAAGGCACAACTCACGCCACTAGGAGGTGCTAGTGTATCATGCTGCCATCAGAATGTACGGGAAATCTCAGAAGTTGGAAGTATTATTAATAATAATAAGATGTTTGGTACAAGATACCGACATTTCTTTCTTAATTTATTCAAAATCTTACCTCTTGGGGCAACTTCTTTATGGGATCGCTTCATCGATAGATGTTGATTTCTTCTCAGGTGCGACGTTCAAAATAATAATTTAAAAAATGTAATTGTTTATAATTTTTTTCTCCCTGTTTTCTTATAATTATGCTGCTGTATTGTTGAGATAATATGGATATTTATTGGTGGTTCTCAAGTGGTAGATGCCTCTCGCCTTTCTGTTGGTCAGAGGTCCCATTGTGATAAACTTCGTCTCATCTTGGCATAGTTCATCCAGCGCATTATCTAGTGCCTCACACTGTAAAGCTTTAAATGCTGAAAACAATAATTCATTTATCGTGATAATTTTTTGGGTTCTTTTACCTTGTAGCACAGCCTCCTTCTTTAACCAACAATTCGGACAGTGTTATAGCGTGCATCATCAGGTCATATGTGTAGATTATGACTAAGTGAGTGTTTATGTACCTACTTAAAAACTGGACCGTTTTTGGCCACATTCTGGCTAATTTACAAATACCCGCGAGCGCATGCTGGCCAAAATGTAGCCAATTCAAAGAGGTATATTAAAACATTTTTATGAATTATTTAAAAGTTCCCGCGTGTTCTTAACTTCGATATTCACAAATCTATTAGTTTTACACAGCTAGTAGTTTCATATTTTATCAATAGATGTGTCGCATGTAGATTTGTTTATATTTATGCATTGGACTGTAGAGTTCAATACATAAATATAAACAAATTATCTCAGTCGCGAGTTAGTTTCTTCAAGACGGTTTGTTGTATGTTTAATGTTTATTTTATTCAAATTCTGTTTTGTATTATGTACCAATCTATTCGTCAATTAATTTTCTGCTTATTTAAAGTTATTTAAAAGTCCTACAATTACGGTCGGTGGCCGAGTTGACATCGCGTTTGGGTCCCACCCAGGCGTAGTGTGTTCAATTCCTCGGCTGGCTAAGTCCTCCATCACAACACAAGTAACATTTTCAGCTTACTGTGGTGGTAGTAGGAGATTTTCAAATATTGTCAGGTTATTCGTAACCCGGAAATGTTTGTCTTTCTTTAAAAAAAAAAAAATAAAAATTAAGATATGAAAGTTAAAGATGATTTTTTGTTAATCTTTATAACGTACATTATGAATACTAAGATATATGTTTTAGATAAATTTAAGGTTTTCCTATCGTTTCGCTCGATTAGATTACAAATAAAAAAATAAATTATTCAATAAAAAATATAAATGTTAACTACTAAAATAAATATTTTTTCAATAGAAATATATGCACGCGAAAAGGAAACAACTTTAAAAAATACAGTATTATAGCTAAAATTATCTGTGACAGTTTCACTTGATTTACTTTTTTTGCTTTCTTATAAAATTATTTACAAAATAAATAAAAACCAGTTTTTTGCTTGAAATCGAACGTTTCTAGACTCCGTTTGTCAAGCGATTTTAATGTCCATTACCTACAATATAATGTATACCAAGAATATACACATTTTTGGCTTGTAGCTTCCTCTTAATAATCCTAAGGCCGGTAATGCAGTAATAACTAATTCGTGAAATTCGTGTGGTTTTCGGCGTTTAGTTTTGACGTAACCATCAAGTGGCGAATACCAAGAACCATTGAGCTTAGCCCCATCGTCCCTATTGATATTAATGGGGGTTTTTTGAGGATTTAAATTGTCTCTTATAAAACATCTATAAACTAATTAACTATTGGATTAACGCTTTCAACGCTGTAATATTGATAATTCTTAAGTTTAAATATGTGTTCGATAAAAATGACGGGAAATAATCAGGTCTCAATAATAGCTCAGTGGTAACAATATTATCCCGTTAGGACAGAGGTCGTGGGTTCGATCCCCAGTTGTGACCGTTACCTTTTTGTTTTGTGTGTTTTTTTATATGAAACTGCACCAGAGTCCGAACTGCTACCAACCATCTGCATCAAGTTAGACTATGGCATTCCCAATTGGGGTACGGTGTGAGGCTGAAGGTATTGGGGAGAGGAAGGAGATTGGAAAAATGGAGTACCTGAATATTCAGATCTGGTCACCAAACACGGCCAAATCTATTTCAAATAATGTTTCAATTATGAATTCTGAAGGGCGATACTGAGAGTATCTTCCACTCTGGAACGTGCTGCAAATATACTATATGTTATTTTAAATGCGTCAATTGAGAAATAATTTACTTGCGCACTACGGGATTTGAACCTTGCTAGTTGAGAGCATTACCCCTCCACCACGGAGACTTGTTCTGTTTCATGTTTAGTTTAGATTTACTAATATTATCTTCTTCTTCAACAATATTTAATTATTGAACAAACCTGTGGGATTAGTAACTGCGGCAGTCCAATACTTCAGCACCTTCAGATGACTGCATATTAGCGAGCACCTGAACCCTCCTTCTTCCACTGGTTGCCTCTTGCCCCCATTGACGTAAACATCTACGTGACCAGACGGGTACAGCATCCCTAGATCTTCTCCGTTGGTGTGAATGACCATCACAAAGTCCGCGTCATCCTTATCTAGTCGCTCGCTTTTTGTGGCTTCCGCGAAACATGGTCCACTAGGTTCCAGGGCTACGAGGACTGGCAGTCTCTTCCCGGTGTTTTCCTTAAAAATTTTGCCAGCAAACGACAAGATGTGGGCTCCTAGATTCATTCCGACCAGTTCTATATTGTTTAGTTTTATCTTACCAGTTTGCAGCATCTGACCAATTATGATTCCAATTCGGTTCCCAACATAACGAGCTGCACGAACGCTTCTAAAATAATACAAAAATACACCTGTGTAAATATATAAGAAAGACAAACATTCTCGTGTTATGAATAATCTGAAAATATTTGAAAATCTCCTACTACCACCACGTGTTGTGATGGAGGACTTAGCCAGCCAAGGAATTGATGGGACCCAAACGCGATGCCAATTTAGCTACGTGAGACTGGTAGCAACACTGGCGACTTTTTGTTTAGGAAGGGGATGCATGCCAACATCTGATGCGCCTTCAGTGCAAGTTTGAACTAGTCCGTAGCGATTGTTTTCGTGAACCGATTTTTCCAATTCGGTTCCCGATGTAAAAAACCGCACGGACACTTAAAAAAAGATACTGGTAGCGTTGTGTTCGATTTGGCAACACTAGTTGTTGCAGGCTAACAACTGATGAACCTCCAGTGCAACTTTGAACTTGCTAGAGTTACTTGTTGGCCCGTAGTGATTGTTTCCGTGAACCGATTCTGGTGCGTTCTGAAAATTATTGAAGGCAATTTCGAGCTACGGTGTCAGGTTTTGTTTCAGACTTAGGCACAACGCAGCAAAAGCATTTTCATAAAATTATTTGTGGGTATTCATTAGCGATCATTCAATTACGAAAGCACGAATGGAAAATGAATAGAAATATCCCGATAACCAAATATATATTTGGTTATACAAATATACCTGACCAAACTTGCAGTTATAAGGCTGATTTACTTTAGCTTAGTGCGTAGCATTCTCGAGAGTGGATCTCAGGTATGGGGGCCAGAGGAAACTGTCTATGTACTAATGGTCGAGAAGATACAAAAGAAGTTTTTACGATACCTCTACATGAGAGAGTTTGGTTTTTACCCATGGCTGTTTCCAACAGCATTTATCTCAGGAATGCTGGGTATATGCAGCCTTAGTTCCAGAAGGGATGTTGCATTACTCCTGATGGCGTGTAGGCTTCTAAACGGTTTAGTATCAATACCAGACATTCTGGCTAAAATATTATTCTATGTATATTATTTTTTTTCGCATCAACTCCTCTACAGAATCAGCACATACTTTGCATTTGGCCATTTTATTGATTTTATTGTTTTCATATTTTTTGTATTTGCAGCCTTCATGACAGATATCTACATAATCATCAACTGCTTAGATTGCTCTATACGAAACATACCAACACCATCATCTTTTATAACATCTTTTATATCTAATATAATTAGTGGAATCAACTTTCATCTCGTAGTGAAATACGCATCATACTCGAATAATCAGAACTCACATTCTACTATACAATATATTAATAAAACACTGATTAACAACACAGTAATTTACACTTTCGTTTTTAACTTTTTGTTTGCAGACTTTTCGCAAAAGAACTACGGGTTCACCACCACACATCATAGTAAATTTAATCATAATTATGTTTCAGTTACCTTCGGATAATTACAATGATTCTGTAATTAGCATTAATATGAATATAATTCGAGATCTGGAGAATTTAAACAACTATAACTGGGACTCATATAGTCTAAAAAATCATACACCAGAATATTAGAAGCATATCAAATCTCGATGACTTTACAATTTTTCTTGATCAATTTAATTCATCTTTCGATGTTATAATATTAACCGAATGCTGGTTAAATAAATACTACACCGTAAAATCAATCCACAATTACTCTGAATATCACACCACAACCAACCTCAACAAATCCAGTGGAATTGTTATCTACATCAAGGACGGAATTAAAGCTCATGTAGAGGAAATTACTTTAGCACAATCAAACTGTATGAAAATAGTATTGAATAATAACATATGCATATTTGCCATTTACAGATCTCCTTCCTTCATCAATATTGACCCCTTCCTTTCTTCATTGCAAGCAATTTTAAACAATGCGAAAACATTTGAACAGCAAATTATAATGGGAGATTTAAACATTAACACTATCCCTGACTACCACCGTCAATCAATCGATTATCTATGTCTACTCGCGGAAAATGGTTTCACACAGACTATTAACAGCTTTACTCGTGAACAGGGCTCGAGTAAATCCTGTCTTGACCACATCAATGTAAAAAATATTAACTTTATTGACACTTTTGTTATACACTCAACTATTTCAGACCACTATACAACATCTCTTTGTCTTAAAAACAAGCCTCCCACTTCTTCGAAAATTAAATACGTTGCTAAAACTAATTTCAACAAGTTAATTGAGGACTTGAGCGCAGAAAACTGGCTAAATGTTCTAGATAAATCAGATACTGACTTAGCAATGAAAGAATTTATTATCAAACTACACGAGTATATATCAAAACACACAAGTAATACAACCGTATCTAATAAACAAATTAAATTCACACCATGGATCACCCTGGGGCTAGTTAAATCGATTCACAGAAGAAATCATCTTCATGAAAAGGCAAAAACATATCCTGAGAATTTGGTATTACAATGTTATTATAAAAAATATAGGAATTTGTGTAAGAAATTAATTACATCGGCGAAAGAAAATTATTATAAAAAACTCATTTACGAAAACAACTGCAATCCAAAACGTTTTTGGGATACCTTTCGCAACATAACCAAATCCAAAATCAATAAATCTTCTGAAATAAAATCGCTATACATTAACACATCAAACTCTGAAGTCCCCAAAGATATGGCAAACTTTGCAAACAGTTACTTGTCATCTGTGGGTGACACACTTGCGAAAAAAATTCTCGATAAGTGTAAGAAATCAGAAACCGCTCTCGCCAATTTAACTATCCCTAGGATCGGTCACAAAATAGACTCAATCACAACTTCAACTAACGAAGTCATGAAGATAATTGACGACCTTAAGTCATCAAAAGCATGTGGTCCCGATAAGATTTCATCAAATCTTCTAAAAATCATTAAAGTATACATAGCCATACCGATTGCGTTCATTGCGAATCCAAGCTTTAATTCAGGGAAATTCCCTAACCATTTAAAACAGTCAATCGTCATTTTACTGCATAAAAGTGGGGACAAATCACTGATACATAATTACCGGCCTGTTTCCTTGCTCAACTCTGTCTCTAAAATTATGGAGAAAATTGTAAAGAACCGTCTCATCCTTTATCTCGAAAATAACAACATCCTTTCTAGTAGACAATTCGGCTTTCGCAAAGGTTTAAGCACTGAAAACGCCATCGCTAATTTGACAAAAATCATCTCTAATAATCTAGATAAAGGTAGTAAATGCATTGCACTTTTTTTAGATCTAGCTAAAGCGTTCGACACTATCTCGCACAAAATTCTGCTGAATAAACTACAGCGAATTGGGATACAGGGTCAAATTTTCAAGTGGTTTGTTAGTTACCTAGAAAACAGGAGCCAAAGAGTGGATATTAACGGTACTCTAAGTGATCCAGCCAATATTAAATATGGCGTACCGCATGGAAGTACACTAGGTCCCATATTGTTTAATGTTTATATAAATGACTTATGTAATACTTCATTTGCAGATCACATTATTACATTTGCTGACGATACACTACTTTTATTCGAAGGCAAAACCTGGAATGAGTCTTGCATTAAAGCTGAATTTGGCATAAACAAAGTTAAACAGTGGCTAGATAGTAATCTCCTCACTCTAAACTCGGATAAAACGAAATTCATCTGCTTCAGTTCAACTCAAGCGGGTCAACCACAAGAAATTATTAACATTAGAATACACCATTGTTACGACACTATTACATGTAAATGCAATACCTTAGAATGTGTGGACAATATAAGATACCTAGGAATTATCATTGATAAATTTCTGAGATGGGACAAACACATAGCCTTTACTTCCACAAAGGTCAGGAAACTTACACATCTGTTTATAGCAATAAGAAATATTCTATGTCTAAATGATTTGAAACGAATTTACTTTGCAATGTGCAATTCCATACTAGACTATGCTTCCTTAGGTTGGGGAGGTTGTGCTAAAACCATACTCGATCCCTTAGCTAAATCCCAGAAATCGCTTATAAGAGTCATACTGAAAAAACCTTTCAGGTACCCCAGCGATTCATTGTTCGCAGAGTTTCGTGTTCTTGATGTAAGACAATTATACATGAGGAAAATCATTTTACATACTCAAAAACAGAGGCACTACTTAGCTTCCGTAAACCACTGTCATAATACAAGACATGCAAAAAAAAACCCAACAGTTCCGCCCACCACTTCCTCATCTTTAGCACAGAGACAATTCTCATACTTAGGCCCTAAACTGCTCAATCTCATACCTGATGCATGGAAGGCAAAGAGTACTAATATTCTGCGTATGCAGGTCAACAATTGGCTTCTGGTCTTGGGGAGAGTTGAATGCGAGAATATGCTAAAAAACAGTAATTAAATTGTAAATTTTGTTTTTCTTTACATTCTTCTTTACATTTTAACTTATATTGGTATTATATTAGCATTACAGGAACTGTATTTTTACATAAAGAAAGTTCGAAAATTGTTCAATTCTTCGTGATATTTTTCCTTAAAGGAAAAGTTCCTTTTTTACTTTCATTTTTTTATTTTTTGTTATTTTTCATTTCCTTGTTTTATATATTAATATTTCTTTAGTTTATTATATCAGCTAAACAATAGTAAAAAAAAAATGAATATACATTTGTATTACTTTACCAACAGAATTTCTTCAATTCAGTTTCATTTTCAAATTCATTTTCTTGTTTTTATCTATTAATTCAGCATATGTTATGTTAATTCAGTTATTATGTCAGCTAAACAATAGTAAAATATGTCGTGATATAACTGGAAGTATTCTAGAATATAAATATACATATGTATTTTTTTTTAACAACAGAATAGTCAACACTATAATGTACCATAATTTACATGTAAAAACATTATCATATTGGAATGTCCTAAAACGGGCAATCGCCTAGTTGGACATTTTAAGTTCATTAATTGTATTATGTAATATTTACAAACAAACAATAAATAAATAAATAAAAATAAATGTCCCGGATAATTTTGCGCGAGGCCGCCAGCACAGGCTTTTGATTCTTCCCAGGTGCAGAACTAACTTACCAATAGTGATGCCCTTGGGAAGAATCACTAGGTTGATTCACATGTCCTACAACGTATTTAAACGTGAAATATTATAATTCAAGACAACATTGTAAACCTACATTTGAAATTTTTTTTGTCCCACTTGTAAATGTATTTACCGACATTGCAATGTACTGGTTTATACTGTTTTTGCAAATAAATAAAGAAAACAATATTAACATCTTCTTACCTGAAGTAAATCACACCGGTGACCACTGGATTGCTGTTCAAAATGATGATATTATAACCTCCAGCTTTGATATAAGCCTCTATAATTTCATATGTGCTGGCCGAGTTGGGAGTGTCCAGGTATCCGTGGGAGTAGATGACGGTCTTATAGTCCTTGTTGAAGTATTTGTGCTCCATCAGCTCCATGGACCTGCTGATATTGTATACTTTCAGGCTGATGGGTCGAGCCTTCTCTACGAAGTACAGTTGCAGAGCGTCTGTCTCCTTATTAGAGAGTATTATATCCATCAGCTTTATCAGCGGGGAACCTGTAAGAAAGATATATATCTTTTTAGACGAGTAAATTTTTTGGATGGACAAAGTACCCATAAGTATTAAAAGAGGTACCGATAGAATTTAACGAGAGATTTCCAAGCTTATTTGGAATAAAACAACATCGCAATTGTTCATTTTTTTATCTGAGCACTCTAGCATTCTCAACAGTCACTAGCCGCTAACTGCTTGACCCAAAACTTCACTTAGACCTTAACGAAACATGGACGAAACCTAAACGAAATCTAGGCCTTATAAACTATACTTTGAACCCAGAACTTTACTTAGATCTTGATAGGCCTAGACGAAACCTAGATAAAATTAGACAGATTGATCTTGAAATGACTAGATCTGTAGCGAGGGCTACGATATTTATCTAGAATACTCCAGACGCAATGCGAAGCGATCGGCGTTCCTACGTTACTACCTACTCCCTACGAGTACTTGCCGCTGAACGAACTACCCACGTCAATACAGTTGCGAGTTTGACTGGGTACATTACAAGCATCCGCCAGAAGGTTCTAGGCAATTGTCTAGGCATAATTCCAGCGTCACCGAAACGTCTAGATCCAGCGAGAACCTCAGTTTACCAGTGGTCTCGCGTAGCTACCACCGCCGTCGTCTTGACTATATAAATAGGCCCGACGCAGCGAGCAGACAGTCAGTCATTAAGTCATTAGTCAGTTATGAATAGGCAGTCTTGCAAATATAATCGGCGCGCCTTGCGCCGCGCACAGGACGATACACCCGGCTTTGCGCGGTTCATCCACGGACTCTAACGGGATCATCACAGCGCCCTGGTTCCAGCACATCTGACCAGCGCTATATCTACGCATCTAGACCCCGTGGCATCCTCGCCGGTCTACGCATCTTCGGCTACCCTGTTCAGCACTGGAGCACCCGGAAGACCCATGGTCTTCACCAGTTCCTGACCCGCGCATTGACCAACACTTCACTGCTTACATCCGGAGTCTTCATCATAGGTCCTGAAGTCATCTCTTATACTACATCCTAACTCAATAAAAACACTGTGACCTTCACAACATCTTTCAAACCTCTTTCTTTTCCCAAAGATCTAATTGACTCGTTTCATATATTTTTGACCTTTACATGACCACACCTTAATAAGACCTTGAACAAGACATTGAGGTTGACGTAAAATGGGTTTTTTTGCTGACGGACTGGTTTAATGGCAATAGAAAAGTTGTAGGTTTCACATAGCCATTTCAAAGCCAATGAAGATAAAACAATTTACATCTTACATTGAGGGATCATGGAATCTGCTATATACGCCGCATGATTATTTTGAACCATTAATATTATAAAGCCAAGAACTAACTGAATATGCAACATGGTGTTCCTTTGGTGTTTGTACTTCGACTAGACAAATTGATTTCCTTAGACTACCTGCGTGTATTATTTGTCATGAATGAACGCAGAGGAATATAAACATAATCGCGACAAAATTGCTTTAATCTAAATGGTTAATATTCCCAAGTTACGAAAAACCTAACGACATTTGTATTCCTTTTACCACCATCGTAATAAACCGAAATCGTTGCATGCGCAATTTTGGAGGGCTTAGATAGTAAATATTTCAATCCGCGAAAGCGAGAATTCAATTCAACCCGAGCGACCGCTCGATCAACTAATGATGGTTAAAAATATTTTATGTACCGAAAATAGTACTGTCTTTTTCACAAAATAGTCCTGCATGAGGCATAACAAGCTGTGATTGTTAACCTGTACTATGATGAAGGACTTGGCTTGCAAAGGATTGAACTGTTGAACCAGTGATACATGGAAACCCATGATTTTGATTATTCGACAAAGAGCCGGTCATAACCAATGGCAGCTTGTACTAAAAATATTGTCAGTCTATCGCCTACGCCAGGTAAAGAATGCTAGCAATTTTGAAGCTCATATCTATCTACCGACCTTCAGGAATTATCCGTTTGCGAACTGTGAGGTAAAGTGGTGCCATCTCGGCGTGACAAATAAATATACTGTGTCTTCGGGTATTTCTGCCTCGCATTGATGAGCGTCGCTCATGTTAATAAAAAATTTCAATACAATTGTACACATTTACGCTCTGCGCTTATAAATATTTAATGTTCCCAGGCGACATTTCTCGATGAGCGATATGTAATCCGCTTGAGCCACGTGACTTATGACACGTGATACGAAGAACGAAAATTCGAGTAAGTTGAATTTAACTTAATTTTTACAGTATTACTTTTATTACTGCTTTGGTGTTTGGTTTCTTACTGGAAATATTATTGGTTGATACTTATTATATAAAGATTGACCGAAAATTAGGGAGTGCGTAGCTCCAGGGCTCCTTAAGCCCCAGCATTCTCAATTTCTACAGATTTAAAACATATTTTTCTTTAACTCTTTAAGTTTCAAAAAATAAATTTTGAAGATATAATAATCTATATATTTGATATGCCGAAAAGTTTACTATATGAAATTCTCTCGATAGAAAAAATCGCAAAGTAAGCTCCGAAAATTATTAAAAACACGTTTTGTTCTGTTATTTAATTTGTTATAGGCATGAAAAATTCACAGTGTATCTTTAAATGAAACTAAAGCATTTGTCGAGAGACTTTTGCTCTATTTCAAACCAATCGTGTTTTAGTAAATAATTCCACCATTTTCGGTTAATTAATTTCGTTTAATTATTATTTTATTGGCGCGCTCCGTTCTAACATTCAAATTCTCTCTTTTAAACCATTTAAAATAAGAAAAACACTTTAAAATAAGAACTATAAAGTTTTGTCAAATGAAAATACTATGCTCTTCCTATAAGGCCATTAAAAACCTATTATACAACTAATGGAAAACCCATCAGGGGCCATAAAGTTTCATTTCAATTTAAATGAAACCATTACAAGTAAATAATTCCCATACAAAATTATCATTTCGAGAATTATTATGATTGTGACTTGTTTGAATTATTGAAGGTGACTTTCAGTTTTTTTTTCAGTCCCTTTTCTATAAAAATGGATCAGGGAATAGTGACCAATACCTAAACTGATACAAAAAAATGTTTGCAAGGCTTTTACAGAAAAATTGAAAATTACCTAAATTATATTAATGAGCTTCGTCCTAACTGGGGTTTGCAAATCCCGCACCCTTTTTAAATCCCGCGGGTTTGAGGGATTTTTATTAAGAGGAAGTGAGCATTAGGTACATAATGTAATTATATTATTTAGTATCAATTATCCTTGAAATATAATATTTTAAAAAAGCAACCCGTAAAAAACAAATAGTCTTTTAAAACATAACAAAAAATTGGTTTGACCGTGGATTGAACTTTCGTACCCAGTAACTGGATTTGACAACTCTACTAATCTCGCCAAATGCCGATTGGGTAGGACTGACATTTATTTCGTATATTAACTGTTGTAATGTCATCTTATTTCAGAGAAATGCGTATTTGCAAGCGTTGTCATCAATAACGAGATTATCTGTCAAGTTTCTTTATGTCGATGTCGAGAAGTGGGTTATTTTCCGTTTCCAAGATTTGCACTCATTCATTATCGAAAGCAAAAGTGAAATTAAATTAGATGTATTTAAAGAAAGACATTAAAAACGTATCATGGTGAGTCATTTAACAAGATTTTTCTAATCAATCAAATTTGGTATTAGATATATTTTTTAAATGTACTGAAAAGTAACAAGTACAAGTTTTTAAGAATATTACAACAACTGTCACTGACAGAGCTCTCCGTATTCATTTAAGATCATCTTTGGTACTAATTATATTATTTTAAAATACAATGAAAAAGTAACGATTTTGATGAAAATAAGAATGTAAAGTTTAGTTTTTTTAATCTCGCAATCCCGCGAATCCCTCAAAGGTCAATAATTAATTTTTAATATGAAACCGCTCAAGAGTCCCAACTGCTCCTAACAATCTGGATACAGTGACACCATTGCATCCCCAATTGGGGTATGTTGTGAGACTTAAGGTAGTGGTGACAGATAGAATAGGGGGAAAGGAAGGTGAGGAAGTACCTGGCTATACAGATCTGATAAACACCTACCTAACAAACAGATACCAAACACGGCAAAAGCTATTTCAAGCAACTTTTCAATTCTTACTAATGTAATGGCGATACTGAGAGTATCTTTCACTCTGGAACGTTCCTCAAATATACTCAAATATTATGAACCAATCATAAAACAACGCAAAAAAATCAAATAAAACGCTGTTATTTGAACCCGCAACATTCAGCTTGATAGTCGAGAGCCTTACGCCTTAACTAAGGAGACCGTCAAATTATATTGCAAAAATTCCGCGGGATTGCGGGATACGGGATTACGGGATGTGGGATTGCGGGATTGCAGAGCCTAATCACAATATAATGCGTATCTAGATTGTAGATTGTAGATATTAGCATTTCAATAGTGAGTAACCTAGTGTTCAGGTAATATTATGTTTTTTTTATTTCCACTGAGAGAAACTTTGGGCATAATTCGAGGTTTATAAAAAAGTCAATAATGATAATATGGCGGCCCCCGTAGTCGCGGGGTAAGGCTCTCGACTAGCAAGCCGGAGGTCGCGGGTTCAAATCCCGGCGTGCGCAAGTAAATTTTATTTCATTAATTTGTGTTATTTTACAATTTGATAATTTAAAATAATATACAGTATGCTTGCGTCACGTTCCAGAGTGGAAGATACTCTCAGTATCGCCCTGGTGTAAGACCACCATTCAGAATTAAAACGTTGCTATAAATAGTTTTGCTAACCAACTATTCATAACGCCATTTCCCGAGGACTGACCGCTATAGAAATCGGTCTTGGCTCACACTCCTTGCCTCATTCACAATCACACATCGTCTCATACATGTTCTTCTATTATTCTGACTCTCGACATGGCCCGATCAAGTATTTGATTCACTTAATAGTGCCACGTTTTCCTCGGTCGTCTGCGACTTGTTCTACCATTCACTTTTGCGTCATTTATTCTCCTCACACTCTTTTCTTTGTTTACATAGTTACCAGATTACAGTGTCACACACACGTCATTTTTCGCTCTCTTAAAGTAATTGCTTTCCTACAGTTAAAACATCAAATTTTTCGGTGAACTCACATAAAATTGGCTCTTATATTATCTCTACAGTGTTGACGTTAATTTGCTGTGAAACCAATATTATAAAGTCCAGTAAGGTGCAGTTCCGCGTAGCCATATTTGATACTACCTACTAGTGGCAGTGCAGTGCCGTGCGTGCTCTGACAGACATACATACTCAGCTATATATCCACTTCATCGCCGGTGCCCGACAATCCAGAGGTACCCAACCTTTTCAACATGAACTGTTCTAAGTGCCAACTAACTATTACCGACGGCATCACGTGTTACTCCTGCAGTAAGCAGTTTCATTACAAATGCGGGGGGACATCTGAAACTACATTTAGAAAAGCTAATAATGAGAAAAGAAGAACCTGGCGCTGCACTACATGCAAAACTTCACTCCAATCATCCGCTACGTCAACTAACCCCATAGAAGATGGGAAATAATGTGGAAATAAATAATAATAATAAATAATAATGGTCGAAATAAAAAAAATATTTTCTGATTTTGCCTCTCTCAAAACACTTAATAAGTAAGTCAAGGAAGACATATCTGAACTTTAAAAATCCGTCGACTTCAACAACTCAAAATTGGATGACTTTTCAAATATATTCCAAGCTTTCAAACAGTCAATGAGCAAAGTAGACTCTTTGGAACAAGAAGTTTCCTCCCTTCAATCGACCATCAAACAAATACAAGAAGATTCCAACAAAAGGGAGCAATGGATGAGACTACAGAATATCGAAATAAAAGGAATACCTCAAGATAACAATAAAAACATTCCAAACATCCTATCAGACATACCAAACAAAATTGGCATACACAACTTTAAAACTAATGAAATTGAGTTCGTCACCAGAGTCTCGGCGAAAGACCCACTTCATTCCAAATTAATCAAACCAATAATTGATAAATTCACCACCCGCTCGCGTAAAAATGAATTCATCACGGAAATTCGAGGAAGGAAAGGAATAAGCACGAAGGACCTGAATTACCCTGGTGATGATAGAAAAATCTATGTCAACGACCATCTGACTAGTTCTAACAAAAACCTCCTTTTTCGGGCCAAGGGGATTGCCAAGGAGAAGGGATTCCAGTTCACGTGGCTAAAAAACACCAGGATATTTGTGAGAAAAAATCCCACTTCGCCTCCCATACCAATTTTCAAAGAAGAGGACCTAAAGAAAAGACGATCGGCATTCTTTTCGCGTCGTATAATGGATGTTTCATACACTCATGTGTCTCCCTATACATTTCCTCCTATAAATCTCCTATTTCACTCACCCTCCTTCTACCATTTCACCCTCTCCCACAAACTTTCTAAATCAGTCAACACTTTTCATAACCGAACTCATTTATTGAAGTTATCATTTGTATGTATAACTTATCGCTTACTCACTAATAGTTATTCGAATTCTCCCCCATGACTTTAGCAATATATCACCAGAACTGTAGAGGTCTTCGTACCAAGACAACGACGATCCTTCAAAATACCTTTTCAAACTATTGGGCAATTTGCCTAGTTAGGAACCAATAATTTCGACCTGATAAGGTACAATAATCAATAATCACAAAATATTTTAATTATAACTTGTATCATATTGTACTGTGTGTAAATTTAAATGAATAAATAAATAGATAAATTTAAAAAAAAAAAAAAAAAAAACGATTACGATTACGATTACGATTTAATTGCCCTCACAGAATCATGGCTCACCAAAGGTATCAGAGACGAAGAACTTTTCGATCCTCGATACTATGTATATCGTAGAGACCGCGATTACGCTTCCACCGGTCAGCGTCTTGGCGATGGTGTAGTGATAGCTGTTAAACAGGAGCTGATCAGCGTCGCCAGACCTGAATGGACTTCTTGTGCTGAAGACATTTGGGTCACCATTCGCACTTTTTTTTTTTTTTTTTTTTTTCCTGAACATGTTATCAGACGTAGTATCAAATAACCCCAATGATTATTTTATTATCTTAGGTGACTTTAATCTTCCTGAAATTTCATGGATCCAAACTACGCCATCTGCTCACTATGCAGCTAGTAATTATTCTACTCACGTTAGTAATCACTTTGTAGACTGTATGCATTTTCTGAACCTCTCTCAATATAACGGTGAACTAAACTCAAGCGGCCATATCCTAGATCTGATTCCGTCAAATCTACTAATCTCCGTCGAATCTAATGACGACCCGCTAGTTCCCGAAGATGAACACCATAAAGCTCTGTCCATTAGTGTGCCATTTCAGGAAACCCCTTCATTGACGAATGCGAAAAGAAAAGTTTTTCTTTACAATCGTGGAGACTATGATTCAATTAATTTCGCCCTTGAACAAGCTGACTGGGCTTCCATTTTCTCTACCTCTCAAATAGAACCAGCGCTTGACGGTTTCTATACGTTTTTCAAATACCTCATAAACCTTCATATTCCTCATAAACTTTCGTGGAACTGAAAATATCCTCCTTGGTACAATGCTGCCCTTATTAAAGTAACTAAGGAAAAATCAAAATATTTTAGCAAATATAAAAAACACAAGAACCAGGCTGACTATGACACATTTTCTCTGCTTCGTAAACGGCACAAAGACTTATGTCGGAAAAGCAAATCCCGTTTTTTGAGTAATATCGAATACAATATATCCTCAAACCCTAAAAACTTCTGGAGCCACGTCAAATCTTCTGACGCATCCCAAGGTGTCCCAAAATGTATGTATTTTGGAGAGCTGAAAGCCAATAATGGAACGGAAATTGCAAATTTATTTTCAAAATATTTCAGTTCAGTTTTCAGTAAACCCTCCGATCCACTTACCCTTGATCCAACTGACGTCGGGAACCATACATCCAATATAAGCAATATTGAGGTGACACGAGAAATTGGCTTAAAATACCTTAAGGAAATTGATACTCGCAAAGGTGCCGGTCCTGACGAAATACCTTCAATCTTTATCAAACAATGTGCACACAATCTAGCCTTACCTCTTTCTTTAATTTTCAATCGTTCCCTAACCGATTGCACTGTCCCTGTTATATGGAAATCTGCTTATGTGTCTCCTATCTTCAAAAATGGCAAAAAAACAGACGTTAAAAACTACAGGCCAATTTCCAAACTTTGTATATTTAACAAAATTTTTGAAAAAATAGTCTATGACTAACTATATTCTGCTCTTAAGCCCAGCCTGAATACGACCCAACACGGTTTCATAAGTGGTAAATCTACAACCACAAATCTTTTAACCTTCACAGAGTACCTGCAGGATAATTTGGATAACGGAATACAAGTGGACACTGTCTATACCGAATATAGTAAGGCGTTTGACAAGGTCGATTACTCAACCTTGTTGAACAAGCTTTTAAAGATTGGTATTCACGGCAATATTTATCGTTGGCTCTCTTCTTATATCTCCAACCGTAGTCAAATAGTAGTGGTTGCTGGATTTAAATCCGACTCTGTTGTTGTTACATCGGGAGTTCCTCAAGGCAGCCTGTTAGGACCGTTACTATTTTATATCTATATCAATGATATTGGTCACTGCTTTTTATACTCGCAGACCATCCTAAATGCAGATGACATGAAAATCTTCTCACCTATAAAATCAATCGAAGACTGTCACAAGCTGCAAAAGGATTTACAACGTTTAAACGCGTATGTTAATGCCCATTGTCTGGAATTAAATATATCCAAATGCTTCATCGTACGCTTTACTAGAAACAAAAACATATTTATACACGAATACTCAATTAATCATCAACCTTTATCTACCAAATCGGAAATTAAGGACCTTGGGGTTATACTTGATAGTAAACTGAATTTCAATAAACATATTGACCACGTAGTCACTAACGCATCTTCTATGCTGGGTTTCATAATCCGTTTCTGTAAACAATTCAAAAATATTGCTACTTTCAAAACACTGTATTTCTCATACGTTCGTAGTATCCTTGAATACGCATCACAAGTGTGGAACCCAGGCTATGCAATACATAAAAATAGAATTGAAAGTGTTCAAAAAAGATCTTAATTTTCGCTCTTTTCGATCTCATATTAGTAATGAAGACTCTGTTAAGTTTTTCAATATACAGACGTTAACTTTCCGAAGAAATATAGCAGATTCGGTAATGTTATTCAAAATTATATATATATATATATATATATTTATTTTTTAAACGATGAATTAGTAACTAGGTATTTATTTAGATATATCTTAGTTTTTAGTAATACATTTATCAGAATTAATAAAAATAAACAACACGGAAAATCCAATTTTCTAGGACTGCTGGAGTAAATTGGACCGTAAGGCCATCTAGTACGCTGGGCCGCGTGCCTAATATTTTACATGACTTCTTCACTTACGTCGTTAAGATTCTGACTTTATTTACAGGTAGGTTTCATTTATAATGTATCTCCGAGCCATTTAAAATATAGAAGCGGAAAAATTATCACCTCATTCAAAATATCACTACTAGTTCTGTGAACAATACCTAGACCTTGCGTCAAAAAAAGTATGTTTCTAATATTCTCTTCTCTAAATACAGGGTTTTCCAATAAGAGGTATTATTTTGATATTCAATCGTAAAAGATCAATGGTTTCGTTGCTTGTGTGGCACGTAGCGCCGTCTTGTTGAAAGTAAACGTTGTCCAGATCAATACCATCCAATTCCGGCCATAAAAAAATCATTAATCATCTCTAAATAGCGCAATCCATTCACCTTAACTGTTGCTCCAGCCTCATTTTAGAAAAAGTAAGGTCCAATGACTCCGCCGGACCATAAACCGCACCAAACAGTCACACGTTGAGGATAGAGAGGCTTTTCAACAATAACTCTTGGGTTTTCCGTGCCCCAGATGCGACATTTTTGCTTGTTGACGAAGCCACCGAGGTGGAAATGGGCCTCATCACTCAAGAATTTGCATTTGATTCGCTTAAGTGAATTTTAAGAATTTCAATGCGTTGTTGAAGCGTTTATTGTTCCATTTTTATTAATGGCGTAGTTTCTACTTGTCAAATGTCAAAAAATGACAGCTTCAAAAGTAACATCTATCGAAATAGCGGGTTATTCAAAATAACACCTCTTATTGGAAAAACCTGTAGTATAAAATAAAGTCGCCATCCGCGTCTGTTTGTTTGTGCTCTTAATTCTTCTAAACTACGCAACGGATTTTGATAAGGTCTAATTAGGATATCTATTATTTACAGAATTTCTTCCGAAAGGTTTACATATAAGATACATGCATATTATATTTATAGAAAGTAGAGAAAAGTCGATTTTTTGTAATCAAGTCGAAATTATATATTTTCGGGCACTACATTGCTAACGCTGGCTAAACCTTATGAGATACATCAAAATAATGTAATACGGAATTGTATATCTTAAAAAGGCCTACAGAAAAGTCCTCTATGGTATATGTCCATCTCATAAGGATAACCCTCAACAACGCCGGGTACACGTCAGCTAGTGTTTAATGAATCAAAAACAAAATTTCCAAAGTAGGTTCTCAAATTAATAATAAATAATTTATTTTATTTTATGTAAAATTTTGTTATCTTTTCTTTTCTTTCATTTAATGTGTTACAATTTTTGCACACAAGTTTCTCAATGACAATTCTTTTTTTAAACTTTCTTCACGATCTGTAATTTATTGAAAAAATGCGTACAAGAAAGACGCCGCTTGCGGTTGCGCCGTACATTTCCCATGCCGTGATTCGGCTCGCGCATTGTTTCTCCTGTTTATACGCAGCCTTACAATCTGAATCCGGCGAAATCAACTCCTTAGGCTGCATATAAACAGCTGAACCAAGAATTATGGAAAAGGAACGAAGCAACTGAAAGCGGAGTTTTGCGCCGTTTGCGGTTTTGAATTTATTCATTCTTAATTCATAAATTACATTCCCGTAATTCGTGGTTCGGCTCGCGCAAATGTTGTCCTATTCATACGCAAATGGTGATAAGGTTGTAGTTCCAGCTTAAGCCCAATACGCATACCCAATTTCTACCGATTTATAACAAGTTTCTCGTTAAATCTTAGTTTAAGTAAGTTTTTAAGTTCCAAAGTTCTTAAGTTTTTAACCCTTTACGGCGCCGAATTGCAGATCTGCATCATACCATTCGAACTCCTTCAATTGTTCAAAGAAACAAAAAAATACCATTTTGCGCAGCGTTGCATATGCACAGCAAAGCTATCTTACGAATTAGTTAGTTTTATTTTTACTAAATGGCGTTACTTTATATTTTGTGGTCATTTGAATATAAAAACTTGTCATAACCGGTTCGTGTAGTTCGCACGCATGTTCAATTGTTTGTTTTTATTACTGATATTGAAAATATCGCCGTGAAATTGTGCTGAAGTAACAGTAAGTCCTTCTATTTCATAAATTTAATGTACTTTCAATGAATTTTACTATATTTACAGGGATACGCTACACTTTTGTTATGATGCAGTAATGCATCATTGCGCTAAACCATCATAATCCATTAGTTTGTTTCTAGAAAGAATGTTTTTTTCTTTCAGTCTCATTATGAATTCGAGGCTTCCACGTTTAGGTGCCAAAGTTCCATCTTTGACGTCTCAAGAATTGGAAAACATTCTGGGCCATTGGCAAGATAGTGATGATGGCTTAGACTACTCAGATGACGAAGACATAGCTGATCATCGTACATATTGGAACGAAATGGGCAGAATTTACACGAAGATTCGGATGAGGAACCAGAAATACCAGATCCAGAAGAACAGGATAACAACATCTTGTCACCAAACTTGGAGGAAAATATCAACACTACAGTCGCGCAATATGAGACACCGCCTGGTATTCCACTACCGAGTACCAGTTCAACTACTACTTCAAGAAGTTCACGTGCTCCTAAGACAAATATTTTATGGAAAAATAAAAACTTAGGGCTTAGCGAAGACCAGATGAAGTTTCGGGGATCTTCTATCTTACCCAACGAAATATTAGAGCTGCAGACACCTTATCAGGTATTTTCAAATTTATTTACTGACGACTTTATCGATCTTATTAGAGAGAAAACAAACCTGTATAGCGTGCAATTACGTGCAATTAGCGTGACTTACCAGTAAGTCTATAAATGTTACAAGCCAGGAAATAAGACAGTTCATAGGAATTATATTCTTCATGTCCACAATTCATATGCCTAATGTGCGAATGTACTGGTCAGAAAAATATGGTTACGCCCACATACGCGAGACCATGATGGTAAAACGGTTCGAGTTTTTGAGACAGTCGCTACATTTCAATGATAACGCCAAAACGACACCATATGGTTAGCCAAATTCTGATTGATTGTATAAAATCAGACATATGATTGAGAAATTAAACCATAATTTTGCTAGAGTGCCTTTTGAACAACATTTGTCTGTTGATGAACAAATGTGTTCCACAAAAGCGTGAAGTGCCCTAAAGCAATATTTGCCAGATAAACCTCACAAATGGGGCTTCAAGCTGTTTGTGATTTGTGGTGTATCTGGATATGGCTAAAAGTTCGAAGTCTACAGTGGCCAAGAGAACATGCGCAGGTGGTGAGCCTCAGTTAGGTGCGTCATCTAACGGAGTGGTCCGACTTGCCAGAGACATACCTGTCAACCAAAACTATCGATTGTTTTTTGACAACTAGTAAAGACGAGAGGTTAGTAAAATATAAAAAACGAACCGGCTCAAACGTACCAGTGATGTAAAATCACTGATTCAGGATAAAAGAAGAAAGAACCATGCCAGTACATACCACCAAAAGAGGTCAGATTGGACCAGGTAGGGCACTGGCTTATATGGACTGAAAAGAGGCTGAGATGCAAACTTCCAGGATGTAAAGGAACAGCCCAAACACAATGTCAAAAATTAGGTGTGGCCTTATGTTTTAACAAGAATAATAACTGTTTTCAAATGTTTCACACTTACTAACTTTTGATGTGTTTTGACACCATGATGCACTTCTGCATCACAATGTTTTTTTTTTTTAAAAAAAAAGTATTTTTACATAGGAATTTTTTTATTATTTTTCCCATTATGTATAGTTGTTGTTTTACCTGGAGATATTAAAATAAATATGAAAAAAGTTCTTGCGCCGTAAAGGGTTAAGTTCCAAAAAAAATATATGTTATTTTTTAATATAATATCCATTCATTTGTTATGCTGATACGTTAATTATATTAAATTTCCTCGATGGAAAAAAATCGCAAAATAAGCTCCGAAAATTATTTAAAACAGGTTTTGTTCTGATGCTTAATATGTTATAGGCGTGAAAAAAATTCACAGTGTATCTTTAAATGCAACTAAAGCACTTGTCGAGAAATTTTTGCTCTATTTCAAACGAATCGTGTTTTATTAAATATTTTCACCATTTTCGCTTAATTATTATCGTTTTTTTTACATTCGTATTTACATATCTCCCTTTCAAACCATCTTTGAACGCTTACTACGGGGCCCTAACACAAACCGCCTGTTTTATTTGTGCTAAAGAAAATATCGCCAAAAACCATGTTTCATTTTATTTTATGAAATTCAATAACAAATATCAAAAAAAAAATTCGATCACAATCTAAAAACCTTAATTTTCCACACTATGCAATAAAACTGTTTCGGAAAAGGGGTTCGTAAGTAGAAGAGTTTACACTTAAAAGCATATTTTAAAGGTCTGATACTTCATTTTTTTTGGCTTATAACTATCAAAAAATACTTCACCAGAAAAAGGCCAGTATTTATTTATATTGAAAAGAACAAAAGCACATGAGTTTGTATAACTTTATACTACATCGCCTTGAAATTTTCTTATATTAACCCAATCTGTAAATTAGAAAAAAATATTTAACCTAAAAATAATTCTTATCCAATTACAAAAAAAAAAAAACTTATTACTTTTCCACGTAGATAGTTTTTTAACAATATAATGTCAAGGATAAGTAAAAGAATATTTGTATTGCTCATCGCATAGTATGGTAATTCTTTATTGCTATAATTTAACAGCATCTAATTATCTTAACAAAATGATTTGTTTCTTAACAACAATGCAATTAATCATCATATTGTACATCACCTGTCGGTGTACTGTAGATTCCAGGGTGGGATTTTGCCTCAACCACAATAATTTTCTGCATCGGTTGGAGTCTCTCGCCATTAGCCTCAAGTCTGCAGTCCTTCAACACCGTATTCCACTTTGGAGGTTGATTATTTGTGATATTATTTTAATTATTAATTCTAATCTATTTTTTAAACAAAGCCATCCTAGTAAGCATAAAATATGATTAAATCGTCTAGTGCAGCCGCATGCGGCTCTTTGAATGAGGCTCTGGCACAAATATCCACGGGCAGCAGGTATCAGCAGGTTTCAGGAGTTTAAAAACAGCAGAGCGACCTTAGCATTCGTCAAAAATCCTCTTAATAGGAAGTTACAAGCCAAAACGAGTATATTCTTTGTATACCTTATATCGTAGGTAATCGGGATTAAAATCACTTGACAAACGGAGTCTAGAAACGTTCGATTTCAAGCAAAAAACTGGTTTTTATTTATTTTGTAAATAATTTTATAAGAAAGCCAAAAAGTTAATCAAGTGAAACTGTCACAGATAATCTTGGCTATAATACTGTATTTTTTAAAGTTGTTTCCTTTATGCATTCATACATTTCTATTGAAAAAAAAATTTTTTACTAGTTTACATTTATATTTTTTGTTGAATAATTTATTTTTTTATTTGTATTCTACTCAAGCGAAACTATAGGAAAACCTTCAATTTATCTAAAGCATATTTTTTGGTATTCATAATGTACACCAATTCGTTAGAAAGATTAATCAAAATAGTGATTTGGCATTATGCTTCGCATTAAGTGTTTGTCAGTCATTGTCATGATTTAAATTTATGGATACCTTACTTTCATATTATTGTTTATCAACAAATAAATCTTTATTAAGTGTGAAATCAAGTTTTATTCAGTGTACTCGTAATTTAACGAAGGTCTAAAATTATAATAAAGTTTACTAAAATAAAAACAGATTTGGCTCTCAGAATTTTTTTTTAATCGTTGTAGTGTTCATATTTGGCTTTTTGACCAATAAGTTTCCCAACCACTGGTCTAGTGTAATTGTACTTTTATTTTTGTGAAGCGTTACACGCACTATTACAGCGTATATTCATTTGAAAACATATTCCAAATGACTAATTCTAATGAGCATATCATATCATATAAATATGAAATCAATATAATTTAAATTCAACAGAATAATAGAAATGTGACCGAGCGCGAAGAAATAATAATAATGAAGGCGTGTTAATAATGAACACACAAAAATAACAATCTTATCACAACTTTTTTTTATTTGGACTCTAATGAGAAAAAAACGTACAAGCGTGGAACAAGGTATATAGTTTATACTTACATCTTTATTCACCCTTACGCGCGTCAAATCTATCTATCTATATAAATAAAAATGTAAATGTTCGTTTGTTCAAAATCTTAAATACCCAAAAGTTCTACACCGATTGCTTTGAAATTTTAGCAAAACGTTGCATTCGAATACGTGTGTGTTTTTATACAGGGTGTATCGGCACGTACCCGACAAACTTTAACCAGCTATTCCTTAGCACATTTGGAGTAAAAAATGTTATGGGCACTTTACTGTCCGGTAACATTTTATTTTGATAAAAAATTTAGTATTCATATTTTCACCACATGTCACCACTGTTTTATCCTTTGTCACAGTTTGAAAACCCGTCTGGCAATATTTTATTCGAGTTTCGTTGAATAATATACGTAGGTACGTACCTACATTAGCGCGCTTTTACGATCACAACTAAATGGCATGTCACCATTCGTCTCATTTTTAGCTATTATTATTTAGTGTGTATGAAAGAGCGAACACGCTTTTTGACACACTTGCTAATAACAGCTGTTGAACACGGGAAACAATACCAATGACAGTGACGGAGTGTGGATTTTTTTAATCATTTTTTGTTTTTAATTAAAAAAAATGTTACCGGACAGCAAAGTGCCCATAACATTTTTTACTCCAAATGTGCTAAGGAATAGCTGGTTAAAGTTTGTCGGGTACGTGCCGATACACCCTGTATACATATACTATATAGATTTCACCTGTGACAGGTAAAAACATACTGTCTTGTCACCTGTGACAGGTTCTGTTGGACGAACATACTGTTTTTAAATACAGCGCCATCTGTTGAAGGTAAAAGTAAAACGCGCTATTGTTTCTCTATCTGCACAGACAAACTGAGCCACAGCAACGCGTGTTAGGGTACAGCTAGTAAATAAATAAAGCTTTAACAATGAAATATATAAGTACGCCAAAAAGGTCCTGGAGGAAACATATCTCTCCTTTCTATGAAATAAGGAAAACCATATAAAGTTCCAATGTAAAACACTCCTCTGGATTTCGGGTCTGCACTAGGCCCCATTATAACCATCTTCCTTCCTCTAACAGCGCAGCCCCCATGGTCCAATTCCTCCACGCTTTTGCATTGTATACCAAAAAACTTATTACTGAACTGCACAGCCGAGCTCCAGAAATACAAGACTTTAGAATGACTGCATCCAGCGGGGCATGTCTTCCCATACTCGGATAGCTGCCACCTTCCGCCGTTAATGTAGAAATCTGCATGACCGACAGCATTCATCAGTCCGATAGTCCCGCCGTTTGTGTGCAAGATTTGGACAAAATCCGCGTCAGATTGGGATAGTTTTTCCGCTGCTGGTACTTTTCTGAAGCAAGGGCCAGCGGGGTCCAAGCCTACGATTCTGGGCAGGTTTTTTCCAGTTGATTTCTTGAAAGCCTTTCCCGCATAGCCGAGGATGTGAGCCCCCAAGCCGTGGCCGACCAGGTCTAAGGTCTGGAGGTTGAGACCAGATGAAGTAAGTTGGATTAGGACTAGACCAAGACGAGCGCCGATGTAACGCACGAGACGAGCAGATCTGAAAAACAAAGAAAACTTGTCCATTTATAATCTGTAGAAATCTCATCAACCTAACGGGAAAACAGGATACACCTTCGCCAATAATCGAGCTATCGAATGGCTACGTCCTGAGCCGCACACCGCACCGAGCCGCTCCCAACAAGCAAATAAATGATTGAGCAGTCTAAAGGGCAAAGTCAATTATTGTGACTAATGTTTTCGGGCCTTCTATCGGGGAATTGGTCCCTTTGATATTGATACTCAATAGTATATTTCTATGTCCTAAGGATAACTCCCAGCAACGCCAAGTACACGTCAGCTAGTACCTAAATAATAAATTAACAAAAACCTTGTGTACGGCAAGCTTATCACAGAGCTTGCATCCAACATCATAACATTGTACAGTCCCTTATTTAAGTAGGCAGCAATCACGGTTTTAATGGAGACATCCTTGGGACCATCAAAGACCCCATGGCAGAAGAGGATCGTCCGGAAGTCCTTGCGGAAGGTCGGATCCCTCACAGCGGAGGCCGCCTTGCTGATGTTGTAGGAGTGATGGTGATTTATGTTGGTGAACAACCATAGTCTTAAATCATTGGTATCACTAGAGGTAATCGTGATGTCAAAGATCTCCAAGCTACCTGAAAATAAAAATATAATAATCATCAATCATCAAATATACCTACTAAAAGATACATTTCTAAATGCGCGCCTCCCAACACAACAAATTGTATATTTTTATTTAAATGAGGTGGGTAGATTGTAGAATGTAGTTGTGAATGAGGAATACTTTTATGTAAGTGAGGTGGGTAGATTGTAGAATGTAGTTGTGAATGAGGAATACTTTTATGTAAGTGAGGTGGGTAGATTGTAGAATGTAGTTGTGAATGAGGAATACTTTTATGTAAGTGAGGTGGGTAGATTGTAGAATGTAGTTGTGAATGAGGAATACTTTCATGTAAGTGAGGTGGGTAGATTGTAGAATGTAGTTGTGAATGAGGAATACTTTTATGTAAGTGAGGTGGGTAGATTGTAGAATGTAGTTGTGAATGAGGAATACTTTTATGTAAGTGAGGTGGGTAGATTGTAGAATGTAGTTGTGAATGAGGAATACTTTTATGTAAGTGAGGTGGGTAGATTGTAGAATGTAGTTGTGAATGAGAGCAGGTGGATGAATTTGTATATTGGGAAGTATGTTTACGAAAGATGGAAAGGCTGACAGATATATTGAAATAAGGGTAAACACTGGTAACTCCATTAATGGAGGACTGAACGCAGTTGGCGCTAACAAAAATTTGTAAAAAAGAAGCGAAGCTAGCAGTCCACAATGAGAAGTGAGAAGAAGAAGTAGAAGTGAGGCATGAAACTGGCAGAGAAAGGATGAAAGTTGAGTGAGTGCTGTAGAAATGAGATCCCTGAGGCGTATTTGTGGTAAAACCATGAATGATCGTGTGAGAAATGTGGAGAACCGAAAAGTTGGTTTGGGCATGTAGAGAGAATGAACGAAGAAAAGAGTTTAAGGAGAATATATAACGCAAATGTGAATGGTAGCAGAAATCGTGGACGTCCGATGAAGATATGGCACGATCATGTGAATCAGATACTTGAGTCGGGCCATGTCAAGAGTCAGAATAATAGAAGAGTATGTATGAGACGATGTATGAATATGAATGAAGCAAGGAGTGTGTGCCAAGACCGAGTTGTTTGGTGGTCCGTCCTCTCTGCCTACCCCTGCAGAGGTACGGCATGATGGTTATTTAGTTAGAATATCTAGTACCGTTACATTGTTGCATGAAAACGGATTTCGTTAGTCACTGACATAGACATCAAAATTAATAGATTGGTCTAACGAGCCGGGGGCAAACTATGTGACCATATTTTTGGCACCAGAAGGGTTCGAAAATGCTTTGAATAAACTAAGATATCAGTTTTATTTAAATTAAAATTAGGCCACAAAGTGAATATGCAATCATTGAAAAAATATTTATCAAACATATACTTTATTGCACTTACAATTCGCGAGATATCCATCGTCGATATTGGTATTATTTGTTCCTATGACAACAACGAAAAAAGTTGCGAAGTTGATTAATAAAAATTTCAAAGAATTAATGCGATAGTATGTTATCATTTTGTAATTTTATTAAGGGTGTCCGCGTTAATTATTATGTAGATTAATACGACAAGAACGACGCGTAGCAAGTCCGTCCAGGAGCGTTTGAAATACCAAAATGAACTGTTCACTCGTAACTTTCCTAAACAACAAAATGACCATGATATATAGTATCGTGTTTTCATATTAGGAATCATTGTTCTTGTGACATTGAAAATGTAAATTGATAACAGAAGCTTTATCGATTACACATTATTGAACAATTACGGATTTTATCAGTGTACATTATCCCCTAAGCAATGGCATATCAAATCGGATGACAATATTCTAATTCACTAATTAAAACCCCAAAAAGCCATCGTGAAAATTTTACTAAAAAGTCCGTGGAAGAACTAGCACTGAAGAAATCTTCAACAATTTTCACATCGTGTCAATTAAACAATTCTATTCTAAAACAATACTCTTATATATTCATAAATACAGGGTTTTCCAATAAGAGGTGTTATTTTGATATTCAAAGAAACTTTTCCCGTAAAAGATCGATGGTTTCGTTGCTTGTGTGGCACGTAGCGCCGTCTTGTTAAAAGTAAACGTTGTCCAAATCAATACCATCCCATTCCGGCCATAAAAAATCATTAATCATCTCTCGATAGCGCAATCCATTCACCGTAACTGTTGCTCCAGCCTCATTTTCGAAAAAGTAAGGTCCAATGACTCCGCCGGACCATAAACCGCACCAAACAGTCACACGTTGGGGATAGAGAGGCTTTTCAACAATAACTCATGGGTTTTCCGAGCCCCAGATGCGACAATTTTGCTTGTTGACGAAGCCACCGAGGTGGAAATGGGCCTCATCACTCAAGATGATTTGCATTTGATTTTTTTTTTTATTAATGGCGTAGTTTCTACTTGTCAAATGTCAAAAAATGACAGCTTCAAAAGTAACATCTACCAAAATAGCGGGCTATTCAAAATAACACCTCTTATTGGAAAACTCTGTACAAAAGAAATAATAACAACTAACAGGCATACAGGTCCGGCCCTGGGGATCGATTTCGCCGTCGAAAGTACATACATTGGTCGACACTCTTAATCTTGAGTCTCGTGGAAGTTACATACTGACATTCGCAAAACGTCAAAAGTCATTCCACTCGAACAACTCCTTGATCGAGTGGAATGACTTCGTCGAGAATCGAGGCCCTTAGCCAAACGGTGCCTAGCGCGAATATAATTTTGACGCCTCTTGTCACAAAACTAGCAGACGCCTTGGTAGGTGATCACTGTAACAATAATATTTGGATAAATTTTATTTTTGTGTAGCGCCGTTTTTGTGAAAAATAATCTCAAGTGTTAGGACTGTTAGACGTCAGGGTATTATCAGCGCCTTGGCGTCTTAACAATTGCGCCCGCATCGAGTCGGCTGTGCACGCATTTTAAAAGCACTAGATCTCAGGGTAAACACATCAGGGTGCGAAACTCTACAAAAAAATCCCACTCTCATTCAAATATCACCATTACGAAAAATTACTACATTTAGACATCTTTCATGGTTCCTTTCTAACATACAAAACTAACTTATTAAATTTAAAAAATATGACATATTTCAAAAATATTTTCACATCATTTTTCAATACTTCTATGTATTAAGAGTCAATTACAATTCGTGAGCTTATTATAATTCTTGTTTTCAATTCATTTATTATTATCTATCCACACACTTCCTTCCTTTTATAACAATCTCAGGCGAAATTGCGTAATGATGTTTTATGGACATACGTAATAGGTACTACAACTATGTAATAAATAAAAAATATCTAACTGTATCTTATTGTACTGAGTATGTCTTAACAAATAAATAAAAAACAACATTATAACATTTAAAACTCAAATAAAAAGCTGGATACCAAACATAGGCAGATCAACAAAAGAAATATACTGACACCATTTTTAATACAGACAGAAACCATGAAACTACATTTAAAAAACACTATTTGTTTTTTATACTTGAATTTATCTCAGTTTGTCTGTGCAGATAGAGAAACAATAGCGCGTGTTGCTTTTAAACCCAACAGATGGCGCAGTTCTTCAAAAAAGCATGTTTTTACCTGTCACAGGTGACATCTAAATCTGTTACATTGTGCTGTAGGTGCCCATATATAAAAAAAAAACATTCCTGTGTTAAGAATAATTTGACAATGTTTGAATTGACAATAAATCCTACTACCATCACTAAAAGTAAAAGAAAATGTTGCTTGTGCAATGATTGATGCTCTAGCAGAGGAATTGAATACACGACGCTGCAATGGGAATCAGACGCACTTGCCAACTCAGCCATTAATATTTCTACTATACCACTAGTAGATGTCTTATACATAGGTGGGTAGCTAACTATATTCATAGAAAATACGGGTTTTCCAATAAGAGGTGTTATTTTGATATTCAATCGTAAAAGATCAATGGTTTCGTTGCTTGTGTGGCACGTAGCACCGTCTTGCTAAAATTGAACGTTGTTCAAATAAATACCATCTAATTCCAGCTATAAAAAATCATTAATAATCTCTCGATAGCGCAATCCATTCACCGTAACTGCTGCTCCAGCCTCATTTTCAAAAAAGTAAGGTCCAATGACTCCGCCGGACCATAAACCGCACCAAACAGTCACACGTTAAGGATAAAGAGGCTTTTCAATATTAACTCTTGGGTCAGATGCGACAATTTTACTTGTTGACGAAGCCACCGAGGTGGAAATGGGCCTCATCACTCAAGATGATTTGCATTTGATTCACTAAAGTGAATTTTAATAATTTCAATGCATTGTTGAAGCGTGTATCGTTCCAATTTTATTAATGGCGTAGTTTTTACTTGTTAAATGTCAAAAAATGACAGCTTCAAATGTAACATCTACCGAAATAGCGGGCTATTCAAAATAACACCTCTTATTGGAAAACCCTGTATAATATACTAATAATGCTAATAATCCTACTCAGCAAGTACAATTAATTTTGTAGGTAACAATAACTCACTACTGACTATTATCATAGACACCTCATACTTCGACAAGTAGTTCAACTATTGTTACACTGGTATATATTTCTTTTGAATTATGCATTGTCTTACTGGACATATATTAATAACTGCATCACTTGCAATAGTGTTTTTGTTTACACATTAATTGTTCTTTAATTTATTGCTATTATTATCCTGTTTACCACTGTACGCTTGTAATTCGATTATCACTGTATTGTAAAAGCCACTACATGCCATTAGTGGGGGCCAAAATTTTACTTGCGCCATGCGTTTGGCTCAGGGCCGGCCTTAGATAGAATGCATTGTCATCAACAACAACAAGTTCTTCCAAGATTTCACTTCATTCAATCAAGAAAACAAAATTCAAATTCAAATTGATGTATTTAAAACTAAAAAAATAATATTATTTGATGGTTTGGAAAGTTGGTGACCTTGCCAGAAAATTCGGTGGATTACCTACCTGTAAATTGTATAAAACAAAGTCACAATCCGCGTCTGTCTGTGCGCTTAGTTCTTCTAAACTATGCAACAGAGTTTGATAGGGTTCTCACTAGCATTTAGAGAATTTCAGGGTGTATCGGCACGTACCCGACAAACTTTAACCAGCTATTCCTTAGCACATTTGGAGTAAAATGTTAGGGGCACTTTGCTGTCACCAATGTTTTATCCTTTGTCAATGTTTGAAAACCCATCTGGCAATATTTTATTCGAGTTTCGTTGAAAAATGTACGTACGTACCTACATTGGTGCGCTTTTACAATCACAACGAAATGTCATGGCACCATTCGTCTCAATTTTAACTATTATTATTTAGTGTGTATGAAAGAGCGAGGACGCTTTTTGACACTTGCTAATAACAGCTGTTGAACACGAGAAACAATGCCAATGACAGTGACGGAGTGTGGATTTTTTTTAATGTTTTAAATTGAAAAAAAATGTTACTGGACAGCAAAGTGCCGACAATTTGTTTTACTCCAAATGTGCTAAGGAATAGCTGGTTAAAGTTTGTCGGGTAGGTGCCGATACACCCTATTATATATACATAGATATATTAGATTATAGATGAATGTAGATGTCTCAATTCTACCTAATTGGCTGCGTATTAATAAATTGAGCCTCAATATAAAAAAAACGCACTACCTAACTTTCGGTAATAAGGATTATGTGCCCATGAATATCACACTTGGAACTGAGAAGCTCCAAAATATAGAAGTCACGAAATATTTAGGGCTATTAATAGACTCTAAACTTTCGTGGAATTCCCATGTTGAGCATGTGAAATCTAAAATATCCCCAATAACCGGCGTACTGTACCGACTCCAAGGTCTTCTCTCTACATCTCTACTACGGGCCACATACTATGCGATGATTCACTCCCATCTGAGTTATTTAGTTAGTATCTGGGGCACTATTACTAAAAAACAAATATCAGAAATACAAGTGATTCAAAATCGAGCAATAAGGAATATCTACCGTCTACCGTGGGATATACATATCAAAGATATATATTTAAAGACAAACATACTTCCTTTTACGGTTCTACCTAAATACAATATCACTTGTACAATATTACAAATCATACATAGATCCTCACACACTAACATCAAACCAGCATTTAATTCAGACATACACCAGCACAAAACACGGTCCCAAAATCTAATACACCTAGCATCGTCTACCCACACAACAAAATTTGGTATTAACTCATTACAATATATTGCATATAGACAATACAATGCATTACCTAATGAAATAAAGCAATCAGTAACTAACAAAAAAATATTAGTTAAAACGCTTAAAGATTATTTCCTGAAAATGTTTTTAAACCAGTGAATTTTCGCTCGCTTTCATATGTTGGTTTACTATGTTTCATGTGTATAGATGTCTCTCAGTATTTCTAAAATCTCTATTCTTAACAATGTATTTTTCCTTTTTTATTTATTTTTCTTTTCCTTTTCAATATGTTATGTATTTTTTAATATGTATTTTTTTTTAAAGTGTAATATCCTTGTAAAATGTATTTTATGTGTCTGTACTTCCCGTAATGAGTTTTATCTCAACTCATTGGGAATAATGTGTTACTTACCATGTTTTTTGTAATACATTATAAATAAATAAATAAATATACAGGATATTATATATACCTACATGGATACTATATATACAGGCCACACTACATGACCATTAAAGTATATAACAACCTTCCACGTAGCATCAAACAAATAACCGACATACTTAAATTTAAATCGTCACTAAAAACGTTTCTTCTACACCTTAAATGAATACCTTACATAAATTAAATACCTCTGTTTTTTTATTTTTTTTATTTACATACATTTGTTAACATGTAATTGTTGGGTTATGTAATATAATGTGTATTTGTTGGGTATTTATTATTTATTTGAATTTTGAATTTTGAATTTTAAAATGATATTTATTGAAATTGGAGAAAAGTCGAGTAACGTCGGGTACACGTCAGCTGGTACAGTAATATTCTATAAAGGACCCCTCATTAGATGGGGTAATAAGTTCGTAGCATTCTCCATAAACTCTAAGAAGTTGAAAGAAAAATTACTCAAAGGTAAGCTGTCCTTTAAAACATCCAAACCCTTATTATTGTCATTATTTAACGATTTTTTATCATCAATTTTTAAAGACCTATCTTCAAAAAACGGAGGAGCGTCACGAGTTTTTATAGAAAAGATTCCGTGAACACTAGGTTTAGCCAATAGCCCAAACACAGCTCTACGTTTGCCTTTACAATTGTTTAAATCTACTTCTTCAATGCTGCCGCATTCTACTCCAACGAAGTTCTCCGGATATATGGTTGCGTAGTACATGTATTGGATGGATCGCTCATGACTTACGAGGGTATTGATCACAATGTCTGGTGTGGCAAGCACAGTTGGCTGAACCCTTCCGCCGTTGAAATAGAAATCTATATGACCGACTGGTTTCATCATTCCAAAGATGCCCGCGTTGGTGTGGATAGCTTGTACAAATTTTGCGTCTTCCTTGTCTAGACGGTCATTACTGGGCACTTCGCTGTAACAAGGCCCGGCGGGATCGAGCCCTATGATAGCGGGCAGCTTGGTGCCGGAGAGCCGGAAGAATTGCTTGCCTGCGTGCCCGGCTGTTTGCGCACCCAGACTGTGCCCCACCACTATTAGTCTGTCCAGCAAACACCCCAGCTGCTGCAAGGTATGCAATTGGGTGCCCAGCGTCTCGCCTACTCTGCTCACGGCCATCACAGATCTTAAATCAAACAAACGTTATTTTATAAACACTATTTTCTTATTGAACTACATATTTATAACAAGGAAAACAACCAGATAGCTTAGTGAAATGATCAATCATTTAACCCGTTGGGTCTTGAAATGCCGTATTCGTCACGAAACATAAAACATCCGTTGAGTCACATTATAATACTATAATAAAAAAATAATAATAAGTGTTTTATTTTCTTTTTTTGTATATATAATGATATCCTCACTGGGATCTCACGTGCTGATGATTTCATTTACATATGATTAAATTAAGTTGTATGGATAATATAAAGTAATTACAAATATATTGAATAGTGTTTTTTTCTGAAATAATTATACGTTCATTGTCCTATTTATATATATGAAAATTGCTGCCTGATTTCGAAAAACTCTGCGTGGAGCCTGGCGATGTATAGGTCATTTGGTAACATAATATGTTAGGTATATAATATGTATAGGTCATTTGGTAACATATTATGTTACCAAATGACCTATACATCGCCAGGCTCCACGCAGAGTTTTTCGAAATCAGGCAGCAATTTTCCTCTTATTTTGAAGTGTGCAAAATTTCATAACGAATTTTTAAAAATTCTGATTTAATGGGTGGGAAAAGAGGATGGGGTGTTTTTTCCTAATCTCATACAGGCAGTGACCTACCTCTTGTTTCAACAGTAAAGTGTGCAAAATTTCATCAATCTTGGTATAAAACTGTAGATTTGTATACAAATCAAATTCACGCCGCACGCTACAGACACTCTTATTTATACAGGGTGTATCGGCACGTACCCGACAAACTTTAACCAGCTATTCCTTAGCACATTTGGAGTAAAAAATGTTATGGGCACTTTGCTGTCCGGTAACATTTTTTTTTAATAAAAAATTTATTATTCATATTTTCACCACATGTTACCAATGTTTTATCCTTTGTCAAAGTTTGAAAACCCATCTGGCAATATTTTGTTCGAGTTTCGTTGAATAATGTACGTACGTACCTACGTTGGCGCGCTTTTACAATCACAACGAAACGGCACGGAACCATTCGTCTCATTTTTAACTATTATTATTTAGTGTGTACGAAAGATCGAGGACACTTTTTGACACACTTGCTAATAACAGCTGTTGAACACGAGATTCAATGCAAATGACAGTGACGGAGTGTGGATTTTTTATTTATTTTTTGTTTTTAATGGAAAAAAAATGTTACCGGACAGCAAGGCGCCCATAACATTTTTTACTCCAAATGTGCTGAGGAATAGCTGGTTAAAGTTTGTCGGGTACTTGCCGATACACCCTGTCTAAATAGCTGTAAAGATTCGAATAGAAATTTTTTACACTTAGATAACACATGTTTTTAACTGCATATAAACGCATTTTTAGCAATCACGTAATTTTGAAATTTGTTAGAAGTCATTTGTTGGGTGTTAAATCCACATAAATACATTTTAAAAACTGTGTGGAAGATACGCACACTTTAGACATAAATAAAAACTGTGTGGAAGATACGCACACTCTAGAAATAAATAAAAACTGTGTGGAAGATACGCACACTTTAGAAATAAATAAAAACTGTGTGGAAGATACGCACACTCTAGAAATAAATAAAAACTGTGTGGAAGATTCGCACACTTTAAAAATAAATAAAAACTGTGTGGAATATACGCTCACTTAAGAAATAAATAAAAACTGTGTGGAAGATTCGCACACTTTAAAAATAAATAAAAACTGTGTGGAATATACGCTCACTTAAGAAATAAATAAAAACTGTGTGGAATATACGCTCACTTAAGAAATAAATAAAAACTGTGTGGAAGATACGCACACTTCAATTATATAAATTGATGTAACTATTGACAATTTATATAAATTTATAGTCTCCGAGTTTTCTATCACGATCAATCGATAAAGGTTTTATCGATAATGTCGGTAACTGCAGATCGCCAAAATAACAGTTCACAACGACTAAGTGTTCTTAATTTATTCTTCATGAACTGTACGTTAACGATCTGCAGCCGTGCTCGGGAACGATGACAAGTTATCAACATCTATAAATAGTATAAAATCAAGTCGCTGTTCGTGTCTGTCTGTTTGTGCGCTTAGTTCTTCTGAACTACCCAACAGATGTTGAAAGAGTTTTCTCTATCATTTAGAGATTTTTTTCCGGAAGGTTTATATATATAAAACATGCATATTATATTTATGGAAAGTAGAGAAAAGTCGATGTTTTGTAATCAAGTCGTAAAATATATTTTCGGGCGCTTACATTGTTAACGCTGGCTAAACCTTATTAGATACATCAAAATAATGTACTACGGAATTGTATATCTTAAAAAGGCCTACAGAAAAGTCCTTAATGGTATATGTCTATCTCCTAAGGATAACCCTCAACAACGCCGGGTACACGTCAGCAAAACAACAAAAACTTACCAGGACATTTTGTCTCGGAACGTTCATACTTTTGAAATAATTCGATATTTATAAAACATAGTTATTTTGTGTAGATAATAAGTAATAAAATTGTCACTTCACTTACTTAACAATAAAAAAATATAAATATTTTTTTAACTTTCAATGAAAAAATGCCGAAATTCGTAATCATGTCCTTTGACAATTTTTTAAAATTTTATCCATGTAATAATGTATAATTATTTTAAACAAACTGTAAAGAATATTTTTTTTTATTGGTGCCCTTTTTTACTCATTTAAAGTACGCTCTAGCGTGTTTAAATCGCACTTTATGGAACGCGCGTTTTTTAAAGTTACCATGGCAACATCAACAAATCAACAAAATGTGAAGTCTAAATGTCAACTTTTAACTATAAATCTGACATGACAGATTGCAAATTAATGTTTGTGTTTTTCATTTCCATGACAACAAGATATTGTGATGTCACATCACGAATTCATTAATAGTTCTTATTTCCAAATTTTTAATAATAATATCAATATTTATGTTTTCAAAGTGTACCAATAAAAAAATAGCGTAAAGTATTCGTGGATAACTGGTCTTTAAAACACTAAAACTTGCTTTATTTCGAGCACTCGGCTACGCTGTCGTGCTCGAAAAATCGCGCGTGTTTTAAAGACCTGTTTATCCACTTATACTTTAATATACTAATCTTTCCAATGACGAACATATCACATATCTACGCATTGTAGAAAAAAATATTAAAATATTTTTATAACGTATGAACGCCCCGGTCAGATCTGTCCTTCAAAGGCTATAATGAGATATGATGTTTGTGGCTAGAAATGTCCTTCCAAGGCCTGGAGGGTTAACTCCGTAATGGGACAGTAATATTTTATTAAATTTCTAGAATCTCCTGACTGCCAGATAACTTACTGAATATACTTCATGCTAAACAAGGGATATAGGTCCAGCATCAGAACGTTATAATTCTCCAGAAGTAGAAATGCGTCGGAGATGAGCTGGGAGCAGAGGTCGGTGGCGTTCTGTGTGAAGCCGTGGATGTAGATCACGGAGTTCTGCAAGGGGTTGAAGTTCACATCCTGCAGCAGGAGTGACATCTCCTCGAGAGGGTAAGCAGTGTAGTTGCGTTTGTTGTTAATGAGAAGGATGCGAGCTGTACGCAATTCCTCGTCTGTTATTTTCATGTGAAACCTCTCTGTAAAACCTAGAAAATGGACCGAGAAACCAAATATTTGATATTGTTAATCAGGGTCAAATAACAGCAATCTGTTTCGGGTTGTAATTAATTCTCAATATCTATATACAGGGTTTTCCAAAAAGAGGTGTTATTTTGAATAGCCCGCTATTTCGGTAGATGTTACTTTTAAAGCTGTCATTTTCTGACATTTGACAAGTTGAAACTACGCCATTAATAAAAATGGAACGATACACGCTTCAACAACGCATTGAAATTATTAAAATTCACTTGAGTGAATCAAATGCAAATCATCTTGAGTGATGAGGCCCATTTCCACCTCGGTGGCTTCGTCAACAAGCAAAATTGTCGCATCTGGGGCTCGGAAAACCCAAGAGTTATTGTTGAAAAGCCTCTTTATCCTCAACGTGTGACTGTTTGGTGCGGTTTATGGTCCGGCGGAGTCATTGGACCTACTTTTTCGAAAATGAGGCTGAAGCAACAGTTACGGTGAATGGATTGCGCTATCGAGAGATGATTAATGATTTTTTATGGCTGGAATTGGATGGTATTGATCTGGACAACGTTTACTTTCAACAAGACGGCGCTACGTGCCACACAAGCAACGAAACATTGATCTTTTACATTTGAATATCAAAATAACACCTCTTATTGGAAAACCCTGTAGATACATCCTCCGTGGTTGAGTAGTTACTATCCTTGGCTATTAATCTGGACGTCGCGAGTTCAAATATCAGCGTGCGCAAACTAATTAATTAATTTAAATTATTTCACATTTTTTTATTAATTTAAAATAACATCACATAGTGCATTTGGTGCACGTTCCAGAGTGTTAGATATTGCCCGGTGAAAGGTCATCATTCAGAATCGCAACTTTGCTTGAAATGGCTTTAGCCGTGTTTGGTGACCAGATCTGAATAGTCAGTTACATCCACACCTTCCTTCTCATCTCCTTTCCCTCCCCAATAACTTCAGCCTCACACACAACATACCCCGATTGGGAATGACATAGTCCAAATGGTTCCAGACGGTTGGGAGCAGTTGGGACTCTTGTGTGGCACTCCCATAAAAACGAATGGTCAGTAGCTGATTGGAAAAATATTATTGTTTAGTTAAAAAAAAACTACTTACACACGGGAAGCAATCCAACTTCTGAAATAGGGGGTTTTTTTAAACCGAATTCAATACCGATTACTTCCAAAACCGTAGAAGAAATTAAAACTATTATAAGTATTTTACGAATTGTCCCCATGATGCAAATGTAAAACAAACAATTTCTAACACTTAAATAATATGCGTAAATACGTATTACTTTGAGGTTAAAAAAAATCTTTTTCTTTATAACGCAGTTTGCTCAAATACAATTGCAAACTAACTTATGAGCATTGTAACCAAAATGAATATGTCTATGAAATCACTTTGACACGATTTTACTGTAAAATATTTGACGACTCTTGCCATTGGTTGTTTTGTGAAAAAATAGACACTTAAAATCGGTAATAATCATGTCAAGCAATAATAAAAATATACATAAATAAGCATATCTACATTGAAATTGAGGAAGAGAAATGAATCCATTATTTTACTACATTGTACCAAGTCAATAGCATTGAAGATCCTGGTATAGTCTTTGATTCCAAACTAGACAACATGACGAGGCTTATTCCAGCTTACTACAAACTGCTTCAGTCTTATACTCATAATAGATATTACGGAAAGATAAGAAAAGGTTAGTAGAAAACGTTACACATAATCACATGCATGCGTACTGCGTATACCAGCCGTCATAAATAAACCACTCACGTGCCAGCCGTAATACCTCAGTATAAGGCGATGCACTACGTCGTGTAATATTTTTAATTGAGCCGCTATCAATAACAACCCTTACGTAGATGGCGATAAGGTTTAAATTCCCGCTTAACACCATCCGCCTGTTTTGATTTATGCAAGAAAAAAACATGACCAAAAAGTGTCTTTTATTTTATTTTGTGGATGTTCAGGCATAAATATTTTTTTTTTCGATCATTTTATAAATTACTTCATTTTCCACATTATACAATAAAATCATAACCGAAAATGCGTTCGTAAGTAGGAGATTTCGAACTATAAAGCAGTTTTCATAGGCCTTATACATTATTTTATTCTGGGCTTATAAAAATACTTATCTAAAAAATACTCGATTATTTCAGAGGCCAAGATGTATTCTACTCGCAGTATTTAATTAAAGCATCTGAAACATTTCTAGGTAGCCAAATTTTCAAACCAAAAACACATGATTTTGCATTACGAAACGCCGCTTGCAGTTTTTTTTTTTTTTTTTTTTTTTTTTTTTTTCTTTATTTATTTTCATTTCTTTACACATATTATACATATTAATAGATAGTATAAAATAACATAATATATAATACCAAATAGTTTACAAAAGAAATGAAAACCCACTAAGGCACTGACTGCCTGAGTGTGGGTAATATAAAACGATTACTATATTTCAAGTACCTAAAGTATAATATACATTAGTAGAAAAAGTTTTTTTTTGTTTATAGTTATTATAAAAAGTAAAGAGAAAAACATTATGTACAATAATTTATAAAGTTTCAGCAAGTGAGTTGTAGAAAGGATAAATAAATTTATAGTAAAAGCGTTTCAATATCTGCGTCAATCAGCCATAATTTTACCTCTTTAATATATTCTATCTTTTTATTTATCATTTGAGTTTGTAGTGGTAGAAGGTTAAATGTACGAGGACCAATGAAACTGCTATGCGTCTGCATTAATTTAGTATTGGTTTGGGGGGTGTAAAATATATTATTTGTTCTTTTGCTCATTCTGTTTTCATTTATTTTGAAATTGTTTTTGTTTTTAAATAGATATTTCATAGTTTGTAATATAAATAATTTACGAATGTTAAATAATTTAGATTCCTTGTATAATAGGTCGGTCGAAAATGTTTTATTTTTGTTATATATGACTTTAATTATGTGCTTTTGAATTATTTGTAGAGGCTTAATAAATGTATCAGGTGCACCACCTGTTCCTTTCCGTAATTCGGGAATTTGGAAATTTGTTCCTTTCCGTAATTCGGGGTACGGTTCGCGTTTTGGTTTGGCAAATGTATACCTACGTACAAGTGGCTGACAGAGTTTTAAACCCCGAACCCCAATATTAGGGACGTATTAGTATGATATAGAGACGGAGATCACGAACTTCTTTCAAAATATCTTTGATAAAACAAATATCAATCGGTCGCGCAATAAAAATGTAAAAAACGTGATAATACCCATTGGCAGCACTATCAGAGGAATATTTTTAATCGAAATATCGATTTACCAAAGCAAATAAAGAACGCAATAATATTCAAATTGAACTAATTTTGAAGCAATTCAAAGCAGACCGGGTCAATGTCATCAGAAGAAACGTAAAGTTAGCAACTAAACGCGAAATGCAAAAATGACCGTGTTTTTGAGGATTGAAACAAAATGAAAGTTGAAAGCTGTTTCCTCAGGATCTATGTCTATATCTATGGTCCGTTTGATAGATTCCCCAATCTTAACAAACGGACTGCAATCTTTAGAGCACAGGCGTCAGGTAGGTATGCTGTCCTTGTTCTATCGGTATTACAATGGAAGATGCTCTGAGGAACTAGCGTCATGGATCCCTTCGGCACCGGTGCGTAGTCAGGATACACGCCAGAGCGCGCCCAACATTTGTACACAGTTGACACTTGTCACATGAGAACGGGTCGCTTCTACGATTCGTTCTTAAGTTCAACAGCTCGGCTGTGGAACGAACTGCCGGCCTCTGTGTTTCCTCCCTCCTACAACATGGGACTCTTCAAGACCCATGTTCACTCCTTCCTCTCCACAAAAAGACCCTCCACACAGCATCCCCAAAGATGACATAGGCCCTGAGGGAAATTATTTTCTTCAGGGCCTCCTGTGTGGAGTAAATATAAAAAAAAAAAAAAAAAAAAAAAAAATGTAGCCAAACAGACTGAAATTTCGTATACATACTAGAATGGACGGCCGGCATAGTCCAGTGGTAACGCATTGGACTGCCATTCCGAAGGTCGCGGGTTCGAACCCGGCGTGCGCAAATAAATTTTATTTCATTGATTTGTGTTATTTCACAATTAATTAATTAAAATAATATATAGTATATTTGCGGCACGTTCCAGAGTGGAAGATACTACCAGTATCGCCCTGGTGTAAGACCACCATTCAGAATTGAAACGTTGCTCCAAATGGCTTTAGCCGTGTTTAGTGACTAGATCTGAATAGCCAGGTACTTCCCCACCTTCCTCTTTCCCTTCCCCACTTACCTTCAGCCTCACAACATCCCCCAATTGGGGATGCCATAGTCTCACTGGCTCCAGACAGGAGCAGTTGGGACTCTTGTGAGGTATTCACTAAAAAAAAAATTTAAAAAAAATGGATGGTCTGAAGTTGAATCAATACTAAATCTCAGAAAAAAGGCATCTGGGGTCTAAAAAAATCTAGCACGAATATTATTATGAGTAAATATTTTAACCTGAGAAATATACGGCCCTCCTCACCGTATAGCTATACCAGGCGCTGCAGCAGTTTATTAGAGAATCTTTATTAGTACGACTGCTTGGGTTTATCATTAGAACATCCAAACTGTTAAACACTAGAGTAGTCGCGTGGGGAGCATTTTGCCGCAATATTAAAATGCATTTTTTTGCACATTTGGCGGATCAAAATGAAACATAAACCTTTAGAAAAAAAGTTACATTTATTCAAGTATCATAATTAGTCTTTGAAAAAATTGGCTTTTAATCATATTTGAGAAAAATTGCTTACTTTTAGGATCATTTTTACCTCCTATGTAGAATAAAAAATGAACACAAATTTATATGTTTTCACTATTTTCATCTTACGTTTCAGTGAAATAGTTTTGACACTTGAATATACAGTGTTCGTTGCAGAGTAACTGTGCATGCATGTGTACATAAATAAATACATAAATTATACTTACGTGGGTGGTCGTGCAGATAGCAATTCTCGCAGGCAACAACCATTTTTTCACACGAACGCCCGCGCACTGACTATCCTCAAACCACCTCAACCTTACAAAACGGGTAGGTGAGGAACGGGGGGCAGCTACTAGGATGTTTGACCTTGATGAGTACTTAGTTTACAAAATAATAGGTAACATTTATTTGCAGAGGGCGGCAAAATGCTTATAGCCCGAGCGCTCCAGGGTTCATAACCCAGATGCAATGACAGCTATGTTCGATGTAATTACAAGAAGCAAGCTGGAGTATGCTAGTGGTGCATGAAACAAACAGAGATGTGCAAAATGGGTACCCAAAACCATTTGAAATGCAAAATGAAAATGGGTCAAAACTTTTCCATTTGAAAATGCAAAATGCAAAATGGTTTTTAGAAAAGCATTTCAAATGCAAAATGCAAAATACCTATTTTCAAAATGCATTGAAAATGCAAAATGGTTTCTCAGGTCAAACAATTAAAATAATTATAGAATTTTTAAACAATTTTGTCATTTAATAATGGATATCAATGTAGAACAAACATATTACATGATGGTAAATCCAAAAACACCACGACTACAGATTATGAAACCACAAAAAATTTGCGCGGGACTAATGTTGCCAACGTAAAAACATAGAAACTGCTATCTAACATTTAATATTACAGCGTCATGGCCCCATGTTCAGTATTTGAATCAGTATTTTTTGTAATGGTATCACTCAATTGCCAGGGCTCCTTCCAGGGAGCAACTTGACAAATGTAAATTATCTCTCATAGCGAGGTTGGAGTGGTTGAGATAGTAGGAAGAATGTTGCAAAAAAGCATTTAAAATGGAAATGCATTGAGAAAAGCATTTAAAATGCAAAATGGTTTTTAGAAAAGCATTTAAAATGCAAAATGGAAAATACCCATTTTGCATTTTGCATTTCCGTTTTAAATGGATTTATTTGAAATAAAGCACATCTCCGGAAACAAAATATATAAAAAATGCTACATTATACAAATCCTGAAAAAATTTCTCACGTTTGTCTCTAAGCGGATGCATGGAACTTATCCGAGGTTCGTACACTTATGGACTTACTTAATGCAACAACTAGATTTAACCTATGCACCAGACGTTCTGCAAATCTTGCAATACTTAGTATTAATATAATGCAAATTATAGCCCATTCCTCTAGGAATGCTTTGGCTTGTATGTGCTTGTAAACTTCATACGTAGTCGTCATGACTTGTTCAAGATACCAAATGGCAAAACAGATGCTCTACCACAGAATAGCATGACAAGAATTCGATTGACGAATTTCAGCATGGATTATTTGCAGGTCGCTCTGTTGCTACTAATCTTATAACTTTTACAAACTTCTTGTCTGCCTCCATGGATAAACGTGTGCAAGTTGATACAATCTATACCGACTATAGCAAGGCTTTTGACAAGATCAACCACAACATTCTGCTTAGAAAACTTGCTAATCATGGTATTCATGGAGATCTCCTTCGTTGGTTATCCTCCTACCTAACAAACAGGTCCCAGGCTGTGACAGTGGGTGGATTTTCCTCCGTCTGGAAAATCATTACTTCCGGTGTGCCTCAGGGGTCCATTTTGGGTCCTTTGCTTTTCTCTATCTATATTAATGATATTACGACATGTTTTCACAACGCTCAAATTTTACTATTTACTGACGATATGAAGATATACCTTCCTATAAGCTCCCCGGACTGTTCTGCGCGTTTACAAGCAGATCTTGATCGACTGACGGATTACTGTCTCAGAAATAAGCTTTTTATCAATATTTCTAAATGTTGCAAAGTCACATTCACACGTAACCGTGTGAAAATACTGCATGATTACACCATTTCTGGATCGATTTTAACAAATAAAGACTATTTACGTGATCTCGGGGTTTTCTTGGACTCTAAACTTACCTTTGATAAACACGTTGATAACATTGTCACCAAAGCATCAAAAAGTCTAGGTTTTGTACTGAGAACATGCAAATTTTTCAAAAATACTAAGACATATCTGACTCTCTACAATTCACATGTTCGTCCTCACCTGGAGTACTGTTCACCGGTTTGGAACCCGCGCTATATTGTTTATGTTAACAGGTTAGAAAAACTTCAGGAACGATTTCTCAAATTCCTCAATTTTAAATCATTCAACATATAGGTACAACTCTTACGACGAAATCGAGAAACATTTTCGAATCACAAAACTACTCAACAGGAGGATTGTCGCTGATCAGATGCTCTTGTATAAAATTATTAACTCAAAAGTTGACTGCCCGGAGTTGCTGAACAAAATAAATTTCCATGCGCCAATTCGATATTGCAGACAAGATACCCTTTTCTACATTGATAGATGCAATACCAATTCCAATCAAAATGAATTTATGCAAAGGACATGTAACTACTATAATAATAAATTTGCAAATATAGACACTCGTGCTGACATATTCAATGCTAGTTACTATCACTACAGAATTTCATTGAATCACATTCTAACTCATATTCACGACTGTTAAATTCATTGTACCTACCTAATATTTTAATATTACTTGCTTGGCAACTTTTCCTTATCCCTCTCCTCCCCTTTCCCGTTCCAACCCAAGTCTATTTAAGTATAGTTATAATCACATTTATTTTATTTTATTGCTGTTTATTGTAGGCATATTATAGGTTTATCGTTTGTTGAATTTACATTCGTATTATCATTTTTCTTATTTGCTGCTTTATTCTGTTTTTTTTTCTATTTTTATTAAATATTCTAGTTTACAGGTTAGTTTTATGTTTCTGAATATCTATCTGTGAACATTAATAATTGGTCTGTTTTTTTGTTATCCTCTTATGCATATTGTTTTACTAAGACTGTTTATGTGCCTCAAATAAATAAATAAACAAGAGAAATGATGCTATTGAATGATTTTTTGTAAAACAGTAGACGTATTTAATTACTGCTTATTTATTCTAAAGCAGAAACGGTTTACGGATAGTTCCTGTGAGCACTCGGGCCATGGGTCCATTGTACCATCTCCCAATTTACTTCATTCCTTTAACAGTAACCCGATCCCTTTGATAAAGTTCACCATGGCTATCATTGGATATGTGGCTATGTCTCCTGGTTCCACAATGTATCCTCCCGCGTATCTGAGACTTGTTCGCATCATTGGCACCATAGGTGAATCGGAGGTGGATCTTTTGGTGTTTTCCACACCCAACAGCTGCATATTGTGTCTCCTGAGATGGCAGTTATACCGTTAGCAGTCCTGCCAGTTCCCTCAGCGAGTTTCTGTCCATATTGAGTAGTTGCCTGGTTCTTCTAAGGTCTGGCCCTTTTACGAGTACTTTGGTTTACACTCCGGGTGCCCTTAATTACTCTTTAAATAACCTTTTGATGTGTACCTTTCACAAATATTCAAATAAGAAATCTTGTACTGTAAACAAATAATTAATCTGTCGTACAATAAATAAAAAATAATGTTACTGGTCAGTGCGGTGTTTGCCATTTACATGACAATACTTTTTGCACCGTGCGGATATCAAACCCATTAGATTCTTCATGAGCCTTCTGGAACCAAGCTTCAGACAGGCCTCCCTCGAATTTCTCCGGATTTGTGAGTGACTATTTCATCTGTGTGTGTGACTTCTTCTTCTCTTTCCCGAGTACTAAACAGATACTAACCAACTAACTACATTGCTGCGACCACACTCCGGGATTTACCACCATTTATCTCCACCATCCACGGTGTCCAGCATCTCACTGGTGAACCAGGAAGATCCGTGATCAGCAGACCACAACATCGGAAGCCTCCACCTACATGGCATTGAGCATAGATCTACATCCCATTGTGATGTGAACTATGTGATTTGAATCTCATTGTGATACATACTCACGTCTACCGAATCATAATAAAGTCACAGTGATACTACATTAAAATCTTCCATTTTTCTCTACCTACCGTTACCCATAAATGAACCAAATAATAATTCAAGTGTATATAAAATATTTTAATGTACAGTCGAACTTGGTTATAACGATCACGGCAATAGCGAGTTCACGAGCAATTACAAAACAATATTTTAGTTAAGGATTATCTTCATTTAATTGTTGACTGTTATAACGAGGTCGATTCACTGATATACTGAGCAAATAATTTTATCAACACAATTTCTGAATACATGAATGGGTCGTTAGGTCTGAAAAAATAGTTGGGAATTATTCTCGAAGAAAGTAGTAACAAACAAGTGGCGGAAATTTCCTATCCCGTTAGTGACGGATATATATTTTTATGGCACTACCTGTATAAGATTGTCGGCTATGTAAACCATTGCTATCCATCAGGCATAATGTAAAATTTTCATAAAATCTACGAAAGTCATCGCAAATTTGTTCCCTTTTTACGTCTTCTTTTGTATTACAACTCATCGTCAATTTTGTTTTAAAAACCAATAAATATCTTCAAATTTGTTCCCTTTTTACGTCTTCTTTTGTATTACAACTCATCGTCAATTTTGTTTTAAAAACCAATAAATATATTTATGATGAGTTACAAGTACCTACATCCCTGCACGGAGTAAATTTATGATAGTGATATACAACCTTTTCAGCAGAGGAAGGGCGCTGCCTATTTTTCAAAATAGGCAGCGCCCTTCAGTTTTTTTTTTCGTTGAGGGGGAGAGAATTGACAGCGAAATTTAAGAGTTAAGTTTTCTGTTGAATTTTGTGTTATGCAAACCGGTCCTTCAAATTTGGTTCCATATAGGAAATGCAGGATAAATTAACCAAAACTGTACTTGCCAAAATTGTTTTTAGTTGGGGTTTTCAAACATAGCCAAGTGGGTCGAATGAAATTGACATGCGTGCATCACTGGCTTGTGACAATTAAATTTTTTACTGCCGAAAACCAAAACAATCCCGTAAGCTAGTTATTTATGACAAGCGCGATTTTACAAGCGGTAGGTACTTATATTTTGAAAATGTACTGTACCTTTGTAAATTTCTCCGACTTTTAAAAAACCTATTTTGGATATAATGATTAACGGCTGTAAGTAGCAAATTTAGTCCGTCCCGTCGTGCTTGTTATAATCAATTTTGACTGTATTTATTTAGGTAAGCATTCTAAATAAGTGAAAATGTAATTTTATTTTTCTGAAATAAATAGAAATCGGTTGGGTTGAACGAGTGGGGACGGGAACGAGATTAGGAAGTACCTGACTATTCAGATATACTCACCAAGCACGGTTAAAGCCATTTCAAGCCACATTTCGATTCTGAATGGCGCTCTTTCAGCAGGGCGATACTGACAGTATTTACCACCTACAATGGGAAAAAATAAAACATCCGCTATAGTAATATGTAATGGATGATATTTTATTTTATAAAACAAGGATATATAACATTTTTATTTATTTGCTAGAATATACTATTGCTTTGGCACACAAAACCTATCAATAATTACAAAAAGGTGATAATTGGTTGCACTTGTTTTTAGATCATATTAATTCCCTTATAAAAATAACTCGCATCCCGCAATGCTTCGCTATTGCTAATGTCTTTCTCGGGCGCCTCCGACTTATTCCACCATTCACTACTGTATACCACAATGTTACTGTTAAAAAACTACATTACATTAACTTTACTTCGACTCCGTATTTCATTCCAGTGCAGAGATTCGTTAAGTATTCCTCGGGAATCCGCCACTTCTCCTGGCAAATTTTCAGCGATATCAGTTGACTACTTGTGCATGCATGTATTATATATATATAAACCTTCCGTAAAAGATTCTCTATGTGATGATGAGTGAAAACCCTATCAAAATCCGTTGCTTTGTTTAGAAGAACTAAGCGCACAAACAGACAGACACAAATAGCGACTTTATTTTAGTACTAGCTGATCGGTACTCGGCGCTTCTGGAGGTTATCCTTAGGAAATAGACATATACCATAGTGGACTTTACTGTAGGCCTTTTTAAGATATACAATTTCATAGTACATTATTTTCATTCTCACAAGGTTTAGCCAGCGTTAACAATGTAAGCACCCGAAAATATATTTTTTTACGACTTGATTACAAAACATTGAATTATCTCTACTTTCTGTAAATATAATGTGCGTACACTATATATATTTTTAAACCTTCCGGAAGAAATTCTCTAAATGATAGTGAAAACCCTATCAAACTCCGTTGCATAATTTAGAAGAACTAAGCGCACAAACAGACAGATGTGGATGGAGACTGTGTTTTATACTGTTTAGAGATCAAAACAAACATAAATAATAAAACCTTTTCCCCTCTAATAAGTGTTTAAATTTTATGCAACCGATACACAACCATTTACACTATATTAATTATTGTTTATCAAATGTGTAAAATTTAAAATACATTTATTAGTAAGGGCTTTTAAGTTTATGTTACTAGCTATATTTCATTGACACTCTGTGACATTATAATACATACATTCGTTGCCGCGGTTTGGTGCTAAGAATATATTTTCCTAATACTAAATAGCTTACTGTTACGAGACAACGAGTTTTTCATCAAGTCAAAGCTTTCAATCAATCTTTATTGAATCAATTCCCAACTTCTAATTTGACATGTATAGTATTTATCCAATCACTCCAACTTCTAATTTGAAATGTTTAGCCTTTATCCAATCAATCCCCAACTTCTAATTTGACATATTTAGTATTTATCCAATCACTCCAACATCTAATTTGACATATTTAGTATTTATCCAATCAATTCAACTTCTAATTTGACATATTTAGTATTTATCCAATCACTCCAACATCTAATTTGACATATTTAGTATATATCCAATCAATTCAACTTCTAATTTGACATATTTAGTATTTATCCAATCACTCCAACATCTAATTTGACATATTTAGTATTTATCCAATCAATTCAACTTCTAATTTGACATATTTAGCCACTATCCAATCAACCCCCAACCTCAAAATAGATTTATTCAGCCTTTACCCATAGAGATATACAATTAGAGACGCTATTGAGAAACGTGTTCCACTATTAGAAAGCAATAAGCAGTGCGCGTAGACCGGATTCAGTAGCTTTAGTTAGAGCATTGGGAGTTTTGGAGGTCAATTAGAGGTAAAAAGTAGAAGCTATTTTTGGCTTCTTGTCTCATCTAAATATAATACACAATGCCCTTTATGTATTTTGCCTTTACCTAATAAATCCTTTTACCTTTGGCTTTAAGCCAATCCCTCTTCCACCTCTGAATTGAATTACACAGCCTTCACCCAATCAATCTCCAAAGTAGCTGGTCCACTTTGCTTCACAGGCATATACACGCCTCCGTAAAACTGGAAACCAAAGCCGGTTATATTTGAAGTGTCCAACTTCTCCGTGGTATTAACAAGTTGTCCTCTAAAATACGGCTTGAAGTCTTCAAAAGGCAGCCGCACAACTTTAAAACCACCCTTTGGCCCATCAAACATCTGCTCATAAGTATAATTAGGCTCATCATTAAGACCGCGGTGTCTTAAAACAACTTTGAACCCGTTAAATTTTCCCTGAGACCGACAGTTGATCTGTAGTTCGTTATAATCGTGTAGATCGCCAAAATATTCTAGCTTTCGAACTCCAGCAAATCCGGCACCATTTGGTTGTGGGTTTAACAATGCAAAAAAGATGGCGCGCTGAAATACCCTTGTTTTCTGTAGAGACAATACAGCTTTTGACATGCCCACTTCACGAACCGGGTCTGACTGTTCGACCCAATCGTCCACATTGTCAAGTTGTGTGAAGTCGAAGATGATTTGTGATGGGTTCTCCATTCTTATTGAGCTGCGGCTTGCGTTGATGATACTTCCTATTGCCGATGTGACGAGGAATGATAGAAATATGGATCCACGAGTCATTATGCTCATTTATTTACGTTGGAGATGTTGCGTCTGCTGATGTATCGTTAAACTTCTTTAATGTAAAGTAGGTGAAACCTAGAAATAAGTGTGAATTAATTTTATGGACAATGTTGTAAAATTTACATAGTTAGAATGTTGCATAATTATCCCACTTGGGCATTCCTGTATCAAGATAAAAAAAAACACTTATTAGATACATTTATATTCATAATAACTTAAAAGGGAAAATAACTTATAATAATACAGTAAAAAATCTGGTTACTTGTCACATTATTTTCCAGAGAAATCTAAATCATATTATACATACCGCGACTTCACTGAACAGTTGAAACAATTTTAAAATCGATGATAAAATTAAATTCATCGAACTTGAATTATTCGACACATTGAAATTGCCATATGTAACTATCTTCATCGTAATCAGAACTGTCAGAAAACCGACGATCAGTGTTGCCAGGTTAAAAAATAGAAATTTACAACAAAAGTACCGAAAAATCTCTAGATTTACCTTGCAGCTTGAATTTTTTTATTACGAAAAATTCTATACCGGATGGAGAAATTATCAGGTTTATCACACAAGTATAAAATAAGAAGGAAATTAAAATACATATTTATGAATTTACCCACGTAAAATTTAACAAACTGCCGCAGCGGTTGATAAAGCGCGCTGTCGGAATGAAAATCGGAGGTTAACACTTCGACTCCGGTGATGGGTCTGATTTGACCCAGTGTTTTTTAAATAAAAGATTTTGCCGCAAATATCTCGTTTAGGCTAATTTCCTTTTGTATATTCTTTCATAAAATATTTACCCACATTTCGACTCAAAAATGATTAAAATCGGACACGTTTTAAAAAAGTTATTAGAATAATTCTGTATAAAAACACGCAAAAATTCCATTTCTTCTCAGATGAATTCGAGCAGCCGACGAAACAGCATCTCTTGCTCTGTCCTTCCGTCTTTGTCTTTCACAGTCCCGCGCAGATTTTGTCAACCATTCGGGCACATTTCTAGTATTGTGATTTTTGTTTGTGACTTTGTTTGAAAAGACTTTTAATTTCATCATTTCAGCCGGTTCAATCTGGACCCACCATCGCCGCATGTGTTTTATTTTGAACCTCCGAATATTACGTGTTAACAGGGATTTTCAAATATATATAAAAATATTTAATGTGACGGTCGGTAAAACTAGCTCAAGATTGACAATCACCTCTGGTGACTTAGCAGGGATTGTCCAGATGATGCGTCCGCCCGCGAACTGCTTGGCGGGCAGGATTGAGAGAGGCTAATTGACCTCTCCAGCCAGACTCTCCCAACCAATCGCCTTGTACCGTAATAGGAAGGATGGATCCATATGTCTGTCACTCTTGGACATACTGACTGGAGATTCCTACTCACCCCTCCATAATACCTTTTTCCTTCCCAGAACCTCCTCTCCTTCATTTTTTTGAATGACCATCCACACAACATTCCAAAACGGGCATGGACATTGGACATAGACCACTAAGAAAATAATTTTCCTCAGGGTCTCCTGTTCGGAGCTAATCTAATAAAATATGTTCAGTGACAAATTCTAAATGGCTATGTATTGCCCAACCTTCTTATTTCCCATTGACTAGAGGCTGTGGGAACTAAAACTAAAAACAGAGAAGATAAACAAGCTCAATGGCAGCGCAGTGAAGGGTTAAACTCTGAGCCCAAAGAATGCTAGGTTGAAAGTCGAAAAAAGGATAATACGTTTTTGAATTTCAGTCAACCACATTTTGAGCCTACATTTGATAATACATTGCAAGGAAACGGTTTTCGAACAAATAGACTAAAATGTATGAATGCAGAATTCAGGACAGAGCTGTGCAGAATTCAATCCTCGTGTTAGTTGGACCTAATAAACGAAGCGGTATGAAGGGTTAGTAATATCATGTTATAGGAAAGGTAAATGAAACAAAAGCATTTTTTTCATAATTTTATTCATTTTTGTTATGCAAATATTGATAAATTAAATACTGTTAAATTTCCATAAAAAACGGCTTGTATACACAATATTAAGGCAGTCATTCTCAAACACAGTTTACATAAACAATAGGCAACTTCTGACTTATATCAAATTACAACTGATTTATCTTTCAAAAAGCAATCTACTAATTATATGAAAAAAAATATTGCACAAAACTTACAAAGGAAAAAAATACAAATTAAAAAATAGGCAAGATATTTTTATTACAATGTTGAAATTTAAAAATATAACCTCACTATTTAGAAATATAATATATATATTGTAATTCTTAAATAGGCCTAAACGGGAACACTTCTAAATGCTACGGAACTGTAAACAATATGCCACAAGATGTTGTAAAGGCATTTGAGTGGCCGATCTAAGTTTTCTATTCTTAACCATGACTTTTAATTTATTTTACAAGCATTTAAAAGCTATAATATTTGACTAAACAATAATGATCATCCGTCGGTACCGTCGAGAACTTCAAAAGTCCTTAAGTTTGACAAATATTAATCTCCAAATCACTAAATAAACTATCATTTAAAATAATCAGTAAACTTACGATTTTGTGCTTTTTTAAATAGGTGTTGTTTACTATTGTTATTACACCGACCATTTGTCAGGAATTAATAAATATAATAAGAATAATAATTATATTGATAGAGAACGGAATAAACTAGAAATATTGTAAACTAAATACTTCTTCGGAATAAAACAATTAAAATAAGTAGGCAGAGAATATTAGCGAAATCCATTATAAAGGAACAATTTTTCAGACGACTTTACCACAATAAAACACCAAAGTTAAATAAAAAAAGAGATAGTCAAATTCTAATTCGTTCAAATAAAAACACATATTTTAACATGCCCTCAATACGAAAATATGCATATTGCAAAAATAACCGAAGCTAAAAGAAAAATAATTTAAAACCGTTTAATTACTAATTAAAACGTATTACATAAGGCAGAAATAAAAAAAATGTTTTATTTATTGTAACTTTTAAAGCGTCCATCTAGTATTTTTCAAACATTTTAATTACATCAAATTCTTACATTCATAATATAAAATTATCTTCTAACATTTATTCGAAATTACAGTAGTAGGGTACGTTGAATTCATTATTTTAACATTTGCCTTTTTAAATGTTTCAATCAATTAAAATTATTGCTAAGTACAAATTTCGATTTAGAATCTACACATGATTTCGTCTGACGATTTCAACAATATTAAATAAACAAAAATAATTATATTTAGTAATCGAGATATGTTTAAGCAATAGACCAACAATCTAAAAACAGTTTATGTCAGTAATGTTGTACAGAAAAATAATTATTAGAGTTTCTTTCAAAGAAATAATATTACGCAATTTTGTATTATGTTTATCGTCGTTTTCTATACAACACGAATGACATTCTTCATTTCCGACACTAAAAACACAACATTTCAACTGTTACAAAAAAACATTTCTAATAAAATAATGTGATGACTTTATAATAACGGCAACCTTACAAAAAAAAATGCAATATTAAAAACATTAAAAAGGCAGTATTGCAAAAAAAAATGTAAAAGCTGTTTATAAAAATGGTTTAAATTTACTTTTCCACGACACGTAATAATAGTAGTACGATAAAATAGAAGTTTCGACTATTGGTCGTTGACCGGGTAGACAATGATGATGGGAGGTGGGGGGGGCAAGGCCGGGGCTCATAAGTCTCGGACTCCGGTGCCGTAGTTGGCGCCCCCCGCGCGATTCAGAGCGTCCTTGAACTGCTCGATCTCAAACTCCGTGATGCTCTCGAGTTGCAGCTCCACGGCAAAGTTCTGGAAAAAATGGAGAAAAAATTTCAATTAAAACCAAACCATCCAGGATTGAAATATGCGGCACTATTTTCTTTTCAAATAAAACTATAAAAGTTAGTAAAAATACGGATAATTTTAGTTCGATCGTTCATGGTGGCCATCGTAAGTAAGAATGTCGGTGCTTACTTATACACCAAAGCTAAATGTGGGGGAAAATTCGTTTGAATTCTGGTCACATTTTTGACGGTTGGCATTGTTGGCAACACTGCGCCTTCCCGCTCAATTTGTTATGACAGTTTATATCGCCGGCTTAGCAAAGTTATCGTAAGAACTTATTTATAATCATTAAATTGTTAATGAAGTAATGGAAATTGTTTTATCGTGTAGCCAAATGTGTTGTTTATAATTTTCGATGCATTAAATACAAGCGTGCTCAATACGCAATCGCCGTTAAATGAGGGAAGTGTGCCGGCAATAATTTGTTTAACTGTCAGACCAACATAAACGATTTATATCAAAAGGGTACACATTAAAATGGAAGCTTTTTTGGAAGAAATGCATAAACGGCTGCCATGTCGAGAATCCCAACTGGCGCAATTGTACAATTTGATCGGCGAGGCGGACGAACCTATGCCTCCGACCATTTACGTGTTTGGCAATACAGCCGCGGGTAAAAGCGCTTCTATTAATGCCTCCCTCAAATACCTCAACTACAAACACGTAATTCTTAATGCCGTCGAATGCTATTCGCAGAAAATCATGTATGAAACGATTCTGAACGCATTGTCAGGACATGTTTGCAACAGAGAAAATAAATATTCTCCACTTCATCGATGTGACAATATGAAAGATTTTGTTCTTCACCTGAATAACATTTTTCCAGAAAATGGCTACGAACCCGTGTTCATCGTAATAGACAAAGCGGAAAGATTGAGAGATATGGACCAAAATATTCTTCCTGCGTTTTTAAGAATGAGAAAATTCTGCAATCTTAATATTTGCACCATCTTAATATCGGACATTGTGTTTGAAAAGTATTACTTAAAATCAGGGCTGCGCGAGCCGTTTAAAATATTCTTTCCGCAATACACTAAAGAAGAGTTGTACAAGATCATCTTTTTAAGCCAACAGAACTGCGTTAACTTCGTGCTGTGTCAATCTGCGGCAGATTTAGATATCCGTTCAAGTATTCAAAGAGTAGATCTGTTTGCCAACTACCTCAATGCATTCTTGAGTGTATTCTACCGGTCCTGTCGGGATCTTGTGGAGCTCAGACACATGGCGCGTATCAACTTTGTCAAATACTGCGAACCCATATTAGACGGCAGTGTGAAAGCGGATGATGTTACAAAGCTGTGGCGTCACATCGCCCCGGCGTTGAAATCCAACATTGAAATGCTTTACTTGCGAGTGCAGCCAAGTAAAAACTACGACGTCAAAGTATCTGAAGATCCGTTAAGCAAAGACATTGAATTAAGAATGGAACGTTTGGGAATAACGAAGCAAGATGTGGCCGTAATTCGGAATGATAATGTTGCCGACGAATTGAATTCTGCCAGAAGTCTGGCACAGAGTTTCGAGTTGCCATTCTACGCCAAGTTCCTGCTGATAGCGGCCTACCTGGCCAGCTATAACCCGGTGAAAGAGGATAAGAGACTGTTTATGAAGTACCACGGGAAGCAGAAGAAACGGATGCAGCAGGTCAATGCAAAGGCTAAACTAAGCGACAAGTAAGAATCTCTTCTACATTCTGTGTTTAGCCAACCCAGCGCATGTTTTCATTTGATAACATTCTTGGAATGAATGTGATATACATAACAAGGCAAGGATTCTATTAATCGGTTTATTTGAAAATGTATTACAGGTTAAACGAGCAGCTGGGGCCCAAGTTCTTCACGCTGGACCGCTTGCTGGCCATCTTCTACTCAATCCTCGAAGAGCGGGCCAGCCTGACAGCCAACCTGCTGAGTCAGGTGTCTGCCCTGGTTACATTGAGGCTGCTCACCGGCTCCAACGATCACACCAGGTTATATATTGCCACAAATACATAATATATACATCTTAGCGCGCCCGGCAAGTTAGATCAAACAAAAAACGAACATAACTTCATCGCTAGTCACTTCACATCGTATTAACTCCACAGCTGCACACGAACAAAATTTAGTATAATTGGGGTAGCACTGTGTACAGAAACACATCAGTAGGCGACTTGTGATTGAATCGCAGTCACGTAGCTTGTAAATATCTCTGTGTAAGATGGGCCTCCGAGTTTAGAAACTTAGACATCGCGTTTGGGTCCCAGGCATAGTGTGTTCAATTCATCGGCTGGCTAAGTCCTCCATCACAACACAAACAACATTTTCCACTTACTGTGGTGGTAGTAGAAGATTTTCAAATACTGTTAGGTTATTCGTAACCCGGCAATATTTGTCTTTCTTTTTAAAAAAAAAAAGATTGGAATTTCAATAAAGCTGGCCGAGTGCGATTGGTGTGTCAAAGTAACGCTGGATTAGTGTTTTTAGTCTGATTATAGATCTATTTGTTAATACTTGTCGCTTTAAATACCATTATGTGATTAGTCAAGCACCTAATTAACTGTTTCTCTTTCACAGCATTCCTGTGTTCAAAGATATTTCACAGCTTTAATAAGCGCTAAATTATTTTGTGCCACCATTTTATTAGATAAATAGTGGTAAATACAAAGTGTTCATTATTTTTTTTTATAGAAAGACAAACAATCCTAGGCCATGAATAATCTCGTATTAATTCTTCAGTCTAATTTGTCCGGTTTTGGGAAAGGCTTATATGATCTCACAGAAATCGTTGTCTCTCCCTTACCCTCATAGTTAGAAATATGAATTAAGCGGTGTTAGAAAGAGAAAACACCAAGCTTTATACTCAAATATAGAAGTTAACCACAATAATAAAAATGTAAATCTCTATGAAACTAAAGGTTTGGACTGCAATTTGAGAAAAATTTATGAAACTTTTAACTAATTATTTTTGTACGAAACAACAAGAAATTGGGGTGACAGTAATACTTGTAATTCATTTGTATAATAAAATGTGTTTTTTTGTTGTTATAAATAATTTTAGTTCAGAGGTTAAAAAAAAAACGTAAGGTCAACCATTTTTAAAACTGTTTGATTTCAAAAATTTTATATTTAAAAAAATTAGGTGTTTATTGTTAATAACAAAATTTGAAAGTAAACCTATCAAAAATAGTTTACAGAATTATTCAGAAATATCCCATTTATTTGGATTTTATTGAGAAACGGAAACACACACTGATTCTCTGACTTTCTGACAGCATCTTTAAGATATATACAGGGTTCGATACCATCCAATTCCGGCCATAAAAAATCATTAATCATCTCTCTATAGCGCAATCCATTCACCGTAACTGTTGCTTCAGCCTCATTTTCGAAAAAGTAAGGTCCAATGACTCTGCCGGACCATAAACCGCACCAAACAGTCACACGTTGAGGATAGAGAGGCTTTTCAACAATAACTCTTGGGTTCTCCGAGCCCCAGATGTGACAATAAGGAAGTTGAGTCCATTTTTTTAATTTTTTTTTATCAATGTTCGCATTCAAACTTAAATACTGATATATATTTTTTTCTTTTAAAGTTTGTTTTCATAATTAAATTAATTCTCAAAGTTTAAATTTTATTAAGCCCGCCAAAACGAGCGGAATCCGAGTGGTTAGAGGCGGGGTGTGGGTGTGACGTCATTCGAACTGTGAAAACCACGTCGCTTAAGCATTTTGTATGGAAAAAATTTTAATTCTTCAACAAGGAATTCCAGTAATTTTTTTACCAATGTTAACCGTCTATTAGAATTGATGTTATTAAAAAAAAAAAAGAAAATTGATTAAGATTTCATAGTTAAATTAATATTTTAAGTTAGAATATTTGCTTTTCCCTTCCCGGTACGGTATTTCCGTCACTATTTGTTGACGTGCCCCGCGCGAATTCAGGACCACCGCGCAGAAAAGTAAAGACCAAAAGTAAACCAAAGATATATACTCACAGACACAAATACTTCCTTTTACAGTCCTGCCAAAGTATAACATAACAACTGCCATTCTACAAATAATTCAACACTCCTCACACATCAACACTAAACCAGTCTTTAATTCTGACATACACCAGCACAAAACACGATCACAAAATCAAATACATTTATCATCATCTACTTACACGACCAAATTTGGAATTAACTCCTTACAATACATTGCACATAAACAATATAACGCATTACCTAGTAATTTAAAACTTCCGGCAACTAACAAAAAAACATTGACAAAAGCTCTTAAAAGATATTTCCTTAGCAGTTTCATTGATGACTAACACAATCTCTCTCTGGTACTCCATAATAACATCTGCGTTTATTTATTTGAATGTATTTATTTTAATGTATTTTATTTATTTGCCTTGTCCTTTCTAATGTTGTCTTTCCCGAAATGAGTTTTATAAACTCATTGGGAATAATACATTATTACTTTGTTATCATTTTGTAATGTATTATCTTGTAATAAAAAATAAAAAAATAAAAAAAAATAATGGTTTACAGCCCAGTTCACTGTGAGACTTTTCTGGGCGGCCGGCGGCCTGAAGTGTATCACATGCTATGTGACATGTATAATAATAAAAACTTCTAAGTTATGCAATAAACAACATATTATTATAAAGCACGATACGAATATGTATCTTTAGAAATCCATTTCATATATTTTAATGTTGTTTTTCTTTTATTTTTTTTAAATGTATAAATTCTTAAATTATAAAATGGGGGCCTCAGCACGGGTAAACAACCCAGTGAGGCCAACATTACTAAATTGAAATATGGAATATTGTAAAAAAAAATGTATCAACAATAAAAAAAAAAAAAAAAAAAAAAATATAATAATAACAACAAATACGTACATATATTTGACAAACCCAAATAAACGTTTGGCCTATACACCTCTCTCATCTAAACCGACCATCTCTTATGTAATAGAAAGAGATGCACCATAGGTGATCCGTTGTACGTACAAGTCACGACACATGTGACGTCAGAATTCTTTCGACCAATCGTGGAGCGTATACAGTCCATTGCTATTGAATGCTTTTTCAAGAACGTTTAACTAATTCTAAGAATAATAATATAGAAATATATTTATATATTTAGAATCGATATTTTTTGATCTACATGAACATATTTTTTATAAGTCAAAATATTTTTCACTCAACTTCCTTATTTTGCTTGTTGACGAAGCCACCGAGGTGGAAATGGGTCTCATCACTCGACCAGTGAGTGAATCAGATGATTTGCATTTGATTCACTGAAGTGAATTTTAATAATTTCAATGCGTTGTTGAAGCATGTATTGTTCCATTTTTATTAATGGCGTAGTTTGTACTTGTCAAATGTCAAAAAATGACAGCTTCAAAAGTAACATCTACCGAAATAGCGGGCTATTCAAAATAACACCTCTTATTGGAAAACCCTGTATAATACATGTATATTATATTTATAGAAAGTAGAGAAAAGTCGAGCAATACTGGGTACACGTCAGCAAGTATGTAATAATGTTCTGAAATTCTGAAACTCTTTCGTTTTGTTTTCCAGATACCGTTGCATTGCTCCATCTCCCCTGGTGACTTCCATTGCCAAAACAGTTGGTTTCAACATCAGGAAATATCTTTACGATTATATCTAGTTCATTCAATAGTACATATTACTTGGGAGGTAATTCACCAATCTCTTGATAGCTCATGCATATTTTACGATTATATCTAGTTCATTCAATAGTACATAATATAACTTGGGAGGTAATTCACCAATCTCTTGATAGCTCATGCATATTTTCAATTTATTTATTTTATATTTTTCCTCGCTGCTCATCTCACTAGGGAATTCTTGTATCGAGATGAGCAGCTTTACAATTATATTCAATCAAATAAGTACATCACATAACACATACACAGATGGATCACATCGAATATGGGGCTCCAATGACTCCAATGACAGAAGCCACGATATGGGCAATCCAACAAGCGTAGCCACTCTCGACCAGGATGGAATTTGTTACCATTTTCTTTAATAGATTCAACAAACCTATAGTTTTTATATTTACACCGAGCATATTATAAAGCTTTATAAGAAAAACTCCTTTGTCCAAAGGATGTTCTGGTATTCCCCGGCTGATAAATTAAAGAAGAACCCAATCTAGTGTTGCCCACTTGTTGTGATCTGTTGGCAGTATCAATCTTCTTAACGTTCTTACAATGTTATATGAAAGCATTCATTGAACAAGCGCATATTATACATTTTTTAAGGTAACTATGTAAAATATATATTGGATAAGTTAGCCAAGTTTTGTACCTATTGCGCGTATTAATGTTTATTTATTTAATGTGTAATAATTTCAATAAAATGTTTGTTTACCTAATGAACTAAAATAAAATATACGTTATCCCATGGATAAGCAATCAAGGGGATGGCAAAATACCCTCTTAAACTCATCTCATCATTATTAATTATATTTTAGGTACCAATATCTTATATGTGTATGATCTTTTTGTTATTATGATATTTTGCAACTGAATAAATCTCATTTCAAATTATTGAAGTTGTTTTTTTTATTTTGCATTAACCCCACACAAGAGGAGGTCTAGAGGAAAATTATTTCCCCCAGGGCCTGTCATCTTTTGGCACCCTGTGTGGAGGGTATTTATTTTAAAGGAGAGGAATGATTGAACAGATCTTGAAGAGAGGGTAGGGATAAAACACAGGGGCGGGAAAATCGTTTCACAGCAGAGCTGTTGAACTCAATAACGAGTTCAACAGCTATAATAATCACACACTATATATATCTTCCATTATTCTAATTATTGCTCATACACAATTAAACATACACAACAGCTCAAGTTCAACTCTATCATAAGATTGTAACGATTAAACATCACAAATTAAAACATTAATGAGATATATTATAGACATAGACAAATCACACACTTACTTTCACATATTTTTTGGTTTCTTGGAACGGGCAATTTGCCTAGTTAGGAACCAATAATTTCGACCTGATAAAGTACAATAATCAATAATCACAAAATATTTTAATTATATCTTGTATCATATTGTACTGTGTGTAAATTTAAATTAATAAAAATGAAATGAAATGAAAAAAGTTATAGAAACTATCCGTGACTATGCACCGTTGACGAAGGGATCAAAGATGCTATTACCTCGAAGCATCTTTCATTGAAATAACAGTAGAACAAGGATATCATTGCCACCTGATGCCTGTGCTCTAAAGATTGCAATCTGTTTGTTAAGATAGGGGAGGGAACCTATCAAATAGACCGCCAGTTTCTACACAGTCAAGGGTTTTTTCAGGTATTTTGGGGCTCCAGACCGGAGGTGGCTGTCAAACTCAACCATGTGCGAATTGTACAGGGTTAGAAGTTGTGTACTACCTGCGGGCCATGTACAGTAAGCCCAGCTTCTTTAACTCTGGCTTCGATCGTATGTATGCTATTAAAGACTTCATATATGTGTATGCAATACAATTTCCATTGCTTTTCCTTTCTGCCCTCCTGCAGAAAAACAGCATTATCGAAATATAGCTGTTTTTGTGCAGATCCATTCAAATTATGCGCCATATATCCAACTATCTTATTACATATAAATTTATATTGATATATCTTATTATATATAAATTTATATTGAAATATCTTATTAGAGTATTTCTCAAAATAAATGTACGTAACGAAAATGTAGTTACGAAATAGTGTTACGAAATAGTCATAAGACGTAACTAAATAGTAAACATAAGGCTTGTTTACACAATGGCAAATTTTATTTTACTTTTTTTATTATTTATTCAATTTAATTAGTTGTCGTCTTTTTTAAATGTAAGTAATTATCCTTTACTTTTTATTTATTGTACATACTACAAACATACATAAACTCACGACCCAAATATTTGTATTTTGTTAAACCAAAGGGGTTTAAAAAAAAACAAGGGAGTATAAATAAATGTTTTTAATCAAATTATCAGCTCCCAAATTGAAGTACCTAACACAATATACAACAAATCTTAAGAAATTAAAGAACAGGCACTGTTTAAACTATTAAAAATTTAATAACATACAATTATTTAGTTTGAATCACTATCCATTAGCGTTTTATAAATTTCTTCCTCATCTTTATAATAATTGAAATCTTTCCGAGACAAATTTGGTCAGTTTTTCAGTCTTTGGTTTATCACTCTGCTTTGGCGCATGAATATAGTCATTTAGTGATAGAGATTTAGAGATAAGGCCCTTACAAACCACTTTCTTTTTTGTATGTATATTTTCCAGTTTTTCGTTTTTAAGATAGTCACTCCACATGGTTTATCTTTGATTTTGTTAGAATCTTCATTTTCACTATTCATATTTTCAATATCAGCGTTATTTTCTATGGCATTATTATTTACTATTATAACATCTTCGATTTATTATATAATCCAGTTTCAATGGGAATAGCATCATTATTAGTCTTAGTTTGTTTATGCAATAATATTTTCAGAATATTCACTTGCCTTTTCATCCGATTACAGCACTGTCTTAAATTCTTATTTCGACTTTTTAATCGAGTATTTTCTTCAGTCAGCTTTTGTAGTCTTTCCTTTAGGATTTTTTTATTATTTTTTCTACGTTCAAATGTATTATTGTCTTGTGTCGTAGGATTAGCCTTTTTCTTTCTTTCAGCTCTTTTATCATTGGCTTGTCTCCACTTTGCCCGTAGCTCTTCTTTTTCTTCTTCTGTAAGAATTTCTTTTTTTATTTTTGATATTTTCTATAACTTTTGTTAAATGTTTAATTCGGATTTCCTCATATTTATTTGTATTTTCCTTTTTCAGTCTTTCTCTGTAAGCGTTTTGCCTTTTGGCATTGGTTTTTGGGGGCATTCCTAAAAAAAATTATGCTGTAGTTATGGTTTTATCAGAGTAAATAAAAATAAACTTATATTTAAATAAGCTTTTATAAAAAACTTAAGGCACTTATAAATATTGTATAGATCGCCTGTAGAACGGATAGTGTGTATGAGTGCCTCAAGCTTATTTAAAATAAAACCAGTATTGGACGGCTCAGCTTGATCTTCAAGTACTTGTCATTATGTATAATGCCATATAATCGCGATGATAAAACATACAAGTCCGACGACACCTGTTCTGCCATTGACCATCAGGAATTTCCAGCATCCTATGTATTACAACCTACCTACTTTCCAGCGCCATCAACAGATCTGCTCTATGGTATAATAAATTTTATTTTTTTCCTATTATATCTAAATACATATGTATATTTGTGCATTGTGCATAATATATTACATTATTACTAAACTTACATAAGACTTTCATAAAAATGCTAGACACACTTACAATATACTTACTTTTCTTAATCACGTTGTAACTGTGTACACTCAGCTTTACATTGAACTTTTTCGTTACGTTACGAAATTCATAACAAACGTTACGAAATTGTAATAAGAATTTATGTTATAAAAAGTCAATGGTTTGATAAAATTTAAAAGTGTTAATATGTAAGCTTAGCAATGTTCGTACCGCACATGTTACAAAAAGATAAGTAGAAAAAGACTTACCGTTTTGTGAAAAAAGGCTAAAATATTTTCTGTTACGAAATAGTGGTCCCACTAAAGAAACACGTTATTACTGATTTTAACAATTAATGTTATGGCGGAGAAGTCAGACCAACAATTAATCAGAAAGAGGCTAGTGTTTCCCATGTTAAATTTTACAAATGGGTTAAAAAATTACGGTGGAAGTACTAATAAAACGTAACTAAAGAGTAGTTACTAAAAAGTAAATGGTGATGTCTCACTTTGTTTTTTGTGCATAAATTATTAATTTATTATGAAACCCCATAGAAAATTACCCTTTTACAGAAACTACATTTAATCAAGACCCTAAAACATACAAAAAATCACATATTATAACGTTATTATCGCATTTTATGAAGTATAAACAAATGAGGTGGGTAGGGTGGCAATTTTATTTTGTATGGAAGGTAAAAATCGATATTTTTTAAAAAATTAAAATATTTGTGAATTAATACGATTGTAATGTTTATTTTTCGATATTTTAAAGCCTAATATTTATTCTACAAAATGGTGCATATTTTTTTTGTATGATTAATTAAAAACATGTGAAATTTTTGAACTGTTTGTAGGCACACTTTATTTTTCCAAAATGTACACTTTTTTTGAGAAATACTCATTAAATATAAATTTATTTGACTTTCAATCAAATGAAATATTAAACAGTCAATATCTCACATTTTCACATAACGCTGTTTTTCCACAAAAGGGCTCAATTAATTGTCGAATCAGTGTACATATTATATTATGTACATAGATGATTAATATTATTAACATTGTTGCATTGATAAACTGAAAACACTTTGTTTTTACATCCGTCCTACTTCATTTAACATTTCACTGTCATCGTTGTGTCACATTATAAGGTTATCAATCAATGTTGTCACAACTCAACCTGTTTATCTTTTATGATATTATTCACAGTAAACAAAAAGAAATTAATTTAGTAACAAACACAATTAACTTATTTTAATGATCATTGGCTTGAACTTGCTTACTCCATGAGAACACCATGCTTTCAGTTTGCATTAAAAAAATTGCCATGAACGCTAGAACTTGAATAGAACCTTTACAGAACTTGAAAATCGACATTGATATTTGATGAATTGTTCAAATTCTGTGAAACAGCCCGTACTTAGCATTTGGAAATATTTGAAGGTTTGCAATTTTTTTTTAAATAAATGTTTATATTATCCTGTGGAGAGCTGGAACAGAATATACTCGATTGTCTGACGAAAATATGGGGAGCCATTACCAGACAATATATCTTATTATTAAAATATATTTCATGTTTGTACCGTAACACGTTTCCCCAGAATAGCTAACTTTCTCTTTTAAAAAAAATATGTTTTCAAAACGTACTATTTCATGTCTAATATACATCCTAACATAGTGAAAAAATCACATAAAAAAATTAAAATATGGCAGAATAATATATCAATTTTTTATACAGAGATATTTAAAAAATATATAGTATGTTGAATTGAAATGATAAGTTTATTAATTGTAACTGCATCATCGCAATATAAAAAGTAAATTAATATCCAGGAATCATTCAAAAGAAACTTTTCAAAGTCCGCAATTTACAAAACCTCAATAATGCTCCATGCTTAATTTTTCATCAGTATCACTTTATATCGCACAAAAATATAACTTTAAAAAATTAAAATATTTTGACATTCAAAAAATTAAGCCATGTCTTTATTTCTCAATTATTCTTTGGAAACTCAAATATTTCACATAAAATTCCAGCTCAGATGGTTTTAGTGCAGATCGTCGGAGCATCATGGGCAAGTTCAGCCTTTTGAAAAAAACGTCTCTGGAGCACCATCGACACTCCACTCGGTAAACGAAAAACCTTTGTAACGGGATAAATTAAGTACCCGTTAGTTTTATCATTTGGTGTGGATGTCCTACAACTGGCGACACTATTAGGCAAGGTTCGGAGTTGGCTGACGGAACGAGATGAGCTTCGTCTTCAGTATTCGGGTGGCGGATCCAGCAATCAGACGTACGGGGAAGAAAGGACTCTTCGCGGATGGCGTTCAACACGGAATCGGGAGGTTTTAGTTTTATCATTTGGTGTGGATGTCCTACAACTGGCGACACTATTAGACAAGGTTCGGAGTTGGCTGACGGAACGAGATGAGCTTCGTCTTCAGTATTCTGGTGGCGGATCCAGCAATCAGACGTAAGGGGAAGAAAGGACTCTTCGCGGATGGCGTTCAACACGGAATCGGGAGGTTTTAGTTTTATCATTTGGTGTGGATGTCCTACAACTGGCGACACTATTAGACAAGGTTCGGAGTTGGCTGACGGAACGAGATGAGCCTCGTCTTCAGTATTCTGGTGGCGGATCCAGCAATCAGACGTACGGGGAAGAAAGGACTCTTCGCGGATGGCGTTTAACACGGAATCGGGAGGTTTTAGTTTTATCATTTGGTGTGGATGTCCTACAACTGGCGACACTATTAGACAAGGTTCGGAGTTGGCTGACGGAACGAGATGAGCCTCGTCTTCAGTATTCTGGTGGCGGATCCAGCAATCAGACGTAAGGGGAAGAAAGGACTCTTCGCGGATGGCGTTCAACACGGAATCGGGAAGTTTTTAGTTTATCATTATGCATTCAATATTCATTCTTTAGTTTCTCTTTCTATTTTCAACATTGGTTTACTATAATTTATAAATTTCGTTCTATCGTTTATATATGGAACTGGCGCCCTTATTATTAATCGTAATGATATTTATAATTATAATTCATTATCTTACTATCTACAATTTAGTATAACTTATCATCAATCACCATGTTAATTGTCTTTACGTAAAATAAGACCGGTCTACTAACGCTTCTTCAAGGTTAGTCGCACCCTAAGATTATTTATATTTCAATTAATCATTTGAGTCTCATGCTATATTGTTTTACAATAAATTATATTTCTTAACCACTCAGAACATTAGAACGTCAAAAGACGTAAATATGATAATAGCGGTCAAGACATTAGAACATCTTTTCACGTAAACGCGCGAGATTTTACAAAAATCGATTTATTTCCATCACTAGTATACGGATTGCCATGATTTAAAAAACAGAGTATCGATAATGAATAACGCTACGCGTCTGTATTCAAGAATATCTATGGAACGTAGAGTTGCATTATCTAAGCCGATTAAATCTGTCATCTTGTTCGTTCATAATTTATTGCGTTTCTAAATAATTTATTAATAATATTTTAGTTTGAACGGTTAATATTTTGAGGTGACTAATAGTTTTTAATTATATTTCTTCAATATATAAAGTGTTATTTCTTTATGATACTCAGAAAAAGGTACATTTTTCAAAGCTTTGAAATAATTGTAAGCGATTTTTACATATTTTTGACGGTCATAAAATGTATATTTAGAAACGCAAATATTTACGTATTACAACACAATGCGATAGTGGATTTCATAATCTTTCCAAAACATTTTTTAGAATGAGGCTACGTTTCCCAAAACGTGAGTTATGAAGCTTTTAGCAAAACTCGTAAATAACACAAAAATTATCACGTTTTGACAGTTCTCAAAGGAACACATAGTAGATAAAAGTCTTTGTCTGAGAGGTTAAGATAATCATCCTCCTTATTCTTACATTTAATAGCTTAAATTCACCTTTGTTATTTTTTTGGCTGATATTTATTTATTCACTCTGTAACTAAAAAGTTACAATGGCCCTCAACGTGGCTTATTAGAATGATTACATTTAAAATCGTTACACCTTGTCTAGTTAAATATGTAAAAAAAAAAAAAAACAAACACCATTGGTAAGTGACATTCATTCAATAATTTAATAAATTGATTTATAATATTAAAATCTGAAAGAGTCTGCTTTAAAGTTATAAGTATTTCATTTAGAAATGTTCAAAACAGCAGATTTATCTAGAATCAAATGTAATATTTAGAATCAATTCTGACAGTTTTCCTGAGAGCAATACCTGCATTGCATAATGTCTAAATTATTAAAATTAATTGATTTTGCACAACGGCACTATACAATTCATCCAAATATTATTATTATTAAAAGTTTTGTTTTAGCATTTCTTTAAAGGCACACAAATCTCTAAGAAAATAGTATAAAATAAAGTCGCTTTTTTTTTAAAAATTTTTTTATAGTGAATACCTCACAAGAGTCTCAACTGCTCCCGTCTGGAGCCAGTGAGACTATGGCATCCCCAATTGGGAGATGTTGTGAGGCTGAAGGTAAGTGGGGAAGGGAAAGAGGAAGGTGGGGAAGTACCTGGCTATTCAGATCTAGTCACTAAACACGGCTAAAGCCATTTGGAGCAACGTTTCAATTCTGAATGGTGGTCTTACACCAGGGCGATACTGGTAGTATCTTCCACTCTGGAACGTGCCGCAAATATACTATATATTATTTTAATTAATTAATTGTGAAATAACACAAATTAATCAAATAGAATTTATTTGCGCACGCCGGGTTCGAACCCGCGACCTTCGGAATGGCAGTCCAATGCGTTACCACTGGACTATGCCGGCCGTCATCCGCTACGCTGCTACGCTACCACGCTATCCGCGTCTGTCTCTTTGTGCGCTTATTTCTTCTAAACTACGCAACGGATTTTGATAGGGTTTTCATTATCATTTAGAGAATTTCTTCCGGAAGGTTTATATATATAATAAATGCATATTTTATTTATAGAAAGTAAATAAAAGTCGATACATTGTAATCAAGTCTTAAAAAAATATTTTCATGCATTTACATTACTAACGCTGGCTAAACCTTATGAGATACATGAAAATAATGTACTACGGAATTGTATATCTTAAAAAGGCCTACAGAAAAGTCTGTGGTGATTTAAGTCTATCTGCTAAGGATAACTCCCAGCAACGCCAGGTAGACGTCAGCTAGTTTCAGTTATCAATTTCTATTTTTCTAAATGATCTAATGCAGTAAACTTAACACAGATAAGGCTTATACTTTTCAGAAACACCGCAAAATTAATGTTTTATCTCAAAGCACTAATGTAGATTAAAGTTTTACAATTATTAGAATGATCTCATTTAGAAGATAAAAAATCACATTTTTTCAAAAGAACTTAATAGTCATTTATCGTCGGGAATTGGATGACCTAATATTAACTGTTCTTTTCCTAGATAATAAAACATTAAGTAAAATGTTATCTATCCAATATTTAATGGTTCCTTGTAATGATAAAAATCATTCACCTTCAAAAGCTAAATCCGGCAGGTGACAAGTTTGCCATCGTTTTTAAAATTAAAAAAAAAAAGGTTTACACTTTGCAGGCTCAAGAAAAATTTCTCAATATACAGGATACAACCGAATATAAACATGTTATAAAAGAGAAGATTTGAAAAAATGTATAGTTAATGTTTTTTGACTGAAAGAAGCAAACTCCTGTTTTACCTCAACTGTTTCGAATTTCATCTATCTGTAAATTTGTTTGTATATTCCGTTTCCGATTTGAAAAGGAGGGTTCGAGAACGCTTTAAATAAACTGCGAAATCGGTCGTAACATGACCGCCGAAGAGCGCACATTGAAATAACCAGACTCTGCGTAGAAGAGTAAAGTTCACTAAAGCAAGGCAACGTTTTGCAGTGCCATCCACTGTGGGACTTTTCTGCGCTGGATCTGAATGTTCATCGTTAACGGAACCGTCTTCAAATCGGGTTTTGTAGCGACGCTAAAAATGAGCGAGGTGGGTAAATTATAACACATTTGTAAAAGAATCTAACAAAATATTCAATTTTGGATAGAAACCTGAACTTTTATTTACCTGATTTGGGATTTTTAGTTGAGGTTTTTAAGCGGCAATATTGTAAAAAGTACTAGTAACTCGTTAGCAGATTTTATTTTCGCATATTAAATAGTGAAATTACAATGGGAGTTGCCTGTATACTGTTAGATTAATTTATTTACAAATTACAGAAAGGGCGCAGTGACAGTGGGTTCGACTTTCCTAATCTCATTGAGTACGTAAGCTGTGTTAAAGGTTTAAGAAAGAGGGACTTTTTAAAATGTTAATATAAATGCATAATGAAGATTTGAATGTATGGTACTCACGGAGATAATGTCTTTGACCATGGCTTTGTCTGTGGACATCTTGGCTCTCTTGATGACTGAGACTCCGGGCCCCACCCACGTCAGGAACAAGAACTTCCGCCGCTTGGACAGCTCGTCGCCCATCTGCAGTCTGCAATACAACAACACAACACACATATAATACCAGTGGACTCTTGTTACTCTCAGTATCGCCCAGGGGAAACATCACAATACAGAATGGAATCATTGCTAAAAATAATCAATATAGAATGGAATCATTGCTAATAATAATCAATACAGAATGGAATCATTGCTAATAATAATCAATACAGAATGGAATCATTGCTAATAATAATCAATACAATATGGAATCATTGCTAATAATAATCGATACACAATGGAATTATTTTTAATAATAATCAATACAGAATGGAATCATTGCTAATAATAATCAATACACAATGGAATTATTTCTAATAATAATCAATACAGAATGGAATCATTGCTAATAATAATCAATACAGAATGGAATCATTACTAAAAATAATCAATACAGAATGGAATCATTGCTAATAATAATCAATATAGAATGGAATCATTGCTAATAATAATCAATACAGAATGGAATCATTGCTAATAATAATCAATACACAATGGAATTATTTCTAATAATAATCAATACAGAATGGAATCATTGCTAATAATAATCAATACAGAATGATATCCGTAGCGGATTTGCAAGGAACTCACTGCATTTGTCTCGATTTAATAGTATTTTAAACCTTTAAAAAAGGTTCTAGCAAACTAAAATATATTTTATTCGCTTGGTAAGGGTATTTTTGTCGACCGGTTACCCCTTCACCAGCCTGTCTTTGATGCTCTCTCCCTCTCATACATGCTTTCACAGTTCCTTTTGTTTACCTGGTAATTGTCTTCTGCATTTAATTTAGTTTATATTTTAATTGTCCTGAAGAAGGTTGAGTGCAACCGAAACCGGTTGACTATATAACTCAATAAAGTGGTTTAAAACAAAGTAACAAATTTTTCATTTATATAATATCAAGCCACAAAGTTTATGTTTTCTTGGATAAAATAATATATCTTAATATGTATAATTCTAGTTTGTCATTTCGTTACTTGCATAAATTGATTGTTCCATGTCAAATGCCATAATTTTTCACACTCAAAAGTCATAGTACTGTATTCATTTGCAGGAAAGCCTCATATGACATATTGTTGTGGGAAAACTACATAGGATAGATAAATACTATTTTTATAAATATATAAAAACCTTATCTGGTTATTCCAACACCTTCATCTTCTATACTTCCTTCCCCTCTCCACATATATGTACTACCATCAGCCCCACAATATTTACCAAACACAGATGATATAGTCCTCAAAAGCTACAGGCAGATGGAATTCTTCTACAAATGGTTTTACTTTAACTATTTTAATAAAAATATTATATAACATTATTTATATTCCCATCAACAGTTAAATTGTAAAGCCATTGTGTTAAGGTTCAACAAATACCACAATCAACATTGCAACTCTATATAATATATTTATAGTAATATGCGTATAATATCATCAGGTCAAGTTATTTTTAAACGCTTGTGCAAAGAATTTATGGTTGTTTAATTGTTAGTTGATAACATTTACAAACATTTATAATTGCTTATTGTTTTGCAGGAAATTGTATGATCCATAGATAAACAATTTATAATCCACACATTTAATGTGTCCATATTTTCATTATTATTTAATTTCAGCCTAAATAATTGTTTCTATCGATTGCCAACTTCTAATTATTTATATTCAATAAAAACTGAATAAAGTCATTAATAAGATGCAAAGGCGAGATTCATGGCCTATTTCATTGGAATTTCAAATCTTTATGCAAAAAATTCCTTTGATCTTTGTCATAATTATACAATTTTTTCCCTAGATCTCAACAATTTGTAATTTCACAGTTATACAGGGTTTTCCAATAAGAGGTGTTATTTTGATATTCAATCGTAAAAGATCAATGGTTTCGTTGCTTGTATGGCACGTAGCGCCGTCTTGTTGAAAGTAAACGTTGTCCAGATCAATACAATCCAATTCCGGCCATAAAAAATCATTAATCATCTCTCGATAGCGCAATCCATTCACCGTAACTGTTGCTCCAGCCTCATTTGCGAAAAAGTAAGGTCCAATGACTCCGCCGGACAATAAACCGCACCAAACAGTCACACGTCGAGGATAGAGAGGCTTTTCAACAATAACTCTTGGGTTTTCCGAGCCCCAGATGCGACAATTTTGCTTGTTGACGAAGCCACCGAGGTGAAAATGGGCCTCATCACTTAAGATGATTTGCATTTGATTCACTCAAGTGAATTTTAATAATTTCAATGCGTTGTTGAAGCGCATATCGTTCCATTTTTATTAATGGCGTAGTTTCTACTTGTCAAATGTCAAAAAATGACAGCTTCAAAAGTAACATCTACCGAAATGGCGGGCTATTCAAAATAACACCTCTTATTGGAAAACCCTATATTATGTGATGAAATAAGTTGTTAGTTTATTTATTAATAAACTTCCGGCGGGAAGAGTAGTTCTACCTTTTACACTGGTCCTACTTGAATTGTATTTCTACATGAAAGGGATTGCTGTCCGATAATTTAATATCTTTCTCTTTGTAAAGGTTCCATACAGATATATTTCAAAAATGTGAACCAAGTCTTCCGCATCTTCAACTTCTGGTCTTTTGTGTGGAAAAATATTTTATAGAAAGGAAACCATATTAAACGCGTAGAACGGGTAATCCATCCTTATACTTATTGCACCGGAGATGCCGAAGTTATATATTTTTTTTGTAATGATTTGTGCAAAAACGAAAACATTTTTTTTTGTAATGATTTGTGCGAAAATGAAAACATTTATTTTTTTAATGTAATAAAATATGTAAATTTTTTTTTAATGTAACAAAATATGAACATTTTCTTGTAATGCAATAAAATATGTACATTTTTTGTAATGTAATTAAATATGTACATTTTTTTTTTACATTATTAAATATGTAATAAAATATGAACATTTTCTTGTAATGTAATAAAATATGTACATTTTTGTAATGTAATAAAATATGTAAAAAAAAATTGAAATGTAATAAAATATGTACAATTTTTATAATGTAATAAAATATGTAAAATAAAATTGTTAACTAATAAAATATGAACATTTTCATAATGTAATAAAATATGTATAGCGCCCTTGAGGTGATTTTTCACAAAAACGGCGCTCTACAAATTATCCAATTATTATTATTATTATGTACATTTAAAAAAATAAAATAAGTACATTTTTTTGTAATGTAATAAAATATGTACATTTTTTTTGCAATTTAATAAAATATCTACATTTTTTCACTAAATGCCCCAACAATGATTTTAACTTCAGTTTATGGGGTTGTCTTACAAAATTAGACTTTAATTTCAGACAATAATTTTATAGTTTGGGTTTTTTTAGTTTTTTCAATATTTTTACTATGTAAAAAAATCAATAAAATATAATATATGTATTATTTTCAAAGATATAGCTGTTTAAGACAAAATCCATTTTCTCTGATGGGACCATTGTTGTCGCCTGCTTGAAGTGTTAACATAAACAAGTAATTAACTCTAAATTAAATCTTCCGATTCCTGCAAAATACTATTTCATACAAAATTGGTGTTAACCAATCTCATAGTTGCTGTACATCCAGCTACTTAATTGATTATCAAGGTTTGCAGGTCTACCACTCTGGCGCCACTAGTATATTTGTTATATATATCCAACAAATATGACAGAAGGTCCCGTATGGGCATCTTCGCCAAAGTTTGTACTTGTTTTTATCATTTTTATGCATTCCATTCTGTTACTTTTACTTATAAGTTTCCACCGATACCAGATTAATAGAAGTCGGGATTTTTTTTCAGTGCAGTTATTCTGGGACTAACTACGATAATATTATAGGAAATAATTATGACAAGTCAGTGGACATCTTCAATAAATCAATATATATTATAAAAGTAAGTGTACAATGTGCGTGCCACTAAAACTCAGAAACGACTCCCGGTACGATCAAGGGAGTTATATGGTGTGGTAGCCCTCTATCCCCCATTCATGAAGAAGGTTTCCGTTTTTACCTGAAGGGCGTGCTTTTGAAGATATGAGGGCTGGAAGTTTCGCCCTCTAGAAATTTCTAGAAAAGTCCAGAACATTCCGGAATATTCTGGAAAGTTGTAAAATGTTCGGGAAAAGTCGGGAACATTCGGAAACATCCCAGATCATAATGAACTAAAAACTGGATTACAGGATGATTCCTGATAAACTTTTAGTAAATTCCTAATCGTGACAATACATGCATCTCTAAATAGAATAAAATAAAATCCTAGTCTGTCTGTTTGTTCACTTAGTACTTCTAAATTATCCAACGGAGTTTGATAGGGTTTTCACTATAATTTAGAGAATTTCTTCCGGAAGGTTTATATACAGGGTGTCCGGAAACTCGTAGTACAAGCGGGAAACTGGTGAATCTACATCACATTTGGAGTCGATTTTGTAGTATTTTTATTTTTTATTTGAGCTTTCGTTATCGTGTAAATCGAGTTTGAAGTTGATTTTTTTTTTTTAATTTTTTTTTTTTAATCAAATTCTTATAAATTATTACTGAAGATCAAAGTACCCAACTAATTAAAACTATTTGAAAGTAAAACAAATGAAGAAACTCGGATTTGAAGCATTATTTTGAAATCACCCTTCATTTAACCCGGTGTAATCATAAAATATTTCTGCTCTGCAGGGTTAAAACATCTGTTATTCAACCCTAAACACCAGAAAAAACTTTAACCCTAAAATAGCCGAAAAATATTTTTTTTTGGTTTTTTTTTTTTTTGAAAATGCTCAAATCAAAAAACTTTATGTTTTTTTGGGTTCCCCATGTGGTGTAGATTCTCCAGTTTCCCGCTTGTACTACGAGTTTTCGGACACCGTGTATATATAATACATGGATATTATATTTAATGCAAGCAGAGAAAAGTCGAGAAACGCCGATACATATACACGTCAGCTAGTATAAAATAAATACAAAAGATTATTTGTCGCTGGGGCAGTTCAGTTTTCAGTTCAATTTTTTTTTAAACTATATAGTAATAGAATTGGATATAACTATTCCCTATGTAAAAACCCCTAGAAAGGGTGTAACTAAATAAATAAATAGCCACTGAATGGAAGTAATGGATTTTAAATCATAAGTGTTAATTACATCATAAATGAATTATGAAATCAGACTTTGTTTAATTGAATATAGAGGATGCAACATGATAAAAACACACATCCTTTTCATGTTAATAATTGATTAACAATATAAACAAGTTAGACATGACAAAAACACTACAAACTTTGCATTAACATTCTGATAACGCATGTATTAGATTCATTTTGGAAAGTCACAATGTGCGTGTTAAAAATGAATAAGTTCCAATATTCTACAATATGTTACTTTGAAAAATCAAATAAAAATTGTGCAATATGACAAAAACACTGTGTACAAACTTTGCCGAACGTACCCATATAACATGCTGACAACGCATGTATTGGATTCATTACGGACGCACTTTTGGGCAGTATCATTCGGACAGCTGGTCAGGATGTCTAACGTTAGTAGTTTGTTGTGCGTAACATGAGTATAAATTGGTGGGTTTATTTGTAAGTGGTGTTTACCTGATGTATCCGAAGGCTCTCTCGTCCTCGGTGAATTGTTCCCTGAACTCGTCGAAGTTGGAACCCCTCGCTGGGCAGACTATTTGGGCTCCCTCGTATTTGAATACGGCCCTGGAAATAAACATATTTTATTAAAACGCTAAACAAATTAAAGCGAAAATTTAGGCATTAACAAAAAAATGTCTAAAGAAGGGACGCTTAGATGGTTTGGGCATGCAGAGCTGATGAACAAAGAAAGTGCAAGGAGAATATATGACTTGAATGTGAAGTATTCGGGCAACATCGACAGCCGCCACACCCACCTTCCTACTTGCTGGTACCTACCCTGATGTATGGCAGTGAGGCATGGAACTGGCAGAGGAAGGATGAAAGTAGACTGAATGCTTTAGAAATGAGATCCCAGATGCAAATTTGTGGTAAAACCATGTACGAACGTGTGAGAAATGTGGAGATTCGCAAAGAATGTTGTAGCAGTTATTTCTGGCCCGCTACAGAGTCATAGCAACAATCAGTGCCCATCTCTGATTTATGGCTGTTTTAAAGGATGGCAACTTCGCCACAAGGAGAGACGGGTTGGCGGTCAGAACAGCCACTTCCAGGCGTCAGTATTCAACAGGCGGCGGTACCAGAACGTTGTGGAGCAGAGAAGACACGAGCCACCTCATGAGCCGACACGACATATTACGAGTTTTGATGACGACGCAGATTAGCTATTTTTGCCTTGGTCATCCATCGTTCTACACATAAAATATTAGCTTTGCCGATGGCACTGCTTGGCGCCCCTTTTTACCATTTATCAGGTTAGTTAAATTTTAAATGTCACCATCCTTTTGTCACTCTCAATGTAACTTTAAATTTCCAATCGTGCATTCAAACCTTCGGTTGATGCACACGCCTGAGATATTTGCTATTGATTAAAGAGTTCTTATGTTATTTAAAAGATGTAGAAATAAATGTTGTATTTTGGAATCAGTTCCTCCTTTCTTTTATTTACTACAATTTGTTACCACATAACCTGAGATAATCGGCGCGCAACGTGCCCTTCACCTAATAACCTCGTTTCAATGGCGCCAACGTGGTTTGGATAGCCAATATTGTTCGTTTCAATGTATGATGATCCATATTGAGAAAGATTAAGACAGGGACGCTTTGGGCATGTAGAGGGAATGAATGAAGTAAGGTGAATATAATATGACGCGAATGCAAATGGCAGAAGAAGTTGGGGGCACCCGAGGAAGACATGGCACAGTCGAGTGAACCACATATTTGAGTATGCAACGATGTATGAATGTGAATGAAGCAAGGAGTGTGTACCAAGATTGAGTTGTTCGGTACTGTATACTCTCCACCTATGCCTACCCCGGCGGGTGGTCTACTAGCTTCGCTTCTTTGGACAATTTTTTGTTAGCGTCAACTGCATTCAGTCCTCCAACAATAATGCCAATTGAGTATAAATTTTTGTGTGGAATGTTTCCCAGCTGTGCACCAGTGGAGCATCTTCCAGGTAGAACAAGGACAGCATTAACACCTCACACCTGTGCTCCAAAGATTGCAATATTTTTTTGTTAAGATATGTGCATACTATCAAAGGGAGGCCCATTTCTATTATTTATTCTATTATCAAGATCATACTAAAAACAATAATAGTTACCAGTCTGTTTGGGAGTTATCTGAGCGGACATCCTCGTAGGCTGCCCGCACTTCTTCCTTGTCAATTCCTGTTGTCATGGCGACCTGTAAAAAAACACAAAAAACATTATTAATTAATCCAACCAACCTACTAATACAACAAACGAAAACATCGAAAGAAACTGCTAGGGGGGGAGGATCGTCATCCAACAAAGGTAACGATCTGATTATGATAATAATTTATTTTTACAAAAATCCCAAGTTTCTCTAATGGGACTATGGCATCTCCAATTTTGGGAATGTTGTGAGACTGAAGGAAGGTGAATACAGGTGTACGAACATCATACAAAACACTATAGTAAACTAGCTGACGTGTACTGGGCGTTGCTGAGGGTTATCCTTAGGAGATAGACATATACCATTAAGGACTTTTCTGTAGGCGTTTTTAAGATACACAATTCCGTAGTACATTATTTTGATATATCTCATAAGGTTTAGCGCGTTAGCAATGTAGTGCCCGAAAGATATTTTTACGATTTGATTATAAAACATCGACTTTTCTCTACTTTCTATAAATGCAATATGCATGTATTATATATGTAAACCTTCCGGAAGAAATTCTCTAAATGAAAGTGCACACCCTTTCAATAGTTGCGTAGTTTAGAAGAACTAAGCGCACAAACAGACAGACGCGGATAGTGACTTTATTTTATACTATTTAGAGATTGTACACAAGTGGTAAGAGAAGCATAAGCCACGAGGGTATCCACATTTACAATCTCCTTCCCGAAAATGGAGAAACGAATTAATAAATTTAAGAAAAAACTGTCCAATGTTAAGATAAGTGAACAGAATTATAATGTCCTAATGTAAAGTGATTGTTAAGATGATATGTTTATTAATTATAGAGTTATACTGTGTAAAATTATCATTAATATATGTTATTATATAGCTTATATTTATGTAGCTAGTTAGAAAGTGAAAATTTATATATTTCTTTAACTATAATAAAAAATAAATAAATGAAATGGAATCTTGAAAGAGGAAATTGACCCACTTTCCGACATCCGATCGAGCTGAAACTAGACTCGTCGTCGATGACAATGCATTCCATCAACTTTTGGTAGCACTCACATGCTTGCACACACACACACGCGCATTTGTCTGAAATTGGATGACATTATAAAAATTTACAGCAGTTAATAAACGAAATAAATCTTGGTACCATCCAATTAGGATTTGGCTTGAGTGATAGCGTGGTTCACTCATTTTAGTCACTGGGGAGGAAAGTTCAATCCTCAGTCAAACCAAAAAATAGATATATATATTTAAATAATCTATTAACCCCTCCAGCGTTTTAGGGTCATATATGACCGGGCGTCCATATTTTATAAAAGTATTATTTATCTCTTTTTCTATCATGCGGAAATACGTAATCTTGTTGACGTTAGAAAGAGAAATAATAATTCTTCCCAGTTTGTCTCAAATATTTATAAGTACTGGATTCCATTAATAAAATCCTAAAAATAGCCAAAATGAATAATTCATATTTTACGCCGCTATCGTAACAAATGGTTTAACTTTAAAAAATATAAATATAGTTTTTTCGAAATATCAAGTTCTTCCAATTTTTCTACGATTGGAGTAAAAAATTAAGTAAAAATGTGGTTAGCATTTTTGACAACATTTTTCACATTTGATATTATTATTTAGAAAAAAATATATTTATTTTAAATGCATTAACCGGAAAGATAATTTCTAAAACAGTATTTGTTTTTACGGAAAATTGAAAAAAAAGATGTGTAAAGCAGTTAGTAAAAATAGACGTATTATAGTGATATGTTTTTGGGGTATTATGCCGTGTTGCGCCACCTCCTTCTTTAGCCAACGTTTCGGACAGATTACACTTCTGCCCTGATGATGGACACTGCAATGCTGTCCGAAACGTTGGCTAAAGAAGGAGGTAGCGCAACACGGCATAATACCCCAAAAACAAATCACTATCATACTTTGGCCGTGAAAATCTCAAATCATACCAGAAGTATTATAGTAAAAAAAATACTTTAATTTTCATGGGTTGATTTTTTTATGCAGAACTAAAAAATACCCCAGAAAAATTTGTTGCATTTTGATAAATAATATAATTGAAGATTTCTACTGATTCGGATCAATTATTTCCCTTCTTTGTATTCTGGACAATAATACTGTGGTAGTTAGTCCCAGAATTTCTGCACTGATTTAAATCCCGACTTATGTGTTCCTAATAATAATATTTAATATTTGGCTAATTATAGTAATTATAATATAGCGCCGTTTTCGTGAAAAATCACCTCAAGGGCGCTGAAAAGTTGCCAATACAAGCAATTCTGAACTATCGTGATATTATACATCATTTTAAAATTTATATAGAAATTAATTAGTGCGGTTAAGTGCTAGGCTATATTTCTTTACCATAACAAGTACTCGGCAGTTAAACCTTTTAGTTCTAGGAATGTTGTCTCAAGTGGTGTGTTCACTATTTATATTACTAGGATTACGTTTAGGCATTAAAAAGATTATTTTTTAATAGCAATAGATAAGACGTGCATGTAAATACCATTAGAAATTGGTTCATTTTAAAATTGGTAAACAATTAAATAATAATTGAGGTAAGTACCTATTAATTCATAGAAAACAGAAAAGTCATCAAATATATTAGATGAGACACTAAGCGAAAAAATAGGTTCCATTCTTTTACCTCCAAAACGCTCTAACGAAAACTACCGAATTCGGTTTACGCGCATCGCTTATCGCATTCTAATAGTATAACACGTTTCTACGAGATATTAGTATGCAATAGCGCCTCTAATTATATACGAGCAGCTAGTTGTAAGTCATTCAATATTTTTTTTTGTTTAGAGGAAAAATGTTAAATTTTATGACGAAAAATAAATTATACGAAATTACCCAAATAATATTTCCGCAGTAATGGATTTACATATCGTCCCTTAGCTAACAACACCGCATAAGTCATTTTTACCAACTTTACAGGAGACGAAAAAAACTGTTTATTTTAAAAACTCGGTGGATTTTTTCTGTTATTACTTAATAAATACCCTAGTTAGAGGTTAAGAAATAATTATTTATACTTACTTTGACAATTTACTTTATTTTAACTTTTATTTTATGACTTGAGCTGTGTTGACTGATATTTTATTAGATTTAGGCGGTGTTGCTTGCGGAAATGTTAGGGAATAAGGTATTAAAGATGATTTACAAAGAAAAGTTTTTATCAAGAAATGTTTCAAAAATAATTAACAATCGTTATAAATAGGTATTTATAACCTAAATTTTAAGAATAACATTGTTGAGATCAATTGCTTAAAGTTATTTGGTGACACACGAACCTTTAGAGCGTACCTAAGTGCAATTATTATTATTTTTTTTTTTATTTTACCATGAAAATATTTAAAACATAGTCTTTAATAAACTCCAACTAAACAAGATATAATAGTAATAAAATTATAAAAATAAAAAAATATACTCGAAATCTCTAGTCTAATAGTTAGTTGCAGTCTTTAGCGATTGCTGTGCGGAAGGTCATCATAAAAAGAGTGGCAACTAGATGGTAATACACTTTTTAGGTCTTACAAATCTTTATACTTCCGATTTGTAATTGGTATTCTAGCTGCATACAATTTCTGCAGGTGATTTATTTGTTTAATGCTGTTAATTGGCGTGGGACGATGTGGTAACGGCTGAAGCTCGTCATCAAAACCAATTTTTTACCAAATTGTGCTCTTTGGTCTGTATTCTAGCATACGTACATCTGTGACGACTGGGTCACCTGCTTTTTTACAAGGCCGTATATATTTATAAATTAATTCTTTCGAAAAGTCGGTAAAAAAGGTATAGTCCAAATAACGAGCTTCGTAAGTCATAGGATCACTCCTAGCGGTTTTAGTAATAGCCATGTATTGTTGTGGAAGGTAAATTTCTTTACCTTTTAATTTACACTCTATTGCACTGTGTACGGAATCACATTCCATGTGGGTATGGCCTTTTACCAGGTACTTTTGAGTAATTACAATATATTTTTTCAATCGCTAAACGTAATAAAGCATTGCTTAAGGTAACATAGCGATTTTGAGCACAACAGCCATCGGAATATAAAATCACAGGCAATAATTTCTGGCTCAAAACTTTCTCTAGATAGTCTACTAAGCATGAAGCAAAAACAAAGGCTTCAAGTGTGCTATTTGACTCATCGAACCAATAACACATTACTTCTTTAGTTGCTAAATTGTATAATGTAAAATTATGGATGCATAATTTAGTTTTATAATAAATTGCATTAGCTTGAAGATACGGAGCCAATTTTACCGATTCAACATCCTGTGTGAATACATGACAAGCTCCGGACTGTGCAATATCTTTGTCAGTATCTTTCTCTCTCCTGGCTCGATCTTTCTTCAAAACATGTTGTGCGTGTTCTTCATAAGTAATGTTTCCAGTTTTATGACTGCAACAATCGTTACATTGATCTTTCTTCGGGTAGAATAGGCTCAGATTGAGTTTCAAAAATAATTTGTCGAATAATTTACGACCAAGGCATTCTCTACCCTCTAACTCACAATTCTCTTGATATGTGTGGTAGAGCTGTGTCATGTTCGAGAAAATTGGTTCTAAGTATTCTCGTGATGTTTTAGCACGACAGTAATGCGACGGCATATTTGGAAGACCTGCTAAAAACTTTTCAACATATTTGTGGTCTTCAATTTTCTCTGGATTTCTGCGGTTACTGGTTGAAGTAGACAAATCTGGAGGCATGGCACAGTCTGTTTTTGTCAGCCAATATCTTATAAACGAATCTTTAATGCCAAGAGTGGTCAAGAACATTTTTTTACAGACTTGGTGACGTACATTATCAATCTTGAAAACGTAAGTTCGACTATCAGTTCTTTTGGATGATTTCTGGATTTTTTGTAATTTTCTTTGGTACTTTATTAACATGAGAAGTTATAAATGATCTTTGCTGCTCCCAGTTCATGTTCTTCCAGAAATTTTCAAATAAATATTGCCGCTTTTGTTCGTTATGTTGTCACATGATCTGAGTTTAGATTTCTTGCAAAACACCATCATCACCTGAACTCCATGAATCAATTTCTTCTCCATCCATAGTGTATTTCAATTATTGAGCTTCCTCAAAGAAATAAAATACATTTTGAAACACCGCCCAAGTTAAAAAAGCTGGTTAGTAAACACCGCTTAAGTAAATGAAGATATTCAATAATGATTTCTTTCTATATGAATATTATGTGATAATCAATAAACATTACTGTATTATATAGCTTACCTCTTAATCTTCTATTAAAACATCTTGCAAAGACCTTTCAGCGATAAAACTCACATAAAAATATAATAATCACGGAGCGCGAAGTACTTTTACGAGAAATGTATGACAGACTAACGACTTGTGCGGTGTTGAGAGGCTAACCGACTTGCGCGCTGTTACTACTTTTTGAATGAAGGCTTCTAATTGACTGAAATCTATATCATGTGACCAATGGTTAGACGCGCAATGAGCAGCTCTATCTATCGGCATTGAAATGTGAAAACCGCCAATTTTCGACTTGAGCGGTGTTGTAAGCTATGGGACGATATACGAAATATTACTCTATTTTGTATAAATTAGAAGGTTCTTCAAAGAAAGTATATTTAAATTTTGTTTTAAAAGTGTATAGATTAATTTATAACGACTGTCATCCCGGCTACCACAGAGAAAATAAAATGAAAATGGCTGACTGAAAATGGCCGACTGAAAAAATTATTGTAAATATTTTATTTTTATTTTTATGTGAGTACCATACAAGAGTCCCAACTGCTCCCAACCATCTGGAGCCAGTGAGACTATGGCATCCCCAATATTCGGATATGTTGTGATGCTGAAGGCAGCGGGGAGGGGAAGGAGATGGGGAAACAGGAAGGTGAGAAAGTAATTGGCTATATCAGATAGGTCACCAAACACGATTTCGATTCTGATTTGGGGTCCACTCATCCATAAAGTCAGAAACCTTTCACCTTCACAAGAGACATTGTAAATAACTAAATATGTATTCATAAAAATTCTCAAGTCCTAAAGAGTCCTAACTTCTCGAGTCTTTTAACCCTTCAGTACTTTCATCACATCTGTTTAGTTTGCAATGTTTTCTGTGTATTTCAAATGGGCTATACTGTACATCTAATTTTTTAATTTTCCGTAAATACGAAAACTGTTTTAAAAACTAGATAAAATTATCTTTTCGATGAACGTATTTAAAATAAACATTACTATTTTTAAATAATAAAATTTCAATAACAAACGTGAAAAATGTTGTCAACAACGCTAACCACATTTTTACTCCAATCATAGAAAAAATCAGAGAACTCGATATTTCAAAAACACATTAGTATTGTTTTGGAAATAGTAAGAAAACTGTATCTTCACTTTTATCGCGTTCATATAATAAAAAATAATAAATAATTAGCTAAACCAATTGTTACGATAACTGTGCGAAATATGAATTATTCATTTTGATTATTTTTAGGATTTTATGAATGGATTTCAGTATAAATATTTGGGGCAAACTGGAAAGATTGATCATTTCTCCTTCTAACGTTAAAAAAAATGTGTATTTCCGCGCGATAGAAAAAAAGATAAAAATACTTTTATAAAATATGGACGCCCGGTCATATATGACCTTAAAATGCTGGAGGGGTTAATAGTTAATAGTTAAAAGAAATCAATTTTACTTTTGCCACGAATCTTCTAATGAATGTAATATCAGTAGTAATGGAGGATAAAATAGTGTTTTTTACTATAGTGTCCCCTGCGTGCAACGTCGTTCACTTTTTTTTAATAAAACTGTATTTATATGAAGTATGAAGTAACCTGCCAGGTATGTATGTTTTTTTCTTTAAATGTATTAATAATAAAATTAAATAAAGCCTAGAAACTCGTAATAAATTGTACAGCGCCCTTGAGGTCATTTTTTTACAAAAAACGGTGCTATACAGGGTGTATCGGCAATGACCCGACAAACTTTAACCAGCTATTCCTTAGCACATTTGGAGTGAAAAATGTTATGTGCACTTTGCTGTCCGGTAACATTTTTTTTAATAAAAAAAATTACCATTCATATTTTCACCACATGTCACCACTGTTTTATCCTTTGTCACAGTTTGAAAACCCATCTGGCAATATTTTATTCGAGTTTCGTTGAATAATATACGTACGTACCTACATTGGCACGCTTTTACAATCACAACGAAATGCCATGGCACCATTCGTCTCATTATGAACTATTATTATTTAGTGTGTATGAAAGAGCGAAGACGCTTTTTGACACACTTGCTAATAACAGCTGTTGAACACGAGAAACAATGCCAATGAAAGTGACGGAGTGTGGATTTTTTAATATTTTTTTGTTTTTAATTGAAAAAAAATGTTACCGGACAGCAAAGTTCCAATAACATTTTTTACTCCAAATGTGCAAATGTGCAAAAAGGAAAAGCTGGTTAAAGTTTGTCGGGTACGTGCCGATACACCCTGTATAAAATGCCGCAAAAACACTATATATTATTTTTAATGAATAAATTGTGAAATAACACAAATTTATCGTGTTATTTGTCCGCATTAGAATCCGCGACCTCCGTATTCTTAGCCAAGGACGGTAACCACTCAACCACGGAGGCTGTCAAAGTACGTATTATGTAACAACACGAAAATTTGTTTTTCGGACATGTCATGTCTTGAAATAATGGTGTATTGAAGCTCTTAGTTTGTTTTCTGCAAAAGTATGCATGGCAAACAGACCAACATTACCATTCCGAGAATTGCAGTATACAGGGTGTCCGGAAACTCGTAGTACAAGCGGGAAACTGGTGAATCTACATCACATTTGGAGTCGATTTTGTAGTATATTTTTTTTTATTTGAGCTTTCGTTATCGAGTAAATCGAGTTTGAAGTTGATTTTTTTTTTTTTTTTTTTTTTTAATCAAATTCTTATAAATTATTACTGAAGATCAAAGTACCCAACTAATTAAAACTATTTGAAAGTAAAACAAATGAAGAAACTCGGATTTGAAGCATTATTTTGAAATCACCCTTCATTTAACCCGGTGTAATCATAAAATATTTCTGCTCTGCAGGGTTAAAACATCTGTTATTCAACCCTAAACACCAGAAAAAACTTTAACCCTAAAATAGCCGAAAAATATTTTTTTTTGGTTTTTTTTTTTTTTGAAAATGCTCAAATCAAAAAACTTTATGTTTTTTTGGGTTCCCCATGTGGTGTAGATTCTCCAGTTTCCCGCTTGTACTACGAGTTTCCGGACACCCTGTATAATAGCTTCCAAGAAGAACCATAAAAAACGAAGCTGGGGATAGGGAAAAGCCATAGATGTTCAAATTGATAGACCAGCCAATCAGGGAAGGGGAACAAACCAAGGAGCGCGGGAGGCGGCGTGACCGTCTCTTTCTTTTTGTGTGATTTGCCAATAAATATAGATTCATAATATTAATAACAATCAATATATTGAATGCTCTTGAAATGAGATACCTGAGGCGTATGTGTGGTAAAACCATGTTTGATCGTGTGAGGAATGTGGAGATCCGCAAAGAGTGCAAGACTGATGTAAGCGTAATGAGTAAGATTAAGAAAGGGACGCTTAGATGGTTTGGGCATGTAGAGCGAATATAGGAGTGTAAGGAGGATATATAGAAGTCGGGGACGCCCGAGAAAGACATGGCACGACCAAGTGAATCAGATACTCGAGTCGGGCCATGTCAAGAGTCAGAATAATAAAAGAGTATGTATGAGACGATGTACGAATGTGAATGAGGCAAGGAGTGTGTGGTGTGACCGAGTTGTTTGGCGGTCCGTCCTCTCTGCCTACCCCTGCGGTAAACAGCGTGATGGTTAGTTAGTTTAGTTGTCAATAAATGAATCTGACAATATGCAGGCAACTCGCATTGCAATATCAATATTCATTCATCGAAATAAAATCTGCTTACGAATCACTAGTATTTTTTAAAATTGCGCGCAAATTGTTGGCTGCGTAAAAAACTTAACTACGAATCCCAAATCGGGTAAACAAAAACTCAAGCATGGTTTACACTTTTATAAAAAAGTGTTATAATCAGACGGTTCGTTCAAAAACAAACATTCAGATCCTGCGTAGAAAAGTTCCACAAAGTACTGCGCTGCAAACCGTTTGCCTTACTTTGCGAACTTTACTTTTCTGCGCAGGGTCTGGTCAATGTGCGACTGATGTCGTAGTTTATTCAGAGCATTCTATAACCCACCCTCCTAGTGCCAAAAATAGAGTCACGTGGTTTGCCGCCAACTTATCGAAATGATACCCAGATTTCACGCAAAGGCAAGTCTATCATTTTTGATGTCTATGACCGTAAAAAATAAACCCTGGAGATAGGGAAAACATTCAAAAATAATTATGTAAAAATTTCACAAAAAACCTTTATAGTTATTCGCGTATGGAATCATGTCGCTAGTGCATGGATCTTGCGACTTGGTGGTTAGTGGCAAGATATGACCGCGATTTTTATAAGTGTATTATTAGTAGCTAAGTGATTGTATTTACTAAATTAACATTGGAATAATAATGAATTTCACTTGTATCAACAACTGTTTTCGCTCATTCGATTATTTTGCAGTATAAGCTAGAATTGATTGTTACAGTAATTAATTTTGATGCAGTTTTCTTATCATTGTTTATACCGTGTGTTTTACTCGTGGGAAAAATGGTTCGGTTGAAAAATATCATTGCTGGCTTGATGCTTGGAAGTTTTTTTTTATCATTTTCAAATGACTTTTAAAACGTATACCTGAATATTTTTTTTTTGTTTGACTGGGGATTGAACCTTCCTACTCGGGAACTAGAATCGACGACTCTACCAACTGAGCAAAATCCCGATTGGATAAGAGCGACATTTATTGCGTATATTAAATGCTGTAATGTGAGTTTCAGAAAAATGCGTACATGTCCGCGTGTGTGCGGTTGATTGCCACCATAAAGTATTTAAGCATTAAAATGAATCATCAACATAAAAAAGTTTTTTTTTTTCAACTTTTTTTACATATGAGTATGCTTTGTCTAGTTTACAATATTTTATTTACACTGCAAGCATAAAAGCATTTAAGCATTAAAATTAATCATCAACATTCAAAGGTATTTTTTTCAACTTTGAGAATTAAAAAAAAAATCGCATGTTGCGCCACAATACGAAGTATGTCAAAAAAATACAAATAAATAGTAGTATATCTGTGTGTAAGGATAGAATGGCCAACCTTATGATTCCAGAGATAGCCTCATTTTTAATGTCGGTGCCATACAATTTTTTCTTAAAAAAATGATAACTCCTTGATTTGTATACGCAATTGCTTCGTACGAAATTTTGTAGCATAGTAATGATTAGCAGAATCCATTTCTAGCCAAAAAAAATACCCTTGAAAATTCAAGTCTCGATGTCTATGAAAGGCGATTTTCAGCCCACTGTGTGGCGGCTCGGTACAGTTCCGATTAGTGTGCGATATTCACATAAAAAGAGATATTCCGCTATAAGTGACTGTTAGTTTTCCGCTTGCCTCCGAAGGAAGATCGCATGAAAAAAATCTACATTTTTTGTACTCTTAGCAGGCACCGGAAGACCGGACGGCGGACACGGGGCGGTCTTCACTCTTAACGCTGTTACCATAAAAAAGGCATAAAATCCTTCGAGATGAATGAAATCCTCAGTTCTTTGGGAGTTCTTGCATGACTATACCAAGGGTAGGGTATAGACTAACTCCGGGCATTAACAGATGAAAGATTCAAGTGCGAGAGTCTGGCTAGGCATATGGGATCCGTAAGGGCTACATTGTATAAAATACAAGTTTTAGAAACGGTATAGGACCTAGGGCAGGGGTAGGGAACCAGCAGCCAGCCGTTTTGAAAACCTTTTTCGTGTTTCGAATGCAACCTTAATTAAAACTGGGGACTATCATACAGAATCATTTTTTAAAGTCAAAACCAGTTTTGCATTCAGAATTTAACGATACAATTCGAGTTGCGGATTCACGATGACGCATTTTGAAGTAAATCATTCTGCTCCGAGCGTAGTATAAGAGGAAGCTACAAGCCAAAAATGTGTATATTCTTGGTATACCTTATATCGTAGGTAATAGGCATTAAAATCACTTGACAAACGGAGTCTAGAAACGTTCGATTTCAAGCACAAAACAGGTTTTTATTTATTTTGTAAACAATTTTATAAGAAAGCAAAAAATTGAATCAAGTGAAACTGTCACAGATAATCTTAGCTATAATACTGTATTTTTTAAAAGTTGTTTCCTTTACTCGTTCATACATTTCTATTTAAAAATATTTTTTTACTAGTTTACATATATATTTTTTATCAAGTAATTTTATTTTATTTTATTTGTATTCTACTCAAGCGAAACGATAGAAAAACCAATTCAATTTATCTAAAGCATATTTTTGGGTATTCATAATGTACACCAATTCGTTATAAAGATTAATCAAAATAGTGATTTAGCATTAAGCTTCGCCTTAAGAGTCGACTTGTTCACATTTTTTTGTGCAAAATCGGAGGAAAACCATTTTCTTGCTCCTCGTATAAACAAATTATCTATAAATATAATGTAAGTGCGGCCCGCGGATGATACTACAAACGGTAAAAGGGTTCACCACCCCTGGTCTTGGGTCTAGGGCCCCAAAGTTGGAGGGGGGACAGGAATCTTGTTTTCCTAACAGATTTTCAATACATTCCTAGGGCCCCCAATCCGGAGGGGGCCCCGGCAAGGTGGCAAAATTGGTACACTTTGAGGTCACGGGACACGCAGAATAATATGCAATTTTTTGAGGGCCCTAAACTCGGAGGAGGCCTTGATGGTTGCTAAAATGATACACATTGAAGAAAAATAAAATAAGACTTATATTCCCTAAAGCAATCAAAATCTTAAAAATCATTGCTATATTTGAATACGCAAGGAACCGATGATTGGATAACCAACACCTCTGCCATAGGTTACCCACAAGTGGTGACTTGTCCGAATCTTGGTGGCGTATGCGTCTGCCCACCAACTGCGTGGATGCCAGATCAGATCAGATTAAGTGACTGTTTGAGAGATACCTTTTCACCTCTCTAGAGAGCATAACTGTCTCAGAACACCGCCTTGGGATGTATTCATACGTCCGTCACTCTTTAACACACTGACCCCCAGATTCCTACCGAGAACTTCATATCCTCCCCTAAAAACGACCTTCCACACAGCATCCCCAAAGATGACATACAGCTAATGGAAAAAAAACACTCATATTTGAAGTGTAATTTTTTAATTAAACAATTAAGTCGATGCCATAAGTAGTAGGTAATGCAAAATCATGTGTTTTTGGTTTGAAAATTTGGTCGCCTAGAAATGTTTCAGATGCTTTAATTAAATACGGCGAGTAGAATACATCCTGGCATTTGAAATTATCGAGTATTTTTCAGATAAGTCTTTTTATGAGCCCAGAAAAAAATAAGGTATAAGGCCTATGAAAACTGCTTTAAAGTTCAAAATCTCCTACTTACGAACCCATTTTCTGTTATGATTTTATTGTATAATGTGGCAAATTAAGTTATTTATAAAATGATCGAAAAACATTTAAATATTTATGCCTGAACATCCACAAAATAAAATAAAAGGCACTTTTTGGCCATGTTTTTTTCTTGCATAAATCCAAACAAGCGGATGGTGTTAAGCGGGAATTTAAACCTTATCGCCATTTACGTAAGGGTTGTTATTGATAGCGGCTCAATTTAAAATATTACACGACGTAGTGCATCGCCTTAATAATAATTTTTAAAGTTTCCAGTTTTCAAATTTAGCACAAAGTCCCTCGCAGAAGTGACGCATAATAAGCCTCCATAATTTTAATAATGATTATCATCATCTGTATACGATCATCCGCAAGTTCCGATCAAGTTAACATCGACCGTATAATGCAATCATACAGTTTCCGTTTGCAATTTCGTATGTCCGGTAAAATACAGACGCTGAATGTCAAGTAGTATAAGGAACGTAAGTATTGTAAGCAACAACTCATAACATCAAATTAACAAACAATAATTCGTATTGTTGTATATTTATATTATGATAAACACGTATTCAAATGTGCTTTCAACAATTTGTTTATTAAAAATTCTCGATGTAAAACGTACCAATTACATGGGATACACAAGCTGATAATTTGTCTAATCTTAATGTGTCTTAATATCACCACGAATATATGTGATAGACATAAAAATCGCTTGGCAAACGGAATCAAGAAACTGTCGATCAGCGCAAAAGTGGTTTTTATTTCTTGATTTTTTTCTAGTAAACTTTATACAAAACTAAAAAAAACACGTTTAATTAGACAAATGTAATATTTATAAGTTTTTATCACTTCATTTTGTATAAGTCATTATTAAAAAAAGGCAAACCTTGACAGGACAAACTATCCATAATAGAAAATAAGATTGAACGAGTTTTATGAGAACGTGCCATTTAGTAACAGATATAGCACTAAGTGGCCCGAGTGGTTAAATAGTATCTACAAATATATCAGTATATAAATGAAAAATTAAAAAATGGCAAACCTTGACCGAATGAACTGTTCATAATAGAAAATGAGATATAACGAGTTTTATGATTACGACCATTTGGTGACACATATAGCGCTAAGTGGCCCGAGTTGTTAAATAGTATCTACAAATATGTCAGTATAAAAATCATTATTTAAAAAATGACAAACTCTGACCGGGTGAACAGTTTGGCGGTTTTCTGCTGTATAGAATTATTAAAAATTGGTAAACTTTTAAATGCAAAGAGAAAGCTTAGTATTCTCTCTTTCGAAATCTGTTTGTATTATACGTTTATCTATAATAGAAAGTGATATTGAACGAGTTTTATGAAGAACTGCATTTTGGTGACAGATATAGCACTAAGTGGCCCGAGTGGTTAAATAGTGTATACAAATAAATCACTATAAAAATCATTATTAAAAAAATGGCAAACCCTAACCCGGTGAACTGTTTGGCGATTTTCAGTAGTATGGAATTATTTCTAATTGGTAAACTTTTAAATGCAAAGAGAATGGATTAGTATTCTCTTTTTCGAAATCTGTTTGATTATACGCCTATCCATAATAGAAAGTGAGTTTTATGAGGAAGTGCCAATTGGTGACAAATATAGTACTACGTGGCCCGAGTGATCAAATTTTTTTAGCTGTAAAAAGAAGAAATCTAATTTCTTGGTTATATTATTACTAGGAACCCAATGGATAATCCAGGGAACTATTGATGAAGAAGAGAAGACTGGTTCAAGTGCTATTCCGGGCTGCAAGGCTGAACGGAAAAGATTGCCTCGATGATATATAGAGAAGCAGAACAACTTGAAAACAAGTAAAAAAGAGTTTTTTGAATTTCCAGTCCAACGACTCATAAAACGGATGAGTTTCATTTATGATTCACAAAGGGGATGATTGAATTCTGGAAAACCCGATATTGACTAATTTTTACAACCCTTGTTTTAAAATTAAACCCTCAAATACGAGGTTTGCAATAACATACAGATACGAGGGAGCAAACAGACGGTACGGAATACATTTCTACAATTTTCCCTAAAATATTGGCAGTGAGAAAGGAAATACAACCTGTGACGTGACATTACAATGAATATTGATGTTTTTTCACTGTATACAGGGTGTAACAGCACGTACCCTAAGGATTTTAACGAGCGACTTCTGAGCATATTTGAAGTAAATGTACATGTCACGTGATACGCGCTCTGTCTTGTCTGTTATCGTGCTGCTTGAGTGCGTATCACGTGACCGATAGGCTACACCCAACTTACCAGGTAAAATGGAATTATCGGAATAAAAATATGCCCAGAATGATTAAAATCTGTATATTTATTCCAAGATTGATGAAATTTTGCACACTTGACCTTAAAAACAAAAGGTCACCGTCGACATGAGATTTCTAAAAGCCACCCCAATCCCTTTTTCCCACCCCCTAAAAGCAGAATTTTGATGTTCATTGATGAAAATTTGCACACTAAATAAAGAGGAAAATTACTGGCTACATCTAATTTCGAAAAACTTACTTATATGAGATGCTGTTAATTTATTTAAAATGTTGTCAAATTATTCGCTTTCCTTTTAAAAATGGGACTGCGGGCCTATAACGAATGAATTGAAAGAGTTGCTTTCAGTCAAAAGCGAGTGTTTTATGAGGACGCCTGAACACGTGTTCATACAAATACTAATTTGTCGCACTCCGTCATGATATCTATTAGGAAAAGAACACGTATTCTCGATATATTCTGAATGACTAATATTTTATCAGGAAGTTCAGATGAATTCAGTAAGTGTAGGATAAAAATTATAAGGTAACTGTACCGTAATTGATTATTCATTGAATTGATAATTGACTATACGTACGACCTATCGACTCGTGTGCCCCAGACAAAAATTGATTGTATGTTCTACAGGGTTTTCCAATAAGAGGTGTTATTTAGAATAGCCCGCTATTTCGGTAGATGTTACTTTTGAATCTGTCATTTTTTGACATTTGACAAGTAGAAACTACGCCATTAATAAAAATGGAACGATACACGCTTTAACAACGCATTGAAATTATTAAAATTCACTTGAGTGAATCAAATGCAAATCATCTTGAGTGATGAGGCCGATTTCCACCTCGGTGGCTTCGTCAACAAGCAAAATTGTCGCATCTGGGGCTCGGAAAACCCAAGAGTTATTGTTGAAAAGCCTCTCTATCCTCAACGTGTGACTGTTTGGTGCGGTTTATGGTCCGGCGGAGTCATTAGACCTTACTTTTTCGAAAATGAGGCTGGAGCAACAGTTACGGTGAATGCATTACGCTATCGAGGGATGATTAATGATTTTTATGGCCGGAATTGGATGGTATTGATCTGGACAACGTTTACTTTCAACAAGACGGCGCTACGTGCCACACAAGCAACAAAAACCATTGATCTTTTACGATTGAATATCAAAATAACACCTCTTATTGTAAAACCCTGTAGAAGGAATATCTATATTTGAAAAGGTTACATCAATTTCACTAAAAGTAGGGAGAAATTTATGACACGATCACGCCCACAGTACACTTCTACTGGTAATGTCTTCAGTGGTGGGGATTCGCTTGGGACTAACAGTGGGCGCAGTGCCTACCCCATTTCTCGGGATTCGTCAAATGACTCAACGCGTTTATTTTCGTCTGCAAAGCAAAATAATAGTGCTTATAAACATGTACCTACATAAAGCTCCGTTCACAAGAGAGTTTAATATTCGGCGTTGAATCTTTTTGGGGGGGAGTTATTTTTACGTTAGATCAGATTCTGGACAATACAGGGTGTATCGGCAAGTACCCGACAAACTTTAACCAGCTATTCCTCAGCACATTTGGAGTAAAAAATGTTATGGGCGCTTTGCTGTCCGGTAACATTTTTTTCCATTAAAAACAAAAAATAAATAAAAAATCCACACTCCGTCACTGTCATTTGCATTGTTTCTCGTGTTCAACAGCTGTTATTAGCAAGTGTGTCAAAAAGTGTCCTCGCTCTTTCGTACACACTAAATAAGAATGGTGCCGTGCCATTTCGGTGTGATTGTAAAAGCGCGCCAACGTAGGTACGTACGTACATTATTCAACGAAACTCGAACGAAATATTGCCAGACGGGTTTTCAAACTTTGACAAAGGATAAAACATTGGTGACATGTGGTGAAAATATGAATAGTAAATTTTTTATTAAAAAAAAATGATACCAGACAGCAGTGCCCATAACATTTTTTACTCCAAATGTGCTAAGGAATAGCTGGTTAAAGTTTGTCGGGTATGTGCCGATACACCCTGTATAGTTGTAGATACTCTCAGTATCGCCCCGGTAAAAGATCACCATTCAGAATCGAAACGTTCTTTAAAATGTCTTTAGCCATGTTTAGTCATCTGATCTGAATAATCAGGTACTTGCCGAACATACTTTTCTCATCTGCTTCCCCTTCCTACTCCCTCCAAGCTCACAACGTCCATAGTCACACTGGTTCCGGGCAGGTGAGACCCTTGTGCAGCATTTACACAAAAATAAATGTATGCACATACATACGTACATAATCTCAATAATTTCTTTCAAAATTGTCAAATGGAAACAATCCATCGACAATGAACGATTGCGACGAAAAAATATTGAATTTAATTTTTTCCATATAATACATCCATTTTAAAATGTCTTGGTTCGACCTAGAATTGAACCTTCCCACCAGGAAATGAAGTCGACAACTCTATCTACCTCGCCAAATGCCGACCGGGTGGGGCCGACATTAATTTCGTATATTTACTGCTGAAATGTCATCCGATTTCAGAGAAATGCGTGAATGTTCCTTGTGTATACGTGATTGTCACCAAAAGTTGATAGAAAGCATTGTCATCGATAACGAGTTTATTAGCTCGACATTCATGCATTCATTACCGAAAACAAAAGTAAAATTTAATAGATGTTTTTAAAAACGACTTAAAAATGAAACGCGCTAAAAAAAACTCTCTCTGCGAATAGGGCTTTAGCACTGATTTTTCTTTCCCCTTTCCTTGACATGCTGATGACTAAGTCGGACTTCCATGAAATACATTCACACATTCTCCACAATACCAACACAAGCACTCTCGTACAGAGACAACACCAACACCTGCAACCATCCATATCAACCCATCTCTATCTGAACGACTGGAGTCACTTATTTAAATATATCAGATTGTTCATAATGTTAACGGGTCGACCATGCCAAGATTCCATGGACCGTACAAGTAATTTGGCAACACTGAACGGATAAATCGATAGAAATGTACCGTGGGCGTGTCCTTGTGACAGAAATTCATCAAACATTTCGAAATACAGATTTTTTATTGAATTATAATCAATTCTAACGGGTTTTCCAATAAGAGGTGTTATTTTGATATTCAATCGTAAAAGATCAATGGTTTCGTTGCTTGTGTGGCACGTAGCGCCGTCTTGTTGAAAGTAAACGTTGTCCAGATCAATACCATCCAATTCCGGCAATAAAAAATCATTAATCATCTCTCGATAGCGCAATCCATTCACCGTAACTGTTGCTCCAGCCTCATTTTCGAAAAATTAAGGTCCAATGACTCCGCCGGACATCCAAACAGTCACACGTTGAGAATAGAGAGGCTTTTCGACAATAACTCTTGGGTTTTCCGAGCCCCAGATGCGACTATTTTGCTTGTTGACGAAGCCACCGAGGTGAAAATGGGCCTCATCACTCAAGATGATTTGCATTTGATTCACTCAAGTGAATTTTAATAATTTCGATGCGTTGTCGAAGCGTGTATCGTTCCATTTTTATTAATGGCGTAGTTTCTACTTGTCAAATGTCAAAAAATGACAGCTTCAAAAGTAACATCTACCGAAATAGCGGGCTATTTAAAATAACACCTCTTATTGGAAAACCCTGTATTTCGAAAATACAGCACACATTTTTAAGACATCTCTAAATAGTATAAAATAAAGTCGCGATCCGCGTCTGTCTGTTCGCTTAATTCTTCTAAACTACGCAACGGATTTTGACACTATCATTTAGAGAATCTCTTCCAGAAGGTTTACATATAAAATACAAGCACATTATATTTATGGAAAGTAGCGAAAAGTCGAAGTTTTATAATCAAGTCGTGAAAATATCTTTCGGGCCACAGACATAGGAATTAATAGACGAGAAGATAATGGCGAGGGGTAAAATCGATAATGGCGAGGGGTAAAATCAACTGTTGAAGAACGAAGGGGGTTAAGCTGACTGTGATTCGTCAATAAATCAATCTGACAGTAAATAGGCATCTCGCATTATAATATCACAATTTAGTTCTTAAAAGTAAAATCTGCTTTTGAATGAATAGACATTTTTACATGGGAGCGCAAATTACTCGCCACGTTATGAACTAATTTGCGAAGTCCAAATTCGGCAAAGTAAATTTCTTCTGTTTGCAGAGTCGTAGTTAGTTTCAGAGTATTTAGTTAAGACACTTTTACAAATGTCTCATAATTTACTTACCCCAGTAAACAACGATGAGCACACTTGAGAATCGCTACATTGTGATGTGATAGTATATGTTTCTAAAACTGATCCATATAATACGGTGTGAATAAGCTTAAAATAAAGTAAAATAATGCTTACTTATGGAATGTAATACGACAATTGGGTTTATTCTCTTTTTCACATCTATTTTTACAAGTTTTCATATCACAAGTCAACATTTTGCAGTGTTATTTCGTAAAATTAACCGATGATGCCTCGACCATAGTTTGCACAAGAATGATGACGTCACGTTTTCAAATTTCACTTGAGGCCATACGCGAGCCCAGCCGGCTCCAATGGAACCGGTATGGGGAGTGGGGATAATACGCTTTTAATCACTTAGGCAGGTCTACTAATATTCATATGTCTATGTTTCGGGCACTACATTGCTAAAGCTGGCTAAACCTTATGAGATACATCAAAATGATGTACTACGGAATTGTATATCTTAAAAAGGCCTACAAAAAAGTCCCCAATGGTATATGTCTATCTCCTAAGGATAACTCCCAGTAACGCTGGGTACACATCAGCTAGTAAAATATATTATTGACATATAAAAAAAAATTATTACAGCTAACAGAAGACTGGTATCTGATGTTATTTTTCTTTTTAAGATCATTAATTCCCCTATCGACAGTTCTGCATTATTGCAATTGATTTCACTTCATCTTTCTAAACACATATTTCACTGCAATAATAACGTCAGAACTAATTCTGTAATTTTATAAACTACCTTATAGCACGTTTAAGTTATCAATATGTAGAATTAGCAGATATTTTTAATAACACAGAAGTAAATTGCAAAATAGCATTTCGCAATTTTTTGAAAATATTTTTTTTTATAGTCTGATTGAAATTTTTGCTGTAAAATTTAGTTATCATATTATATTAGTAAGTTTACACTGTATAACCGTTTTTTATTAAAATTTTATTGCGTATTTAAATGTACACAACTATTGCTAATTTATTAAAAATCTCTTCAAATTATTGGTAATCAGGTTAAAAACGGGATTGCAGGCCGTTTCCTGAAAACTTTTAGTAAATTCCCAATATATCAGAATAAGTGTTCATGCACCTTTATTTGCATTGATAATATACAGGGTGTCCGGGGGTAAATCGCGCTAACTTTGGAGGGTGATTCTACATGATACATGATATAACAAGTAAAAAAAAACTTTTTCAAAATCACAACGTTTTAGTTTAGGTAAAAAAATGTGATTTGTTTGTATGGGAAAATAAATATTCTTCTATGGAAAATATATTTGTATGGGAAAAAAGTTGTTTATCTCTTTTACTTCTACCATCATGTAGAATCACCTCTCGAAGCTATCACACTTTACCCCCGGGACACCCTGTGTAATGTATAGTGACGAAATGCGAAAATATTACAATTTTTACGAAACACGTGTTCTAACATAGTGATAATACATTCGTATTTTACTAAAAGTTTATTAGTAAACCTAGCAATTAATTCATCGAGGTAAAGGGCCTGCAATCCCGCTTTTAACCGGATTACGAATAATTTGAAAAGATTTTTAATAAATTAACAATACTCACTTTTCTCCGTGTACTTAAAAAGTGAAATTTTTCTGATTAAAAATTAATTTTAAGGTTTTTTTTTCAATCCAAAATATCAACAGTTGCGATGCAAAGTTAAGTGTGTCGTTCTATACCGATTATATAAATTTTCTAATCAATGAGATCATGTTGTCTAATCTACCACTAACAGCAAACAGTCAATTAAATCTAAACCACACCTTACAGTCAATAACTTAACCAAACATCCATCAAAGTCTGTGTAGCAACAATATTTCTGGAACGGCGAAAGAATCACAACTCGTAACACAAGCTATAAAATGAACTGCAATATGAAAAGTGCTGCAGCGCGATAAAACGTCTCTTATCTCCGTTTACCTCAGCTAAAAATACAATAGTCAACTTTACTTACATTACAGTTAAACGTCGTGATTCACTAAACTCAACAAATATCAAAATAATTCCACCCGGGTTTAAGGCGATGCCATACGTAGTAATGCAAAATCATGTGTTTTTGGTTTGAAAATATGGTCGCCTAGAAATGTTTCAGATGCTTTAATTAAATACTGCGAGTAGAATACATATTGGCCTTTGAAATAATCGAGTATTTTTTAGATAAGTCTTTTTATAAGCCCAGAAAAAAATAATGTATAAGCCCTATGAAAACTGCTTTAAAGTTCAAAATCTCCTACTTACGAACCCATTTTCGGTTATGATTTTATTGTATAATGTGGCAAATGAAGTTATTTATAAAATGATCGAAAAAAAATTAAATATTTATGCCTGAACATCCACAAAATAAAATAAAAGGCCCTTTTTGGCCATGTTTTTTTCTCGCATAAATCAAAACAGGCGGATGGTGTTAAGCGGGAAATGAAACCTTATCGCCATCTACGTAAGGGTTGTTATTGATAGCGGCTCAATTTAAAATATTACACGACGTAGTGCATCGCCTTAAGAGGAAGCTACAAGCCAAAAATGTGTACATTCTTGGTATACCTTATATTGTAGGTAACAGGCATTAAAATCGATTGACAAACGGAGTCTATAAACGCTCGATTTCAAGTACTAAAGTGGTTTTTATTTAATTTGTAAACAATTTTATAAGAAAGCAAAAAAGTTAGTCAAGGGAAACTGTCACAGATAATCTTAGCTGTAATACTGTATTTTTTTTACAGTTGTTTATTTTATACTTTCATACATTTCTATTGAAAAAATATTTTTTTTATGTAGTTAACATTTATATTTTTTATTGAGTAATTATTTTTTTATTTGTTTTCTAGTCAAGGGAAACGATAGGAAAACCTTCAATTTATCGAAAGCATATTTTTTGGTATTCATAATGTACACCAATTCGTTATAAAGATTAATCGAAAATAGTGACTTAGCATTAAGCTTCGCCTTAATGCCTGCTTTACACCATCCTTTTTTCAAATTTGCCTATTTCTAGCGATTCGGGACGAAAAAAGCACGCGTTTTATTTTGATAACTCCAATTTGTATAATAGTGGTCTTATGTGCAGTTGTAATCACACTAACATTCAAGGTCCTTCGACAAACATTTTTGCCATTATATACCATATATATTATACCATAACACCTATACACATCATTTGTATTTTTTAAGATTTACTAGTATTTTGTTCGTATTCAGTGAATATTTTGAGAAACAGTTGCAGATGATTTCCATTTTTACTTTATGGATATCATTTTTAATGTTCATCGCTGTCTGTATCTAATTATGTTTTCTCCTCAATAATAACACTAAAAAACAACAATAATAATTGACCACAACACTTCTCTGGGTAAATATTACGCCAAATTAATCACCATTTTTACTTTACGGCGGTTGTAAAAGAGGAAAATACTGTCGGCACAAGGTGATAGTGTGATGACGATACAAAATGCTTCACGAGAAATGCTGGCTGGAGTGATTAAAGTTATTGTTATTACTATTGCTAAATTAGCAGATATCAACCTACTCATATCAATGGCTGTGATTGAGCTCGATGACTTTATTACTGGTTTATCCCTTACTATATATATAATATCATGAGTGATAAGCCACTCCCTGTTACGAAGAAGAGTAAAAAAAAATAGCCCGTATAAACAAAGTTTTACAAATAATAATACATCTACATAATAAATAACCGTCCGAGTATACATTTAGGCACAATCAAGTTTTAAAAATAATTCACCAAAGTTTGGTAACTAAACATAACTTGATTGACTGCCGTAATATAGGAATTTTTTTTATTTTTTATGACCGGAATTGAATGGTATTGATCTGGACAACGTTTACTTTCAACAAGACGGCGCTACGTGGCACACAAGCAACGAAACCATTGATCTTTTACGGGAAAAGTTTCCGGACCGTGTTATCTCTCGAAGAGGTGATCACAATTGGCCACCGAGATGTTGTGATTTAACACCTTGCGAGTTCTTCCTTTGGGGCCACGTGAAAGAGAAGGTCTACGCCAACAGCCCAGCGTCGATTCAAGACCTCAAAGATGGAATTCGTGAGGCTGTCGAGGACATAAGGCAGCCACTTTGCGATTTGGTTATGGAAAATTTCATGAAAAGGATATGGTCCTGTAGTCGTGGTCATGGTGGTCACCTTCCTCTTTATAATGAAATAAATATTCGATCATTTATATTAAAAAATGGCATTTTTCTTTTGATATCAAAATAACACCTATTATTGGAAAACCCTGTATAATACCATATTATGAATACGAACCAAATTCATTTTTAGAAAATGAATTTTATAAAATATATTATGATAAAACTATGCTAACAGACCGAACGATTAGTCACAATAGACCCGATATAGTTTTACATGACAAAATTTTAAAAAAAAAAAACTTATATCATTGAAGTCGCTATTCCAAATTCCTGTAATATTACAAAATCTGTTTCTGAAAAAATAAGAAAATACACAGATTTAGGAAATGAAATTAAAAGAATTTGGCATTCTCAGACTATAAAAATATTACAATTTGTTATTTCGGCTACTGACATTATACCTAGCTCTCTCATTCAAAATTCAGGCGTATTAGATCTGTCAAAGAATTTATTTTTAAAAATGCAAAAATCAGTAATTTTAAATACATGTAGGATTATGAAAGATTTTTTAAATATTTATATTGAGGGATCAGTAGGATTTATAGGTCCAGTTAGAAGTTCTACCGAGCCGAACCCTCTGATATGAAAATATCTGGAGTCGGTGAATTATTTTCCCATTTGATCTCTGGTGAGTTGACGTGTTGTTCTTGTATTGTTTTGTATTTATTATGCTTATATAATGCACTTGCATAATTTGGATTGACTAGATAATCCTGAGGCGAAGATTTAACACGGACATAAAGTCGGAAAATACATAAAGTATTATAGTAATAATAATTCATATGCCAATAGTAAAAGTGTTCGGGAATGTTCGTTGTAACTTCGGATTCGGAGGGGATATGCTAGGATCAAATACATTTCAAGATAACTTTTTAGTGGAATTGTCTTCAAAATGTGATGAGAGCTTTTTAAACTATTTTAGCAAATCTGAATAATATCGCCAGTCCTTTTACACACATAAGGCCCCGTAGTGTGCACTCAAAGATGGTTTGAAAGGGAGATATGTAAATACGAATGTTAGAGGGAGCGCGCTAATATTTAGAAAAAAAACGATAATAATTAAGCGAAAATCGTAATTTTTTTTTAATAAAACACGACTCGTTTGAAATAGAGCAAAAATGCTTTAGTTGCATTTAAAGATACACTGTGATTTTTACAGCGCCCTTGATGTGTTTTTGCACAAAAACGGCGCTATACAAGTCATCTAAGTATTATTATTATTATTTTCATATGTATAACATATTAAATAACAGAATAAAACGTGTTTTAAATAATTTCCGGATATTATTTTTGCAATTTTTTTCTATGTAGGGAATTTCATATAATAATAATCTTAAAAAATAACATATATTTTTTTTATAACTTAAAAACTTAAAGAGTTAACGAGAAACTTGTTATAAATCGGTAGAAATTGGGTATCCGGGGGATTAACATATAAGAGAAGACATCATATTTCCTGTTCCACTGTTTACAAATAGATCAGTAAGACAAAAATTTTAGGTATCTATTTACATAGAGAAAAATGAGTATTGCTAATCCAGTAAAAACGGGATTGCAGGCCGTTTCCTGATAAACTATTTGTAAATTTCTAACATATCTAACGTGTACCCGACATTACTCGACTTTTCTCTACTCGACCTTCCGGAAGAAATTTTCTAAATGACAGTGAAAACACTATCAAAATCCGTTGCGTACTTTAGAAGAACTAAGCGCACAGACAGACAGACGCAGAAAGCGACTTTGTTTTATACTATTTTAATTTCAATAGAATCTAAATGAAGGATTTATTTAATTATTATTGATAGTATTTACCTGATATTTGGTGCAATCTGACTTCAAATAATACAAGTTAGCAAAAAGCTTGTAAAATTATCACTTTTCAAAATGTATTATTTTTATTTTAGATGTCAATTTTGAAACAACGACCGACAACTCTCAGCAGGAATCACGGAATACAGCCCGCGATGAGTATTCCAGTTAATTTATTAAAAATGACTGCATTATTAACACCTTATCACCAAGATAGTAATTTCTAAGAGATAAACTTCCAATTCCGGTGACTCATGTCAAGTATGAAAGCCTTTCAATGACTTCAACGCATTTTTCCTGTTTTGCCATTTTCTTATTAGATCTATTTGAATTTCACTATTGTTTTCGGCAATGAATTAATGTAAATCTTGGAAACGAAATATTAACCCACTTCCCGACATCCGATGGAGCTGAAACTCGACAGATAGACTCTATTAAAAACCCATTGTATGTATGTATGTATGTATTGCCATTCGCAATAAAATCAAACGATATTCCACAAAATTTTGACATAATTATACACGACAACTTAAAGGAACATAATACAAATCACTGTACAATAAATTGTTCCACACTACAAATTCCAAATAAAATTAAATACTTAGGAATAATAATGGACAAAAACCTTAACTGGAAAGATCAAATTAACCTTACCATTAACAAAATAAGGAAATTAATTTATATTTTTCTGAAACTGCGTAACTTTCTATCATTGGAAAATTTAACTTCAGTCTACTACGCATTAGTACAATCGAATCTCCAATACGGTGTAACCAGTTGGGGATCCGCATACAAAACTAATCTCCTACCTAGTTGGATAACCGAGAGATTATCCAACTCAACTTATATTTGAAGAATTTAAAGTACTAAAATTTAATGATCTTATCCGAAAAAACATAATAATTCAAATAATAAAAGAAAAACAAAATCACAGTTTTTCAACTGAAAGACGTACTCGTCAAAAACATATACAGGGTGTATCGGCACTAACCCGACCACAGACATAGGAATTAATAGACGAGAAGATAAAGGCGAGGGGTAAAATCAACTGTTGAAGAACGAAGGGAGTGAAGATGACTGTGATTCGTCAGTAAATCAATCTGACAGTAAATAGGCATCTCGCATTATAATATCACCATTTACTTCTTAAAAGTAAAATCTGCTTTGAATGAATAGACATTTTTACATGGGAGCGCAAATTACTCGCCACGTTATGAACAAATTTGCGAAGTCCAAATTCGGCAAAGTAAATTTCTTCTGTTTGCAGAGTCGTAGTTAGTTTCAGAGTATTTAGTTAAGACCCTTTTACGAATGTTCATAATTTACTTACCCCAGTAAACAGCGACAAGCACACTTGACAACGGCTATATTATTACTCTAAGCAACGGCCACATTCGAACAATGATCTAGGGTTGTCACAACCGCTTTTTTTCCTATTAATAATAAAATAATGTAATTATCACTTTTAATTAAAATTAATTTACGCGAATTATTTCAAACATTATTTCATCACAATAATACGTAGCATTTACATTATTATTTGCTCCTTGTTTTTGTAAATACTCTCAGTATCGCCCCAACTACTTGAAATGGCTTTAGGCGTGTTCAGTGACCAGATTTACATAGCTAGGTACTTCTCACCACCACATAGCCAGGTGTGGGGTATTATTTGGGAGTATTTTGTCGATGAAGGTGCTTTTTATTTATTTTTTGGGTATAATATTTGCTTGATTGAAATTCAAACAATAAAATACCTTGGGATAATTATTGATCAAAACTTAAATTGGAACTCCCAAATAGAAAATGTGAGCAACAAATTAAAAAAACTAACCTATTTCTTCAAAACAATAAGAAACATTTTAGATAAAGAACAATTAATTCAAATCTACTACGCATTAGCCCAATCTCAACTACAATATGGTCTTATCGGATGGGGTAGCTCATGCGATTCCACTATAAAACCAGTCCTCATAACACAAAAGGCAATTCTAAAAATAATACTTAGGATCCCCATCAGAACTCCTACCGACTATGTTTTTAAAACCCTGAATGTAATGACACCAAAACAATTATACGCAAAAGATATACTAATTTACGCATTCAAAAACCAGGACAACTTTACACAGACAAACTCAGACAGACTCACAAGATCCACATTACAACACATGTTACACCAACCTACAACTAAAACAACTTTTGGACAAAGAAATATGCAGTATTATTCTATAAAATTATTTAATGTCCTCCCTTTTGAAATAAAAAACATTAAAAAAATAACTGACTTCAAAAGAAACATTAAGAAATGGATTATGGATAAGGGAAGGAAGAACATAGATATAATTTTGCAACCCAACAAAGACTAAAGCTCGTATTATGTCTTATTTTTTCTCTAAATATTGTTTTTTAATTTTCTATGTAGTATTTTAACATATGTACTTATACTATTTCAAACATATAACCATGTACAATGTGACCTTAGAACGGGGTACCCCAGTAAGGACACATTATCTTATATAAAAAATTGTTAAATAAATAAATAAAAAAAAAAAAATAAAAAAAAAAATAAAAAAAAAAAAAAATAAAATAAAAATAAACATTTTTTTAGGTACATTTAAGCATCATAATATGTCTGCAAGAAATTAGTAAAACAGTATTATATACACCGACATAATAACAGTATTCTAAGACTATGCATAATATTATTAAAAAATATACGAGTTATACATATAAATTATGTATATTTAAATATATACGGACAATGGAAGAAATCAAAAGAAAAAGACAAAAGGGTTAATAATTAAAGTATATTTGTGAGAACAGCATCCAATAAACAACTTACAGGGGTTTAAATAATGTACAAAAATAAAAGCACAGTTTAAGAGAAAACAACATGTACAATAGTTATATTATCGATGCTAGATAAATAATAACAGCTGAATAAAAATATATTTTAAAGATGAACCAACATAGAAAGAAGGTATTAATCTGTTGACTGTGATGACGCCCGTGTCCGTGAGAAAAATTACAAATCATAGATGTGAAGGTCTCCGTAGTCGAGGGGTAACGCTCTCAACTAGCAAGCGGGAAGTTTCGGGTTCGAAACCCAGCGTGCAAATAAAATTTTTATTTGATTAATTTGAATTATTTCACGATTTACTAATTTAAAATAATTTAAAGGATGTTTGCGGCACGTTCTAAAGTGGAAGATAATATATTCCAACGCCGTCAAAGAAGCTGCGTTTATCAAATAAAAAATATTTCCTAAAGAAATATTTAGCGCAAGCGATTCTGGCCGTATTATTCATACAGTTCCTTTGTAAACACTTCAATTAAAAACAAAAAACATGTTTTTCTATCACACATCGCCACTCGGTATAACCTAGCGCATTACGTGATATGCACTCCTTCTCGTTCCAGCAGTACCGTACATACGAAACAACGCGCGTACCTAACACGTGGTCCGTTGCGACGTGTGATAGTATGATCCAAAGATAATATATGATCGGTGGCGACGTACGATAGAAAAATATAATATTTTTAATTTTAATAGATAAAAATATCATCGGCCAGCAAAATGACACATACATTTTTCATTCCAAACATGCTCACTGTATCTACATTTTACTTCCAAACATACCAATTTTTCGTTTTATCCTATATTAAGTGTTGTTTATGAATTGTGTAAAATTATTATTATTCATAACTATTAGTAATAACGCCATTAAAGTGGAATAAATTTAAAAATGATTGGTTTATTATCCTTTATTAATACGACGGAGTTCCAACAAGAAATAACACATGAAAAAATAGACGTTCCAAATGATACTATTATACAGGGTGTATCGGCAAGTACCCGACAAACTTTAACCAGCTATTTATTGCTCAGCACATTTGGAGTAAAAAATATTATGGGCGCTTTGCTGTCCGGTAACATTTTTTTTCCATTAAAAACAAAAAATAAATAAAAAATCCACACTCCGTCACTGTCATTTGCCTTGTTTCTCGCGTTCAACAGCTGTTATTAGCAAGTGCGTCAAAAAGTGTCCTCGCTCTTTCGTACACACTAAATAATAAAAGTTAAAAATGAGACGAATGGTGCTGTGCCATTTCGTTGTGATTGTAAAAGCGCGCCAACGTAGGTACATAGTACATTATTCAACGAAACTCGAACAAAATATTGCCAGACGGGTTTTCAAACTTAGACAAAGGATAAAACATTGGTGACATGTGGTGAAAATATGAATAGTAAATTTTTTATTAAAAAAAAAATGTTACCGGACAGCAAAGTGCCCATAACATTTTTTACTCCATATGTGCTAAGGAATAGCTGGTTAAAGTTTGTCGGGTACGTGCCGATACAACCTGTATATATTTATATATATCTACTATACTATTATATATTTTATATTATTTAAAATATTTAGTTAGCAACTGCTTGTATCAACCAAGAAAACTTTTCAAATTATTTATAAAGAGCAATAATTAAGTAAAAGTCAATACACTATACTCGGTCCAATATTAGAACAACCCGTGGACGCGCATGTCTCCGCCCCTTCGCCCCACTCCTAAAAGGACGAGCGTTAACACATTTAGACCCACTTTTTTAACAAATTAATTATTTAATTTATTTTCCTACCGATAAATAAAATAAAAAATTAAAACATTTTAATACATTCAAATAATGATGATGATAGTATTACAATACATATTGTACTTTATTAGGCCTCAGATTTATCAAATCGGCTAAGAAATCAATCCAAAGTTGAAAATAAAAAAATGCAATTAAAAAAAAAAAATTTCATCAGATGATTTATTTGAAATTTAAAAAGCTAACGAATTATCATTATTGTCCTCGAGTTCATCAACAATGTGATCGATATTCCAAAATTGTTTTTTGATAACAACAATATGTCGAACAAAGTAACTCCAATGTTCCGGTGTAACTTTTTCCATACCTTCTTGAATGAGTCGTCTTACGTCACTTATTTTGAAGGAGGTATTGTTAACTTTGACCGGTTCTTGTATACCGCAATAACGTATATTTGATGGTATGTAGCCCAATACCCGTTTGCTCAGAAATTAAGTGAATGGCACATGTTTGTGAGATATCAGGGTCACCAGATAAAATATTTTCATACATATTTATTATCATTGTCCGTTGAGGTTTGTGCACCACCTATAAACATAAAAAAACCGATCAACACCAGCATTCACAAATTTTATACATATATTACCTATCTATATCCTTGAATTATAAAAATGCATTGTTGTAAATCGAATAGTCATACAAATAACACATAAATAATGTTTACCTGTCCTTTTTTGTTTTTCGTAATTGGTGATAATGAATTCGGACATATCGGCTGAACATCCATTTTATAGCAGGGTCTGAATGGGTTAATTTCTCTAAGCGCGGGCACTAACTAACGACTAACGAATTGTCAGCGAAGATTGCCGGAGATAGCCGAGCGATGGCGAAGGAAAGGAGCGGGGGGGTGGTATGCGCAGAACGAACCTAATTTGGTACTCCAACAGGTCGTTCTTATCGTGGACAGAGAATAGACAAAACAAGAATCGCATTTAATAAATCTGCCTATTTCTGACTGTCCTAAAACAGGTTTATCTCCTAGTTGGACAGCCAAAGATCACTGTAATATGTAATGTTTTTTTTTTTTAATTAATAAAAAAAAATATATATATATATATATACATATTTTATCAAAACGCAAAAGGCGAAGGCACATCCCTGATTCTTGTGGACACGGCTTTGTTGTTCGCGTCCATCGCGTGATAGTATATGTTTCTAAAACTGATCTATATTATACGATGTGATAAGCTTAAAACAAATTAAAATAATGCTTACCTATGGAATGTAATACGACAATTGGGTTTATTCTCTTTTTCACTTCTATTTTTACAAGTTTTCATAGCGCAACCGACCATTTTGCCGCGTTATTTCGTAAAACGAACTCGACCGTAGCTCGACGCTAGTTCGAACAAGAATGATGACGTCACATTCTTTTGATTCATGGGAAGCCATACGCGAGCCCAGCCGGCTCAATGGAACCGGTATGGGGAGTGGGGATAATACGCTTTTAATCACTTAGGGCAGGTCTACTAATATTCATATGTCTATGAACCCGACAAACTTTAACCAGCTATTCCTTAGCACATTTGGAGTAAAAAATGTTATGGGCACTTTGCTGTCCGGTAGCATTTTTTTTCAATTAAAAACAAAAAAAATTAAAATTTCCACACTACATCACTGTCATTGGCATTGCGTTTCGTGTTCAACAGCTGTTATAAGCAAGTATGTCGAAGATCGTCTTCGCTCTTTCGCACACACTAAATAATAATAGTTAAAAATGAGACGAATGGTGCCGTGCCATTTCGTTGTGATTGTAGAAGTGCGCCAATATAGGTACACACGTGCATTATTCAACGGAATTCGAGTAAAATTTGCCAGATGGGTTTTAAAACTTTGACAAAGGATAAAACAGTGGTGACATGTGGTGAAAATATGAATAATAAATTTTTTATTAAAAAAAAAACGTTACCGAACAGCAAAGTGCACATAAGATTTTTTACTCCAAATATGCTAAGTAATAGCTGGTTAAAGTTTGTCGGGTACGTGCCGATACACCCTGTATTTCCAATACAAAAATGTAACACCTCATCTGCACAACATCATTACACATTTCTAGGCAAAAAATACTTTAATAACCTACCTGATAATATCAAAAAAATCGAAGACGACAAAACCCTACTCAAAGCGATCAAAGAACATTTCGATGTAAAAAAATCAAAATAACGAAATTCGTCAATTAAATAATATAACGTTATAAATCGTTAAATTGTACATTGTTGATATACATTTATATTTTTAATGTTCTTAACTCCTTAAATTATTAATAAGAATACTTACATAAATAATGTTCATCTCAATACTCAGCATCTCTTTTAAACACAAGCGTCTGCTTCCATAAAAGAGTAACATCAAAAAAAAAATTAAAAAATTGTGAAAACTAATTTTTATATATCATTATTGTTAGCAAATATTATTATACCTTGTAAACTGTTTAATTACTAAACAAAAAAATTAATGTACGTGCAGGACATATATAAGCATTTCTCGGAAATTGGATGGCATTACAGCAGTTAATGATGTAGGAAAGACATAGAAAATAGAACAAGACATAGTTAAATAAAAATCGAAGTCAATTAGTGTCCCCATATAAACAAAATTCGGATAGGCATATCCGAGACACTATCTAGGTTACAAATATATTCGTGTAGATTTTTGTAAAAATGCAAATATAGCGGCTAAAAATAGATAGTGGTAATTCTTAAGTTTAGTTAATATACGAGATCGACAAAAATTACAGAAAATAATCAGGTCTCAATAGCTTAGTGGTTAAGGCGTTATCTCGGTAAGACAGAGTTATATGTTTATAAAACTATTAGCACACACGAAGATGTGAGCTAACTTAAGATTAATAAATAATAAAAAATAAGAGATCCCGAGTTCGTTCCTTAATTGCAACCGTTATCTTATACGTTACTTGCAATCGTTACTGGAGCGGAAATTAACCCTCTTCCCGACATTAGATCAAGCTGAAACTCGGCAGGTAGGCTCGTTGTCGATGACATTGCATTCTATCAACTTTTTGTGGCAATCACGAACACATGTATGTTCATTTCTCTAAAATCGGACCATATTACAGCAGTTAAAATACGAAATAAACGTCGGTCCCACCCGTTCGGCATTTGGCGAGGTTCACAGTTGTCGAATCCAGTCCCTGGGTAGAAAGGTTCAGTCCTCATTCAAACCATTTTTTTCAATATTAAAAGACATTTAAAATCAATCGGGAATTGATTGTAAATGGTTGAATTTAAGGGTGTTTTTCAAAATTGGAACTGATTGCGTGAAGAACGTATCTACCTATAATATAATTTTTTTGGCGTTAAATCTTGACAAGTAAAGTAAAACAACATCAAACCTACAATAAAATATGAATTACCAATTTTCAGGCTTTTACAGTAACACCACCGTTACGTTAAGTTTAAAAAATAATGTAATTAACTTTGACAGCAGTAGTTAAACTACCTTGACAACAGCCAAAAATGGGGCTTTATAAGTTATCTCAGTATTTATAATTATTAGTTTAAAAAAATGAGTCGTCTTGATGGATCTGGACTTATAAAATGAACTAATCCTGAGGCACTTGGTGTGATTCCAGCATTATTTCCGTCATATCGCTAAGCCCAGCCGCTAATCAGAATGAACTTGGCCGACAGACTGAATCAATAAAATATAGGCTCGAGAGGTGACGCATCCCATACTGTGCGATACTGTAGCAGACTGTAGCTCAACTCAAACTATTACATTTTACTCTGAAAACATTCGAGTCTGCGGAACTTACGAGAATAATACGAGAATATTGCAAGATTTTAGCGTCATATGAAATCATAGAAACATGTGAAATATCTGTTTCTGAAACGTCTGTACAAACATTTATCGTATTTGAATCATTTCGACAAGTAGGTACTTTAAATATCATTTTTGGAAACATTTGCACACTTCAAATATCTGTTTCAGAACCATTTTTATAGCTAGAAATACCTATGTCTGAAACGTTTGCACACTGCTAATATCTGTTTTGTACCTGTTTTAAAACTAAAAATACCTATTTCTGATACATTTGCACACTTCAAATATCTGTTTCAGAACCATTTTTATAACTAGAAATACCAATTTCTGAAACGTTTGCACACTTCAAATATCTGTTTCAGAACCATTTATATAACTAGAAATACCTATTTCTGAAACATTTGCACACTACAAATATCTGTTTCAGAACCATTTTTATAACAAGAAATACCTATTTCTGAAACGTTTGCACACTTCAAATATCTGTTTCAGAAACATTTTTATAACTAGAAATACCTATTTCTGAAACATTTGCACACTACAAATATCTGTTTCAGAACCATTTTTATAACTAGAAATACCTATTTCTGAAACATTTGCACCCTTCAAATATCTGTTTCAGAACCATTTTTATAGCTAGAAATACCTATTTCCGATACATTTGCACACTTCAAATATCTGTTTCAGAACCATTTTTATAACTAGAAATACCTATTTCTGAAACATTTGCACCCTTCAAATATCTGTTTCAGAACCATTTTTATAGCTAGAAATACCTATTTCCGATACATTTGCACACTTCAAATATCTGTTTTTGAAACTTTTTATAACTAGAAATACCTATTTCTGAAACTCTTTTTTTGTTTACATAAGTACCTGAAATAATGTCTGTTACTGAAACATTTGTACTAGCCATTCGTCCCTTTCCTTCTCACTAGTCTTGTATGAAAACAAAAAAAGACAAGATACGAAGACGAAGAAGAACGATGACGTCACGTACGACCTCAAATACCTGTTTCTGAAATATTCGAATGCCCATTTGAAACAATATAATATATTTATGAAATATTTGTTTGAAATAGGCATATTTTTGAATTTTTTTAATAATTGAATAATGTTTTTTTAGGCGTGACAAATATCTCCATCGGAAAGTATCAGAAACAATTACTTGGAACATCGATCGATTATTAAAATAATATATATATCGAAAGCCCATCGCTACCTGTAATACCAATGAAGTACAAGTAACTACCACCCCAACTGTCAATACTATAATCGGATCAGATTGATCTAATGAACAAATACTTATTTATTCTGCTTCCATTAGTACGTACTTGTAATATTTATTTATCAATTTAACCTACTTCTAATAATCAATTTTGTTTACTTTCAGGTGCCTGCCCATGTTGAAATCAAATATATTTATCTAATATATCCACTTTACGGAAATAATGTATTTAATCTACTCTGGAGAACAAATCCACGAGGAGAAACATGAGTATCACTAATTTATTAAGAATCTCTTCAAATTATTGATATTCCGGTTAAAACGTGATTGCTGGCCATTAACAAATAAATTAATAGGTTTCCTGACAAACTTTTAGTAAAATACTATACAGGGTGTATCGGCACGTACCCGACAAACTTCTATTCCTTAGCACATTTGGAGTAAAAAATGTTATGGGCACTTTGCTGTACGGTAACATTTTTTTTTAATAAAAAAAATACTATTCATATTTTCACCACATGTCACCAATGTTTTATCCTTTGTCAAAGTTTGAAAACCCATCTGGCAATATTTTGTTGAGTTTCGTTGAATATTGTACTACGTACCTGCGGCGCGCTTTTAGCGGGTATAAATAAAATAAAAAAAACGAAATGGCATGGCACCAAAGAGTATGGATACTAGAGAGACAGCCGCGCGCTCCAAGTGTGAATTTTGTGGAATTTTACGGAGACGGCTGACATTAGCTTTTACACCTCGGTCGCGTATTGAGCTCCTAGTAAAACGTTGATAAAACATAGAAAAATGGTCAACTGCGCCGTAAAATTGTGTAAAAGCAATTCTGTGAAGAAAATTAAGAAGAAAGACGGCCTTACCTTTCACATATAAGTATTTAAACACCGCTCAATTAGACATTTTATAGTTATTTTTTTGACGAGTTCATTTCAACCGCCATCACGCCAGCACGACATTTCGGAATCACGCGGCGGACGAATGTCAATGGGCCGAATCAGTCAACTTATTTTATAATAATTAAAAATTACCAACAAACCTTTATTTTATATTAATTATTACACACGTTTATAATGATTTGTCTTGTAGGGTGACCTGATAAATCAACACATCGACGATTCAACACGAATTTTAAAAGTGGTATAAAGTCATGGAAAGTGATGAAACAAAAACTTTATTAACTGGGTTAAGTAGGTTAGGTTAGGTTTTTTTTTCCTTCGTTTTTAATGACTTTATAATGTACTTTTAAAATGTGTGTTGAATTGTCGATGTGTTGATCAGGGAACCGCCTGTATTTATATATACCTAGGTCGTACTTTAAATCCTAGTTTTGTGAACAATCGCGCATGTGCGCGCGTCGGTACGACGAGATGTGTGTCACTATTTTAGGTTTTCGATAAATAACTCTTAAAAGTTCACTTGTATCACATTTTATTTTTTTCCGGTGTAGATAAATATTCTAAGATATTCCGTGTTTTTTTATCGTATTTTTGGAACCATGGCTTGATGTTTATATTTATTCATTTTGTATCATGCCTATAAATTTTGTTTATAACATAATATTTTATTAATTATTTAAAATTGTTATTCATGTCTCCTGTACTTATCTTTAATTTGATTTTTTTTTCTTCTTTTTTTTGTTATCACTATCAAACTGTTGAGTTTTTTTCTTATATTATTTACGACCACTCCTTTTCTTAAAGTCGAGCACCAGCTTCCATAGGGAAATAATAATGCACAAAATTGTACTATGCAAATCTGTTGATTAAATAAAATAATACTACCTAACTCTATATTATCAAGTTATTCGTAATCCGGAAATTTTTGTCTTTCTTTGAAAATAAATCTTTACATATGTATATATAAGAAATCTCGTGTCATGGTGTTTGTGGTCGCAATCCTCCGAAACGGCTCGACCGATTTTTATGAAATTTTGTATGTATATTTTTTAGGTATGAGAATAGGTCGTAAAGTATATTTCTTACCAATAGGTGATTATGTGTCCCTCCGGGTCAGCTAGTATATATATAGTTGATACACTGTAACACTGTAAAGTTATTTAATTTGACTTTTATGTCGTTTTTAGTGTTTTTATTAGAGTTTTTTCATCGAACTCTTTCAGCCAGATTTTTATTTTTGATTTGTATTCATGAAACTTTTCAAATATTTTTTTTTATCTGGAGGAAGGATATTGTCAATTTTTTGTTACAAATTAAATTAAGTTTTTTCATCGCAATATGGGTTTATAACTTGCAATATTTTCTGTCTTTTTGATTCGTCTAATGTGATGGATAAGTTTTAAGTTTTTTCTTATATTATTAACGACAACTCCTTTCCTAAAAGTCAAGCACCAATTTACATTAGAAAAGAATATAATAATGCACAAAATTGTACTCTGCAAATCTGTTGATTATTTAAAATAATTCTACCTAATACAAAAAAAAAATCTATTCAAACTGATGAATTGCGCAACATTAGCACCAAGGAATGGCGCTGCGAGTTTCAACAAGATCATAACATTAGTTTTTCACCCAATTGCACTTGCTATACATTCCCTGAAGATTGATACCGATTTATTTGGACGCGCACTACACGATTCGATCATAATCTTGATTTGGCAAAAAAAGAGTTACGTGAAATCAGATTTAGGTAATTAACAATAACATGTATGGTACAATAAATAAATAAACAATATGTATGTCTTTTTTTACTTCCCTTTCTGCACGAGTATATTTTATATTTTTACCACCATTCTTTGTTTGGCAAATAATGCGTAATGCGCTGTATGCCTAAAATGTGATAAAAAATTAAGGATGTTTTTTTTAATAAAAAATAAATAAAATAATGTGCAGCCCGTTCACAGTTCGGCCCTTAACTCTGACCCACGGCCCCCTCCGCGCTCGCTTACCGCTCTTCCCCGTCTCTATCCCCTCCCACAAGGGCGTTGACAATTATGGGAGCTTCATTGGTTTTGCGTATTATTTAATACATCTCGACAAATTATGCCGCTTCCATTGATCCTAGTTCCATGCATGGCACCATTCGTCTCATTTTTAACTATTATTATTTAGTGTGTACGAAAGAGCGAGGACACTTTTTGACACACTTGCTAATAACAGCTGTTGAACACGAGGAACAATTCCAATGACAGTGACGGAGTGTGGATTTTTCATTTATTTTTTGTTTTTAATTGAAAAAAAATGTTACCGGACAGCAAAGTGCCCATAACATTTTTTACCCCAAATGTGCTAAGGAATAGCTGGTTAAAGTTTTTCGGGTACGTGCCGATACACCCTGTATAATGTTATTGCGATGTCGGAAAACGTGTTCATAAAAATTCTTTTTTTTTTGCATTTCGTCATTGTATATTATCAGGACAAAAGCAGGTGCAGTGAACACGTGTTACGATATATTATGAATGTACTAAAATTTTATGAGGAAACGGGCAGCGTCCCGTTTTTAACATGATTTTAATAAGTCAGCCATACTCATTTTTCTCCGTGTAGTAGTTGAGAAAATCACAAATATTGGAATTTGGTAAATTTAAAAAAATAAAATAAAGAATTTCGATTTTTGAAAATGTTTGATCGATTTCAGCCAAAGTGAGGGACAAATGAGCTTACTTGCGGCCTCAGTCACGCCCACAGAACACTTATTTTGATTTATCTCGTCAGTCGAGGGGTCCTCGACTTCTTCAATTCGACCAAAAACATAAATATTAATGTATATTACATTAATCGTTCACTTAACGGCTTTATTTATCGCTCCGTTGACAGTTTTATTGGAACGGTTGGATTATTTTAGCAAAAGTTTTGAGGTTGGTTGTTAAGACGAGACAATACCCTAAAAGAAAGTCTGCATCTTAACGACGTAAGTGAAGAAAAATTAGTGACATACTTTTTGGACGCGAGGTCTACTGTTCACATAACTTTACCGTTTACCGTGGTCGAGGGGTAAGATCCCGGCGTAAACAAGTTAATTTTACTTGATTAATTTGTATTATTTCAAAAATTACTCATTACAAATAATATATAGTATTTTTGTGGTACGTTCCAGAGTGACAGATATCCTCAGTTCGCCCTGGTGTAAAACCACCATTCAGAATTGAAACGTGGCTTGAAATGGCTCTGGCCGTGTTTGGTGACCAAATCTGAATATGCAGAGACTTCCCACCTTTCTCTTCCATATCTCCTTCTCCTCCCCACTACCTTCAGCCTCACAACATACCCTAACTGGGGAAGCCATAGTCTCACTGGCCCCAGACGATTAGGAACATTTGGAACTCTTGTGCGGTTTCACATTAAAAAAATAATAATAAAGGTTGTCCTAGAATAGGTTAGGTTGGGATCGTATAGGTTAGGTTGTGTCACTACAGGTTAGGTTAGATTGTGTCGGAATAGATTAGGTTGGGTTGGGTCATTATAGGTTAGGTTGGGTTAATATAGGTAGTGTTAGATGAGGTTAGTTAGGTTGGATTATTAATTATTACCTAGATTTGGTTAAGTTTTGTAGGGTGTTTGTCCTAGTATAGGTTAGGTTGGGTTCGTATATGTTAGGTTAGCACCTAGGATAGGTTAGGTTAGATTGTGTCAGAATAAGTTAAGTCAGTATAGGTTAGGTTAGGTTGGTTTAGTGCCTAGGTTAGGTTAGGTTTGCAGTGTGTTTGGTCTTTTCTTCGACGTCCTGTTTAGTCATGTTTCCGATGATGTGCGTGTGTGTGACCTTCTTGGCCGCATGTCGTGTCCTTGGGCGTTGGTTGGTTGGTTGGTTGCTTGCACTAATCACTAATAATGCACTCCGAATGCACACCACTATTTCGGGAACAGACGCCGACGGACGGGACATTCACACTTCAAAATGGGAAGTCATGGCTGCGTCGGGACAGAGATTCTCAAACTGTGACACTTGTATTATTATGTTTTATTAGGGTGGTGTGTGGAGTCTTTTGAAAGAAAATAAGGAGAGAATGTTCTGGGAAGGAGAATGGTATGAGGGGTGTGTAGGAATATGGGGTCAATGTTTCTAGGAGTGACCATCCATAGGTCGAGAGAGTCCGGCTAGAATGGTCAAAGGGTCTCCCACAACCGGGCTCTCCCGATCTGGCACGCCACGAGGCACCCCATGAGCCCGGGCACCCCTGTTAAGTCGTCAGTTGTATCGTGGCCATAAATGGTTCCCGGGGCGGTGGTACGCATTAATTTCAATCACAAGAGGCAAGAGCCGTGATCTACACCGATTTAAAAATGATATCGCCAGTTCAAGTAAGACCTTTGAACTGGCCTATGCCCCAAAAATTAAGTTTTATGACTAATTTATTACAACAACTGAAGAAAAAATATTGCTTGATTACTATTTATCAATGTTGATTCACTTTCATGTTCCTACCATTAGATTAATGTTTCCTAGTATGTATTATTACAATACCGTTATAAATAGATTACTCACCATTGGTAACTCTTATGCTTTGTTAGCTGATGTTTTTAATATTTATTGAAGTATAAAGCGGTACTAATTAAACACTTTAGCAGTGTGTACTTTAACGAATTCGATGAAAAACAGGTTTTATGTTTATATTTCTTATTTATCGCTTTCATTATCTTTGGCACTAAGGTATATTCTTTTTTTCTGTTATTTAACTTAATTTTTTTCTTTTCTTTCTTTATTGTACTATGGCTGTCAATAAGTATCATGTTTGTAAATGGTACTTGTGCCGTTAATCTACATACATATATAAAAATAATGTTTTTTTGTTTGTATATGCTGCCCTGATGATGGACACTGCAATGCTGTCCGAAACGTTGGCTAAAGAAGGAGTTAGCGCAACACGGCATAACACCCCAAAAACAAATAACAAAAATACTTTTGGCCGTGAAAATCTTAAATCATATTCAAAAACACATGATTTTGCATTACTACGTATGGCATCGCCTTAACAAATTATTATAAGCAATAATTACTAGCCTAAAATACAAATATAAATTGAACGAATCTTCCGAGAAAAAATAATTGCCGCCGACGGGAATTGAACTCGCACCTTCTGATTGTTGGTCAGGTAAGATTTTTTCAATTTATATTTGTGTTTCAGGCTAATAACCATTGCTTATGATAAATTGTTATCCTTAGTGCTTTGCATATAACCTTGTCATCTAAACGGGGACCCTAGTAAACATATGACGTAAACATGTAAGCAACTTCGGGTACATGTGAGCTAGTTCTAAATTAATTAAATTGAAAAATTATTGAGATTTTACTTTGGCACACAGAGACACTGCCATTTATTCTCCATTGCTACAAGTAAAGTATCGAAAAGCGTAGTTTCTTATAATAATAATAACATGGAATTTATATAGCGCAGTTTAGTGTCATTTCACTTCAAGTGCGCTTAATAATAACAAACTTAAAAACGGTAACTTAGTATTAGTGGACATGTTCTTAAAATTATTCCTACAGTGTGCCTTACCCAATACAGATCTAATATTAGAACACTAAATATACTGTTTATACAAAGTGATGAAAAAACTTAGAAAAACAATAACAGCAGGACAGGACAAAACAAAAACATTAAAACTAAAACGTAATATAAAACAGGAGGCAGTTTGTGCTCAGAAATGAGAATCTTTTGAGCAGATATTTAAAAAGGTACAATAAGGAGACAACCGAAACCAAACAATTACCGGAAAATTTAGAATATGGCTTATTATAAAATATCGAAAAGAAGTTAAGATTTATGAATGGTAAGATTATTTAAATAAATTTGTTTTTAAGGCCCGTTAAAATTCAGCCAAATTCTGGAGATTAGTAAGAGCTGAGGGAAGTCTATTCCAGATGAGCGGTCCTGTTACACGAAAACGCTTCGATTTGACGTAGAAAGTTCGATTAGACGATTACTAACATCTAGATCTGCTATCAATCGCAGATTCATGAATATGATGTTCCATTTGGATACTATTCCCGTGAATGGTTGAACACAGATGGCGTGATCGACAAATCTCCGACTCTTACTTTTCCCAGCGAGCTTTCGCGAACGGGAAGTAAAAACGCTATATTCATTCAATTTACATAAAACTGCTTACAGGGTCTGTAAACTGTACAAATGGAGCACGCGATGCAAACATCGCATCACTATTAATAATTGTGCTTTACTGTTAAAGATGCAGACTTACGATGAATGTTAGACTAATAGTTGCACGGAGATAAAGATGCAGACTTACTATGAATGTTAGACTAATAGTTGCACGGAGATAAAGATGCTTACTATGAACTTTAGACTAATAGCTGCACGGAGATAAAGATGCAGACTTACTATGAACGTTAGACTAATAGCTGCACAGAGATAAAGATGCAGACTTACTATGAATGTTAGACTAATAGTTGCACGGAGATAAAGATGCAGACTTACTATGAATGTTAGACTAATAGTTGCACGGAGATAAAGATGCAGACTTACTATGAATGTTAGACTAATAGTTGCACGGAGATAAAGATGCAGACTTACTATGAATGTTAGACTAATAGTTGCACGGAGATAAACGCAATGCCAATTTAATAAGAATTCTCTTCAAACTTATTTATATATAATATACGCATACGTCCATATGGAATTTTACAAACATGTTCATAATAATTCAACGGAACAGTAATAAAAAGTTAAATTTTCTATAAAAGTATTATACTAACCTTAATTGTAATTATTACTGAGATATGCCATTATAGCCTTCTTGTAACTATATTCCGTGCAGTTGAACACATCTCCATTTTCTGCGAAATTATTGCCAACTGCATGCAATGTAGGTACAAGTGAGTATCCAAATGGCTCAGTCCTGATATTATTATTGCAATTAAAAAGAATTTCTGATAGAGTAGTTTTATTTTATCTTAATCCATTCACAATTTTAAAAAGATAAGTCAAATTATTGGTAATTCCGGTTAAAATGCCATGCATTACGAATGAATTAACAGGAAGTTGCCGACTAACAAATTTAAGGACGCCAATTTGAAGAATTTCCCGATAAACTTTTAGTAAATTACGAATCACGACGTCGAAACACGTATCATGCCATATCATCTTCCTGATAATTCCACGGTAAATAACTCACATTTTATTCCCTTTCATGATATTTTACTAGTATATTGATGTAGGATTTAGATCGGAATGATGAAATACCGGTAGAACGAGGATAACCTCCGTGGTCGAGGGGTAAGGTAAATGGCAAGCCGGAGATCGCGGGTTCAAATCCCGGTGTGCACAATTTTTATTTTATTTGATTAATTTGTGTTATATCACATAGTATATTTGCGGCACGTTCCAGAGAAGAAGATATTCACAGTATCGTAATGGTATAATACTGAATTATAACGTTGCTTGGAATGGCTTTAGCCGTGTTTGTTGACCAGATAGAATAACCAGATTATTCCTCGCATTTATTCCTCTTCCAATCTCCTTCTTCTCCCCACTACTTTCAGCCTCACAACATACCCAATTAAAGATGCCGTAGTCTAACTGCATCCAGACGATTGGAAGCAGTTGAGACTTTTGTGCGTTATTTACATTTTTTTATTCTTTTTATTATTTGGTACAATATTTTTTACATTTTAAGTTTTCCAGTAATGTAGGCCTCACTGGGTGGCTTGCCCGTGCTGAGGCCTTCATTTTATAATATGAAAATATAATCTACATAATACATCTAAAGAGAAAATAATACATTTAAAATTAAAAATACATAAGACATAATAATATATTTAAAATTAAAAAATAATACATTGAAAATAATCTTGTGTGTTTGTGAGTGATGTGTGTTTATATTGGTTTTGTGTGTTACGTGTAGGTTTTATTTTTATTTTATGCTATGACATTTTGGTAATATTGTCTTTTTTGTTCTTTAATCCATTTTGTAATTTTGTTTGTGAATTTATTTTTATTTTCCTCAATTTTAATTTCAAGTTTTACACTGTTGAAAGCTTTTATTGCATGGTATTGGTAGTGTCTTTGTCCAAAGCTTGAATTTACTGTCGGAGTTTTTATGTTTTCTTTGTACGCTTGTCTAACTGGTCTGTTAGTGTTATTTTGTGTATGTTGAAATTTATTTTTTTTGTCAAAAATGTAGTTTAGTAGTGTTTTAACGTATAATTGGCGTATATCTAGTACGTCACAGCTGTTGAATATTAAAATTTGGTTTGTAATTAATTTAAACATTAAAATAAAACATTAAACACTACATTAAAACCAAACCTCTTCTGTCTCACTACCCTCCCTGCCTATCCCCTTCAGCTTCACACACAACATGCCTCAACTGGGAATGCCATAATCCCACTGGCCCTGTTATTGGGAGCAGTTGGAAGACTTATGCGGTATTCTCGTAAAAAAAAGATGTATGGCATAATTTTGAGCATTCCCTTGCCTTTACTAACCTAATCCCTTTGTTATGGGTACTAAAAATAAATATTATGGTGCACATTCAATAAAAATAAAAACACAACATATTCTCCATAGTTCTTTCTGCGTCAGTAATAGGTAGCAAACACGGAAATTTATGCGAGCCGAGAAAGTCTTAGGCGTGTTTTTCGCGAGTAATACTTCATGCCGCATTAGGCTGTTCTGGGCGGCGCATGACCGACAAGAATCGAGCCATACGGGCTTATCTAAGACCAGCCGTGGTCAGCTGAAAGGGAAAACCAAGGTCAGCTCTAGGTAGGGCTATGCACGAGTAGAGGTGCTCACTGATCCAAGGCAAGTCAACCGGAACGATGTCCCGGTTTGCGAAAGCCAGATGATCCTTATAAACGTGATGCATACAGATTTAAAACTCATCGCAAATTTACAAGACCGGTGTTCGTGGTCAACGGGTAAGGATCTGGATTACAAATCTGGAGAACGAGGGGTTCAAATCCCAACCAACGCATTTGTCCACTCAGTTACTATAACCGATTAATAATAATCGAAAATACTTGTTTTACTAGCGACTAACTGACGGCCTCCGTGGTTGAGTGAATCCGGAAATAACGGGTCGAAATCTCGGTGCGCGCAAGTAAATTTTACTTGATTAATTTGTGATATTTCATAATTTAAAAATAATATATAGTGGACTAGCTGAAGTTCCTTTAATTTCCCGATACTTACCTTCCACTTGTTTTGAAGGTCAAGCGTGAAAAATTTCATCACTAGCGGAATAAAACTGTAGATCTGTAGAAGAATCTAATTAGGGTTCGCCACGCGGCAGTCCACCTGCCACAGACACTCTTCGTTATATTAATAGGTTTATTCCAGAGTGCAAGCCACTATCAGTATCGCCCTATGTAAAAAACCATCATTGAGAATTGAAACGTTGCTTGAAATTACTTTAGCCGTGTTTGGAGACCAGATCTGAATAATCTGGTACCTCCCCACCTTAATATTTCTTATATCCTTCATTCCCCACTACCTGAAGACATGGCACGATCAAGTGCAACAAAAACTTATAAAAAGTAAAGTTTTCAATTCTTTAGAATAATATGATTCCTACCTTAAAAAGAGACCCAGTTTTCAGGTACACTAGAATTCAAAACTTTACTCAAAACTTAACTCCAAACCATTACACGTACACGTCATAAATATTTGAGAGACAGTGAACGGAACCAAAAAGACAATAAGACAAGAACGTATGTCTGCAAGAGAGAGAGATACAATTTAACAAATACGTGCTGTCCAACATATACATATGGCTGGAATTACAGAAACAACCTAACGACTAAACTCCGCGTTCATCTCGTCATTCAAATACCGTTACATTGTGTAATTATCATGAAATCTACAAATAATAAAAATCCACTTATTGATGATTAAATATCACTTTTGTATTCGGAAATAAACGAATAAATACAAATCTTGGAAGCGGAAATTAACCCACTTCCCGACATCCAATCGTGCCGAAACTCGACAGACAGACTCGTTGTCGATGACAATGCATTCCATCAACTTATGATGGCAATCACGTACACCCACGTGGAAATATACTCATTTCTCTGAAATCGGATGACATTACAAAATATTAATAAATAAGAACAATAACATATGTACATTCTAGCATCACGTTCATCAATCAAATGCATTGTACTTATAGCTTTGTATTAGTGATCGACGAACCGGTGGATGCAATCTGTTAGACATTAATTGATAAAAGTTTGACTAGTCTATAATTAATAATAACATAGATCATTGTAGAAATGTATTATATATTTGTACAGCGCTCTTGAGCTGATTTTGATGAAATCATTCAAATATTATTATTATTATTAATATACAAAATAAATGTCGGTCCAGCCCGATCGGCATTTGGCGAGGTTGGTAGAGATATCGACTCCAGATCCTGGGAAGGAAGGTTCAATAGTTAATTTTTTTTAAAGACTTTTCAAAATAGATGTATTATGATTTTAAAAAAATATTGATTGTTTTTTGTTTGTTTTTGAAGCAGTAAATCAATAGTTTAAAGGTTTTTTTAAATAATAGTTTGTTTGTTTTTGAAGCAGTAAGCAATCTAACGGTGAGTTCTGGCGTCATGAAATTTGTGTCACCATCAGTGAATGAATCATGTATTACATGTATATAATTATACACAAATTTCGACTACCATAATACGGACATGTGTCTAGTGTGGTAGTCGAAAAGCATGTAAAAAACCTGTATCCTAATATATTTTTATGAATAAAGAAAATTAAAAAAAAAAAAAAAAAGTTAAGTAGCTTTAAAATACACACATCCTGTGTATTTCACAACTGTGCCCCGTATTATTTTGGTTTTTTTTAAATGTATTTTTTTGTTATAGCGACTATTCAAAAATTGTACATACAAAATATGATAGTGAATATATGTATAGTAAATTGTATTTCTTAGTTCTCCTCGCTAGGGTGACCTGTGCTGAGGTGGACTAAAGTTATTCATTTCTTTTTTATTAGTTTTCTATGTCGTTTTTAATGTTTTGTTCATTAATGTCTTTTAGCCAGATTTTTATTCTTGATTTGTAATCATTCAAATTTTCTATTCGCTTTATATCTGGGGGAAGGATATTGTCCAGTTTTGTCGCAAAATAAATGTGGTTTTATGACTTGGAATATTTTTAATGGCATTGTGATTTGACCTAGTTTGATGAATACGCGCATTGTAGAGAATTCAGTATTTTTTAATAGTTTCAATAGTATATTTTTAGCATATATTTGTTGTACATTAGTTCTTATTAGTTTGATGGATGGGTTCAGAAGTTCAGGATTGGGGTGCCATAGATCCCCGGCTCCGGCGAGCACGACCCGTGTGTGGCATGGAGAACAATCATAGAGAAGAGTAGAGAACATTAAAGTGCCGTTTAAGCGAGGATCGAGATAGGCATTTTTTTCTTCCAGACACTGAAGCAGAACTGTATACGGCTAAACGGGGTCATCACAAACCGCCAGATGAATTGATTTTTTTTAATCATGTATGTAAATATAAAATGCATGTATTATATGTATAAACCTTCTGGAAGAAATTCTCTAAATGATAGTGAAAACCTTATCAATATCTGTTGCGTGGTTTAGAAGAACTAAGCGCACAAACAGACAGACGCGGATAGCGAATTTATTTTATACTATTTCGAGATAATATACTTATCGTCTCAGAGTTATTAATTAATAATTACTGTACGTGTCACTAAACAAAACACACACACATTATAGTTATTATGTCTTGTCAGGTAGATATTAATTCCTAGTTAGGCAGTTAGTTGCCTGTTCTAAGGAACAAATGCTATTGAAAAATAATAAAAAAAAAAATCTTTATACTATCTACAAGTTTTTACCAAGTGCGTCATTAATAAGGTACCTATGTATAATTATATGAGTGTTACAGACTCCCTCTCAATCATACATTTAGTTATTAATAGACCGATGTTAGTGTGGAAATGTTTAGGACAGAAATTTAAAAAAAAAAACTGGAAAAACAAAGGCGTAGTGACACAGTAATTAAGGTCAAGATTTATTTGAACTCCCGGCAAATTTGGTGGAAATTTGTCATATAAAGCGACTATTAGTGCCATTTAGGAATGTTTGACAGCTGCCAATTCAATAAATTTGACTCCGACATTTCAAAGCTTAGTGCTAAATCACTATTTTGATTAATCTTTATAACTAATTGGTTTACATTGTGAATACCAAAAAATATGCGTTAGATAAATTGAAGGTTTTCCTATCGTTTCTCTTGAGTAGAATACAAATAAAAAAATAAATTACTCAATAAAAAACTAAAAAAATATTTTTCAATAGAAATGTATGAACGCATAAAGGAAACAACTTTTAAAAAATACAGTATTATAGCTAAGATTATCTGTGACAGTTTCACTTGATAAACTTTTTTGCTTTCTTATAAAATTATTTACAAAATAAATAAAAACCAGATTTGTGCTTGAAATCGAACGTTTCTAGACTCCGTTTGTCAAGCGATTTTAATGCCCATTACCTACAATATAAGGTATACGAAGAATATACACATTTTTGGCTTGTAGCTTCCTCTAAAATTTGCACTAGAAGCAAGCAAAGGCGATTAGAGTAGAAACTTTATTAATAATTGATTATTATTTTATGTACAAAAGAATTTTAATATCGCAATAGAATTGTTTTTAAAGTGAGTGGAAAATGTACTTATTAAACAATGGGTATACATTTTATTGTTTAAACCAGGGGTCTCCAAACTTTTCAGCCGGAGGGCCACATTGACTACTCCAGTGAGTTCAGAGGGCCAAAACCGTTTTAATTTCTAGACACCCATATTTTCTGTCCTAGGGAGGGGGGGGGTAGACAATAGAATTTTCAGGGATGAAAATATAGCTTTAGATAACGTAGCTTTGAAGATAATTTTAGATACTCGTTTCTCAGACCTTGATATCATTGCGAATCAAATAAAGATTTTTAAAAAAAATCCTCTCGATATATTCGCGCGATACTTGTGGACGCAATGTATTGGTGCCAAGTACCTCGCCAACGAGCATATTTATTTATTCGCACGAAAAAATTCGCGGAGTTTTCGCCCCTTCTGAGCAAGGTCTTAGCCATTAGCTGTCGCGGGTCCTTGATGACACTGGTCATAAGATGTCGCGGGCCGGATGGAAGACACTGGCGGGCCGGATACGGCCCGCGGGCCGTAGTTTGGAGACCCCTGGTTTAAACAATAGAAGGGTCCTTTTACAATTTTCTATTTAGTTGTATAAAGTACCCAAATACGATTGGTTGTGCTTTTTGTTCTGTTTTTCATGCATAACTACGTATTCATTTTATTTGAATATTTTTAATAGGTAATAAATATTCTACTAATATTAACTCCATCAGAGACCAGGTCCAATGGAAAACTCCATATTTTAAGAAAAGGTCTCAAGCAGGACTGTGTGGTCTGCTCGAAAATGACAATAAAAGGTGGCAGACGGGAAACCAGTGAGTACTGTGACACGTGTCCCAACAAGCCACGTGTGCATTTGGGCGACTGTTTTCTAAAAAACCACAGGTTAAAAAATGATAAAGATTGGAATATGCAAAATTTTCTTTCATTAACAATCTTATATAATAATAAATATATTTCTTAACATAACTATATTATTTTATTTACTGCCTTAACAAAAAACATTTTTTTCTAATTTTCCTAAAAAATTTCCTCATATTTTGACATTACCTACGCTATATGAGGTAGCTGGTATACCAGATACAACCGGTTCAATATTGCACCGGTTCAATACAATGTTTTAGAACAAGATATTTCATTTTTTTTTTTTTTTATATATACAATAATATTATTATTGGGTTTGTAAAATCAGTTTATATTTAAACAAGTTCTGCTGTGTAATTATTATTACGCGTGACAGCTGTTTCGCCCTCTAAAGGCATTATCAAACTGACAAACTTGTTTAAATATAAACTGTTTTTATAAACCCAATAATAATATTATTGTATATATAAAAAAATAAAATGGAGTTCTACAAATTAAACTTAATAACAATAAATCAATAAGATATTTCAACAAAATCTGCAAAGGCGCGGCGTAAAAGACCCAAAACATACCAACGATTCCGAACCAAACACCTTCACAGGCGTTGGAAACGGTCATTTTTACAAAGTTGACGAACTTAGCGGTTGTTTTTACTAAAAATTGCAGTTTGCTGGGTACGAATTTTCTACCGTTTTTGGCCACCGCGGTCAATAGCATTAAAGCCCAGCTACACTACTCGCGAAGTTGATCGAAGTTGACCTAATACGATAGTGTGGGCACGAACTTCGCTTCGCTTCGGGCATCTTCGCTTCGCTTGGCCCGACTTCCGATTGTTGTCGGTAAATGCGCCCGAGTCAAAGGACTCGAAGTTCGAACACGAAGTGTCTGCCCACACTACTCGGTTCACTTCAGTTCGCTTCGAGACGTCGTGTTTGGTGGTTGTGCGTGCGCAGAGTCATAGTGACTATACGTAATAAAATATGGCTTCTACACTGTGGTCACAGGACCCAATTTTTTTGTTTCTAGAAACACTCCAATCCGAGGCGGTTATTTGGGACCCAATTGAAAGGGACTATAAAGATAACTAACTAACCATCACGCCGTTTCCCCGCAGGGGTAGGCAGAGAGGACGGACCGCCAAACAACTCGGTCTTGGCACACACTCCTTGCCTCATTCACATTCATACATCGTCTCATACATACTCTTCTATTATTCTGACTCTTGACATGGCCCGACTCGAGTATCTGATTCACTTGATCGTGCCATGTCTTCCTCGGGCGTCCCCGACTTCTGCTACCATTCACATTTGCATCATATATCCTCCTTTTTTTATATTTTTTTTATAGTGAATACCTCACAAGAGTCCCAACTGCTCCCGTCTGGAGCCAGTGAGACTATGGCATCCCCAATTGGGGGATGTTGTGAGGCTGAAGGTAAGTGGGGAAGGGAAGGAGGAAGGTGGGGAAGTACCTGGCTATTCAGATCTAGTCACTAAACACGGCTAAAGCCATTTGGAGCAACGTTTCAATTCTGAATGGTGGTCTTACACCAGGGCGATACTGGTAGTATCTTCCACTCTGGAACGTGCCGCAAATATACTATATATTATTTTAATTAATTAATTGTGAAATAACACAAATTAATCAAATAAAATTTATTTGCGCACGCCGGGTTCGAACCCGCGACCTTCGGAATGGCAGTCCAATGCGTTACCACTGGACTATGCCGGCCGTCACACTCCTATCTTCGCTCATTCGCTCTACATGCCCAAACCATCTAAGCGTCCCTTACTTAATCTTACTCATTACGCTTACATCAGCCTTGCACTCTTTGCGGATCTCCACATTCCTCACACGATCAAACATGGTTTTACCACACATACGCCCTTGAGGTGATTTTTCACAAAAACGGCGCTTTACAAATTATCCAATTATTATTATTATTATTATTATTATACGCCTCAAGGATCTCATTTCAACAGCATTTAATCTACTTTCATCCTTTATTTGCCACTTGAACGTCCATGTTGCCTAGTGCACGGACTCCGAGAGACTGAGCTACTCGCGAAGTTGCACGAGTGTGTGGGCACGCACTTCGGACTTCGGCTAACTTCGTCGAGGACTTCGTCGAAGCGCCGAAGCGAGTAGTGTAGCGGCCGCTTTACAATGAGGGGCGCGTGGTCATAACGGTCAAGGACTTTAAAGGAGAATTTGTTGATTGATTTAAATGAAGGTGAAACAATTATAGTAAGATACAGTAGGTCCTTCATCCTGGTGACTAAAATATGACACTCAACGTGTTAAAAGAGTGATAAATGTCAAGACACATAGATGAGTGTGTGAGTGACCCAGTGAAAACGAGCAGCGGCCAGAGTTGGCCGAGGAAGAGGATTGGAGCAGGACTGCCTGGAGGCGAACGACGAGGGACCGTCTTCAGTGGGGAACATTTGTGGCGGATTCCGAATCCCAATCTGGGATGCGCAGGGGGTTAAAAATAAATGCATTAACCTTTTAGTACTTTCAACACTTTTGTTCAATTTGCAATGTTTACTGTGTATTTCAAAACGCGACTCGTTTGAAATAGTGCAAGAATCTCTCGACAGATGCTTTAATTGCATTTAAAGATAGTATAGATATTATCTTCAAAAATAACACATTATTTTGGAAACTAAAAATTTTAAAGAGCTAACGAGAAACTTGTTATACATCGGTAGGAGTAAATGTCGGGCCTACCCGATCGGCATTTCCTGGGTAGGAGGGTTCAATCCTCAGTAAAACCATTTTTTTATAAAATTTTAAGACATTTTAAAATAATTGTATCATAATAAAAAAAATGTTTTTTACGGGTTAATTTTTTCACGTTTTGTTAAAATTTGTGAATATTATATTCTTCTTCAATTATTAAATAAAAACGGTCGCTGTTCGTATGCCCATGTGCTCATCTCGCAGAGGCTTTACATACAAATTCCGCATTATATTAATTTATACACTGTTACACTTGCAGTTCACTATTCGCCCGAGTGCCGTGAGAACATCATCACACTACACCCAGACCAAAGCAACCACGAACACACGTACACCGATACAGAGAAGGATTCGTACAATATAGACTGTACAATGTATAGGAATATATGCTAGCCACCCACACGCACCACATCAGGGTGGGCCGTCTAAACTTTTTCCGAATTTGATTGAAACGCCAGGGCAACACGGTGACCGGGTATCTCATCAAAATGATAATTCAACACACCTACAAAAAGTGATATAAAGTCATGAAAAGTGATGAAACAAAAACTATGTTAACTAGGTTACATATGTAACTATTAAACCTAGTTTTTGGTTCATCACTTTTCATGACTCTATATCACTTTTTAGAGGTGTGTAGAATTTTCATTTTAATGTAATACGAGTATCATGGAACCCAACTTAACAGATAAGCTCATATAGGGACGGGTTGTTTCGGAGAATTTCGAGAAATTTTTCAAATTTCATTGTTAATTTTCAAGTTCTGTGAAAGATTTTTTCAAGTTCTGTTATTATTTTAGTTCTCTCATTGAACTCAGGACCTCGACTTCCGGGACCTTGCTCTAACACTGAGCTAATTCGACCCAATCCCCTTCGGTCATATTTAACTGTATTATACTTCGAATAAGAGATACCAACATGATCTTCATTTTCTTAACGCGTATTTTTTATTGTCCATGCTATATTTTCGTAAAACTAGTGAACCCCGCAATGCTTCCTCTTACCCCGGAATAAAACTGTAGATTTGTATGAAAATCATTTCCACAGACATTTGTGCAATGTGCGCTTCCGCCACAGACACTCTTCTTTATTTAAATAAATAAATAGATACTCTAGATAAATATATTACTAGAAATTAATAGCTTGCATCGGGTTTTGGTAGTTTTATGCCTCATTGTAAGATAAAAACAATTTGATCTACCTGATGTTAGTGCGGTATTTTTACAAACTTCGAATATACAAGGTTTTCCAATAAGAGAGTAGTTAAAAATGTGTGGAAAATTTAAAGTTTATTTTTCTGATTATGATTATCGTACTAAGAATATGTAATTTTAATATTTGTTTCATAATTATTGATTACAAAATCGATCTAAAACTGCACATTTCGAAACGGTTCAAACTGGCCATTATGTCATAGAAACCGCCAATGTTTGGCATTCTGTACTGGCCTGTATACGTGTGAGACATGGTGTCACTACCGAACTTGCTCGATGTAACGACTCCGAATTCAATATAATGACGCCTGTAGAATCATATTTGGATACCGAAGATACAGCAGCGCATCGACAATGTTCACGGAACTAGGACTGAATGGATTTGCCGGCCTGATGAGACACCGGGTCACTGGAGCCAGGATGCGGCTAATGGCCTCCGCCAACACGTTGGTGACCGCAGCCTACCAGCACCAAGCGCCACTCCTGAGTGAGCGCTGGGCCCAAGCGCACTCAAGACCACACCCTGCATAGTTGTCCCTATTTGTTAATTTATTATATCTATTATACAAAAAAAATGTATGTCTATATGGGACGTGTGGGATTGCACTAACCTCCCCAAATTCTGGAATAAAATTATTATTATTATAAAACAGTAATAAAAAAATCAGTGAAATACCGTATTGTCTAAAAACGTTGTTATATAAAATATAGGTCAAGTAATTACTGGTCCGACGAACTAAATAACTATTGCATTTGAAAACTAAAAATGAGGATATAATCTAATTAGTCATACTCAACTTTTGAAATCACTAAGACAACGGGTAACTCTAACAAAAAAAAATCTTCTATATATTGATGACCCACCCTACTGCACATGTCAACTTGGCATGGTAAACATTGGTCAGTGGTGCATGTGTCAGAGATAAGAAAGAAAGATAAAATTATCATACATTTTATAATGACAGGATTATTTTTACTCGTATAGAGAAACAGCTTTCGGGGTTCACAGAGTTACCCGGATACATGGTGATAATTTGGTGGAAATCGTTTATCACGAACCTCGATACACAGAAAAAATTACGACAAAATATCTAAATCCATATCTTTGTTATTTTTTATGTGAACACGATGATTCCCATTGCGCGGGCGAGTGCCCATATAGGTAAAGGGGAAAGGAATGATATAGGACACATAATAAATAAGAAGGAATGGTTAAAACTAAGCTTAAGGTCGATACACCTATACCAACGCTGAACCGGCACGTAAGAATCTATTAAGTAAGACCAGAGGGCAGTGGCAATTCGTGGTCTTTTTAAATGGGGGTTCAGAAATTCAAGAGAAGATAAATTTAATCACAATGTACTTGTTAGTACTGTAAATTTACGGGAATCACATAATTTAAGTAAAGTTGGTGAGAGGGGTACCAATTATGGGGAAAGTATTATGTACATAGCATTATATCCCGCCTTTGTGAACATAGTGTTCGCCACAATTAATAAACGTAACTCCTTTCAATTTCAAAGCTGATACAATAATGGAGAAAGCTCAACACAATATTGCATAACTAGCGACAGTACGGAATTTTCCGAAACTTTCTTAAAAGTAACTAGGGAATATAGCGTATTATCTAGAAAAGGATTAACAGAATGACAAGTACTATAGAAAGTTAAATACCATAACATGATATTGCATCCTTATTGTGCAAAAATCAGCCGGCGGCGCCGCGACAGATCTCGGACAATCTCGGTGATATCGTCAATCTCCGGATGTCGATTCACAGCGCACAAGGATAGTCTTAATTTGGCTCAGGTTTGAGATAACACCATCAGAGCGATTGCGTTGTTTTGATTTTTTGTATGAAGTATTAAGGGCTGATTCTATAACGCACCACAGCATGGAGGTATAGGGTTGCAAGTCAGCCGGATTTTTCAGTCGCGTGGATTTTGAAGGTGGAATTTGAATGGTGCGCCGTTTATAATGCAAGTTTGTCTTAAATAAATAAATTTCCTCATCATTTTAGTGGGGTTCACCGCACAAACGCACTATTATAACGAGTTATATATAAATCGAGTCTAAATTCCTTGCAATATCACTGTAAAATATTTTTCCCATACGGGAAGTAGAAAATGGCGGCTGTTGATGTCGCCCGAATCCTTCCGGCTGCGAATGAACTTAACGAACGATTCTAAGGTGACCGGCAGCCGCGCCAATTTACACGACTACTGATTATGGCAAAACCCTACTTGCCGATGAAAGGTTATACCATTGCTTTCCCTATATTTTCCAGTACAACTTGTACAATATCTCAGCGTGTATGTCGGCATTTTGAAGTCAGCCCGGCGAGCGCCTGTAACCGACCGATGCCCGTGATATCTCACATCGGACAATGAACCGATATGCGTGGCCCATACTTCGAACGCCAAAGTTGGCTCTATCTATATACCTCAATGACTTGTTCAGTTGTATGTACAGTTGAACAGTTACATTTGTGCATGTTTTCAGTTGTATTTTCACATGGTAAAGTGAGATAGTCTCGACTGGGTGTGGCCGTTTGATATTGTCGAGTTTACATCCAATTATTCTAATAGTTTAGTTTATTCTAAATTCTAAATTGACCAAAATGTTTCAATGGCCACTGTGAACAGTTGCGAGAGGGTATTAAATCATTTTAGGAACCAGTGAGGCGGCATTTCACTTCCGACGGAAGAGGATCTGATCGTTATCAATCCGTCCATTTGATAATACTGGAGGAGTTGACGTTAAGCCATTTTGTTTTCCAAAGTTATAGATAATGTCAGAATGGTCCCGGTGAAAAACGACTAGAAACGTTGCTTGAAATGACTTTAGCCCTGCTCAGTGTTCAGGTCTAAATACCCAGCACTTCCCGTCATCATTTCCATTTGCATCACAGTATTGGGGATGCCGTTGTCCCCCTGGCTCCGGCATTTGGGGGCTTTTTAACATTAATTCCACTAACTATCCCGCAGCCAAGTGGGGGAGTAGGTAGTACCCAAAATTACTATCCTCCTTATATTAACTTAAATACTTGACATATCATTTTAGTATTTTACGTATAACTGCGCAAATACATTAGTTACCATTAATAATTGACTGAATAATGGGGATTTCTATAGTTTAAAAGCCCATACGACAGAAAAATGCATGGGGTCGTCGGAAGACCCATGTGGTTACAGACGTTTTATTTGGCATCTTGGCCTGTCAAGAGTTAACAGGAGGCCTAAAGGAAAATAATTTCCCCCGGGGCCTGTCATCTTTGGGTATGCTGTGTGTAGGGTTTTTTGAGGAAAGCAAAGAGTGAATGTGGGGCTTGAAGAAACCCATGTTGAAGGAGGGAAGACACACAGAGGCCGAAAAATCGTTCCACAGCCGAGTTGTTGAACTCGAGAACGAGTCGTGGAAACAACCCATTCTCATGTGAAAAATGACAACTGTATATAAATGTTGGTGGCGAGTTTCCCGACTGTGCACCGACGCCGAAGGGAACAATGACGCTAGGTCCTCGAAGCATCTTCCATTGAAATACTTGTAGAACAAGCACAGCATTCCCATGATGCCTGTACTCTAAAGATAGCAATCCGTTATCTTTCAAACGGACCGCCCGTTTCCGCACTGTAACGGCTTCTTTTCAAGTATTTTGGGGCTCCAGGCAAGACGTGGCTGCCTAATTCAAAAGTGGTGATTATATAGACAAACTAAACCAAACTGTCCTGCATTTCTGACTTAAGACGTATCCCCAACTTCTTCTACTACGACATTCGCAATCATTGATGCAGACTGTTGCAAACCATCAACAAGATATTTAATTCACAGAATCACAAATCTCTATCTCATCGCAACGACTGGCAGATTAATTTAATATCGCAATTTACATATCATTTTATAGTACCGTATCAATCGGACGAATTCTCCGCTACACAAACCGTATTTACAAAATAAGAGACGTTACTATTGAATAAATAACTCGTTATAATAACGCTACAACTTATCAAATGCTTTAAATAAGATTCAGTGAAAATTTATTACGATAAGCAAATCATTAAAATCACATCAAATTTATTAATTCGGCGATTTGTGATTTGATGAGAAAATGCAAATTCATGAAATAACATCGATTTGTTGGTTATTGTTATTTTTACAGATGTTTTGGGTCAACGCTGCATGCAAATAGAGCAAAAACACTTGGAATGCGCAGCGACGGAGAAATATTTAAATTACACTTAACCGTGTTTTTTTTTTCAATTTACAGATTTACTATTTGCCACCACTCTAAATTCCTAAACTATTTCGCTTGTTTCTCGAAACTTTTTCTTCTTTCCACAGTTGGATTGATATTTAAAAGATACACATCTCATGCTGGAAATGAGAAAAAAAAAAACAATTTTAAAATAGTCAACTTTCTATGTTAATTGAATAATTGGAAAAACTATGCTTATTGAACAGTGTAGAAAAATGGTCAATTCCCTATGCTTATTGAATATTTGAAAAATAGTAAACTCTCTTTGCTTAATGAACAATATAGAAAAATAGCCAACTCTCCATGATTTGTCAACTCTCTAAGCTTATTGAATAATTGAAAAATCATTTTAAAACATACGCTTATGGAACCATTGAAAATAGTCGACTCTCTATGCTTATTGAACAATATGGAAAAGAATCAACTCTCTATGCGTATTGAACAATATGGAAAAAAATCAACTCTATGCGTAATGAACAATTGAAAAAAAATTACCTTTTGGATATTTGAAAGCTTCATACATATCTCATGCTGGAAATTTGGTTACTAACCAAAGAAAATTCTAACCCAAGCTTGACCTTAAAAAATAGACCAGAAAATTTCTTGACGTCAGAGCTCACGTCTCTTCAGACAAAAATATGTCAAAGTTATAATTAAATTAGATCTAAACCTACCCCAAAGAAATCGGAGTGATTCTGGCCTTGTAGTTTGTGTATTCAGCAGTTATATTTATAGTACATACCTAATAGTATTATTTATAGATTTCTGAGTTGTTCCAGGTTCCAGTAGACTGCATCTCTCCCTTTCCCTCGCTCTCTCAACTCTCTATCTCTCTCTCTCTGAGTGCACAGTCTACGCACTGTGCACCCCTCCCGACAAATTAATCTATATTTGAGTCTAGCAGGGTTGCCAGTCGGTGAGAATAATCGCGGTTAAATTAGAGAAATCCGATTAAATCTCAACTACAATATCAAGAGTAGGGATGTAACGATACATGATTTTGCCGATACGATACCGATTCTTAACAAAAACAACCGGCGATAACGATAGTGATGCCAATATTGATTGCCCTTAGGAGTGTGAAAGAAAAATAATCAATAAACATGCAGAAATTAAATAGAAAAAAAGCATTTATTTGTTTGAAATTAAATAAATCACATAGCTATAAAAAAGAAAGATACGTAAAGTTAGTACTTAAAATTTACTTGTAGTAGATTTTTGTTAAGAAAACAAAGTTTCAGTTTATGCGCGTTGTTCGTTTCGCGCGCTTGATATCGGCTGTCATATATCGGTATCGTTACATCCCTAGAGTGATAAATACTCTCAGTATAGCCAAGGTGAAATACCAGCTTCCAGAAACGAAATGTTGCTTTAAGTGGCTTTAGCCAGTTGATAACCAGATATGAATATCCAGGTGCTTCCCCCCTGCCCAATCTTCATGACATACCTTAATGGTATTATATATTTTTTACCTTCTTCTATCTATATATAAATAAGAACAGTAGCGGCGTGGTTTCGTTTTTTTATACAAATCTACAGTTTGGTTCAGATTGATGAAATTTTGCACATTTGACCTTCAAAATGGAAAAAAAAATTATGACATTTTGCACACTTGACGTGTAATTACACATCTGCCCTGATGATAGATACTGTGATGCTATCCGAAACGTTGACTAAAGAGGGAGGTAGCGCAAGACGGCATAATAACCCAATATAAATCACACGTATATTTATGTACTTCATCCCTTATGTGAATTCTTAACACATCAGTTCTAATTTAAAAAAAATGACAATTAAAACAATTTTCTGTTCAAATACCAAACTAGGTAGATACTGTATCGTTTGACTGAAATCTTGACAAATCAGTTCCTATTTTAACAATTTTATGTTTATTTACTATATTATAGGTAGGTACTTTATCGCTTGTCTGAAATCTTGACAAATCAGTTCGTATTTTGAAAATGACCATTAAAACAAGTTTCCGTTCAAAAATTATACTATAGGTATATAGGTACTGTATCGCTTATGTGAAATCTTGACAAATCAGTTCCTATTTTGAAAATGACAATTAAAACAATTTTCCGTTCAAATATTATACTATAGGTAGGTACTGTATCGCTTGTCTGAAATCTTGACAAAACAGTTCCTATTTTGAAAATGACCATTAAAACAATTTTCTGTTCAAATATTATACTGTAGGTAGGTACTGTATCGCTTGTCTGAAATCTTGACAAAACAGTTCCAATTTAGGACGGATTGTTTCGGAGAATTTGAACAATTCATCAAATTTCAACGTTCATTTACGGGTTCTGTGAAAGTCCTATTCAACTTCTGTTTTTATATCACTATAGGCTAGATGCTTGACAAAACTGAAATAAAAACAAAACTTGAAAAAATCTTTCACAGAACTTGAAAATGAACGTTGAAATTTGATGAATTGTTCAAATTCTCCGAAACAACCCGTCCTAGAAAATGACAATTTGAAAAATTCTAATACAATATAATAGGTAAGTATTATTATTATTCTGGGAGCCCTGTGGGTACACACCTAGTAGCACTGTCTGTCTGTGCTCTGTGCTGCGGAGAACTGACGCAGTCCAGAGTCACAGTTTCAAGTATTTATGTAGCCAAACTACTAACTGACAATGGTACTGGTTCGACGTAGGACTTTTATTTAGACATTCCATGAACAAGTAATGCTCTGTTGGAAAAGCACTATGTCCTCTGTTTACGTACGTATTTTAAGACCCCGCATTTCTAATCACTGGATTATAATTATAATGGAAATAAATCACTGGATTATAATTATAACGGAATAAATCATTGTATTATAATTATAATAGAAATATATCAGTGGACTGTAATTATAATGGAAATAAATCACTGGATTGTAATTATAATGGAAATAAATCACTGGACTGCAATTATAATGTAAATAAATCACTGTGTTATAATTATAATGGAGATAAATCACTGGATTATAATTATAATGGAAATAAATCACTGGATTATAATTATAATGGAAATAAATCATAAGATTGTAAGTATAATGGAAATAAATCACTGGACTGCAATTATAATGTAAATAAATCAGTGTATTATAATTATAATGGAGATAAATCACTGGATTATTATTATAATGGATATAAATCACTGGATTGTAATTATAATGGGAATAAAACACTGGATTTTAATCATAATGGACATAAATCACTGGATTATAATTATAATGGAAACAAATCACTGGATTATAATTATAATGGAAAATTAACAAGAAACGGTTCCATGATAACTCAACACAATGACAATTCAAGACACCTTTAAAAGGTGATATAAATTCATTAAAAGCGCTGAAAAAACTAACATATAAACCGAGAAAATACAGTCGGAGTCTTAACGACGTACATGAAGAAGCCACGCACACAAATATACGACGCGCGGTCCTGGTGTATTGGACAGGCCTACGGTTGAATTTTGCTTATCAATAACTAGTTACTAATTCATGGTCTAGAAAAATAAAATCTGGTGCTTACTGCTAATTTTATAGTTGAAAAACGATTTATAAAATTTTCAAACCATTTTACATCAAAATATTTTGTTGGTAAGGTACTGTTTTCATTAATCTTAAATATAAATAACTAACACCGGTAGGGAACGCTCTATGTATATAATCGTTAGGAATTCTTCGGAATTAATTAAAAGGTGAGCCGCGAGCAAACCCCCTTAGCGTTAACCTGGTTTTTGTTTCGTCATTTTTCATGAGTTTATAATATCACCTTTTAAATGTGTGTTAAATTGTCATTTTGATCAGTTATCCAGCCACCTAATGCAACATGTTAGTATTTTCATAATAATAAACACTATGTACACAGAATCTGATAAGTAAGTACCATAATTATCATTTCATTAAGAGTGAAACGTTATCACTGTGTTCCCTGACATGCACGTGGAGATATAATGTACAGAGGGCGGCTGATTAATTTATGGGACTTGATAACGGACTAAACGAGAGCCTAAAATCAAGTAACTTGCAAATTACAGGCCTTCGACCTTGAGCCAAGAAAAAATTCCGCCTGAGGCGCACTCTTGTGTGCGGTATTAAAAATCTAAGCAAAGTTTTAAGAGGGTGACAGATTACGCTATAAGTTCAAAGCGTTTTATATAATTCCATATTGCTCGCCATACAAACCCCACAGACCTGTCAAAAAGATGATGTGCTATAAGTGTGGGCGTGGCGACGTATGCGCTGTGATCTCCTAGCCAGGCTATGATTTGAAAATTATGCGACCCCCTCTCCTACCTACGGCAGGAGAATTGGTCAGAACAATTTACGAAGCGCCGCAACTACGAGGCTGTCATCTGCCAAAGTGACAGCTCCCATACAAAGAACTTATATTCCGAGGTAGTCCCCCAATTGATCTGACCCCCTCTCCCGAGGAAGACCATAGAGTAGTGTGTTAGCCGAACATATAATACGTACAAGCCACGCCCAATTTATGCGCTCTTTAAATAGCGTAAAATGTGTCTAAGGCTTTAGCTATTTTGCAAAACGCAAAAGCGTTCCGTATTGACCTATATTTAAAGGCAATTAAAAATAATAATTTCAATGAAATCAATCAATCATTTTCAAAATTGGAACTGATTTTGTAAACAATTCAGACAAGTGATGAAATGTTCCTAATAGTGCCACACGAACAAACAATATGTATAATTCACTGCAACAATGACATCAATATCAATTCGTTTATAAACTCATGCATATACCATGCATACACAGCTTAGATCACCAATATTCAGAAGTAACAGGTATTTTTAACTATCCCGCAGCCACGTGGGGGAGTAGGTAGTACCCAAAATTACTATCCTCCTTATATTACCTTAAATACTTGACATATTATTTTAGTATTTTACGTATTACTGCGCAAATACATAAGTTACCATTAATAATTGTCTGAATAATTGGGATTTATATAGTTTAAAAGCCCATAAGACAGAAAAATCATCGAGTCGTCGGAAGACCCACTTGGTTACAGACGTTTTGCTTGGCATCTTGGCCTGTCAAGAGTTCACCGAAAGAACTTTAAAAAAATCATTTCAAATATATTTTTTGAAAATAGTTATTAGTTAAAATTTTGTTTCCTATGGCAAATTTTAATTGTAAAATTCATATAATGTATTTGTAAAAAATATCAATATAGAAAATCTTGATCCATTAACCACTGTTTTAACTTTGTTTTAGTTCGGTTTTGCAGGTTGATTCGCTTTTTACATCCATTGGCATCTTATTAAATATAAAAGGCGCAAGATAAGTAAATGTCTGTTGGCTGTTTTTATTAGTAATTTTTGTAATGTACATACCTTTATTTAGACTTAATCTTGTATTGTGGGTGTAATCTACCTTTTGTTTATAAATATGTGGAATCCTACAGTAGATTTTGGCATACAATTGTAACCCCTACAGCGTTTTAGGGTCATATATGACCGGGCATCCATGTTTGATTTAAGTATTTTTATCTTTATCAAGCGAAAAAAATACGTAATTTTTTGACGCCCAAAAGAAAAATAATAATTCTTTACAGTTTGCCCCAAATATCTATCTATACTGGATGCCATTAATAACATCATAAAAATAACCTAAATTATTAATTCGTATTTCGCGTCGCTATCGTAACAATCGGTTTAACTTTAAAATTTATTTCTTATGTTTATATTATATGAACGAGATAAAATTGAAGTTAAATTTTGCTTACAAATTCCCCAAACAAAACTAATTTTCGAAAAATCAAGTTCCCTTAATTTATTTACATTTGGGGTAAAAAATTAAGGAAAAATGTGGCTAGCGGTTTTGACAACATTTTTCACGTCTGATTTTAAAATTTTATTATTTAGAAAATGTAATTTTCCGTACACCGGAAAGATAATTTTATCTAGTTTCTAAAACAGTTTTTGTTTCTACGGAAAATTTAAAATAAGATGTACAGGGTTTTCCAATAAGAGGTGTTTTTTTGAATAGCCCGCTATTTCGGTAGATGTTACTTTTGAACCTGTCATTTTTTGACATTTGACAAGTAGAAACTACGCCATTAATAAAAATGGAACGATACACGCTTCAACAACGCATTGAAATTATTAAAATTCACTTGAGTGAATCAAATGCAAATCATCTTGAGTGATGAGGCCCATTTCCACCTCGGTGGCTTCGTCAACAAGCAAAATAGTCGCATCTGGGGCTCGGAAAACCCAAGAGTAATTGTTGAAAAGCCTCTCTATTCTCAACGTGTGACTGTTTGGTGCGGTCTATGGTCCGGCGGAGTCATTGGACCTCACTTTTTCGAAAATGAGGCTGTAGCAACAGTTACGGCGAATGGATTGCGCTATCGAGAGATGATTAATGATTTTTTATGGCCGGAATTGGATGGTATTGATCTGGACAACGTTTACTTTTAACAACACGGCGCTACGTGCCACACAAGCAACGAAACCATTGATCTTTTACGATTGAATATCTAAATAACACCTCTTATTGGAAAACCCTGTATATAGCGCATTTGAAATACACAGAAAACATTGCAAACTGAATAAAAGTACTGAAGTGTTTTATACCATAATATCCCTCGAACAGGTAATATATTTACTGACTCATATAATAATTTTATCTTCTTTGTACAAAAATACTTTTGCTTACCAAAAGCTTAGTCATAGAGTTTTGGATTGTTTGAAGGTAACCTGTATCTGAGTATGCCCAGGACGTTTTTCTGTATCTGATAGTAGATTTCGTTAGTGACAAATAGATTATTTTTAACGTACTTATGGGCATGAAATACTTAATTTTGAAAAATTCTTTGACATATTGCTTATCCTTAACTTTGAGTATAATAAAGCAGCATATAGGTAAGGTAAATTAAAGTGGGTGTGTCAAGCCTACGCAAGACAGAAGTGAAACTTCTTTTGTTAAACCGTATGAACCACAATCAATTACGTATTTCACTCGTATTACACTCACGACGCAGTATACTAACCAAGCAGCTGATGCTTGGCGTGGCGCAGTTCGCTGGTGTCTGAGAGAGAGGAAAGAAGAGAAGAGAGAGAACGTTCGTGAGCGGCTCCCCCACCTCAACAAGCGCATATGGTGAGAGAGGGACAGTGAACGGTGAGCGGTGGTGGGGGTACCCGCATTTTCGTGTCGATCCTGACTCGGTTTTACTCCGTCCATCGAAAATCCATTACGCGCCTAAAGAAGTTTCACTTCAATAATACTGTATATGATTAGTTACAAATAGAGCTAGATTACTGAAAAGGTGATAAGGAACCACAACCAACGGATACACGATACCTGCGAACCCAGTGGCGGAACGACACTTTCCTAGTAACCGGGGCAAGCCTGACCGGGCTCATTTTCGCCACAAGCATTAGACGTGATATATCTTCAGTCACACTGCTCGAACGTGCTGGGTGAAGGGAATGAATAATGAATAAGTCAAGATGCCCCAATCGGACTGAGCTCTTTTGTGAGGGCGGCCGCTATGAAGTTAAGCCACTGGGCAAAGCTGTGGTGGCAACAATGTTCCAACAGTAGACAGGCAGGTTAAGTATAATAATTAAATTGAAGTAATCATAATATCATAGTTGGAATGTACAATGTACATGTTCACAGCTAAAATCATTTCAAGCAACATTTAACAATATTCTAAATTGAAATTTTCGCCAGGGTGATACTGTGAGTATCTACCACTCAAGATAGATTAAAAAAAATGATCATTTGTTAGTTCCTCCTTTAGACGACTGCAACGATAACCTTGTAGATCAGGGGTCTAGGACAGTGAAATAGATAAATTTACAATATCGGATCGATAGGCGTAACTACCGATGATTTCATACCGATTTTACGAGCACGGTCGCGCTGTTGATAGCCAGATCGATATTGTTAATGCAATAAATAATAAATCGATATACGCTGGCAACACTGGCGCATCTGTCTATGAATTCACATTTCTAAATATCACACAGCTAAATAAAAGTAAAAAAATACAAATAAATTGACAATTTCGAATTGAAATAATAACTTTAATATACATTGGCAATCCGCATGTACTTTTTGACACTAAAAAAGGAATTCATTAGTTAATGAGGTCGTTAGTGTAAGTCATAGCTAACAACGTTTGTTTCTCCCAGTTGGAACGCAATCAATTGATCACGTCTTAGATGAATTAATGAGGCCTATGGATCGTGCGTACGATTTCTTTCAATTCTAAGAGCTTAGTTAGTTCACCCCGTTCATTAATACGCCAGATATTTTGCATAACGAACGACATTATCCAAAAAGATCTGCATATTGACAGCTTATCTAACTGACCATAGACATTCATATAGAGAAGCGGATATGGGTACCGCCGCCCGGGAAACCATTTATTGGATAACAAACATCTCTGCCATAGGTCACCCCAAGTGGTTTGCTACGTTTGGTGGCTTAGCAGGCGTGCCCGGGTTCATTTGGTGAAGATGTGTTTAGACTTTTCCTTCCCAGAACTTCCTCTCGTTGATTTCCTAAAAAATATCCTCCACAAAGCATCCCCAGAGATGACATAGGCCTCCTGTGGGGGTTAATGTAAAAAAAATACAATGTATTTCGTCAATATCGTATTGACATAGGGTTTTATCAATCTACCGTGCTAGATACCCTTGTATGAAGCCATCACCGCTTTTAAGCGATCTCTTGAGATCAATCTCAGAAAAGCTTGATTCACAGCGGAAGTATTTAAAAGCGCTCCAATTATTCCCATCCTGATTTGTGTGTAATTTGTGTACAGTTCACATGGGATTACAGACTGCAAATCTGCCTACTTAGATACTATCAACATAAACATAGGTACAGACCGAGAGTGCAACTAAGCCCGTCGTCCCACGGGTCGGTAAGCAATCGACATAAACCGAATGCTGCGAGACCCTGCGCACAAAATTAAACTCGCCATAGTAAGGTTAAGTGTGGAACTTTTCTTACCGGCGCACAGTGGGCTGAAAATCGCCTTTCATAGACATAGAGACTTGAATTTTCAAGGGTGTTTTTTTTTTGCTAGAAATGGATTCTGCTGATTATTACTATGCTATAAAATGTCGTACGAAGAAATTGCGTGTACAAATGAAGGAGTTATAATTTTTTTAAGAAAAATTTGTATGGCGCTGACATTAAAAATGAGGCTATCTCTGGAATCATAAGGTTGGCCGTTCTATCTTTACACACAGATAATACTACTATTTATTTGTATTTTTTTGACATACTTCATATTGTGGCGCAAGGTGCGATTATTTTTTTTTAAATCCTCAAAGTTGAAAAAAACCCTTTTTAATGTTGATGATTCATTTTAATGCTTAAATGCTTTTAGGCTTGCAGTGTAAATAAAATATTGTAAACTAGACAAAGCATACTCATATGTAAAGCATTTAAGCATTAAAATGAATCTTCAACATAAAAAAGTTTTTTTTTCAACTTTGAGGATTTAAAAAAAAAAAAATCACTAGTTTCGCCACAGTACAAAGTATGTCAAAAATAGTAGTATATTTGTATGTAAGGATATAATGGTCAACCTTATGATTCCAGAGATAGCCTCATTTTTAATGTCAGCTCCATACAAATTTTTCTTAAAAAAATGATGACTCCTTCATTTGTACACGCAATTCCTTCATACAAAATTTTATAGCATATTAATGATCAGCAGAATCCATTGCTAGCCAAAAAAAAATACCCTTGAAAATTCAAGTCTCTATGTCTATGAAAGGCGATTTTCAGCCCACTGTGCACAGTGTTTTGGCTTGCAGTGTAAATAAAATATTGTAAACTAGACAAAGCATACTCATATGTAAAGCATTTAAGCATTAAAATGATTCATCAACAAAAAAAAGATTTTTTTTCAACTTTAGGATTTAAAAAAAAAAAATCGCACCTTGCGCCACAATATGAAGTATGTCAAAAAAATACAAATAAATAGTAGTATTATCTGTGTGTAAAGATAGAACGGCCAACCTTATGATTCCAGAGATAGCCTCATTTTTAATGTCAGCGCCATACAAATTTTTCTTAAAAAAATTATAACTCCTTCATTTGTACACGCAATTGCTTCGTACAACATTTTATAGCATAGTAATGATCAGCAGAATCCATTTCTAGCCAAAAAAAATACCCTTGAAAATTCAAGTCTCTATGTCTATGAAAGGCGATTTTCAGCCCACTGTGCGGCGGGCAAAAGTCTGCCATTATTCTAATCTCGTATTTGACCAACGGTTGATGTTTTAAAATAACATAAATCATATCATTTCTCACTGGGCAAGATGCGCTCTAGTCTGCAGTGGAATAATGAACCCCAGTGAAGAATATTATGGCTTAAAAATTTATTCATAAAGTTTTAGTTGATGTTTTTTTTAGAGTGCCACCAACGATTGATAGAATGCATTGTCATCGACAACGAGTCTATTTGCAGAGTTTCAGCTTGATCGGATATCGGGAAGTGGGTTAGTTTCCAATTCCAAGATTCCAATTCATTCATTCGTTTATTCAATCAAGAAAATAAAATCGAAATAGAAGTATTGAAAAACGTCTCGAATTCGGCAGACGAAATCCAGGGTAAGGGAATAACTCAGCAAAATGACAATTCAACACACCTATAAAAAGTATTATAAAATTATGGAAAGTGATGAAACAAAAAGTAGGTTAAATAGGTCACAAATCACTTTTAATGACTTTATATCACCTTTTAAAGGTGTGTTGAATTGTGATTTTGAGGAGTTATCATGGAACCGAAATCCAGTACTGTATCTATGAAATCACAAACCAGTGCAAGTATGACGTCATTTGGAGAGTTCTTGCAGGATTTTAAATTATTTATGAAAACGAACTTTAATAAAATATTGGTATTTAAGTTAGAATGGATTAGTTTCCGGACACCATGTACAATACCGAACCAAAAAAACTAGATGTTAAAAACATGACATTAATTGGGGGTAAATATAACAAGATTCGTTCCGCTTATAAACGCCTAAAACCAGGGCATCACGAGACCAGTTTTTATTTTAATTCGAAAAATTCATAGTGAACATAATCACATATAGGGTTTTCCAATAAGAGGTGTTATTTTGAATAGCCCGCTATTTCGGTACATGTTACTTTTGAAGCTGTCATTTTTTGACATTTGACAAGTAGAAACTACGCCATTAATAAAAATGGAACGATGACCGCGGGACACTTATAATATTCCGTCACTTGTTTAGCGACCGGCAAAAATCATTCAGACTTATCCCAAAAAAGTTAAGGTTTTGACTTGAGTTGACCAGTCTACACATTCTGGACAATGGTGAATAATATCCATAATTTGTCGAATGATGGTTGAGGAAGAGCAGTTCATTATTTCCGAGTCTGTGCGAGGGAATATTGAAGGGAATGAGTTGCAGTAGAGTAGGTGAATCAATAATACCATTTATAATTTTGAAGAAGCAAATGAGGTCATTTCTTTCCCGACGGACTTCCAAAGGAGAGAGGTTTAGAGTTAGTTCAATTTCATCATATGAGTATTTGCCTATTTCTAAACCCAGCCTCCTAGCAATCCCTCTTAAGAACCGATGTTGAACAGATTCAATGCGTCGAATGTGGACAGCATGAAAAGGAGACTAGATAACACATTCATATTCATATTGTGTATGTACGGGCGCAAACAAATATTTTTTTTTAATATTGTAAAGCAATATTAATTCTTTTACAAGCAATAATTATTCGCCTGAAACACTCATCCACATTGAAAAATCTCCTGATAAAAGATACATGACGCCAACGTCCCGTTGGTTTTATTGCTTGTAAAATAATTGTTACCCTTTGTGCTATGCATAAAAAACCTTGTCTTAAAACATTAGTTTACCAAAAAAAAATAATAATCAATATTAATTCATTGTCTTGTAAGACGACTGTCATCAGCGTCGTCAGGCGTGACGTCAGCGCCGCCATATTCAGTAATAAAAACGAACATATCGTTTTGGAGGCAAAATCGAAAATGGTACATTTTAAATCGATATAGAAAATTTATTCCTCAACCCAAAAAGAAAATAAAAATACCTTCACTATCGTATTTAAAAAAAAATGTTTCTGAATGGTGGTCTCTCACCAGGGCGATACTGAGAGTATTTACCACCCTCGTATACTTTACAGGTTTTAATTACTTAACCTCAAAACCTTCTCAAGAATGAATTTCGATATTTGAAAAATGTTATCGATTTCGTAAAGTAGGGCAAAATTTACCTTAGTTACGACACACAAGCATGCCCACAGCACACTTCCATCGGTTTACGTCTACAGTGGTGGTAGGAATCTAGTATCTAGTCCATTTTTCAGGCAATTACCGAAATCCGTACCGTGAATGACTACAACCACGCTGCACATATGGCTCAAATTCTAAATTATAATCATAAAATATAATTAATTTATTTATACTACAAAATACAAACACGTGAAGTGACGCACCAGTGGCGTGCGCGCCCCACAAACAAAATCTCTTAACAGTATAAAATAAAGTCACTCTCCGCGTCTGTTCGAGAGCTTAGTTCTTCTAAACTACGCAACGGATTTTGATAGGGTTTTCACTATAATTTACAAAATTTATTCCGGAAGGTTTATACAGGGTTTTCCAATAAGAGGTGTTATTTTGATATTCAAGGAAAAATGCCATCTTTTAATATAAATGATCGAATGTTTATTTCATTATAAAGAGGAAGGTATGCCGTTAATAGTGAAAAATAACATCAGTCAAATGACCACCACGACCACGCCTACAGGACCATATCCTTTTCATGAAATTTTCCATAACCAAATCGCAAAGTTATGCCTTATGTCCTCGATAGCCTCACGAATTCCATCTTTGAGGTCTTGAATCGACGCTGGGCTGTTGGCGTAGACCTTCTCTTTCACGTGGCCCCAAAGGAAGAAGTCGCAAGGTGTTAAATCACAAGATCTCGGTGGCCAATTGTGATCACCTCTTCGAGAGATAACACGGTCCGGAACCTTTTTCCGTAAAAGATCAATGGTTTCGTTGCTTGTGTGGCACGTAGCGCCGTCTTGTTGAAAGTAAACGTTGTCCAGATCAATACCATCCAATTCCGGTCATAAAAAATCATTAATCATCTCTCGATAGCGCAATCCATTCACAAATAACACCTCTTATTGGAAAACCTGTATATATATATATAAAAGATACATAAATAAAAGAAAGTAGAGAAAAGTTAATGTTTTATAAACAAGCAGCAAAAAAATCTTTTAGGGCGCTTACGTTTGAAGGCTGGCTAAACCTTATGAGATACATCTAAATAATGTAAAACGAAATTGTATATCTTAAAAACGCCTCAAGAAAATTCCCCGGTGGTACACGTCTATCTCTCAAGGATAACCCCCAGCATCGCCGGGTACAGTCAGCTAGTCTCTAAATCGTATAAAAGAAAGTCGCTATCCGCGGTTGTCTGTTTGTGCGCTTGGTTTATCTAAACCAGAGGTTCCCAAAGTGATCTATATGGACCCCCAGGGGTCGATATCGGCATGCTGGGGGTCTATGTCAACGAGAAAAAAAATTGGGGGTCCACAAGATTCAAATGGGGGTACATAAAAGCGGACCCCCATTTACCTCAAGTCAACATTTAGGAGTTCCGTAAATGACACAATACACCTAACACAAATATAATAGACTGAGTAATTACTTATTTGATAATTGTATTTTTATATTTCGTAAGTTGTTAATTGAGGTATATAAATAGAGTCTACTTCCTTTTCTCGTCAGAATTAATATATTCAAGCAAAACATTGCACATTGGAAGCAGCGAATTTTCCTAGTTACCCAACTCGTTTTTGAAAAACGTCCAGGGTGATAATGACGTTCAACATTTAAATGCACTTCACACAGACTTCAAAACTAAGTTTGAGGACATTTTGACTATGGAAATGCAACGTTGAAGAATCGGATATCATGTGACAAGAAGAACTGACCGGAATAAGCACTGACAAAGAACTTAAGGGGCAGTTCTGTAGGGCTAGCTACAGAAAGAAATTCCCATTGCTTATCCTGCTTCATTTTCATTTGGTGTAATACCTCACAAGGGCGCCCCTGTCTGCACAATGTAAAGACAGAGCAACTATACCGCCACCCGGTTGTTGGACAGGCAAGGGAAGGGAATATTTTTACGAAAAAAATAAATGATAATCACATGGGACGTTAATAGTTTTAGGAAAATTCATTCAATATTCGGAAGGCTGTCTTTTAAGGGGGTTTACGGAAAAAAAAAATTGGCAAGTGGTCTACACGGCAAAAAAGTTTGGGAACCTTCGATCTTAAATAAGCAACGGATTTTAATGGGGTTTTCACTATCTTTTATAGAATATCTTCCGAAAGGTTTATATATAAAATACATGCATATTTTATTTATAAAAAGTAGAGAAAAGTCTATGTTTATACTAGAATTCACAACCTCAAAACTTTACCCCAAATCATCCAAAACCCCGAACAATGCCGGGTGCACGTCAGCTAATTTACAATAAATATAAAAGTTAAATGAAAAATTAAACGTAAAAAACACTCTGCAACTCATCATGTCATCCGATTTCAGAGAAATGCGTATACATCCTCGTTTGTGTACGACAACGAGTCTATCTGCCGAATTTCAGCTCGAACCGATGTCGGAAAGCGTGTTAATTTCAACTTCCAAGATTTGATCAATCACGGGAACAAAATTCAAATAGATATATTTAAAAATATTATCGTTTGTATCGACAATCCATATAAAGAATTGTCAAATTATGAATGTACGAATTTTGGTGGCACTCGCATTCAGGGCTACTCCGAATATCTCGTCGAAACTTGTTCCACTATTAGAACGAGATAACCGGTGCGGGTGGATCGGATTCGGTAGTTTTAGTAAGAGAGTTGGAGGCAAAAAAACTGAACCTATCTTTTCGCTTCATGTCACATCTAAATATAATATCTCAATGGGCGTGGCACGCATTTTCTGAAATTGATACTACAGGGTTTTCCATTAAGAGGTGTTATTTTGAATAGCCCGCTATTTCGGTAGATGTTACTTTTGAAGCTGTCATTATTTGACAAGTATAAACTAAATGCCATTAATAAAAATGGAACGATACACGCTTTAACAACGCATTGAAATTATTAAAATTCACTTGAGTGAATCAAATGCAAATCATCTTGAGTGATGAGGCCCATTTCCACCTCGGTGGCTTCGTCAACAAGCGAAATTGTCGCATCTGGGGCTCGGAAAACCCAAGAGTTATTGTTGAAAAGCCTCTCTATCCTCAACGTGACTGTTTGGTACGGTTTATGGTCCGGCGGAGTCATTTGACCTTACTTTTTTCGAAAATGAGGCTGAAGCAACAGTTACGGTGAATGGATCGCTATCGAGAGAATGATTTTTTATGGCCGGAATTAGATGGTATTGATCTGGACAACGTTTACAACAAGACGGTGCTACGTGCCACACAAGCAACGAAACCATTGATCTTTTACGATTGAATATCAAAATAACACCTCTTATTGGAAAACCCTGTAGTTACTAGCCGCGGCCGAAGAGACGTCCTTAAAATCTAAAATAAACGTATTACAGAAAAAAAACTTTGTATTTATCACGGGTTGATTTTTTTTCACGATAATAGTAAGTTTTCACGAAAAACCGCGCTATACAAAATATCCAGTTAACGTTTTAAAAACCCTCGCACGCCCCTGAAAAGCAATACAATACAGCATACAAACATAATTACATTTTATTCACATGTGTTTCAGGTGGTTATCGTTAGTACAATAATTATAACTAAAACAGAGAGGTCGATGACCCGGCATCACATTATTTAATTTCGGAATTATTATTATACTGCGTTGTCCGATGTGCCGTTTGTTTGCAGCGGTACGGTATGCGATACCTGCGTTGCCAGCTACTCCATCGACACAGATGAGCAAGAGATTTATAAAAACACATGCTCAAAAAACAAATCTCGTTTGAAACGGCAGCGTATTTGACTATACATGGTTTCGGAAGCGCGAGAATTAACAGACAACGATCAAATTCTTTCGTAAAAGTGCTAAGATTCTATCGTTGATTTAAGTTAAATATCATATATTTTATCGATAGATTTCTACGTTAATTTTAAAAAAATATATGAATTAATTAAGGCGATGCACTACGTCGTGTAATATTTTAAATTGAGCAGCTATCAATAACAACCCTTACGTAGATGGCGATAAGGTTTCAATTCCCGCTTAACAACATCCGCCTGTTTTGATTTATGCAAGAAAAAAACATGGTCAAGTCAAAAAGTGCCTTTTATTTTATTTTGTGGATGTTCAGGCATAAATTTTTTTTTTTTCGATCATTTTATAGATAACTTAATTTGCCACATTATACAATAAAATCATAACCGAAAAAGGGTTAGTAAGTAGGAGATTTTGAACTTTAAAGCAGTTTTCATAGGCCTTATATATTATTTTTTTCTGGGCTTATAAAAAGACTTATCTAAAAAATACTCGATTATTTCAAAGGCCAAGATGTATTCTACTCGCAGTATTTAATTAAAGCATCTGAAACATTTCTAGGCGACCAAGTTTTCAAACCAAAAACACATGATTTTGCATTACTACGTATGGCATCGCCTTAACCTTAAAATTAATGTGTGTTACTGACACTTTTTTTGCGATTTTTTTTTTTTTGAAATCCTCAAAGTTGAAAAAAACACTTTTTAATGTTGATGATTCATTTTAATGCTTAAATGCTTTACATATGAGTATGATTTGTCTAGTTTACAATATTTTATTTACACTGCAAGCCTAAAAGCATTTAAGCATTAAAATGAATCATCAACATAAAAATGTTTTTTTTTTCACCTTTTTTCAAACAAAAATCGCAAGTTGCGCCACAATACGAAGTATGTCAAAAAATACAAATAAATAGTAGTATATCTGTGTGTAAGGATAGAATGTGGCCATTCTATCCACCTTATGATTCCAGAGATAGCCTCATTTTTAATGTCAGTGACATACAATTTTTTTCTTTAAAAAATGATAACTCCTTCATTTGTACACGCAATTGCTTCGTACGAAATTTTATAGCATAGTAATGATCAGCAGAATCCATTTCTAGCCAAAAAAAATACCCTTGAAAATTCAAGACTCTATGTCTATGAAAGGCGATTTTCAGCCCACTGTGCGGCGGTTCTCATATCTGCCTCTCAAATTGGAAAGTGAACATTTTAGCCATTTCGGTCGGTTTGCGTCCGCCGGGCTCTCTTTCTGCAGTGCTAACAATGGATTCAAACTCCCGTTTACAAACCTTACCTTCCCAGAACTTCCTTTACTTAAAAAGACACGTCACACAGCATCCCTAAAGATGATCCTGTTTGTGAACTGTTGTAAAAAATGAAGAGAGCGTGATGTCCCAGTGGAAGCGAACAATGCTCAGAGTTGAACCGAGGAGAGGTAGACAAGACTATGTGGCAGACAAACCGTAGCAGACGGGAAGAACTAAGGACTGCCTAGAAGCGGTGCTGGGAAATCCCACCCTGGGATAATGACCGCAGTTAGTTGTTTCTTCGAAACCAAAAGACCTATGAATCTGAAACTTGAAATACACAAAGAAAACAGTATTGTCACAATAAATCCTTCATAACATACCCTCAGAGTCTTCGCCAGCGCACGCAAGAAGGCTCTCTGTCTCTCCCTCAGCACGATCCTGCCACCGTTCTTCCTCCCTATGGAATATCTCCTTAGCCGTAATGACTTCATAACCCACTGCATCAATTCGTTGATCATTTTGATTGAATCTTCTAAATAAACTATCTATGCTATGAAAAACCGAACATCAACATAAACACCTACACTTAAAAGATGTTCCCAGAAGTGTAATCTATTATACTCGGTGTCTGGAAACCCGTTGAACAAGCTGGTATGTTAGAAAAACTGGTGAATCTATATTGCACTTGATTTTGTGGTATATTTTTTTTTATATGAATGCTCGTTTTCGAGTAAATCGAGAGAAAATCGATCAATACGGGATAATCATCAGCTGTTTATTGTATCGCAGTGTAGAAACCCGGTACCAAGTTACCGAGAAAAAGGTGGAAAAAAATGGAATAAAAGGGATATATATTGTGTTTTACCAATTTCCCTCTTATAACACTACTTACCATGTAGTTTATAAAATAAAATTTCAGAAAGAAGTACTCTGATTAACGAACAACGAAAGGTGCAAATGATCTTAATAATGCCAGAAAGAAATTGATGATAACGCAATTTCTATGATTGAGGAGGAAAAGAAAATTAAAAAACAGGCTTTAATTCGCTTAATCTTAAAACGCATTGAAGCTTGCATAATAAAACTGTCCACGTAGGTTTTAGTAAAACGTGTCACACACGTCATACATTGTATAAATCAATACCTTAAAATGTAAAGCTACACACACACACGACTATCAAAAATATTCCACTACCTAAAGGTTTAACACTCACGCGACGAGTTATTATTTGTAAAGGTTAACGCACACGCGACGATCACAATCACGCCCGTTATAGCGGCCGGTCCACACAACACAATAAATAACAATATTCGGAAGTTAAAAATTAAAATTCAACAAAAACAAAGATGGCGGCACGCGTGTTCAACTCTCTCAAATCTGTTTCGTTCTGATAAATTCACAAGGAAAATGTCTAATTGACGTTGTTTTATTTCTTAAATTCATATGAAGCGAGAGGCGATATAAAAAATGGATGCTTCAATTTCTCCCCTGAGCGTAAGAGTGTGAATTTATGAATAATTAGTAGGAAAATTCGTAAAAAAATCATCTCGTAAAAAGAAAGTTATTGAAACGAATATTATAATTAGTCGAAAGAACTTCGCTGGAGGAATTAATGAGCGTTGTTTAATGGTTTTGTTTTACTAAATGTAGAATACATAATAATGGTAAGAACTAACCATTTATCATTTTGGAGAACTGAATAATTGAATTCATATTAGAGTGTTAATGGCCATGTGCATAGCAGGCATTAACCCTCAGGCTAATTTGTTCGGTTTTGCGAACAAACAACCCGTTGAGTCAATTTGTTCGCTTTTCGGAACAGCTCAGATGGTCCCATAGAAATTGTTTGGACTCCCTTACTGACATTGTGAGAAATATGAACTAAACGGTGTTAGAAAGAGAAAACACCAAGCTTTATATTCAAATATAGAAGTTAACCACACAATAATAAAAATGTTAACTTCTATGAAACAAAAGGTTCCGACCGCAATTTGAGAAAAATGTATAAAACTTTTAATCAATTATTATTGTATGAAACAACAAGAAAGTGAGGTGACAATAATGTTTATAATACATTTGTCTAATAAAAGTGGGGTGACCGTAATGTTTATAATACATTTGTCTAATAAAAGTGGGGTGACCGTAATGTTTATAATACATTTGTCTAATAAAAGTGGGGTGACCGTAATGTTTATAATACATTTGTCTAATAAAAGTGGGGTGACCGTAATGTTTATAATACATTTGTCTAATAAAAGTGGGGTGACCGTAATGTTTATAATACATTTGTCGAATAAAAGTTAGGTGACAGTAATGTTTATAATACATTTGTGTAATAAAAGTGAGGTGACAGTAATGTTTATAATACATTTGTGTTATAAAAGTGGGGTGACCGTATTGTTTATAATACATTTTTCTAATAAAAGTGAAGTGACAGTAATGTTTATAATACATTTGTCTAATAAAAGTGAAGTGACAGTAATGTTTATAATACATTTGTGTAATAAAAGTGAGGTGACAGTAATGTTTATAATACATTTGTCTAATAAAAGTGAAGTGACAGTAATGTTTATAATACATTTGTCTAATAAAAGTGAGGTGACAGTAATGTTTACAATACATTTGTCTAATAAAAGTGAAGTGACAGTAATGTTTATAATACATTTGTCTAATAAAGGTGAGGTTATAGTAATTGTCATGGTGAGAAATATGATTTAAACTGTGCTAGAAAGAGAAAAAATTACACTTTATATTCAAATCTAGAAGTTTTTTATAAATAATTTTTTATATGAAACAACAAAAAATTGAAGTGACAGTAATGTTTATGATACAGTTGTCTTATAAAATGTGTATTTTTTCGTTATCTGTAATTTTAGTTCAGGGTTTACACAACAGTGTGTTGAGCCATTTTTAAGACTTTTTTATGTTTGCATTCAAAATTTTAATATTTTTAAAATTGTTTTTATTTCTAATAATAGAATTTGAAAGCTTGTTTCATCAACTTTCGAAAACAGGTGTTAGTTTTCGGATATGTTCAGAAATATTCAATTTATTTAGGTTCTATTGCAAAGCGGAATTTCACTCGAATTCTCCGACCTTAAGAAATATAATGGTCAATATGCCAGAGGCCTGAGAGGTAAAGTGAATCGAAACAAGACTTTCAGAAAGGGTGGACCATTGATCATCGATGGTGTGATGACTTTTATAATTTGGGGATCTAATCTAAATAGTGTAGTACTTCCCAACCTTTCTCTTTCCCACCTTCTTCCCCTCCCAGCTTCCTTCAGTCTCACGTAACACCCCTAACTTATAGATGTCAATTTTCATAAGATCTTCCGACAGGGCAGTGCAAATGTTTATCTGTTCAAGAAATTATTCTATATTTTTAAAAAAGGGCTTGATCAATTTCATTCGAAAAAAGGGAAAATAGACCTTACTTAGAGCACACACACACACGCCCACAACACATTTCTATCGGTATAATATCTCTTCAGTGTTATTTTTTAAATTTTTATTGTTAGACATATCTTTAAATAGTATAAAATAAAGTCGCTATCCGGTTCTGTCTGTTAGTACGCTTTGTCCTTCTAAACTCTGAAATAGGGTTCTTACCATTTTTTTTAAGAAGGACAAAGATTTTCGGGTTACGAATAACCTGACAATATTTGAAAATCTCCTACTACTACTACTACTACAGTATGTGGAAAATGTTGCTTGTGTTGTGATTTACGACTTAGGCAGCCAAGGAATTGAACATACTACGCCTGGGCGGAACCCTAACGCGATGTCAACTCAGCCACCGACCAGTCGCTGAGAATTATTTAGAGAATTTTATTTAGACGTGTACCCGGCGTTGGTCGACTTATCTCTACTTTCTATAAATATAATATATATATACAGGGTGAATCGGCACGTACCCGACAAACTTTAACCGGCTATTTCTTAGCATATTTGGAGTAAAAAATCTTATGTGCACTTTGCTGTCCGGTAACGTTTTTTTTAATAAAAAAAATAGTATTCATATATTCACCACATGTCACCACTGTTTTATCCTTTGTCAAAGTTTGAAAACCCATCTGGCAATATTTTATTCGAATTCCGTTGAATAATGTACGTGTGTACCTATATTGGCGCGCTTTTACAATCACAACGAAATGGCACGGCACCATTCGTCTCATTTTTAACTATTATTATTTAGTGTGTGCGAAAGAGCGAAGAAGCTTTTCGACATACTTGCTTATAACAGCTGTTGAACACGAAAAGCAATGCCAATGACAGTGATGTAGTGTGGAAATTATTATTTTTTTTGTTTTTAATTGAAAAAAAATGCTACCGGACAGCAAAGTGCCTATAACATTTTTTACTCCAAATGTGCTAAGGAATAGCTGGTTAAAGTTTGTCGGGTTAGTGCCGATACACCCTGTATATATATATATATATACAAACCTTCCGGAAGAAATTCTCCAAATGATAGTGAAAACCCTATCAAACTCCGTTCCATGGTTTAGAAGAACTAAGCGCACAAACAGACAAACCCAGATAGCGACTGTGTTTTATACTACGTAATTGATTAATTAACTTAATTTGTGGTGGTAGTAGGAGATTTTCAAATATTGTCAGGTTATTCGTAACCCGGGAATGTTTGTCTTTCTTTTAAAAAAAAAACTAGCTTTTTATGTGTACCAGACGTTGCTGGGAGGTTATTCTTAGGAGATAGACATATATCATGCAGAACTTTTCTTTAGGCCTTTTTAAGATATACAATTCCATAGTACATTATTTTGATGTATCTCATAAGGTTTAGCCAGCGTTTGCAATGTAAGCGCCCGAAAATACTTTTTTACGACTTGATTACAAAACATCAACTTTTCTCTACTTTCTATAAATATAATTTACATGTATCATATATACAAACCTTCCGGAAGAAATTCTCTAACTGATAGTGAAAACCTTATCAAAATCCGTTGCGTAGTTTAGAAGAACTAAGCGCACAGACAGACACGGATAGCGACTTTATTTTATGTGGTCGTTTGTCTTCCAGGCCCAACCGATAGGCAAAAAAAGGTGGCTCAGTCCACAAAATCCTGTTTTAAATCGACCATTTGGCATTTCATCTATCTGCAAATTTGTTTGTTACATTCTGGTTCAAGAATTATTGTATACTACTATCCATAAATAAACCACTCACTAGATCGATATCTTCGGGCTTTTTGTATGAAACAAATTGGTCCTAAAAAACCATAGATATGCCAATATATAAACAGTACAATTTTCATTCGGTGCCTACTTATTATACTATACACCAATGAAAAACTCTGAAAGTTTATTCCATAGAACAACATGGCAACAATATGACGTCACAATATTCACGGTTCAAATTTTCGATCGGAGCTATACCAATACCTCCTAGATCACAAGGCGGACACTCATTCAAAGCAGCCTCCTAACTTTGTATGGTAATTTACAAAAATGATCGTATTAATTTTTTTTTCAATTTATTCTTATTGATTAAAACATCCTAAAATGTTAAAGTTTATTTAAAAAATAAATACAAAAACATTTTTGGAGGTTCTCAAACAAGTTAGTGGGGTGATTTGTGTATTTGATAGTGTCCTGGGTATCTATTCCAGAGTCTCTACCACGAATTACTCGCTAAGCGCCATCTACGAACGAAAATCTCTACGACTTTTGTCATAAGTTCTATATTTATACATTCTTGAGTGTCGCACGGTTGAAGAGATGAATGTGTTGGCAACCCTGTGAATATTGTCTATGTTTCTGATGTGTTTGAGGTCTCTATGGAGTTAATTTGAAATGTCAAAAACAAACCGTTGCCGCGTCGTTCTGTCAACGTTTTTATTTGCTACCGCACTTTTTCTGAAATGAATGGCGGTGGCGGATACATATCGAAATGCAAGAAAAATGGTTAAAACAACTTTGCAGAACTAAACGAATCCGATACCAACTTCGAAAAGCGCGCGGAAAACGATTTTTTTTTGGTATAAGGCAATTCACCAGGATGCAATGATTTTGACAGTTTTGCCGATCTCTACTGCTTCGACCCACTCGTTGTTTAAGTCGAATGAATTTTGACGTATGGCGTGTAGTATGTACTTTCGGTGAAACTCAAGAATAACAAACTCTACCAGTGTATGTACTTTCGGCCGTAATTGCGAGCGATCGAGACTGGGGAATAGATACCCTGGCCTTGTGATCTAGGAGGTTTTGGTTATACCCCACTGCTACTATCTTTTTATCCCGCCAGAGTTCGCATGATCGTGGTTCCTACTCGTACTACGAGCTATAAATCAGGAATAATCAATTTTATGGTACCTGCCGGCCTGAAGAGAGTTTCTTCGAACAAATTGTATTATTCCTTATTTGAAATTTTCTTAAAGTAGCGTAAAATATTTATGGTTTATAATTAGATGGGTAGGTATTTTAGTACCTACTTATAAATCGTATTTTTTTCACAGAACTACTAGTTTCTATTTATTACCTGTGGGTGCGTCATAAAGCCTCATTCACAAGGAGGTGAAGTATTCGGCCGCGGGACTTGTGGCGTGGGAGAGACGGCCGTTCACACCGAACTTTTTTTTACTCTAGCAGTGCGCTGTCACGTGTTGGTTTGACATTTATGTAGATACTTCTTGAGAAAATGCGAGGCTTGCGTTTTTTCTTGTAGGTTTTACGAGGAACGACTGCGAGACCATTTTCATACAAAACTTAAATTTGGAATTGAAGTCAAAATACTGTATTTTTTAATTAAAAAATATAATAAAACGAAAATCTCTAGCATGCATTTTTTTATGTGAATATCGCACAACAGTCCCAACTGCTCCCAGCCGTCTGGAGCCAGTGAAACTATGGCATCCCCAATTGGGGTATATTGTGAGGCTGAAGTTAGTGGGGAAGGGAAGGAGTTAGGAAAAACGAAAGTGGAGGGGTACCTGGGTATTCGTACCTGGTCACTAAACATGGCTACAGCCATTTCAAGCAACGCTTCAATTCTGATTGCTGGTCTTACACCACGGCGTTACTGAAAGAATCCTCCACTCTAGAACGTGCCGCAAGTATACTATATATTATTATAAATTAATAAATTGTGAAATAAAAAATATTCATCAATAAAATTTACTTGCGCACGCCGGGATTTGAACCCGCAATCTTCGGATTGCCAGACAAGAACCTTACCCCTCGACCACGCAGGACGTCAAATGTGTTACTTCGGTTATTTTTGTTTCAAATCATAAAATACAGGCTATTAAATAAATCGATTTTTACGACAATAAAGACAACTTTGTCAATTATTCGATTTTTTTTTTAAATTTACCCATCGCGTTTAATAAAATGAAATATAATTTACTGAAAAGCATTTTGACGATCTTAAATTCAAATTACAAACAGATTTACGTTGAAACACAAATAGGACATATATAAATTTAAATTGTTCGACATAGAACGACGGGTTTTTTGAGATGTTTTATTATTTTTATTTTATTTTATATACCATTATATTTACAAAGTAGGTTAGGCTAGATTTTTTTAATAATTATTTTGAACCATTAACTCACGCCAAAGTTCCCCCAAAATAATGAAAAATTGATTTCTTTAATAGCCTATATTTTAAAACACAAATAAATAAATTAGCATATATCCGTAGACTGAGAAAAAAAAGTTCATAAAATTCTGTAGATGATAGTGAAAACCCTATCAAAATCCGCTGCGTAGTTTAGAAGAACTAAGCGCACAAACAGACAGGCGCGGATAGCGACTTTATTTTATACTATTTAGAGTAATCAATATATCAAAATAATGCGTCTATTGTGGCCGAATCTGGTCGGGTGAGATGCACTCGCCTACGCACTCCGGAGCACCGGGTTCGAATCCTGCCCACGCAAAATAATACAACACGCTAAGCTTTACCTGTATTCCATATCCCCACAGAATTAGAAAGCACATTTAAATTTTAACGAAGGCAATTGATTCAAAGGTTTCATATTATTTATATAAATAGAATCACTGAAGAAGAAGATAATACGAAACATGTAACAGAACAAGACAAAGAAAAATAAAAAAGTTACGGTCTCAACTGCGAAACGAACCCAGACTCTGTCTTACAGGGACAACGCCTCTCACCACTCGGCCATTGAGACAGCATTATGTCATTTTTGTCGGTCTCATATTTCAAATACAGAATTAACAATATTATCTTGCAAATATTTTTTTCCCATTTTTAGCAGCATTTGAATGATTGCAAAATTTCTAATTAATTGATTTGTAACCTAGATAATGTATCGGATACTCACATACGATTTTTATTTATATTGGACACCTATTGACTTTTTATAAAAGTCCAAATTAATATTAAATTTTCAATGGGTAATATTAACCAAAATTTATTCCAATAAAAAAGGATATAAATAAATTTCATAGACTAAAGATAAATTGAAAACAAAACACAAAAGCAAAGATGGTAATTTGATGTATTGTTTAATATCTGCATAGAATGCAGGTGTTACAGCTACTGTCAGTATCGACCTATTCTTATTAATTACTTTGGTTTTAGAATTAGAACAAATTGTTTTTAAAGAAGCCAAGTTGCAGTCCAAAATGGAGTGCTGGTACCTATCCTGATGAATGTCAGTGAGGCGTGGAACTGGCAGAGGAAGTATGAAAGAAGACTGAGTTCTATACAAATGAGATCCCCGCGGCGAATGTGTGGCAAAGCCATCAGTGTGAAAAATGTGGAAATCAGCAAAAAATGAAAGCGTACTGATAAAATTACACTGAGATAGTTTGAATGTGCATGGTAGAAGAAGTGGGAGACGCTCGAGGAAGACATGGCACGAGCAACAGAACCAAATGCTTGAGTCGGGCCATGTCAAGAGTCGGAATAACAGAATGGTATGTTTGAGACGATATATGAATGTGCACGAGGCAAGGAGTGTGTGTTAAGGCGATGCCATACGTAGTAATGCAAAATCATGTGTTTTTGGTTTGAAAAATTGATCGCCTAGAAATGTTTCAGATGCTTTAATTAAATACTGCGAGTAGAATACATCTTGGCCTTTGAAATGATCGAGTATTTTTTAGATAAGTCTTTTTATAAGCCCAGAAAAAATAATGTAAAGGCCTATGAAAACTGCTTTGAGGTTCAAAATCTCCATCTTACGAACCCATTTTCGGTTATGATTTTATTGTATAATATGGCAAATTAAGTGATTTATAAAAAGATCGAAAAAAAATTAAATATTTATGCCTGAACATCCACAAAATAAAATAAAGGGCACTTTTTGGCCATGTTTTTTTCTTGCATAAATGAAAACAGGTGGATGGTGTTAAGCGGGAATTTAAACCTTATCGCCATCTACGTAAGGGTTGTTATTGATAGCGGCTCAATTTAAAATATTACACGATGTATTGCATCGCCTTAAGACCGAGTTATTTGGCGGTACATGCTCTCTGCCTACCCATGCGTGAAAAGGGCGTGACGATTAGTTAGTTGGCTAGTTTGGAATTAGAAGGGATTCGAAGTCAACGATGAGGTAGTAGAAACTACTTTCTTTCACTACTTTCAGACGTTTTGAAGTATGTACTTGCACTGAAAATGTTTAATAAAATAATCCGAACGTTTTATCTGTCACTATTAACAGCTAGACAAGAAAGAGAGAGACCAGAGTCTAGTCAGTAGACAGAGAAATTAGACCAACGGTAAAATAATATATTAATAATAATTAAATATAATTACAATTACCATCCGCGCCGTCAAATGGCCCACTTGCGTTCGTTTTTAATTATCAAAAAAGGTGATCACATATTTTTAATGTTAATATCGCACTGGAGTCCCAAGTCAAACTATAGACTATGGCATCTCTAATTGGGATATGTTGTGGTGCTGAAGGGAGTGCGAAGAGGAAGGAGATGGGATAGAGAAAGGTTTAAAAGTACCTAGCTATTTAGATTTGATCATTTAAGATTAGTGCGAAAACACTATTTTGATTAATTTTTATAACGAATTGATGGACATTATGAATACCAAAAAATATGTGTTAGATAAATTGAAGGTTTTCCTATCGTTTCGCTTGAGTAGAATACAAATAAAAAAATAAATTACTCAATAAAAAATATAAATGTAAACAACTAAAAAAAAAAATTTTTTAATAGAAATGTATGAACGCGTAAAGGAAACAACTTTTAAAAAATACAGTATTGTAGCTATGATTATCTGTGACAGTTTCACTTGATTAAGTTTTTAGCTTTCTTATATTAAACCAGTTTTGTGCTTGAAATCGAACGTTTCTAGACCCCGTTTGTCAAGCGATTTTAATGCCTATTACCTACAATATAAGCTATACCAAGAATATACACATTTTTGGCTTGTAGCTTCCTCTTAACACGGCTAGAGCCATTTCAAGCAACTCCCCTTTCTGAATAAGGTGTTGCTTCTAACTAAGAAAACAAGAAATTCTATGAAAAAAAATCCATTCAGTTTATTTAGATTCGTGACATCGCCACCCACTTATAGAGATATATTTGTGTATATTTTATGGTATCGCAAGGATCGTCTGGAGCCAGTGAGACTATGGCTCCACAATTGGAGTATATTGTGACGGATTCAATGGCAACTAAGGGGAGAGGCAATTCAACACACTTTCGGAAAGTCAAATAAAGTCACAAGTGATGGCCCATAAACTTCACCCAATGCAACCTAGGTTTTTTTCATCGCTTTTCATGGCTTTACATACATTTTTGAATGTTTTTAATTGCCAAAGTTCCGAGTTTGGAGGAAGGTGGGGAAGTCCTTGGTTACGAACACGGCTAAAGCCATTTCAAGCAACGTTCGATTCAGAATGGCGGTCTTTCACTTCTAATTTTGTAATGATAAAATAAACAATTTCATTTATTTAGATTCGTGACATGGCCACGTATAATTTTAAAGATTTTTTTAATGTATTGAAAAAAAGCTGATGTATCTAGTTTACAATAAGACATTTCCACTCCTAGGCCCCAAACAGACCTGTGAAATTAATTTACAAAAAAGAATTTTGTAAATTTGATATTATTTTGAATGATTTCACCACAAGACGGTTTCTCTAATTCAGTCTACGGAGAAAACATCGTGATATATTGCTAATTTATTGAAAATCTGGTCAAATTATTCATATTCCTGTTAAATACGGGACTGCAGGCCTTTAACGAATGAATTGACAGTTTTCCTAGCAAAGAAAACGCGAATGTGTTATAAGAAATGCGGAACACGTGTTCAACATACAATTTATTAACATTATTAAAAAATATACTAATATTGTCGCATTTCATCATTCTATTTATCAGGAAAAGAAGATCTGCATGAACACGTGTTCCGATATATTCTGAATGGACTTTTTTTAACATGATTTAAATAAATCAACCATCCTCGTTTTTTCTCCATCAAAATATCAATTATAAAATGATCAATTTCAATGTTTTTGAAATAACACCTTCGGCTACTGTCCCCAATGTGTCATGACCACAGTCCGTTGTGCCAGATGTGTCCATTAGACGTGGAGATAGAAGAATGCACTCTAGACAACTGGACAACTTGACAACTGAACAACTGAACAACTAAACAACCTTGACCGCGATATGCAATGGCATTGCCTCTGCACGGGTCATACAGTCAATGTCCGGTACTATAAGATACGTGGTTTGCCTCTCAAACAGGCTATAAAAACGTAATAATATTGGACACCTAAATATCATATAATTTTTTTAACAAAGTCTTGACTTGTAGAGTCTGTTTATTCGCTTTTCGGGTTATATTATATCGTTGGGCTCATAAAAAATCGCTCTCTCCCTTACCACCATAGTTAGAAATATGAACTAAACGGTGTTAGAAAGAGAAAACACCAAGCTTTATATTCAAGTATAGAAGTTAACCACAGAATAATTAAAATGTACACCCCTATGAAACTAAAATTTGAGAAAAATTTATGAAACTTGAATTTTTAATTAATTATTTTTATACGAAACGAAAGTGAGGTGAAAGTAATTCGTATTATAATACATTTGTCTAATAAAATATATGTATTTTTCGTTATCAGTAATTTTAGTTCAGTTTTTAGACGAAAAAACGTAAGGTGAGCCATTATTAAAAACTTTTTACGTTTGATTTCAAAATTTTAATATAAAAAAATTATATATTTATTTCAAATAATAAAATTTTAGAGCCAATTAAAAAAAATCATCATCTTTCAAAAACAGTTACTAGTTTTCAGATCTGTTCAGAAATATTCCATTTCTTTGGATTTTATTGAGAAATAGAAATACACATAAATTCCCTAATTTTCTGACTGCATATTTAAGAAATGTAACTGTCAATGTGCCAGAGGCCTGAAGGGCTGTTTAATTATTATTATAAATATGACGATTAGCATCAAAAATAGTCACCTCAAGAAAATCAAGCTCTTTTACTATAATTTATTTATTTATCTTAATTAAAAATACTTTCTTTTTGGTTGGACTGAGGATTGAACCCTCCTCCCCAGGGACTGAAGTCAACGGCGTTAATAAAAAAAAACAATTCGCAATTGGGTAGGACCGACATTTATTTCGTATATTGACTGCAGTAATGTCATTTTGTCCAATTTCGGAGAAATGCGTAAATGTCCGCGTGTTTATACGTGATTGCCACAAAAATTGCACGTGTATTTGCCTTGTTAATATATCAAGACGAAATGCGAAATTACTAAGATTTTCGTGAACACGCCTTCCGACATCGTGATAATACATTCGTGAAATATATCATCAAACTTGATAATTCATTCGTAATTCCTGCAATCCCGTTTTTAACCGGATTCCCAATAATTTGAAGAGATTAATAAATTAGCAATATCGAATTTACTTCTTCAAAATAATTAATTTGGACTATTGAACTATCGTTGTCAATATGAAACAAGATAATCAATGTCATTGGACTGTCTGCGGCTTAGGAGTCGAGTGCATATTTCAAAGCTCCACATCTCGTGATAGATATTACGTCGCGAGCTGAAAACAATTACGACGACCTCGAAAACCCACACAGCAAAAAGCTGTGCAAATGTCACGACGCCAGAGCTCAAAATTCGTGAGGTTTTTTTTAGTGAAAAACAATAACAAAATCTTTTTAAATAAAATGAAGTTTAAACTATCTACGAATAACTTGACAATATTTGAATAATTCTTCCAACTTACTGGCATCATTATATTTGGCAAAACGTTGCTTATGTCCAATGATGGGGGACTTAGATGATTGATTGAACAGTAAGTAGCCTATTTCAGACAGACAACGTCAATATTTGACTCATTGGCGTGCAACTCATCGATTACAAAGATCCAACTCATCCGTGAAATAGTGATTTGTAATAATCATTTTTCCACAGCCAAATCTCACGCCGAACGAAACCAAAAACCGATGAAGAAGAAAAAAAACATGACCCCAAAAAAAAGAGACAATGAAATTTATTTCAAGACGATTTTCAACGGAAATTATTGAGCACCTACCGGACTTAACCAAAGAAATTTCAATTTGAATCGCTGCTTAATTTTCGAAGGCAAAATAAAATTCCTAATTACAGCCTATTTAGCCCTCTGACCCAAATGTGTCTAATACAGGGTTTTCCAATAAGAGGTGTTATTTTGAATAGCCCGCTATTTCGGTAGATGTTACTTTTGAAGCTGTCATGTTTTGACATTTGACAAGTAGAAACTACGCCATTTATAAAAACGGAACGATACACGCTTCAACAACGCATTGAAATTATTAAAATTCACTTGAGTGAATCAAATGCAAATCATCTTGAGTGATGAGGCCCATTTCCACCTCGGTGGCTTCGTCAACAAGCAAAATTGTCGCATGAGCCCCTGAGGTGATATCTCACAAAAGCGGCGCTATACAAATTATCCAATAATAAATAAAACCTGGGGCTCGGAAAACCCAAGAGTTATTGTTGAAAAGCCTCTCTATCCTCAACGTGTGACTGTTTGGTTCGGTTTATGGTCCGGCGGAGTCATTGGACCTTAATTTTTCGAAAATGAGGCTGGAGCAACAGTTACGGTGAATGGATTGCGCTATCGAGAGATGATTAATGATTTTTTATGGCCGGAATTGGATGGTATTGATCTGGACAACGTTTACTTTCAACAAGACAGCGCTACGTGTCACACAAGCAACGAAACCATTGATCTTTTACTATTAAATATCAAAATAACACCTCTTATTGGAAAAACCTGTATATAAAATGAACACCTATATAAAATTCTACCGGTCGGTGGCTGAGTTGACATCGCGTTTGGTTCCCACCCAGGCGTAGTGTGTTCAATTCCTCGGCTGGCTAATTCCTCCATCACAACACAAGCAACATTTTCCGCTTACTGTTGTGGTAGTAAAAATTTTTCAAATATTTTCAGGTTATTCGTTACCCGTGAATGTTTGTCTTTCTTTTTTTTAAATAAATATATATAATAAGATAGAGTGTGTTGAAGTAGACATTTTCGACGATAATTAATGATTTTTTATGGCCGGAATTGGATGGTATTGATCTGGACAACGTTTACTTTCAACAAGACAGCGCTACGTGTCACACAAGCAACGAAACCATTGATCTTTTACTATTAAATATCAAAATAACACCTCTTATTGGAAAAACCTGTATATAAAATGAACACCTATATAAAATTCTACCGGTCGGTGGCTGAGTTGACATCGCGTTTGGTTCCCACCCAGGCGTAGTGTGTTCAATTCCTCGGCTGGCTAATTCCTCCATCACAACACAAGCAACATTTTCCGCTTACTGTTGTGGTAGTAAAAATTTTTCAAATATTTTCAGGTTATTCGTTACCCGTGAATGTTTGTCTTTCTTTTTTTTAAATAAATATATATAATAAGATAGAGTGTGTTGAAGTAGACATTTTCGACGATAATTTATACGGATTCGGAGAAAATGTTCGTCTGTTGCTAAAAAAAAAACGTTGCGTTAATTTTACTATGCATTACTTGTGTCTCTATTTGTGTCTTTTGTGTTTTAGTTGTGTCTCTTGTGTATATATTTGTGTCTCTATGTGTATCTCTCGAGTCTCTATTGGTGTCTCCTGTGTTTCTATTTGTGTCTCTAGGTGTATCTATTGAGTCTCTATTGGTGTCACTTGTGTCTCTATTTGTGTATCTTGTGTTTCTATTTGTGTCTGGCCTCTTTTTGTACGATTTGCCATTTGAGTGAGCTTTTATATAATTTTGTATTTTTATTTGTTTGGTTTTTGTTTTTGAATCTTTATTTAGATGTATGCAAAATAATGTATCCTGTGTCTCAATAAATTTTTGTAACTGCATGTACCTTTTTGACACTGAGAAAAACCCAGTATAAATAAATAACTTTTTTACATCGACGAATTCAAAGGTCGCGTATTCGAAATCCGGCGTCCGCGAGTAAATTTGATATATACACTCGGAATACAGTTATAGATTTGTATAAAATCACATTCACGTCGCCCGCCACAGACACTCTTCCTTATATAAATGGAAGACATAACAAAGTAGGTACCTACTTGACAAACGTCAAAATTTGTATTTTTTTTTAAATAACACAATATTTAAAATAGAAAACATTGGAGATTAACGACAATTTATTGTTATAACGATGTCAAAAATACGAATAACAAACCTTATGTCTTCCTTTTGCTAATATAGTAAATAAATTCGAGAATTCACACGCCAAGATGAAAACTGATTCTAATAAAAAATATTTCAAATTTCAAATCCACACAGAATATGGTATATAATATATTGCTTGTCTAACAAGTAGGCATGAGTTTGTAAATTTGTTAGTGTGTTCCGTATCCGGTCAATCATGTCAACATGGTAGCCGTACTTGATAGTACCTTTTCATTCCGCCAGAACGCACGAGCGTCGCGCCTGTTGTGAGCTGTCAAGTTGGAGTAATCGACATTACTTCTTCACAGAACTACTAGTTTATTTTTCCAGAGCCATTGATAAGAGATTGGATATTATGTAGGTAAATAATAGTTCAATGCATATTTACGAACCATTGTTTAAAAAATCAATCGATTCGTTACAAAGCCATTACTTTCATAATAGTGTTGATAAAATTCTACAAAACATTATTGTTACAATCTAGAATCAAGTTGGATTCCAATAAGGCCACAAAAAATAACGCTAAAATTAAAATGGTGTCGGATTAATCACTGCATATCTGACAATGAAGCGAATAAGATCAGTTTTTGTCAGATGGTAAAATATTTACTTTCGCGATGCACATGAGATGCAGGAATGCGTACGACAACGCCTCGAAAAGGAAGAAGAAAAAAACAGTCTGAAAATGGAACGAGAATCTTTACATCGATTCGCAAAATCGTTTATAAAAATTGGGTTAGGTTTTTTTTAAATATTCTAATGTTAAATTTAGTAATAATGATATAGAGTTATATTTTTAAAGGTTCGTTTATGGACAGCTATTGTCTCAAAATGGATAAAAGTTCTATTAAAATCAAGGAAGAACTCTGCACAAAATCGTTTATAAAATTCTTGGGGTAGGTTTAATCATCATTCTAATGTTAAATTTATTTTAAAAGTGTATATATTTACATAGTAAAAAATAAGCTTCGATTATAGACTGAGCTTTAGGATGCAATTTGCTTTAAAAAAGCTTCGGCCATGCCGGCTTGCAGGCGGCGGCATTATCGAATTATTATCAATATAAACGGGATACACACACTTTTTATGAGAATATTGACGTGGTGGGAGAGTCTAGCAAGTGTTTTTTTTTACCTTTTTGGGTCCATTCTGCACAATCGTCTCGTATTCCAAGCCCTCCACGGACATGATGATATTGATGCACAGGGGTGAGATCACACTGATAATATGGCGGAATGTTTTGAATTAAACGGCGGCGTGTCGATTAATGATTTGGAACGGTAAATTAACGAAAGGCTCGCGACGAGGTGGCCGGTCAACAGTCTGCGGGTACCGGAGAAGTATTGTGTTTGGCGTCGGAGCGGTTACCCCTCTTGCTCTTTCTGTAATGAGAACTGAACTCGGAGAACGCCGGAGATCGGAGAATACTGTCAGCGTGTCAGCCGCCCCTGCCTGCATCTGTGTTTACTTTCGACGTGTTGCCAGACGTACAACTGACTTTTGCGCGCTTTATTGTATTCATTTTCTTGTGTGAAGACAAGAGACTTAGTCCCATCTACTCACAGTCAGTGGGAGTATGACATCTCCATTTCTGCTTCTTCTTTCGTATGGTGGGGAGGTAAGAGGGTTACATCTCGGTAAGTTAGCCAGTCAAGGGCCTCAGGCGTCGCCTTTTGTACCTTATCAGTACCACCGGGGAATGAATGGAGCGGCATTCGTTGACCATATGTTCGGTGGTCTGCACCCAGGGCCGGCTCTGTGCAGGCGCAATTGGAGCAGATATCCCCGGGCGGCGACTTGCAAAGACCCTAAGGAGCCAAGTAGCCAAGGCGCTGATAATACCTAACACCTAACACAGCACCCTAGAGGTTTTTACTAGCGCCCGGCGCCGTTTGGCTCAGGGCCGGCCCTGTCTGTACCGCACCGCATTCACACATCGCTGACTCTTTAAGGTCCTATCTACACATCATGTGGACACAGCGGCTGTTGGAGGACCTTATCCTATTGATTACGGAGATTACGAGGCACCAGTGAGCAACCAGGCTGCCTCAGTGGGAGATGAGAATTTCTCACATCCCCACTCGGAATTATGTTGTGAGGCTGAAGGGAAGGATATGAGGAAGAGGGAGTTTGGGATGAATCTTGCCGTACAGAGATGGTCGCTAAACACGGCTTCATTTCAAGCAACGCCAACTTTTCAATTCTCATATGAAGGTCTTTTACCTGAGTGATATCTTGCTTCCGCTGAAGAGTACTAGAGTACTAACAATACCTTTGCGCGCTCTAATATTGACATAATGGGTGATGGCAGAAATATTGGTGAACTCTTTAATGTTCAACGAAATCCATCAAAAGTACTGAAGCATTTCGAGCGTGTGCAGATGGTGTTGGTTCAAGTACTACTTCACTTTATAGCGGTTGATTATCGTAAAACGTACTAATATAAAAAAAATCTTTAAAAATTTCATAAAAATTGAAAAAATAGTGGATTAAATAGTTGCATATGCAATGTACAGCTTATTTCGAAATTTTTGAACTTAGTTGTTTATCCAGCATCGTTATCAGACCTATTTTCTTGAGTCTGTTGTGTGAAAAAATTTGTTCTTTTTAATCTAGAAGGTCCAGATAAATGAGTATCCAGTGGTTTTCTTTAACAAATAAATAATTCATTAAAAAATCGTCTTAAAATAAAACTTTTAACAGATTTATATTGTCGTCAGTTTTTTAATATGTATTAATCGCTATTACAAAAAAAAAAGATCTACGATTTATGGTTTCTGATTTTAATTTCTGATGGTTTGGTTTTTGATTGTAAATAACTATACAAATCGATAGCTTTACAAAGCATCGTATTTCCTGTTCGCTAAATATTTTTCCTTCAAGCCGAAGTTTTTATATTTATTGTTGTTTTACGCTGAAAATGGGGAATTTTTCGATATCTGACAACATTCTACAGATCTGAACACAAAGTTCGGGTGTCATTGTTTTTTTATGTTGTTGTCTCTTTTCGTCGTGCATCTAAACGTCAAACTTGTATGTGTTTTTTTATTCAAATAAGATATAATCGTAAAAAAATATATAAATTACATGTTAATGCTGTTTTAAAGTGCCAACCCAAAAACACTTAAAAAGTAGGATATTTTATAATACTTTTCTGTACAATTTGTGTGCGAAGTGGTGAAATTTGAGGTTATGTTTTCGCCGAACAATTTGAAAAGTTTGTAAATGATTAACTGGTATTTTTACTATTTCCCTAACGCTCGAGCTAAAATATTGATTAATCTTCGTTTATCGCGATTTGCCAGTTGATTAGTTAGATTAAACCTATTTTTTAATGTACGATTCTGAGTTAGTGGTCCTGTCAGATTTCCGTAGAGGTATGTAACTTCTCTCTCTGTTACATGCATCGATTATGAGAAAGAAGGAGAGGTTACACCGGATCTATCAGCGGAGCGCTTTTAGCTTTGGTAAACTTGTCGAACTCCGCTGCATGCAAAGGTTCTTTAAAAAAACAACACTTGATTTTAACTAAATTATCTTATGTAGACATCTATTTACGTCGCACAGGCACAAAATTGATTTTTAGGGTTTAGTTAGGGTTTTTTAAAATAATTATGCTTATTTCCTAACTTTCAAACATAACTTTGATTGTGAAAAATGGAACTTAAGGTTAAACGCAACGCTCATTGTATTCTACGTGTTCACAGATGGCGTTAATTAATTAATTTTGTTTAAATACGCTTTTGCAAGGTATTGCTCCTAAACCCCCGAATTGTGGTACCATTTTTGCATATTAGATTTGTTTGTGTTTCTTCCATTACCTATTAAACGCTAGTAACACTAGCTAAGTTGGACGCTATCTTAAACAGTGATTGTCCCTTGATCAGTGGTGGTTTTCTCTAAGTTGGATGGTATTTGGCCTTCTCCACCTAAAAACTCTCTCCGCTGACTGCAATCTTTTGCCATTCGCCTTCAGGCAGTCCTCAGTCCTTCCCGTCCTGCTCCAATCCTCTTCCACACAGCCTATCCACCTAAATATTCCTCAGTCCAACTGTCAGTAGTGCTCGCTTCCACTGGGAACCATAATTCCAAAGATAAATTAATATCACACATAGTATTACACAAAGAGGTCAACCTCCACCAAACAGACCTGTTTCTACATGACTGTGAACAAACTTCACCCAATTGCCAATGCGAGCGTATAGAAAGGGTAAACCAAACAAAATACCTAGGGGTCATTATTGATTCACACTTACGCTGGACTGACCACATAACTTTCATTACTAATAAACTAAAAAGAGTCATGCACCTAATAAAGTCAATTAAAAACATTTTCCCACATTCAATACTTAGATCTATATATTTCGCACTCTGTCAATCGATTGTTACATATGGCATACTGGCTTGGGGAAGCGCTACAAACACTGCAATCGACCCAATACAAAAAATTCAAAAGGCAATAATTAAAATCATCTTGCAAGTACCATTCTACACAAATTCAAGCGAAATTTTCAAATCATTAGACGTCATGTCAATAAGACAACTTTATGCCAAATCTGCACTACTAAATTTCCTCCAACAGAAACTACACATTCCAATGCCACCTCAAACAACAATAAAAACAAGGTCGACAACAAACAATACCCTGAACATACCGATAACATACACCACACACGGACAAAGACACTTCCAGTATTACGCTACAAAACTTTTTAATTGTATGCCCACCACTCTGAAACTACTACTAATGGGAAATACATACACAAACATTCACAAAAAACTGATCACAGCCTGGATCAAAAAACAAGATATCCACTTTATACAAAACATTATAACACCAAACCAAACATAATCATGGATGAATGTGTATGTATGTATGTATACATGTGTTTATTTATATGTGTGTATGCATGCATATATGTGTATTTATGTATGTATGTGTATACATGGGTGTACGTATATATGTGCATATAAATAAATATTTTTTTCCTTTTTCTTTAAATAACAATGTACAATAACCATTAAAAAAAAATTTAAAACTTACACTTATATAAGAAAATTTAACCAATACACATAAATACATGTACCATTTAATCATAACCACGTAAACACCTCAGCACAGGTTCTCCCAGTGAGGTGTTCACGAAACATATAACACTACCCACCACAGTGTCACCTACTCAAACCTACCTCACACCCAGCATAAATAAAAAAATTTAAAAAAAACACCATATTAACAAAAGTTCTAAATTTATGTATTATATACAAATGTAAATATTTGGTAGACACTGTAATGTATGTATAGAAATAAATAAATAAATAAAAGATAAATTAAATATATCATTTTATTTAAATGTTTCCAGATTGCACAATGCCGACAATGGAAGATCAAGGCTTCAAGCTTTTCAAACAAGGAGCAGAGGGCAAACTGTACTCGGGAACATATCTCGGGAAGTCCACCGTCGCCAAAGAACGCTTCCCAAAATCATACCGCCACCCGGAGCTTGACACAACACTCACCAGAGAGCGAATCAAAGCAGAAGCCAGATCCATCGTTCGATGCAAATCTGCCGGCATAAGAACCCCCACATTGTACTTGGTAGACTTCGAACGGCGTTGCATTTTCATGGAAAACGTAGAAAATAGCATTACCGTGAAAGACTACATATTTAAACTCACCGAAAAAACTGAAGACAAAGCCAAAATGGATTCAAACAACGCCAAACTTGAAAAGCTAACGCAAAAGATAGGTATCATCTTATCGACGATGCATAAAAACAACATAATTCACGGCGATTTAACCACTTCTAATATGCTTTTACAATCGAACGATGTTAGTTTGATCGATGAAGAAAACACATTTGATTCGTATGAGATTGTTTTGATCGATTTTGGTTTGTCTCATGTGGATTCAAGCGCCGAAGATAAGGGAGTAGATTTGTATGTTTTAGAGCGAGCGTTGACCAGTACGCACAGCATTTGTCCGCATCTCTTTGCCAGTATTTTGGAAGTGTATAGAAAGCAGGATAAGACTGGCTCCAGAGAGGTGTTGGAGAAGTATGAAGATGTCAGAGCTAGAGGGAGGAAAAGGACTATGGTTGGATAAGAAATTAGCATCTATTTATCCATCTATGTTCACACCAAAAATTGTTTTCAAATCTAACCACAGATGGCAATACAAGGCCTGGAGTAACGGCCGGTAGTACGCGCGCACTCCTTTTCAGTACATCGTTCAAATCTAGTCAATTTGAAACTGACGGTTTGTGCCGTCGGCGCTTTGAATATTTGACATAATTTGAACTTTTTTGAACCCTGCAGTAAAACTGATACAATCTATGCATTAATCTAACAGATGGCCTTAATTTTATTATTTTATTAAAATGCTGTTTTGCGAGTTGTACTTTAAAATATTCAGACGAATTATTTGTTTTTGCGCCCGTCCATATGAAATATAAATATGAATGAATCGTTTTGTCCGCATACAAACTCAATTCTTTCAAGAGAGGCATACAAATACAATATTGAATTGAATCACCGATACAATATTGTATTTGAATGCCTTAAAGTAATAATAAATACTCTACGTGTTCATAGATGGCGTTAATTAATTTAATTATTATTAAAATACGCTTTTTGCAAGTCATGCTTTACAATATTAAGACAAATTATTTGTTTGCGCCCATACATACACAATATGAACATTAATAAATAGTTTTGTCTGTTTAAAAACTCAATTCTTTCGAGAAAGGCATACAAATACAATACTGTACCGATGATTCAATCCAATATTGTATTTGCATGCCTTTCTTGAAACAAATGAGTATTTTTACGGACAAATTGCGTATGTACGGAAATAATAAATAATTTGTCTTAATATTGTAAAGCAATACATCGCAAAAAGTGTATTTTAATAAAATAAATTAATTAACGCCATCTATAAACACGTAAAACTTAATGAGTGTCGCGTTTAACCTTAAGAAATCGCAAATTTATATTGATTTATGGAAAAAAGGCCATTTTTTCCCTTTATTTTTACTGTACTCAAAACTTTTTAAAATACAGAAAACGTAAATAAAAATTTAAATGTTTGTTTGTTAAAAATCTTATATCTCCGAAAATTCTTCACCGATTGCTTTGACATTTTGACACAACGTTGCATTTGAATATGTACGCATGTGTTTTTATATGCCTATATTATATAGATGTTACCTGTGACAGGTTTTACTTTTTAAAAACAGCACCATCTGTTGGATGTAAAATCAACAGGTGCTTCTCTATCTGTACAGACAGACTGATCCACAGCAGCGCGTCCCGGGCTACAACTAGTTACATATAAATTTATTTGACTTTTAACAGCCAATATTTCAGTACACACATTTTCACATAACTTCGTTTTTCTGCATAAGGGCTTAATTTTACAAGATGCGTGGTTTCTATGCAATTTTTTTATTACTCTAATGTTTATTTCTATAATTTTCAATAAATCCCAGATACAACAAATGATGAAGTGTTATCGTTTTCATTGAATCAAATTTCCTTTTTTAACAAACAGACAAAGCATCTTGACTGCAATAAACAAATTGTTTATTGCTTGTTGTCAAGATCTAATTTGATTTATTGAATTGTATACATCAAAAGGTAACTTTATTTTCATATTCTTATTATTCGATAAAATATACCCGTAATAATTTATCTATTTGTTTATATGGCGGAGACGGTTTATATATAATTCCGGTGAGCATTTAGGCCAGAGGTTCCCAAAGTGGTCTATATGGACCCCCAGGGGTCGATATCGGCTTGCTGGGGGTCTATGTCAGCGAGAAAAAAATTTGGGGGTCCACGAGATACAAATGGGGGTACATAAGAGCGGACCCCCATTTACCTCAAGTCAACATTTAGGAGTTCCATAAATGACACAATAGACCTAACACAAATATAATAGACTGAGAAATTACTTATTTGATATTTGCATTTTTATATTTCGTAAAGTTGTTAATTGAGGTATATAAATAGCATCCTTTCCTCGTCAGAATTAATATTTTCAAGCAAAACATTGCACATTGGAAGCCGCGAATTTTCCTAGTTCCCCAACTTGTTTTTGAAAAACATCCAGGGTAATAATGACGTTCAACATTTAAATGTACTTTACACAGACTTCAAAAATAAGTTTGAGGACATTTTGACTATCAAAATGGAACGTTGAAGAATCGGAAAACATGTGACAAGAAGAAATGACCGGAATAAGCACTGACAAAGAACTTAAGGGGCAGTTCTGCATTGCTGGCTACAGAAAGAAATTCCCGTTGCTTATCCTGCTTCATTTTCATTTGGTGTAATACCTCACAAGAGTGCCCCTGTCTGCACAATGTAAAGACAGAGCAAGTATACCACCACCCGGTTGTTGGACAGGGAAGGGAAGGGAATCTTTTTACTAAAAAAATAAATGATTATCACATGGGACGTTAATAGTATTAGGAAAATTCAATATTCGGCAGGCAGGGGGTCTACGGAAAAAAAAAAATTTGGCAAGTGGTCTATGGGGCAAAAAAGTTTGGGAACCTCTGATTTAGGCCATAGGCCTATTGTGCTATCTCCCATTTTACCTCATTCCTTTAACAGTCACCCGGTCCCTTTTATAAAGTTCACCAGGGTTGTCATTGGATATGTGGCTATGTGTTTTGGTTCCACAATGTGTCTTCCCAGGTCTCATCTCTCCTCTCCAATCCCCCTTGGTACCCTGAAGACCCCACAAGGGAAAAGAGCTCTATCTCTCCTCCCCACTCCTCCTTGGTTCCCTTAGGCCCCACTAGGGAAGAGGGAATTTTTGAATGGTCCAATTTTTGTCCCACGAGTATCTAGGGAAAGTAAGGTGGGGTAAGGTCTAAATACTCCGAGATGCGACCCTGTTTGCGTGACACTGTTCCCCAGGTCATTCAGCCTGAGCACGGTAGCTGACACCTTAGCTTGGGATGGCTATTGCAGGTCATGTTTCCACTCCCTGAGCGATGGGTTCGCCACACTCCATGCGCTAATACCTGTAATAAAGAAACTAGTTTTGTTTATTGTGAGTAATAATGTATTTATTTTTTAGTCCTATGATAACTTAACACCGAGACAATTCAACACACTTTTAAAAAGTGATATAAATAATTAAGAGCGATGAAAAAAACTAACCTATTTTTTTGTTTCATCACTTTTTAAAGGTATGTTGAATTGTCATTTTGATGAGTTTTCCAATTACATTATGACGTATTACAGGGTGAATTGCCTGATTCAAAAAAATATTGATTTATTGAAGTAACTTACATACCTACTGATATTCATACTCCTTCTATGAGATATGGAATTCATTTCGAACTCGCTCTTGGGCATTACGAGTAGCATTCAGAAGGGTGAATTTTTACCACTGTTTAAAGCGTGGTAATACAAGTTTGTATTATTTCCTTATATTTTTTACGGGAGTTCACTGCACGAATGCGCATATTATGTACAGTGGCAGCTTGTAAAAATGGGAGTTGCGCTAAAAATACTGTCAGTTCAGTTAAGTGAACATAAGAAATTTTGGATACTTACTAAGAATTATGGTCTGAATTAGAATCAATGACAAAATATGCATTAGATAGCTACTGCATAATGTAGCATTTGTGGAAAAATAATCATTCTTAAGCTGGTAACAGACAGCTGCGCAAGAAGCTGCATGGCCACGATTGATACGAGAGCTACGTGACTTGATACAGTAATGAGGCCACACATTACTAGCTGACATACGCCACAACAATGCCTATTTTCAGGATTCATTATCAAATAAAATAAAACAAACACCTGTAACTCATATATAAATATACAAAATTTCAGTCTGTTCAGAACCATATTTACTGAGAAAACGGCTTTCGGGGTACGAACCCAAGTCTTGCATTTGGGCCCATAAGAATGATGATTTTTTCACAAATGATTTATTCAGATTTTGTCATTGATTCCATTTCAAACGATATTTCTCAGTAAGTATGCAAAAATTTTGTACGTTCGGCGCCACAGAGCCTGAGAAAACGGCTTTCGAAGTTCGAAGCCAAGTCTTGCATTTAGGCCCGTAAGAATGATGATTATTCCACAAATGCTTCTTTATGCAGATTTTGTCATTGATTCCACTTCAGACCATAATTCTTAGCAAGAATCCAAAATTACTAAGGGGATGGGTTGTTTCACAGAATTTCAACAATTCATCAAATTACAATGTTGATTTTCAAATTCTGTGAAGGTTTTATTCTAGTTCTGTTATTATATCATTATTGGCCTGTTGTTTCACGAAACTTAAATAATAACAGAACTGGAATTGATCCTTCACAGAACCTCAAAATCAACATTTTAACTACTAAAAAATCATAATTTTGAAGGGCCTAAATGTGATAGCCTTTTTCACTTACTGCCACAAGAGATGGGATTTTGGAGAACTACTATAGTTGCACCATTGTTACATCACTCTACGACAGGGGAACAAGCAGAGGCAGCGATGCCATACCTACGGAAATATGTGAAAAATTTCTGAAAATCTAACAAAAACATCTCCTCCTCCCATAGATTAGAAAATATGAGGGGAATTATTCTCCCCCCGAAACTCCCCGGCCACCCCAACCCCTCCCCACGGAATTAAAACATGGTGGGGAATTATTCACCCTCCGAAAATCTTGGATTCGAAAATATTGGGCATAATATCATCACTGATCTAGCCACTTTATAAATATTATGCCGACCTACCGTTTTTGCTCCAATTTATCGATTTTCTTTTTCGCGGCATGGCATCACTGAACAGAGGGTTTCTTGGGAGCTTGAGAACCTGTAGTTAGATAGTTGATTTATGCTGTAGTTGTTACCAGGACCAGGAGTAAGGACCAGGGAGGCCAGGAAGTCGCTCTCTCAGGAGTTGTCGCAAACCTTCCGCCCTGGAAGCTACCCCCCAGTCGCCGCGAGCCTTTCACTCAAGAAGTGGCTCGTGCCCCCCCAAAAATGACAATTTATTAGAATTCAGCACAAAGACTATCTAATTTTAAGAATGAATTAAGTACCTACTTAAGATTAACTATTAATCCACTGCTTTGTGTTATTAGAAAAAATTGTTATATTTTAGTAGTTACATAAGCTTCCTTTGTTTTCTTTTTCCTACTTTATGCGTATCATAAACATAATATTAGAAGTCTGAACTCCCCAAATAGAATTATTAATATCACCGGTTCCTCAGAAAACTAGCATCGGGAGTTCCAATAGTCACCGGGACAAAGTCACCGGGACAATGTAACCGGTACAGGAATATTGACTGTTAACCATCTCTACTCAATATTATTTTTTATCAAAAGCAACTGTCAGTGTCAAATCAATCCGAAATTATTTTACTTTACAGAGATTTTACAGCCAATTGTAATTTAAAAAATAAAACCGTACAACGCACTGCGCTCTAATCAGAACGCATTATTTTTGATAGCTAACAATTCTCTTTCAAAATTAACCTCAAAATGCCGGTCTACCAAGAGCCTGATGCGGAGCAATTTCAACAGTTTCCCACGCACAACATCATCGTCATACATCCCGGGTCTCTTTACATCCGCATGGGAAGAGCTTCCGACCTGATTCCTGTCAAGTCTCTCCACTGTATCGCCAGAAGGCGCAAACCTGGCGGGACAGTTTACAAGGATCCTTTCATCCCACCAGCGGTCGTGAGAACTAAAGAACTCGTCGAAGAAATGGAAGAATGTCGCTTGCAGATTTCGCATTCCCTGCAGAGCTGCATGCAGTCCAATGGCGCCAGGCGATACGCGACTCCTCCGCAGCAAATTGCCGCGTTTAACAGACGGTCTGCCGCAGAAGACGTTGAGGAAACAACCCCAGATTGGCTGAAATTCAACAGCGACACTATAATCGGCGACCAAGTTCTTAATTTAAATCCTGACGACAGTTTTAACGTTCATTTTCCTTATAAAAGGGGGGATTTGAATATTCATTCAGGCGTTTCCGGTTCATTATCTTCAGTTCTCACCGACTTGGTGACCATCTGGAGATGGATGATTCAGTTCAAACTCGGAATACCCATCACAGATCTAGAAAAATATAGATGTGTCCTTTTAATTCCCGATATTTATAAACGAGGCCATTTGAAGCACTTAGTGTCGGTGATTCTCAATGAGCTCGGATTTGGAAATTGCTTCCTCGTTCAAGAAAGTGTGGGAGCGACGTTTGGTGCAGGACTGGGTTATGCGTGTGTTGTGGACGTCGGCGATCAAAAGACTGCGGTGTCGTGTGTCGAAGACGGCATTTCACACAAAACTACGCGGCTTAGAATGGATTACGGATCCGGTGATGTTTGCCAAACGTTAGCTTGGCTCGTTCAAAAGAGCGCCTTCCCGTACACACATTGGAATGAAAAACTACCTCAAGACGCCATGCTGATGAGGACTTTGTACCAAGATTTTTGCCATATTAATTTAGACGTGTGCGGACCACAAGAAAAGTATTTTACAGTTCATAAACCGGGGACGGACGTGAAGCGATATACTTTACAAGTCGGTGATGAGTGTATTATTTCTCCTCTCGCTATGTTTAACACGGATTTGCTATCTATAACAGGTCCGAAGAATACACAAACGCAGACGGCGCAATCTAGCGATCCGGAAGACCCGTTTGATGCGGAATATTTACGTGAAACTGGACGGAAAAAAGAAAATGCAGAAGGCGGTGTCGGAGTCGCCGATATTACCGGAGGTTATGATGGAAACATTGAAATACAACAATCGGGAAATGTTGACGAAGATATTGTCGTGGACGCGTTAGAAGCGCCGGTAGCCGAAGGTCTGAATCTCGCACCGGAGCAGATCTTAGGACTCGATGCTGCGGTTTTGAAATGCATCGACCGTTGTCCGAACGAAGAATTAAAACGAAAGATGTACGCGAGCATATTAATTGTCGGTGGGGGAATAAAGATTCAAGGACTGACAAAGTGGCTGCAGAATAAACTGGCTCTACAGATTCCTTACTTGTACAGGTCCGATCAGATTGATAACGTGGTGTGTCCCAAAGACACGGATCCCGCGGCCACGGCCTGGAAGGGAGCAGCCATCATGTCCTGTTTGGAGTCCTCCAACGAGCTCTGGATAAAGCAGAGCGAATGGAGAAACATGCACGGTGTCAAAATCTTGCGAGAACGAGCTCCATTTATATGGTGAAAATTTAACCAATATACAAAAAAGCTTTGAATCTCTAGTGTTTTTTTTTTAAAATATCTTGCATATAAAACATGAAATCTGTATGCTGATGCAGCAAAACTTTCAGAATGATCTACAGTGTCGTGAAATTAAATGAATGAATAAAATTCGTCTTTGCGAATCGCTGCCTCGTTGCTGAGGATCGTGACCCCCACTTCAATAGCCCTGATAGACCAGGCTTCTCCGCTCATGGAGAGCCAAAGAAACAGATGCTCTGGATGCCTGTGATACTTGATCACTCCAACGCATGAGTGACTTTCCTCTGCTCCTGCTGTCAAACATGTTTCCATTGATCTCGAGGTTTTACATGTTGGAGATTGCAGACCGCCCTCTGCCAGAAATAAAGATGGACCCGACCCGCAGCCTTGAGGAACACCAAAACTCTGAAAGATTTGGTTATTCCTACGAAAACGCTTTAACAAAGGATTTTCAAGACGATTTTGCTATATACAGAGACAAAGCGATGTGCCGAAAGTATCTTAGGATACGTTGTGGACAGACAGTTGAAAAACTATTGTGGATGCTGAGCCAAACAGCGCCTGGCCCCAGTAAAACATAAAGTGCGTTGTGTTAGACGATAGGCATTATCAATGCCTTGGCTCCCTGGTGCTTTTGCAAGTCGGTGCCAAGAGCGGCCTGCTCCAATTGCACCTATGCCTAGCTCTTCCAGGATAGATAAATTAGTATTCACGATAATCACACCCATTTGATTGTCAACTTTATTTACCTGTAATTTTTTCACAGATAGAAACTAATATAATATAAAATAATTATTGCAACATATTTAATTAATGTATCAATTATTAGTGTGAATGTACTTATCAAATAATAATATATCAATGAAAAATAAATATATGTTTTATTTCAAAAGCTTTATTTTACAAAATGCACTGTATAAAATAGTGTATACAATTGACTTTTAAATATTATCAATATAAATATATTTCGCTTATATAGTGAGCAATATTCCTTGAGCATTTTATAAGAAACATTATCAATTAGTTGTTTTACCATATTAAGTATTTATTCAGACATTTATCATTTACACAGAAAACGTATAATACAAATAAAATCAATAATAATTTATTAAATTATAAAAATACCATTTACTTAGTGTCATGCATATTACAAAATTATTACACTATCAGTCCAACTCCAGTTTGTATGAAAATATTTTACATTTATATCTCCTTTTTTGTGCCATGTATCAAAACCCTCAGGCTAATTCGTTTAATTTTACATATGGTCTCATAAAAATCGTTGTGTCTCCTTATATCATAGTGATAAATATGATATAAATGGTGTTAGAAAGAGAAAACACCACTCTTTATATTCAAATCTAGAAATTAACTACAGACAAATTAAAATGTACCTCCACGAAACCGAAGGTTCCAACTGCAATTTGAGATATATTTTTTAATGTTTTATAAATTATTTTTTATATGAATTGACAAAAAAAATGAGGTGGCAGTAATGTTTACAACACATTTGTCTAATAAAATGTGTTTTTTTTTTCATCATCCCTAATTTTAGTTTAGCGTTCAGATGAAAAAACGTAAGGTTAGCCATTTTTTATCTTTGCATTCAAAATTTAAATATTTCGACAATTATGTGTTTATTTCTGGCAATAAAATTAGTAAGCTTATTTCATTTCCTTTCAAAGACGTTCGGATTTGTTAAGAAATATTAATTTTATTGCAGAAATACACTCTAATTCTGACTGGGTCTTTAAGAAATATAATGGATAATATGCCAGAGACCTGAGGGATAAAAAAAAATCTATTCAAAAATATTTAAATCATATTAAGGGCCAATACATGCTTTATTGTTGTTCTTCTAGAAGGCCTCTTTTTCACAATTATATTTGATATATTTTTAAATTAGTTTAAACTTTAAGAATTCAGTTCTTACATCAAATTCCACACCCATACAGCAAAACTTTGAGGTAATTTATGATAATCTAAGGCCTTACTGTTTTTTTGAAATTTTAAAGATTTCCGAGTAAACGCGGTTTCAGCATTCTATCAAATTATAATAAGCTGACAACATGATGGTAGTCCTCTTCTGCTGATCACAGATTGTTCGAAATCTTAAACGGATTAGAACCAGCATTTAACGGGAACCTTTCAACTGTCAAAACAAAATGGTGGTGAACGGCCATTTTGATGTCTTTTTCAAAGTTTTGCAGGATGAGCACGGAACAAGGCGTTTACAAATTTACTACAGAATGGCGATAATCCAATAAAAAGACAAACCGATAGTTTGTTGCAAGCGTGTCAATGTGTCGGAAGTAAGGTCAATTCTCCCTCATTAAATTGATTAAATATTGACGAAATTCTTACAACAGATAATAAATTCCATTAGCCTGTCTAGGGCCTAAGAGTCGAAAAGTCATATATATATTGGTGACATTAGTTTTCTTTCAAATATTTTAAATTCTAGGGATTATCCATAAAACAAATTGATTGACAAATGGGACTTAAATATTAATTCGAACCTTCATCAAATTACAAATTTACTATAAATAATATTGTCTAACCGTTAGTAACAATTAGAAGATTCGTTATTAATTGACATTGTTAACAAGTCTTTATCTCAATTTATATTTATATAAATAAAAATGTAAACATTCGTTTGTTCAAAATCTTAAATCTCCGAAACTTCTTCACCGATTGATTTGAAATTTTGACACAACGTTGAATTCGAATACGCGTGTGTTTTTATATGCCTATATTATATAGATGTTACCTGTGACAGGTAAAAATATGCGTAATTTTTGAAAAACAGTGACATATGTTGGAGGTGAAAGTAAAAAGCGCTATTGTTTCTCTATCTGCACAGACAAAGTGCGCCACAACAACGTGTGGCGGGGTACAGCTAGTAATTAATAAATTGACAGCTATAAAGGTCATCAAATTTAATATGAAAAAAATATTTGATTTTACAAATTTTGTCTTCAATATTATTTCATAGACAGATACAAAAAATGAAAAAAAAGCAGAACTTTTCTGAGGTTGTATATCTCTTCGTTAAATAAATTAAGCTACAGCTTTCACTTAACTTGGCAGCTGTGTCTAAAAAGGATTTTAAAAGATCAGAAATCAACTCGGACAAGAGTCATAACTGCTACCAACGGTCTGGGGCAAGTGAGACTACGCCATCACCAATTGGGGTATGTTGTGAGGTTGAAGGTAGAGGGGATGAGAAAGCGATGGGGAAGAGGAGGGTGGGAAGTACCTGGCTACTCAGATCTGGTCACCAAACATTGCTAAAGCAACAATTCAATTCTGGACAGTGGTCTTTTTCACAAGGGACAATGAGAGGTGATAATAATATCAAAATGTATCTCTTAAATAAATTAATCTTATAGCACAAGGCATAAAGAAATGTATATATTTTTTTTTTTACTTTTGCTTATTCTAGCCAACATATTATGTAAAACTTTTACACAACTTTGCAGCCAAAGAACTAATCACAGAATATCTACTTTTTGAATTTCATGCATTATTTGTTTGCATAAAATTTAGTCTGGCAACACCACAGACTGCAAATTCATATGTTTCAATCTGTATTTAGGTAATATAGAACAAGAAAAATACCCTCTATTCAAAATATCAGTGTTTTAAACAGAAATCATTTGGCAAGACAGTTTGAGATTAACAATAATACTTAATACAGTCAATGCCGTGTTTCGGTAACCTCGCAACTCAGCACAGTGGCAATTCAACACACTCTTGAAAAGTGATATAAACTCTTGAAAAGATATATAAACTCCTGAAAAGTGATATAAACTCTTATAAAGTGATCAAACTCTTGAAAAGTGAATTAAAATCTTGAAAAGTTATACATATAAACTCTTCAAAAGTGATATAAACTCTTGAAAAGTGATATAAACTCTTGAAAAGTGATATACACTCTTGAAAAGTGATATAAACTCTTGAAAAGTTATGAAACAAAAATTAGATAAATGGGTCACGTTAGGTTAAGTTTACAAGCCATTTTTTTCATACTTTTCAAAAGTGTGTTGAACCCATATTTCTTCTATCTATATTCTATATCAGCCACAGAAGAGATACATTCATAGAAATGTGTTGTGAGCGTGTCTGTTTGCAAAAAGTGAGCTCAAATTCGCCTTACTTAAAATTTACAAAACATTTCCAAAAAAATTTCTTGAGCAGACAAACAAACAAACATTTCACAGGCCTGTTTAAGACACAGAAGTCGAAAGGTCTCGAAATGTAAATTTGTGACAGTTATCTTTGAAATTGGTATAAATTGCACTTCTAGGAATTATGTTTTCCGTGTATCATTAATCTATTTGTGTAAATTTCGTAATTTATAATCTATACATAATAATGTACGTATTGGATAATACATTTAAAGAGAGATTCAAGTTTTTTTAGTTAAGTTTTAAAAATACTAGAAAATGAGTACATAGGTACATAATAATATCATACAAATTTAATCACAAATATATAATTATTTTGTCATTTTTGATCGTGCTTATCAACTTACAATTGTGCGACAAGAAGTTTTAAATGGCGACATCAAGATAGCTCTAAAACGAATGTAAGTTTTAAAAAGCAAAATGATCCAATTTTTGACTTTGAAAATATCTCGAGCTCCGGTGCCGGTGTACACATTTAAGATTTTAAATTAATATAACATTTGGCTAGCCGAATATTTGTTTGTTAGGAGACAGACCATTTTGAATGAAATGAAAATTACAAATTAATATAAGCATTAATTACTCGCCTGAAATATCCATACAAATTGAAAACACCTCCCAAATAAAACTAAATGCCGTTCTGATGTCTGGTCAGGTACTCTGGACCACTGAGTTACGTCGAGTAATTAATGCTTATAATAATTTGCTATCCTTTGTGCTATGTATAAAAACCTTGTCTTATAAACATTAGTTTATAATTTAAAAAAATATAGAAATAAACATTATCATTAATGTTTAACATGGCTTTAACAGGAACTATTGATGTTTTAAAGTTTCAAGAGTATAAAAAAGAAAAACAATATGTACCTACTAATAATTCCCCGTTTTATTTCCTATTTGTTCCACATCTTTTTTGACCGTTCGCCTGGAACTTTGTGGAAGAAGAACAAAGCTATTTCTTCAGTTCTTGCCTCAAACAATAACTTTTTCTATTAAAATAGTGTTGCGTTTTGTTTATTAGAACACAAAATCATGCAATAAAATCAAAACGGCGCATAAATGTCTTGTAAAATTAGTATTTATAAGATATTTTGATGAAAATCCCAACAGAAAATACCTTTCTTAACCAAACGCAATTGCATAAGTAAACATGACAACATCACAACTTGTTAAAATGGCCTGTAGAACAAACTAATACGACGTGTACTCGGCGTTGCGCAACTTTACTCTACTTTCTATAAAAATAATATGCATGTATTATATACATAAACCTTTCGGAAGAAATTCTCTGATAATGAAAACTCTATCGAAATTTATTGTGTAGTTTAGAAGAACTAAGCACACAAACAGCTAGACATGGAAAGCGACTATACTATTTTGAGATTATGTAAATCATTTTATTATAAGTATATACGGACAAAAGGGGATAAGTAAAATATTACATACTTATGTTGAAAACGAGGAAAAAACATTGGCCGCGTATAAAACACATGATATGTCCATTACAGCTGGCAGACCGCCGGCTACTACTGACAGTCATGCATCTCTCACTCACTTACTGCACCATTCGGCAAATTATCAACACACGCAAACCAAATACATATATATTAACAATTTTTTTCCCCATTTTCTCACAAAACATTTTTTCTGTTGAGTATGACAAATATTTACATATTTTATCCAATACATAAACGTATTGTTGAGGAACACGTAAAATGTCCACTCTGTGTGTAGTATATTTTCAGAGATATTTAAATAATTGTAATCAATTGACAGCACTGGCGAGGGGTTCCATGATAAATCCTAAAAATGATAATTCAACACACCTTTAAAACGTGATATGTATAAAGTCATTAAAAGTGATGAAACAAAAACTAGGTTAAGGCGATGCACTACGTCGTGTAATATTTTAAATTGTGCCGCTATCAATTATAACCCTTACGTAGATGGCGATAAGGTTTAAATTCCCGCTTAACACCATCCGCCCGTTTTGATTTATGCAAGAAAAAAACATGGCCAAAAAGTGCCTTTTATTTTATTTTGTGGATGTTCAGGCATAAATTTTTTTTTTTCAATCATTTTATAAATAACTTAATTTTCCACACTATACAATAAAATTATAACCGAAAATGGGTTCGTAAGTAGGAGATTTTGAACTTTAAAGCAGTTTTCATAGGCCTTATACATTATTTTTTTCTGGGCTTATAAAAAGAATTATTTAAAAAATAGTCGATTATTTCAAAGGCCAAGATGTATTCTACTCGCAGTATTTAATTAAAGCATCTGAAACATTTCTAGGCGACCAAATTTTCAAACCAAAAACACATGATTTTGCATAACAACGTATGGCATCGACGTAAATAGTTACATATGTAACCTATTTAACTTAATTTTTGTTTCATCACTTTTCATAACTTTGTTGTGTTGAATTGTCATTTTGACGGGTTAATCAAAAGGTGTTCAAAATTAGTGGTACTTTCCGAAAGGAGATTGCCATTCAATTTGATAAGACATTGTGACAAGAGCCATAATAATTCATGGTAAATATACAGTAAATAAGGACACGCTTAATATGCACTTTTTTAAATAAAAAATACACTTTGTATCAATTAGATAACAATGAAAAGTAAGTATTTCAGTTTCCGAAAATGGAGAATAATGAATAGGATTAAAATATTGAAGACAATATTAGTGATTTCTAAACGAAAATCGGAAACAGAAAAATCAGAAAAGGATACGGTCACATCTAGGACTCGAACCCAGGACCCTTGTCTTTCCGGGACACTGCTCTACCACTGAGCTAATGGGACCCTATTCCCCTCGGTCACTTTTAACTGTATCATACTTCGAATAAGAACTACCAACATTGTCTTCATTTTTTCACCGCACATTTTATTGGCAACTATCTTTATGTATGATCGCAAGATTCAACCCGAACTAAATGCTATCTAGACAGTTTAGCCATATTACAATTTGAGGTTTTACTCAATAAAGTTATTCCGAAAAAAAATAAATAAAAAAAATGAATATTATTAAGTTATTTCGTTAAAATTAAAATTGATTGTACGTTTGGCGGCCATTTTTATTGACGCAAAAGATAAAATATGAACCTATAATCCTAATTTAGCTTCTTAGGTTTTTAGTTTTGGTTAAATAAATAAATAATATTATTATGTCACAACATGGCGTAAAGAATTTACTTCAAATTATCTGTTTTTTTTTTTAACAAAATAGCTACTAAAATGCGTTGTTTTCCATTTCCAGAGACTGAAATAATTACTTCTCATTATTATCTAACTGTAAAAAAGTGTTTTAAAATAAAATGTGTATATTAACACACTTTGGGCGGGAAGGCTAGTTTTACCTTTTACGCCAGTCCTACTTGAATGGCGGAAAAGGCAAAGGCATAAGGGTTCCAACAATATGTATATGTATTTAAAAATGTGTACCAAGTCTTCCCCATCTGCAAATTCTTATCTTTTGTTTGGAAGAATATTTAATCAAAAGAAAACTATATTTAAACCTGTATAACAGGTAATTTATCCTTACAGTTATCGCACCGGAAGTGCAAAAGTTTTTTTGTTTTTTTTTGTAATGATTTGTGCGAAAACAACTTTTTTTTGTAATGTGACAAGAAATGTACATTTTTTACAAATAAAACATTACAAAATGGCCCACCATTGACTTCAACTTCAGTTTATGGAGAAGTATTACAAAAATTGACAATAATTTTATAGTTGGGGTGTGTACTCAGACTATGCAAAAAAATTAATTAAAATATATGTATTATATGAACCTTGTTTTTGCACACATGAAATGTGTTATATACTTAGTTAATGTTTATGCACATTTTGATATTACAGTAGAACCCCGTTAATTCGAACCCCGATAATTCGAAAAAACGCGTAATTCGAAATTTTGGCCAAAAAAATTTCCGCAGAAAATTTTATTCATACAAAATTTTTTTTAATTCGAAATTCGTTAATTCGTAATTCGAAATTTATTTTTGTCCGCGCACGAAAATGTGTTCATGTAATTCGAAAAAAATTGATTTTTGCGAAAATAAATCATAATATTTCGTAAATCTGAATCTAAAAGTCAGCCGTGGCGGTAAAACGCCGAAAAATGTATTTTTACGTGGTTATACATCGTTCTAATTAGTATTATTAATTTGTAAATCTGAATCGATTTACACTGAAATGTAGTACTTTTTCAAATTTATTTAGAATATCCGAGTTTGAAGGGCCGAGAAAATACGTTTTACGCGGATATATGTCGTAGTTTTAAGAGTTTACACCAAATATCTGAATTTAAAGGGTCGGCCGCGACGAAACTCGGCCGCGAAATTTCGATTTACGCGTAAAAGTATTGTATATTTACGAATTTATTTCGAATATTTGAATTTAAATGGCACGCTGCGACGGAAATTGGCCGCGAAATCTCGATTTACGCGTAAATATATCGTATTTATTTCGAATATCTGAATTAAAGGGCCCACCGCGACGGAAATCGGACGCGAAATTTCAATTTACGTGGAAATATATCGTATTTTAACTAACTTTACTTCGAATATCCGAGTAAAACAATACGGCGCGACGGAAATCGGCCGAAAAATTTCGATTCACGCCGAAATATGACATATTTTTACGAATTTACTTCAAATATCTGAACTTAAAAGGCCGGCCGCGACGAAAAACTGCCGATAAAATTTGATTTACGCGGAAATATATCATTTTTTTACGAATTTACATCAAATATCTGAATTTAAAGGGTCGGCCGCGACGGAAATCGGCCGCGCATTCTCGATTTACACGGAAATATATCGTATTTTTGCAAATTTATTTCGAATATCTGAATTTAAAGAGCCGGCCGCGACGGAATACGGCCACGAATTCTCGTTTTAAGCGGAAATATATTGTATTTTTACGAATTTAAATACAGATATTTGAAATAAAAAGCCGGCCGCGACGGAAAATTACCGCGAAATCTCGATTTACGCGGAAATATATCGTATTTTTTCGAATATCTCAATTTAAAGGGTAGGCCGCGACCGAAATCGGCAGCGAAATCTCGATTTACGCGTAAATATATAGCATTTTTGCGAATTTTTGAATTTAAAGGGCCCGCTGCTACGGTAATCGGCCGCGAAAATAAAGAAATAATTGGTATTAATACGAATTTACAGCTAAAATACCATCCGGATTTGAAGAGGCGGCCGAGAAAATCAATTTCTGCGTATTTTTTTTTTTTTTTTTTCATAAAATTTCGAATTACGTGGGAATTCGTTAATTCAAAATTTGATTTTTGATGTCCCGTGGATTTCGAATTAACGAGGTTCTACTGTATACTCCTTTTTGAATATTTTTAAAAGCAACAGTTTTTTTTTTACTGTACTGGATTTTGATTTTTGTGAAAACTTTTTTTAAATCCCCATTCAAGGTTGATCACATAAATAAGTCATCGACATTTTGGCACACTAATTGCAATAAAATGCCAACTGAAACTTACAATGATAAAAACTGTTGTTACCTACCCGCATTGCATATTAATACTAGTAATTTTTCTGACACAATACATTTTTACATTAAATAATTTGTGACGAACCACTATTTATTATTATAATTATCATTATTATTATTGTCACACTAGTCCCCTTTAAACACCAACTCTCGGCCCGTAGCAGCTTTTGATCAAATTGTGATTGGCCGTCGAGTTATTTTTGATGACTGATCACAATCTGCCGAGGGCTGAGAATTGGCATTTTGTCACATTTAATTAACGATCAAATTCAACCATTAACAAAATTAATTGGAGTGTTTGACATTTGGACGGTTTACATTCAATGCCGATTCTCGGCCCGTAGCAGCTTTTGATCAGCCGTCAAGCACAATGGTTGTGCTGTTATGCTTAATGACTAATCATAAATTTATAAAAAGTTAAAACGGGGCGAGAATTGGCGTTTTACAGCGACCATTCAAATGTGAAAAATTCTAAATGCCGCCGATTGTCCATTTGTTCGTCAAACACATGTGACAAAGATTGAAACAACCCAACCTAACTAAAAATAATTTTGCTAAAATGTCACAAACGAACGAAAGATTCACAGATAACGATACTAAAATCAATTGAACTAAAATTAAAGCACGCTAACATTATTTGTCTCAATTGTTTCAATTTCAAACACTTTATTCGTCCGTCTCTTCCCGTAATTGCCCAACTTGGGATGCAAACACTGGTAGTACAAAATCATACAAATAATTCCTAAAATAAACGGTCCTATCGAAACGGCAACGATCGGAATGAAAAATGTTGAATTTCTTATCTCGGGTTTCGTGCATAGAATCCAGATCATCGTGCAGACGATATCCTCGAGGAAGCACAGACTGTAATACAGGGCGTACCGATACCGGGTCTTCCCGTCCACCGGCATGATGTAGGTGAATATGTAGACGAGACCCATGATGAGGGAGAAGGTGACTCCGTAGAGGAAGTCGGAGCAGAAGGGGGACTTCTCGAAGAACTGGAGCCAGGCGGCCATCAGCAGGGCGTGGCAGGCGCAGGCTACCAAGGCCCAGTACGGGAACACGTAGGCGATGATGGCGATTGACATTATTCGTGAAACTAGAAAGAGAAGATGGAATAAGTTCTAACGGATAAATTTTGGAAAACGGTTTAGTGTTTTCAATGCAATAAATTTTCATTAAGTCCATATCGATCACCTAGCACACACATGTGTTAAGTGCAATTTGAAAATAAAGTTTATAACAATACTCAAGGTTAATTATAAGATGTGAAGCAACAAAATGGATGTGAATATCCGCTTTTTCTCCATTCTAGATGAAATAAGTCTTGTAAGGTAGCCTTGAAAAATCTATTTACAAAATGAGTAACTTGATGCTTTACAAAACACATATGTAGTGATTTATTTTTGGGGTATTATGCTGTGTTATATACCTCCTTCTTTAGCCAACGTTTTGGACAGCATTACAGTGTCTATCATCATGGCAGATGTTGGCGATGTTTGAATGTGGTGCAGTGCAGACAACCGAATGTGATCAGCAAATATCCTCTTCATTCATTCCCCACAGGAATAAATGAGGTTGAGGGCGACGCCTGAGGTCCTTGACTGGCTCGCAGTCCCCTCTGATCCCCCACCATACGAGAGAAAAGCTGTGATGACATTCATTCCAGATGCTTTTGATAATCACTCCAATGCATCAGTGATCCTCTGTTTCTCCTGCCAAACATTTGCCAGTGACTATGAACATCTACAGGTAGAACACAGTTTGGCGAGCAACTTATCCCGAGTATCTTAGGATACGTTTTAGGCAGACAGTAACTGTTGATAGTCTATTTGGTAATAATTAATAATATTAGAGTGTTCATTATTTTTACCAGTGACAAGGAAGTGCCAGAGCAGCTGCATGAGACTCCCTGCCCACGAGATGTTGTCCTTGTCTTCCTGGGCGAACCTAACAGCGCGCTGATAGGCGGCTAGGCACCAGCCCATGCTCAGCACGGAGGACACCACCGACAGGGTCTGGTGAACTGGAATGGAAAAAAAACATAGTATTATTGTAGGAATTGCAACTGTACAATCGTTCAACTATTCAAAAATACAATGAACCCACATAATCAAGAGAAACAGACAAGCTACACTTATCCGTGAATCTGAAATGCATTAATATGTTTGACAGTCCTGCATTTCATTCTAACATTGTGGGGTGCTGAAGCAAGCGGAGTTTAGTAGGAGGGGGGTTCCAGGCTATTGTAGTAGCATTAGTATTGTCCGCCATCGCTAGCCAGTAAATGGACGGGTGAAACAGAAACAGAGAGTGTAGTTTCATGCTTGAATATTTGCACGAAGCTTGTGAAAGGCTCTTTTGTTTAGTTAATTAGCATTAGCAGCATGTGATGTAGAGATATAAAGCAATTGTCCCTCTACGCATCGTTTTACTCCAAATCTGAGGTTCCTACCAAACTCAACAATACCAGTAGAGCGACTGCAGTACAGTGGAGAAAAGAGTAAAAAAGAGAAAAAAGAAAGTACCTTTGAACTCCTCACGGCCGTCTATCATCAGTGAGAGCTGCAGCACCTGCTGGGGTGCGGCCTCCAAGAAGCACTCGAAGGCTCGGAGAAGGGCCGCGTCGCTGTCCTCGCGCAGCATTAGAGCAAACCATCGCCTCTGTGCCACCACGTCCCCTTCCCGACCAGCAGCGCGAGACTTCAGGGCGTACCTGCAAACAACAATTAATGAATTAATAACCGTTGCGACTCCAGACCGGTGATGGAATGCTCTTGAAGAACTTGCTACCATCAATAAAATAACCCTGATCTGGGTACCAGGACATACTACAAGGTACTGAAGGTAACAAACGGGCTAACAGACTAGCAAGCACAGCTTGCGGGATCCAAGTCAGACGTAGGAGTAACAGCTAGCCACAACTACACATTGAAAGGCAGGTCAAATCCCAACACTGGAAGGAATCGGAGAGACAATCCAAAGTACTACAAGGCGAACCAGGCAACTACTCAATATGGACACTCACTCCTGAGGGAACTGGTGGATTACTAATCGGATACCGTCATCTAAGAAGAAACGTGCAGCTGTTGAAAGTGGAAAACCGCAATAAATGCAGGAAATGAAGATGACGAGACTCTAATTGAGCTATGGTGCCAATGTCCAGCCCTAATGGGAACATGGCTCAGCTACCTGGGAAGACGCATTGTGAAACCAGGAGACACAGCCACATATCCAATGACAAACCTGGTGAACTTTATCGAAGGGACCGGGTTACTGTTAAAGGAATGAGGTAAAATGGGAGATAGCAAAACAGACCATGACCCGAGTGCTCACGGGGACAGTAATAACCGTCTTTGTTTTAAATTTTTTAATTAACACACTTCGGCTGGGAAAGATAGTTCTACCCGTTCGGTCGATTGATGCTTGAGGCCGGGAAGGGTAGTTCTACTTCTTGCGCTGGCCTCATTTGAATGGCAGAAAAGACAGAATTATTCAATGTTTTTACATGAATATTATATACCAATCTCTTTAAGGGGACGGTATCAAATCTCGACTTCAGTACAGTTAGGTATTATTGCTACTTGTAAATGAATCGGTCGGCCGCTAGAACAGCTGCGGTTTCAAAACCAACACCTGCGTCTTTTGAGTAGATAGGGGGATGATTGAGACGGTTTTGATAAAATACGAAATAAAAATACACATGCTTTATAAAATTTATATTTATTTACTAAATAATGGGTACAACTTGACAGAATAAAAATCATACTAGCAAAATAATGGATATACAGTCACATCTTTTACGCCCTGGACCTTTTTTGACGTCTCAGTTTTTTACTCAAAGTCACATAGAATCTAATCGTGTTTTGACTTGGAAAAGATTTTTGGTTCATAAATTTGATTGTATGGTTTGTGTAATGACAATAACTGTTTGTTTTAATATAATATTACCAGAAAGCAATGGGTGTGAAAAAAGGGAAAACGTAAAATTAAGTTACGACAAATATTTTTTGATTATATATTTAGTGCGATAGAAATGGAAAAAAGTTTATTTGTAAATCATGAATGTTATTTGAAAATTTATTTCAATGTTTTTTTTCGTACTCGGGAAAGAATATATTTTACAATATTAACTTAGATATACAAAAAAGTAGAATGAAGTACATAAACTAAGAAAAAAACACAGTCTAAGATAGATATAAAGAAGTTGATAAAAATTGATATAAAATTATCTAAATGTCTTGGTTAAAAATACTTTTTTCATGTTTTTAGCATAATATCCTCGAAAAGTGCCAAAACTTTGGCTTTCTTTGTGGTTAAGGCTATTAAAAAAGTTTTTTGTACATTGTATAAAATACACTATAATTCTTACTATGCATGTTACCGGTAATATATTATTATATATTTATTTTCTCTCTCTCTCATATATATATTTATATATATTTTTTTAAATAATTTATTTATAATACTACTATGTACCCGGAATTAGCCATCAACGAAATTCAGTGCATTTATCAATGGATCTGATAGACATTGTTCCCAATCTTAGCGACAGTTTGAAAGGAATCGGTAGAATCGTTGAAAGCACCTTCACACTAGTCTCGCAAAGTCCATCTCCAAACTCCGTAATCCAGATTTTGCACCAAATCGGCAGAAAACTCAAGAAATTCAAGCTGGATGCTGAAGTTATGACGTTAGATCAGAGTTCAATGCACATCCAAACTCCTTAATCCCGATTTTGAACCAAATCAATAGAAAACTCGAGAAATTCAAAATGGATGCCAACATTATGTTTTTTGACGTTAGATCCGAGTTCAATGCACATCCAAACTCCCTAATCCCGATTTTGAACTAAATCGGCAGAGAACTGAAGAAATCCAAGATGGATGCTGAAATTATGCATTTTGACATTAGATCCGAGTTCAATGCACATCTAAACTCCCTAATCCTGATTTTGAACTAAATCGGTAGAGAACTGAAGAAATCCAAGATGGATGCTGAAATTATGCATTTTGACATTAGATCCGAGTTCAGTGCACATCCAAACTCCCTAATCCCGATTTTGAACTAAATCGGTAGAGAAGTGGAGAAATTTATGATTGATGCCGAAATAATGCATTTTGAAATTAGATCCGAGTTCAAGCCACCACCTACTCCGTTTTACCGACTTCGATAGAAAAAATTTGTAGAAAACGTGTCCATCGGAATGATGTATTTTGACAAACCTTATTCTTCTTTTCCTCCAGTGGAGCAGTCTCTTTCGGCGCTGTAGGCGCGAGTCCCTTTATTATTTCCCATTTATGTGCCCCTTTATTATTTACGTATTGGTACCTGAAAAAGGTAAAAAAAAGTTGTGACCGTAAAACAAGTTTCAAATTATATATTACAAAATAAATAATATTTAATTTCCACTTACCCCTTGGCTATAGCACCAATCTGCTCTGGATTCCTATTAGAAATTTGAAAGTTGACCGAGGACTGGAGAATAAACAAAATAAGCGTGCTCTCACTTCCGAATTCACCTCGAGACTGACAGTGACTAGCGGTGTTCGGTCAAGCCATGTACAATGATTTCATCCATAGGATTTTGTATGACGGAAAATAATTGAAATATTCGGGAAGTTTAATTGAATCACAACAAAAATCCATATATGTTAAAGTGTTTTTTATTTATTTAAAATGACCTGTATCATATTTACTTTGAGATGACCGATGGATTTAAAAAAAAAAATCTCTCTGATAGGAGCTATTCTGCTTCCAGCGAAGGCATTTTTGAAGTTTTACGTAAAGTTGCAATGTGTATTTCATATAGAATAAAAAAGTTTACAATAAAAAAAGTTAATTCACTGGTAACATAAGACATTTTTCTAACTACCCCTATAGAATTTTTAGATAAATTATTAGTGGTATTCCTTTTACTAGGTAAATACAAAGTGATGTTTAGCGCTATTTATGATACTTCCCCCTTAAAGGTCCCAACTATGTGTGCATAATTATCGAATCGTAATGCAAGTCTTTTTTAAAATTCATTTTCGTGCCTTTCGTTCACATCGGTATTTCAACAAAAAGATAGTATATTATTTGTTAGTGAAATAATTAAATTCCTGGAATGAGGGTTTTTATGACCGTGAAACCCGATTCGAATTTCTTTCTCCGTTCCGCACCCATTCGACTCCTATGTGCAAGCGAGCGAGAGATGTCGGGCGTATTCAAACCTTTATTTTCGCCCGGACTAAATGTAGCGCCAGCGCAAAAAATACCTGGCTGAAATGTGTTAATTACCACACTGTCGGGGGAATACGGTTGCACATGGGGGCTAGTAAATGGGCCTATTTTCCGAGTGCTTAAAGGGGACTATGCAGACTTCCATAACAATAAATTCAAATATTACCTCAATGCATCGACGTATCGAAGGATCGGCGCCATTTGAAATATGAGTACAAAAACCCGTAGAATCTTCTGTTTTGTCATGGTCTTCGATATGGAGTCATGTTTGTCTTTGTCCTGGGCGTACCTGCAATATTCATTCAATTCATTATTATTAAAAATGTAATAGACAAATTAAATTATAGTGAAAATGCTCACCATCTCTTGCCAGAAATATTAAACGATTTCGATAAGCTTTGATATTTTTTTAATAGATGGTGCTAGTACCTGGAAAGGAAGTATGAAAATTATAATGACTTGATGAAAATGCAAAGAGGCAATCAATTTACATGAGAAAATGTCTCCATATTACAAGAGATTAAAATAATAATACACTGTCCTTAATAATATTGACCACATTATATAAACAGATACATCTATCATATCATATGTACGTCATGTACAAACTTTTGCAATTGCAACTAAAAAAAGATAAAAGAAATTAAATAAAAAAAAACAAATATTGTCAGGGAGCATAATTATTATTAAACAAATAAATAATAACAAACATATATATTATATAGATTCAAATTAAATAGGTATTTAAGATGGTCTTTTTTCACAATCAAAATTATTGTCAAGTATATATTGGGCTGAAATTAGCATTATTTTTTGGCTGAAGGAAATGCTGACTACTAACATTACAAAAGTGGCTATTCAAGAGTTAAGAGGTTACTCCACATCCGTTCCATTCCCTTTTTTGTGTGAATACCGCATTAGAGTCCGCAGCCATCTGCCATAAAGACCTGGATAAACCTCATCCCGTGAACGCGGGAACCCCGGCTAAGTCACCAATTGTTGCGTACCACTAGGGATGACCTACGGCTGAGGTGTTGCTGTTACAATAAATGGTTTCCCGGACAGCAATACCAATACACACCTCCCAAATTTAATGTATTTTATTATCAAAGAAATGCATCATTATGTGACTCGGAAAACACTTAAAGAAACTCATCTATACATTTTTTCAATGTATACAAATACACATTTGTTGAATGTGTAAATGATTATAAATGTCAATGCCTTCAATTATTTGTATAATGTTTTCAATGTGTACAGATACTTGAATATATAAAGATAATTCAGTCAATATTATCACTCTACAGTAAAAATTCTTTATTCTGCATAATAAATAAATTCTTAGAATTGAAAACAAACTCTCTCCTCTCAAGTATGTCTTAAGCCTACAAAATTTATCATAGGAAGTGATAATACTATCTTGTCAGAACATCGATGGGTTTATTGATAACATGTGGCGAATTTGTTTAGAGTAAACAAATATAATGTGTCTATTTGCATTTTTTATCCATTATTTCTGGCTTTCACCCTTCAAAGGTGTTCTTGGTCATCATTTAAAATTATGGAGAAATGAAAGGTTAGATATTAATTTTATTTAAATAGGCAAATTTCAAAATTATAATGAAAATTGGAGTCGAGTTCAGACTTAGAAGAGATGAGATGTTGAATGGAGGAGAGGCAATTTTAGATAAGGCGTGATAAGAAGAGAGGATATTTGTTTAGAGAGGGACAACCAAAAAATATGTGATCTAAAGTTCCCACTTCTAGACCACAGAATGTACAATCTTGGGAGTCAATGACGTGAATTTTAAAAAGGTGCAAAGGAACGGAACAATGTTCGATCCTCATTCGAATGAGTGAAGAAATTTCTTTTATGGAAAAATGGAGGAATTGCTGAAACCACGGTTTTTATGGGATAGTCGTTTGTATTGAGGCATAGCAGGCTCCCTTGGATTGACTAGCAATGTGCCAATACTCTGCCCAAACATTGCGGGATCTATCTTTGATGATGGAAAAAATGTCAGATAGGGGAATGTGGTTTACGAGGGTAACAACAGGGTTGGACGCTCCTTGTTTTGCCAAGGCATCCGCAATATCATTACCCATGATACCAACATGTCCAGGAATCCAACTCAGAGTTACAGTTTTACCAGAACTGTCTATTTGCATATTAAAATTACATATTTTAAAATAAAATTATACCCAATGTTATTATAATCATACTTTTAATGTCATGCAACACAAAATGTTTTTTTAAACTTAGGGTATTTCACCTTCTCTTCGTAAACTGTTAAGTAACTATGTACTTATCAAAAATTTTATATGATCTTGCATCCATTTTAAAAATAATTCATGTTTCGCGCCGTTATCGTAACAAATTATTTCTTATTTTTTGAACAAGATAAAAGTGAAGTTACAGTTTTCTTACAAATTCCCGAAATAAAACGAATGTGTATTCGAAATATTGAGTTCTCTCAATTTTTCTATGATTGGAGTAAAAAATTAAGTAAAAATGTAAGTAGGATTGTTGACAACATTTGATATTAAAATTTTATTATTTAGAAATAGTAATGATTATTTTAAATACGTACACCGGAAAGATAATTTTATCTAGTCTCTAAAACAGTATTTGTTTTTACGGAAAATTTAAAATAAGATGTACATAGCGCATTTGAAATACACAGAAAACATTGCAAACTGAACAAATGTGATGTTTTTAATGATATCACCACATACAAGTCCCAATTATTACCCTCAACTGTCTGAAACGCTTCAGAGACTATGGCATCCCCAATTGAGGTATGTTGTGGACAGGGGAAAGAGATTGGGAAGAGGAAGGTGGGGAAGCACCTGGCTGTTCATACTGGTAACCAAATACAGTTAAAGCAATTTCAAGCGACGTTTCAATTCTGAATGATGGTCTTTTACGAGAGTATCTTCCACTCGGGGGAATATGTTGCAAATATACGATATATAATTTTTAATTAATAATTGACGGCCGGCATAGTCCAGTGGTAACGCATTGGACTGCCATTCCGAAGGTCGCGGGTTCGAACCCGGCGTGCGCAAATAAATTTTATTTGATTAATTTGTGTTATTTCACAATTAATTAATTAATTAAAATAATATATAGTATATTTGCGGCACGTTCCAGAGTGGAAGATACTACCAGTATCGCCCTGGTGTAAGACCACCATTCAGAATTGAAACGTTGCTCCAAATGGCTTTAGCCGTGTTTAGTGACTAGATCTGAATAGCCAGGTACTTCCCCACCTTCCTCTTTCCCTTCCCCACTTACCTTCAGCCTCACAACATCCCCCAATTGGGGATGCCATAGTCTCACTGGCTCCAGACGGGAGCAGTTGGGACTCTTGTGAGGTATAAAAAAAATAAAAAAATAAATAAAATTAATTTTTCCACGCCGGGATTTGAACCCACGAGGACATACGGAGGACATCCTAAGTAAATAGGCACTTACTTAACCGGTAGCATTACTTAGTGATGGAAAAACAAGCCATATACGCTACTTGACATGAAGTACTAATCGACAGTTTACTTAGAGTTGGTGAAATACGCCCTTAACATAATTAAATTATAGCTTATAAGCATTATTTTTATAAGCAATAATTGTTCGCCTGAAACACTCATCCACATTGAAAAAATCTCCTGATAAAAAATACATGGCGTCATGTATTTTTTATCAGGAGATTTTTTCAATGTGGATGAGTGTTTCAGGCGAACAATTATTGCTTATAAAAATAATTGTTATCCTTTGTGCTATGCATAAATAAAATCTTGTCTTTAAAACATTAATTTATCAAAAAAATAATAGCTTATAAGCATAATTAAATTATGGAACATTGAACACGAAAACCAAGTGAAATCAAAATGATACAACAACATTCAATAAAAATGGAATGACAAAAAAACGTGCAAAACCTTATTGTCATATTTTATGATCCCACAATTAAAATATTAACATAAAATAAAATACTTTTTTGTTTTAAAACCACGATATTTATTAATTTAAGAACCGACCGGTTTCGCTTTACTTAAGCATCATCAGGGTACAAATTAATACTAAACAAGAAGTACATAATGTGTGTATATATATAACAAAATATAGAGGGAGACAACATGATACAAATATAAGCAACACAAAGACGGTCATAAAATACATTAACATAAGTGCACAAGTAATGGAAAAAACCGCCAGATAATTATGTAGACTAATGGGTTATACCAATAAATTGGGAGAAACAAAGCATCAACTGGCATGGTGGTAAGGAGGTAAGGAGAACTGGGAATTTTTTTTATGGGTTTATTGGAAACAGACCTAATATTGGACTACTTGATATGTCTAATTGATTATTAAGTATCTGACTTTTGGTTTTTACAGCTTTTTTAATTTCTAGTGCCTCTAAGTTGTTTAGTCTGTTACCATGCCCGTTTTTATGTAAGATGTTAGCACCGGTGCTATGACAGAATGTATGATCTTTATCGATCAAATGATTTGCGAATTCGGAAAAACCGTTATTATTGAGGCAACGAAGATGCTCCTTTATCCTAATATTAACATTACGTGATGTCTTACCGATATAGAAAGCCGAACAATTATTACAATTTAATTTATAAATCCCCGAATGACTTAATTTATCGTCCTTATCTTTAGAATTAATTAGAAATTTACCTATATTGTTATTGGTATAAAAGGCCGGTTTGACTTCAGAAGGAAGGTTTTTTACACTTAAGGTAGAAAAGTGATTAATGAATAAAATTCGCCGCCATTGATAATTAATATTATTATCATTGATTTGAGGACAAGGACTAGCGAAGAGGAAGCGATTAATGGCTATTTGTTTTAGTTTTTTATTTAAGATTAAATCTATAAAATTTGATTCATAGCCATTATTTACTGCTATGTTTTTAATTAGTTTTAGTTCACTATCAAAATTACTATCGGACATTGGAATTGTGACTAAACGATGGACCATTGAATGGAATGCGGAGTGCTTATGTGAAATAGGGTGATTGGAGGTGCTGTGTATGACAACGTCAGTATAGGAGGGTTTACGAAAAATGTTAAAATTAATTCTGTTATTAACGATCGATAAGGTAAGGTCTAAAAAATTTAAGGTTGAATTTATGCCTATTTCTAATGTGAATTTAATCTTATTATGAAAAGAGTTTATAAGATTGAGGAAGGAATTCAGTTGACGCTTAGTCCCTGTCCATATACACAAAACATCATCAACGTATCTTTTCCAGTACAAGACATTTTTAATAAGATGTGAGGTACTAGATAAAATTTTATTCTCTAAGTTATCCATGAATATATCAGCAATCAGAGGACTGGTAGGGCTCCCCATAGCTAGGCCGTCACGTTGCTGATATATAACATTATTAAATTGAAAATAATTTTGATTCAGGCATATATTAAACAAGGAAGTTAAATCTTTTATAAAATCTATAGAGAGATCGAAACTATTTAATAAATCAGAAATTAAACATTTACTCTCTTCTATGGGAACATTGGGGAACAAATTTATAACGTCAAAAGAAATTAGTGTAGAATTACTAGGGAGAATCATATCTTTCAATTCTTCTACTAATGAAAAAGAGTTTTTAAGGGTATGTTTAGGTGAAAAAACATTGGTATTTTGAAACACATTAGTAATAACGGATGATATTTTAAAATTTGGGGCATTACAACATGAAACTACTGGCCTGACGGGGCAATTATTCTTGTGTATTTTAAGGAACCCATATAATTTAGGAGTTTTGGGATTTTTAGTTAAAAATTTAACTTTGTGATATGATTCATCTTTGAATATTTTAGTTTTACATGCTTGAAGTGTTTGTTTCACATTTTCTTGGAACTTATTGGTTGGGTCTTTCGCAAGTATTGCGAAATTGTCACTGTCAATGAAGTCCGCCACTTTAGAATTATATTCATTTCGAGGGAGTATGATCACTGTATTCCCCTTGTCCGCTTTCGTGAGGATCAAATCTTTAAAAAAGCTGTAAAAACCAAAAGTCAGATACTTAATAATCAATTAGACATATCAAGTAGTCCAATATTAGGTCTGTTTCCAATAAACCCATAAAAAAAATTCCCAGTTCTCCTTACCTCCTTACCACCATGCCAGTTGATGCTTTGTTTCTCCCGATTTATTGGTATAACCCATTAGTCTACATAATTATCTGGCGGTTTTTCCATTACTTGTGCACTTATGTTAATGTATTTTATGACCGTCTTTGTGTTGCTTATATTTGTATCATGTTGTCTCCCTCTATATTTTGTTATATATATACACACATTATGTACTTCTTGTTTAGTATTAATTTGTACCCTGATGATGCTTAAGTAAAGCGAAACCGGTCGGTTCTTAAATTAATAAATATTGTGGTTTTAAAACAAAAAAGTATTTTATTTTATTAAATATGTCAAACCACAAAGTGATTGCTTTCTACAATAAAATAAAATGTTAACGTTGAATTGGGAATCCACATTTCATGAAACAGATTAAAGGTCTTGTTTGTATACAGACAAAACAATTTATTCATATTGCATATATACAGGCGCAAACAAATAATTCATCTTAGTATTTTAAAGCATAACTTGCAAAAAGTGTGTTTTAAATTATCAATTATTTTAAGTAAACCTTTACTGATTTCTCTTCGAGACATATTGGCGTATACACATAAGTTTATATTTTAAAAATACTTTGATATACTACCCGAAATAGCTTAGACACTTGGTTAAACCTGAAATGTAAGTTTTCAGCTCAGGCATGGAGGCAACATCCAAGCCAGTGCTAAGTTACTCTCTTAGAAGCTGGACGTACTGTACTGTGCCCACAGATACTGCAATAGTACACAACTGCTGTCCCAGAAAACAAATTTAATTGTTCGATGCAATCGAATTCTCGCTCGTGTTATGGCAAAACGCCGTATCTCCAAAAAGCTAGTTTTGAGATAAGTGACCTTAAACTTTTTTGGACATTTTATTATATTCCCTGCAAATTAAGAGTGGCAGCAACTTCAAATTTAGTGAAAGGTTAGATTAAATGTTCATTTATAATATTGTTTAAAAAAATATACTAATAAGTAGTTTGAAATACATGACATTTGTTTTTTTTTTAAAACATTTCTAATTAATTCTTAATTTAAATAGTTTTTTAATTTTTTTATTTATTCTTAAATAAATTAGTATTATAAAAGTATAGTATATTGTCCTCCACGCTAGGTTATTATTACTAGGTTGTTATTACTCTTAGTTTGCGAGAAAATTAACAAAATGTCCAAAAGAGTTAAGTGTGAGGGCAATACGCTGTATTTCATACAGCGTATTGGGCGCACTATACCGATTCTCCACGGTAACAGCATTATAATGGCAAAACAGTGTAATTGTGGGGTTGTCCTGGCAGAATGCTGTATTTTACGTTGCAATGTTCTGTCAACACACTAATGTTTTTTAGGCAGTTACAGCATTGTGCCATTGTCAATTCCTTGGGAAGTAATCACAATTAACAAATAAAAGTAAGTTTAAAAGATGTAACTCGACGAATGGAATTGATTAAGCGCTGTAACGCCAAATGTTTCTACAGGTAACGGCATTTTGCCATAACACAGGCGTTAATATTAAAGTCAAACTTAATTATGAATTATTGCTAGTCACTGATTTCAGAAATCATGCAAAGCGAAAACTGCACAGAGGACAAAATAAGAACTGCTGTTAATTTGAATGTCAATGATTTTGTTAAAGAAAATGATTGGATGCGAGAAAGATTAGAGATGGACAGGGAGAAGGGCGCGAACACAGATGTACATTAGTGGGCAAAAGTCTCACAAGGAATGGCAGTTTACCGACTACAGTGACCGGCAATCAACGATGGAAGAGAAATATTCGACTCTATATTTCCGTCACTGCTGTAAATCAGAACAATTTTTTTACATATTAATTGTCAGTCATTTTGTTAATTTTCAATCATTTGACAGTTTTCAATTATTATTAAAAAAATCAATAATTTTTTAAAATTTATTACATACATACAATTTTACTATATATTTGTATATAGACCTGTTAAAAAACTACATTACATCGACTTTCATTCCACTCCATATCTCATTCCAGTGCAGAGATATTGAATTAAGTATTCCTCGGACATCCCTGACTATTCTACCATTTAAACCATTTTCCAAACACTTCTGGAACTAATAAGAACAAACTTTGAAATTTCCATAGAAATCCATCGACTACTTTTCGAGTTTTGCAAGCACAAACATCCGCAGGCTTTTATATATATATATATGTTTTTAAAGAAAATACAAAAAAAAATAATCATACGAAGGTTGTAGTGCACTCTTATAAGTAAGTTATTGACAATTCACTATGAGAATAAAAGAAAAATTAAATTAAAGTTAATTAATTAACATATTTATACATGACAAGTGTTGAATTATTACAATATTTCATTGAAAAAGAATATAATACTAATAAATTTAAACAAAACAGAACAAGACACAGAAAAATTAAAAGGTAACGGCAGTGGCAGCTACTAGTAGTAGGTTCTAGAAATTCAATACATGCAAAGAGCATCACATTGGAACCTACAAATAAGACAGTGAATGTACGCTGCATCTACCCATCTAACTACTCGGAATCGCCGGTTAAGTCAGCCTACGTCAGTCTTACAAGTGAGTCAGTTCCATTCAAGCGTCCAGCTAGAACTGACGGCGGGAGACACCGACTTCATCGCCATGATCATGGACCACGGATTAACATCACAGTGATGTGACCTACATGCACCCCATCTTGATGCTCATCAACTACAATGAAGACATTGTCATTCATCGTCAGCAACAACTGTGACTCTATTTGGACTCTCTAAATCGACGACCTCAATAAAGCCGCTGCTATGATACCACTTACATCTTTCATTACCACATCCTCAAAGGTCTATAATGGGAATCGTACCCAGGATCTGTCTTACTGGACCAATGCTTCTAAAGACTCGGCCATTGAGACCTAATTATTTTACGTCATTTTTGTATTAAAAGTGAGATCGACAAAAATTATATGTATGGTAATAAGTTGAGTATTTAAGCAATAGATGGCGCTAGTCATAAAGCTTACTCCAGAGTCTGTCAGATGTAACCGATTGTAACAGAGTGTTACGCTAGAGTTTAACAGATGCTTGTGAGGTTATAGTGACAGGGAACAAGCTTCTCGAACCAGATAATTACCAACCCTCGGGTAATGAACATTGTAGCTAAATCCAGACCTATTATTTGTAACGTAAGTAAACAATTATAAGTAGAACGTTTTACTTTTTAACAAAGAGTTCCCAACACAGAAATCTGCTAAGTAAGACAGATATAACATAAAATAATTAGGTCCCAATGGCCAAGTGGTTAGAGGCATTGTCCCGGTAAGACAGATCATGGGTTCGATTCCCAGTTGAGACAGTTACCTTTTTATTTTTCTGTGTCTTGTTCTGTTTCATGTTTCGTTTAGATTTATTAGTATTATCTTCTTCTTCAATTACCCATTTACATTGATGGGTATAAACTGCAAAAGTTATTCCAATAAAATTGAATATACAATATTGTTTGCATGGTATAAGAAAATTGAATCTACAATATTGTTTGCATGGTATAAGAAAATTGAATATACAATATTGTTTGCATGGTATAAGAAAATTGAATATAAAATATTGTTTGCATGGTATAAGAGAATTGAATATACAATATTGTTTGCATGGTATAAGAGAATTGAATATACAATATTGTTTGCATGGTATAAGAATAATGTTTGATAAATTGTTGTGGATGACAAATTTATTTATTTTAAGGAACATTTTTAATATTAATTTAATATACAAAGGAGGATGGAAAAGAATCATACGTATTATAAATGTTTACAAATGGTTGATTTGGTAATATACAACTAAGTATTTAGTGGATAGATTGTTGTATTAGTGTAATCTAATAGTAACATGTATTGCGTAGGAGATAACCATTTCTAGGACTGAATCGTGTACAAACTGACTTAACCACAATAAAAAACAAACATCTTAACCACATTGTTGTGTTTTACCATCATTGAAATGATAAGAATTATTTTACACAAACGGAAATGACAAAATGCATAAAATAGTAATTATTTAATGCTAAAGCCTCCGACATTTTGCAATTTACTGCGCTTAGGAGAGAATGGTCAAAATACAGATTCTGTGGAAAATATATTCACATTACATTTGAATCCAGATAAATTTGTTGTTTTTCAGTGAATTTTAAAATACAATACTATTCTTGAAAGCAGATGAAGGACTCTTTCAGATTTTAGTATTTAAATGGTTTTTGAGATAGTATTGTGTTTACACACAGATGTAGAAAATTATGGTGCCCTAGTGGAAATAAACAGTGGCTAGAGTTAGTCCGAGGAAGATTGTGGATAGACTGCGTGGAAGAGGACTGGAAGGACTGAGGACTGCCTGGTGGCCAGTGACTAGGAACCGCAGTCAATGCAGAGCATTTATGGAGGAAGCCATCTCACCCTCGGATGAACACAGCGATTGAAAAAGTTCAGCAACCTCGTCACTTCATGACTCAGAGAGACATCATTCATGCAGTCTTTTGAACTTACAATGCTCACTTACCAAGGTAATCTGGATTGAGAGATTATGATGATAAAAGTAATCATCGGGTATTGTCTGAGATAAAATTAATATTAATATGTAGAAATATGTACACGGATTATAATATTATTTAGATAAGGAATAAATACTCGTAAACAATGCCAGTAGCCTATCATTAAAAAATAAATATATTATAAATTATTACGGTATTCTCTCAGTAATCCGCCATTCCAAAAACCGGGCAAGCGTCAAATTAGCAAAAATGGCAGATTATAGTGCATACTAGCGATGAGTCGTTCATGAACGAGCTGCACAAATGAGCTAAGAGTTGTATAGTCGTAGCGCCATTCAAATTATGAAATTATTAATTGTCCTTACATACTCAGAGACGTGAACTGCATCTGACAGTCCAAAATCTGGACTTGGAGATATGTACACCTACTAACTACCTAGCTTCTTATTTTTCTAGTGGTATAAGGTGGCGTACCGGTACCAAGAGTCGTACGATCATTCATACGCTTATGCTGGGACTTGTACCGGGGGGGCCGTATCAGGTGTGCTGTATTCTCTTTGCTCCCGTTCAATTGAGCTGTCGTTCAATTGAGTCCACTCTTCGAACCGTACGAAAATATTGAGCTGGTGCAGTGGCTCCTGTTTTTAATAAAATGAGTCATGACCCATCAATAGTGCATAATACAAATATAAACACGAACAAACGATTTAATTTCTCGATCGCTGTCGTAAAATTTTCGCCTTGCGCCAGCTGATTCTATTTTCACAATAACTTACTTCTTTTATGCGAAGCAATAATTTATAAATTGTACCGTATTATCAGATAATGTATTTATATATTCATAAAAAATCCTATTATATTATATAATCTACCATAAGTAGTCTTCTTAGAAAAGACAGTTATATTCAGATAAAAGATTACTTAACCTGTTAACCGGGGAGTTCAGTTTTGAATTACGCAGCATATAACGGGCGCGAACTCCTTCACTAGGACGTATCAATACGTCACGCCCGGTGGACGTTAATTTTATTTTAATTTTTTATTTATTTATGCATTAAAAAAAGTGAAAACATCAAATTAAAAAAATAGAATATTTACAAACAATTATAAAGATTACAAAAAAATATAAAAAAGGTTATAATTACAGAACAATAAATAAAAGCACACAGATAAAAGAGAAACATTGAGGTTAAAAAATTAAAATAAGTAAAAATTAAAAACTCAATTTCCGTGTGATATGTTTGGAAATATACGTCCCGCTTGTTCCAGGGCGCAACATATATTTCAAGGACGTATTTATACGTCCTACCCGTACTCGATACTGTTTACGTTTGACGTATATATACGTCCCGCCCGGTTAACAGGTTAATAGTATCTTTAACCTCTCAGGCAAATTTGTTCGTTTTTGGGAACAGCTCATATGTTCTCGTAGAAATCATTGTATCTCCCTTACTCTCATGGTGAGAAATATGATACAAACGGTGTTAGAAAGAGAAAACACCACACTTTATATTCAAATTTCTTTAATTATGTTTATATGAAATGATAAAAAAAATGACATGACAATAACGATTGTAATTCATTTATAATAGTCTAATAAAAAGCGTGTTTTTATATACATTTTTTCATCACTAATTTTAGTTACAAAAAACGTAAAGTAAGTCATTTTTAATTACGTTTACTTCCATTAAAAAATGTAATTTAAAAAAAAATTTATGTTTATTTCTAAAAATAAAATTTGAAAGCGTATTTCACCATCTTTCAACAGTTTTCAGATTCATTCCGAAACATGCATAGCGAAAATACTCGGACGTTCTGACAGAATATGCCAGAGGCCTGAGGGATTAAGGATACGCTGGCGATCAAGAGGTTATAGTTAAGGCGTTATGATAATGCTTGCGAGAAAATTTCATTTTTAAACTTATTTAAACAAAAAACACATTCGGCGCACTACTGAGTTCGACTTACGAATATCAGCGAAATAAAGTTTTTTGTTGCAACTAGTAAAAATAAGGGCAGATTATTAATAGTATTTTTCGGATAATCAACGATGGATTACTGACAGAGTAGGAACTGTATTGAAAGAGTCAATTAATTTTTTTCTCTTTCTGGGGTCAATGTCATTATCTTTTCATTTGCATACTTGCTGGAAGCAGATGCATCAATGAAATGAAAAGGATTACTGGGGCCAAAAATACTGATTTAAACCAGCAAACTTCTCATAATATGTAATTAGTTGTGTGACATGGCTACTAACCCAAATGAAAAAAACAAATTTGGCAGTCTTTGAATGCAATGTACCTACTTCGCAAAAACTTTGGACCTACACTAATAAACAGGGTTAACCATCGACATACTAATTTTTATTTGTTACATCTGTGCATATTTCAGATGGATTCTTACTGTGCATTGATTACTGATTCTTATTTCATTCTTACTGATTCTTATTGCACCTCAAAAGAAACACTTTTCCTACTTTTATATAGATTTCATACCCCCAAGGAAGACATGGCACGACCGAGTGAATCAGATACTTGAGTCGGGCCATGTCAAGAGTCAGAATAATAGAAGAGTATGTATGAATGTGAATGAGGTAAGGAGTGTGTGCCAAGACCGAGTTGTTTGGCGGTCCGTCCTCTCTGCCTACCCCTGCGGTAAACGGCGTGATGGTTTATTAGTTAGTTAGTCGATTTTATTATAATCTACCCAAGTGAGGTGAGTTTTAGCGGCCGCATAGCAGCTCAATATGCCGCTGTGAAAGAAATGCAGCTGCCCAATCTTGGCATCGGGTATGCTGATGAGTTAATGTACGGAAATTGACAGTTAAACACGCCACATGAAAAGTAAAAAAAAACAAGGTTAAATACGTTAGGTTAGTTTTTTTATCAATGCTTTTAATTACTTTTTAAAGGTTTGTTAAATTGTCATTGCGTTGAGTTATCGTGGAATCCTGATAAAATAGTATAATATGTGCAAATTAAGCGTATTCCTATTTTCTATATATTTACCGAAAACAGATTAATCAGAATTATAAACATGAACTCGAAAATCTAATTGATCACAAGACCATTGTAAGATTCTGTAGGACGCAAATACTAATGCGATGGGCCGTACACATTAAAAGAATGTTAGATGAGAGGACATTATGAGTGTGTGGGTGCTCCGGAAATGACCAGTGCCCAGAGTTGAACTGGGGAAGAGGTGGATAGCCTGATGTAATTACGTGCGATGGTCAGTTTTAGTTAGTTTATAATTTGGGTAATATATCACTATTAATTTGGTGCTTGGTTAAATACAAGACTTTAATAAATAAATTAACTAAACCTACATTTTGTAATAAAAGCGGAAGTATTAAAAAACGGAATTGTGCAAAAAAAATGGTGTCTAAGTTAGCAAATTTTCGCGTACATTAATATGTAGGAAATTGATATTAAATGGTACTATTTTCTATAATCGTAAATGCAAAGGTGTTGTTTATTGTCATTAAGATAAAAATTAAAGAAAAATCAATTAAAATATACCAATTCAAACAAATAAAAAATATATCGCATAACAATAATTTCATTGTTTACTAATTCAAACAAACAGTAGAAATTGCACAGTGATAATTGTTAAAATTCAATGTTTTCTGAAAACTCCCAGTTACACAATGAGGAAATGACGACTCAAGGATTTATCAGGACGTAAATAAACCGTAAAAGTTGGCTGAAACTTACATTTTGATAGACACTGCCGTGTTGACAAAGGCTGGGAAAAGAATAAAACCAACGGTCCAAAAGAACGCAGACACTTCGCCATTGATGTAATATCTCACTGCGATATTTATATCTATTCCGACGTCCACTAAATGGCTAATAATTGAAACAACAAAGGCTATGATATCCAAATCGGATATGTGTATGTTGGATGGAACCCTGTCGATTTCGTCGACCGCGGGGCCATTAGGCAACATCTTCTTTGCGGCCTTAACGCGTTCTGCCATGTTTAAAGTTTTCTCCAGCCTTTACAGATAACAAAATAATCAACAATAATTTAAAAAAACATAATCGCGGGCGCCATCTGTCACATTCGCACGTCCTGCCGTTTTCCATAGAAGTGTGCAGAATACAGATAGCACAGATTCTACGCTTTTAGTGTTTCACACCATCGAAACATTTCGATAATCGAAATATCTGATTTCGAAACATCACGACGATCTAATGAAATTTCGAATCCATCTAAGAGGTAATTCAAATAAGATGTTATTTGGCTGAGTGGATAAATACAACAGGTTACTGTCAAGGTAACGCGACGACTATTCCTCTGCTAGCTTTATCAAGTTCTTATCATTGCAAAAACAAAATTTTACAACTTATGAGATTAGTTAGAATCATAAATTTAAATGTTATATTGTCAGAATATTCTTATCCCGGAAATATTTGTTTTTCTTTATAAATATACCAACAAAAAATGAATGAAAATGTAGAAGCAATAACTAAAAACAGAAAACAATGCATTTAATGTATATACTGCATATTCAAAACATAATCCTTTTCAGATAAGCAGAAAAGTCATCAATCATTATTATATCTACAAATTTCATTTATATTTTTATACGGCTGAATGCCTTTTGCTTTCGGTATTGAAGATCTCTTTTCAAAATGTTAAGGTGCTGCCACACGCAAAGCTCACATCAACAGATAATATAAAGCACAATAGCGCTCGCCATACAATCCCATACAGACCCGACACACGTAAAAAGATAACGCGCTATAAGTGTGGTTCTGAACTTCGCTAACCGAATTTATTTTACGTAACCGCTCCCGACGCGATATTTGAAAAGTTATGCGTCCCCCTCTCCGCCGTAAAAAGGAGAGGGGGTCATTTTAATTGCGGAGCTACCGACTAAGTTCCGTGTTCCCTTTGACAGCCATGACATAAGCAGCCTAATAATGCATTTCTTATTTGTTATGTTAGCTCATATCGTCATGTGTGCTAGTAAATTTAGAAACATAAAAAAAACTTTATTTGGCATACATACTTAACATATATTTAAAATATAAATATAATCAATATTTGAATTTGAAGTAAACAAATTTTCGCCCTTTCAAAATTAATCATATTTTTAACTCAGTATGTTTATATGGTAATATCATTCGGTTTTTTGATAAAGTTGGACGGCCTGATACCTACATAGAGAAGCTTCTAGTTTGTTCGTTTGTTGATTGTTTTCCTGGGTAATCTGGTTTGCTCTCGTCAGCTCTCGTGCTCTCTTCTCGTTCCCTGCCCTGGTGTTGGTCCTTGCCGCCTTTGCCTTCGACATTTTTGGAAATCGACTTGAGCTTATTTTACAATAATTTATTATATGTCGCTTTCGTCGATCGGCGTGCGAACTGCGAATTTCCTGATTCGACGGAGAGGTTATGTCAGGTTATGTGAAAATGCGCTATTTACGCGCAGATTGTTTAAAATCTAAAAAGTTTATAAATAGCATTTATAATTATATAGTTGGCGGCATCATCATCTGAGGATGAGCTGTCCAACAGATCCAGCAATAGGCGACAAGTATCATCCATTTCGAAAACGTGCTCAAGCTGTCAGTAAGTAAAGTTGTCACTTTGACAGATGAAATTATGTTCCTCGGCCGCTCTCGAATTCAACTGACCCCCTCTCCTACCATAGGAAGAAATATTTGATAGCGTCGTGTGTCGGTAGAAAAGATGATGCGCTGTACATTAACTTTTGATGTGAGCTTTGCGTGTGGCAGCAGCTTTATCCTTGCAGTCCGGTTAGCCAAGATCAGCACCAAATACTATATCAGACGTTCAACAGAGGGAAGCACTGGAACCAGATATACTTGTTTGCACGAACGAACGTGTTCGTTGGTAAATAAAGTTAACTCTGGACTCAATCATAATAATATTAGTAAGTAACCGATTGTAATTTAATACTTCCAACAATACCAGTTATTACATTTCTTACATTATTTCTAATAGAACCACCGAGCAATCGAGATTAAAATGTCAAGAAAACCCGTCGTCTCTTGATAATTTACAATAATGGTTCGATAAATTAAATCATCAGAGTTAATTATACCAAAATAAACGAAAAAAGTTGATTGCAACGCTAATAATATATGCGTAGTATGTGCATCGTGTTTACTTTATTATAAAAAGTGCGTTAGTATTTTTGAAAAAAGCGCATCGGTGTTGTATGGAATGTTGCCACTTAAAAAATATTTTTAACGGCTGTTAGTTGTGAAATAAATAATATGTTTAGTGTTGTTTGCAAAAGTATTATTTGAATATTGCAGTACCTGTTTTATTAAGTTATGCTGATTGTAACTACTGAGCGATCGCTTTGAAAAGCTGATTCATTGAACATGTTTATTGTATTGTAAGTAAGTACATATCTACCTTATTTAAAAAATATATATACGTACATTATATAATACGGACTGTCAGTAGCGTAGCTAGTAGCTATAGCATTCACATTGCGGATCAACCCTTAGAGGGAGGGGTTGGGAGAAAGGGAGAAGAGGAAGATTTATTAAAGATCTTTTTGGTATCTCTTCTTATGCAATCATTATTTGCATCACATTGATAAAAGCGAAATTTAAATAATATTGTTGTATCTTCCAGGTATGTAATCTTCAAGTACTATTCTTTTTATTCCTACGCAACGATTTCTACTAAAGCCGTTGGGGGGGGGGGGGGGGGGAGATTGACCCCATAAATCTCCCACCTCATACACGCCCTTGTGGCCTATTTATTAATTGCCTAGCTAACAAATTATGAAAAAGAATTGTTAAAATTAATGGCGCATCCCACCTCATCTATTATAATTTTAAATAATAGGCCCTATTTCATAAAATCTATGAAATAGATCAGTGAGATCGGGATTTTTATGCATTTTCACGACTGTTAATATATTTGTAATGTAATATTTTTTTATTAAATATGATTTGGCAATGTGAGCCCCACTGAGTGCCTTACCCGTTCTGAGGCCCCCATTTTACAATTTTATGTATTATATTATCCAGGTAAATAAAAATATCCTGAATTGAAATTATGTTAATTAAACATTATTGTTTTTTTATAGTTTTTACTAGCTAAGTACCTTCATACGTTTAATTTTCCTATGCTTACTAAATGCCTCTGTTTACTAAAAAATAAATCGATATACGTACGATCTACACCAATTTTAAAGCAAACTAGTGTTGCCAATTTACACAATAGCTTTCGATACCTAGGTTCCAGACAGGTTAATGAAATTGACTATATCTTGAAGAATGAAATTGTATTTGGAATTTTTATCAATTAAATCAGTAGTAGGGATTTTGTTTTGCTTATTTTGGGCTCACAGACATAGCCTAAAACATAATTTTATTGATTTCCATAGAGCTTTACAGTTAGAGGCGCTATTGCATACTAAAGGGTTTTCCAATAAGAGGTGTTATTTTGAATAGCCCGCTATTTCGGTAGATGTTACTTTTGAAGCTGTCATTTTTTGACATTTGACAAGTAAAAACTACGTTTTTAATAAAAATGGAACGATACACGCTTCAACAACGCATTGAAATTATTAAAATTCACTTGAGTGAATCAAATGCAAATAATCTTGAGTGATGAGGCCCATTTCCACCTCGGTGGCTTCGTCAACAAGCAAAATTGTGACATCTGGGGCTCGGAAAACCCAAGAGTTATTGTTGAAAAGCCTCTCTATCTTCAACGTGTGACTGTTTGGTGCGGTTTATGGTCCGGCGGAGTCATTGGACCTTACTTTTTCGAAAATAAGGCTGGAGCAACAGTTACGGTGAATGGATTACGCTATCGAGAGATGATTAATGATTTTATATGACCGGAATTGGACGGTATTGATCTGTACAACGTTTACTTTCAACCACACTGCGCTACTTGCCACACAAGCTACGAAACCATTGATCTTTTACGATTGAATATCAAAATAACACCACTTATTGGAAAACCCTGTATTATATTGTCAAAGCGTGTTCCACTATTAGAAGGCGATAAGCTGTGCGCGTAGTTAATTGGAGGTAAAAAAATAGAACCTAATTCGCTATCATAATATACTCGTATCATTGTTGGTTTCTCTCTTCGGTGGCAGCCATCCTTCGAAAGTAGAGATCACCAGAAGATTGAGGTCTCAAAACATGTCTCAATTTGCCATTTACTCGTAATGAGGTATTATAATTATATTTAGCTAATATTTGTGCAGGTAAACTTGTCCAGTTGGAGTCGACAAACCGCAAGGTTGGGCAATTAGGCTGATAACAGGTGCTCGGTGAACTTAAATACCGAATTAACTTTTTTATCCCAAGGCTGGTAACACTTAACAGCGTATTTACTTTCCCTGAGTTGACAAAGCATCATTTTTCAGTTTATTGAATACATGATATTAATTGTCATAGTTGAAAAAGACGTAGGTATTACCTACTTCATTATCGACTGGAGTGATTTTTGGCATATTTTGCCATTTTGCAAGATCGCTTGTCATAATGTATTTATAGAACCTAAAAATATTTATTTATTTATTAACGCCCTTTTTCGGGGCTTTTACACGATAATACTAAGAAATATACATTATTTATTGTACATAATTGAATTGCTTCATTAACAACATTTTATAGTAAGGCGAAGCTTAATGCCAAATCACTATTTTGATTAATCTTTATAACGAATTGGTGTACATTATGATTGCCAAAAAATATGCTTTAGATAAATTGAATACCTGGATACCCCTGATTTAATAGAACTAATACGATTTCATTGCCCTGGTCGCGCTAACAATAGACTGACTCTACCGTTCTACTATAATAACACACACACATTATCACATTATTACTCACCAATCAGTCGATTACACATTTTGGGAAATGAACATGCTAACATCGGCGACATTTATTTTTTTAAATTAGCGCAATATAAACATGCACTCAAAAATTATTTTTCCATAATGTAACTTTATATACACAATATAGACATGTTGAAATGAAATGATGATATTTCTCATTGTTCTTTTTTTGTTATTTTTGGTAGTGATACACAAAATAATTGTATGTTATTTTTAAGTTTAAACTATTATTATGTAATTATATTATTTTTCTTACTTTTGTACTCTGTTATATGTTTATTTATAAAAGGCAGTATAGCCGTTTATGTATTTAAAAAAAAAAAAAAAAAAAAAAAATTGAAAGTTTTACTATCGTTTCGCTAGGAGTAGAATACAAAAAAAATAAAATTAATCAATAAAAAATATAAATGTAAGCTACTAAAAAAAATTTTTTTTCTTTTTATTTTTATTTTTCGGAATAACTTTATTGAGTTAAACCTCAAATTGTAATATTTAATTATTGAAGACAATATTAGCGATTTCTAAACGAAAATCTGAAACAGAAAAATCAGAAAAGGATACGGTCACACCTAGGAGCTAGTTCCTAGATGTGACCGTATCCTTTTCTGATTTTTTTGTTTCAGATTTTCGTTTAGAAATCGCTAATATTGTCTTCAATAATTAAATATTTTTTCAATAGAAATGTATGAACGCGTAAAGGAAACAACTTTTTGAAAACACAGTTTTATAGCTAAGATTATCTGTGACAGTTTCACTTGATTAACTTTTTTGCTTTCTTATAAAATTATTTACAAAATAAATAAAAACCAGTTTTCTGCTTGAACTCGAACGTTTCTAGACTCCGTTTATCAAGCGATTTTAATGCCTGTTAACTACGATATAAAGTATACCAAAAATATACACATTTTTGGCTTGTAGCTTCCTCTTCAAGATAAATTGAAGATGTCCACTGACTTGGTATAATTGTTTGCCTCCATTAGTATTCTGGGCAAAGAGGAATACATATGGCAGTTAATCCCAGAATTTCTGCACTGTATTACATTGTGGAATCCGGAAGCTTATCAATTCTAGCAATACCGGACTATCAACTAAATCATTTAGAATTTTATATAGAAATACCAAGTCAGTGAAAATTCTTCTGTCTGACAATTTGAGCATATATTTAAATAATTAACAGAGTGTTGCAGTTAATATGACATAAATGACGAAATCTAGGTGGATTCATTGGCTTTAAGCCGCAGAAAGCAGTATTTTTATTTGGTTTCATATTTTTATTATTTAAGTTCATTACATTATTGTAATTATTTATAAGTAATTAAAAATGTGATAGGTATTACGTGTTGTATATGTTTTCATCTTAATATTTCGAGGAATGCCAGATATTAATGAAATAATATGGTAAATGTATATACAGGATTTTCCAATAAGAGGTGTTATTTTGATATTCAATTGTAAAAGATCAATGGTTTTGTTGCTTTTGTGGCACGTAGCGCCGTCTTGTTGAATGTAAACGTTGTCCAGATCAATACCATCCAATTCCGGTCATAAAAATCATTAAACATCTCTTGATAGCGCAATCCATTCACCATAACTGTTGCTCCAGCCTCATTTTCAAAAAAGTACGGTTCAATGACTCCGCCGGACCATAAACAGTCACACGTTGAGGATAGAAAGGCTTTTCAACAATAACTCTTGGGTTTTCCAAGCCCCGGATACGACAATTTTGCTTGTGGACGAAGCCACCGAGGTGGAAATGGGCCTCATCACTCAAGATGGTTTGCATTTGATTTACTCAAGTGAATTTTAATAATTTCAATGCGTTGTTGAAGCGTGTATCGTTCCATTTTTATTAATGGCGTAGTTTCTACTTGTCAAATGACAAAAAATGACAGCTTCAAAAGTAACATCTACCGAAAAAGCGGGCTATTTAAAATAACACCTCTTATTGGAAAATCCTGTATATTATTTTTTTAATACTTAAGTCGGTCAGCAATTCTGTTTGACATTGATAAGCTATTGAGAAATTGACGGAGAAAGAAAATTAGAGGATAGGCAATAAAATCAGATTTCCAGTATTTAAAATAGTGATGCAACAGAGCTCTGCTTCCGCTTCCGCTTCTGCAGAAGTTCCGCAAGAATTTTAACTTCCGTTTCCGTTTCTGGTTCCGCAAACTTTATAACAGAACTCTAAACGGAGAATATAGCGAGGAGCGCGGAGGCGAGGGGCGCGGGGACGACTGGACAAGGGGCGGGACATAAACGATACAAACGTGTCGCAACAAGTTGGTTTGTTTATAGTTCATGTATTTTGGCAACACTGGGTTTATTTGCATTCTGCGCATCACCGCACCTCGTGACGTTTAGTAAATCTTCTGTTATTCTACTCTACTTATGAATGTTGTGTTTAGTGCAATCATGAAACCAAAAACAAGTCCCGTTTGGAACTATTTCGTTGAGATTGATGACTCAAGTGCCAAATGCAAACTCTGTGAAAAAGTGTATTCGCGAAAAGGTCGCACGACTACAGCTTTAAAGAGTCACCTAAAATCTAATTTACCACTGTTTAATTTAGTAGTACACTGTTTAAAAAATATAATTTACCACTGTTTAATTTAGTACACTGTTTAAAAAATATAATTTACCACTGTTTAATTTCGAGTACAAAATACAAATTTAATTAAAAAAATCTTAAAAAATAAAATTGTGCTTTTTCTTCATAGTTTAACACTTCTGCTTCCGCTTCCGCTTCTGCTTTCGCTTCCGCTAAGATTTACTTTTGACATCTGTTTCCGTTTCTGCTTCCGTTAAGACACTTCCGTTGCATCACTAGCAGATATACAAATGACAAGGAGAAGAATTATACTTGTCACAAGTTGGCATTCAGGAAGGAATCGGAAATTAGACATGCTACAGAGCCAGTAAAGGTTTTCTTTTGAAACAACAGACCATAGCACAAAAACTGTCCGTATTGGGTAAACTGAGGTAACTGTTTATAAAAAAACGAATAACAGAAAATATCAACGAATTTTCTTTCTGTATAACATAATATGCGGACGCCAATTATTTTTCGTTCTCAAGTATGTGAAGGAATCCTAAAATGTGTGTTAGGTTACAGGGTGTGTTTGCAAATTTTAATGCAGGTTAAAATGAGGAAACCTGGTGATATTAACATTAGAGCTACGCAGTCCTTAAATTTTGGTCAATCTAAAAATAATAATTACCAACCAACAAAAATCAAAACAAATAACAATAATAACCGTAATTCATAGTAATTTCAAGTTAAATTCAACCGAAAATTTCGCCTGCGTGAATTATTGTAATGAATTCTCCGAGACATAATTGGCGCTTATTAATGCCGCGGAACTTTTCGGGGAGGCGGAAATGCCCGAAAACTCGATACACTTATTTGTCGCACCGTGGTGGCACCACTTTAGGCTGGCCGCATACATACGTTTTTCGTATTCGATTTCCGAATTCGTTTTCCGTATTCGGACATCCGAATGCACGGAATCAGTAGAAAATACATTAACTGCCGCACACGTTCGTTTTAGTTCCGAACGGAACAAATTCCTTACGCACGTTCCGAATGCCAGCCGGCGCGTTCGGAGAAAACGAATGGAAAAAACCTAATGACGTCATGTGGAACGCAGCTATTGCATACAGTTTGTTTGTGCCGACGCAAACGTACGGAAATTTCCATTCGTAATTCAGTGTTGCCAACGGATCTTGACCTAATATCGCCGTTTCTCATACATAAGGTAGCGTAAAGTAGCCGAATTTGCTGTTAGGTGGGACATGTTTAAAATTGATGTTTTTACGTGAAAATAAAAAAAAAATCGTGGGGGGGGGGTGGCTAGAGAATTTCAAAAAAATAAAATTTGTCCCCAGAAAATAAAAAAAATTCATGGGGGGGTGGCTAGAGAATTTCAAGAAAATATAAAATTTGTTCCCAGAAAAATAAATTTCATGGGGGGGGGGGGGTGGCTAAATTTCGGGACATGTTTAAAATTGATGTTTTTGAAGTAGCTTAATTGGCGACCAGTCGCCTTTTAGATTTTTTCGGCGCCGATTCTCGCTCTGAGTAGCCTAAATGGCGATATATCGCCCTTGTTGGCAACACTGGTTCTGACGTTTATACATTCCGAATGAAGAAAAACGAACGTTTGCGCTAGTCTCACGGAATTCCGAATACGGAAAACGAATTCGGAAATCGAATACGGAAAACGTATGTATGCGGCCAGCCTTAGTTCAAGCCGCCAGTGGATGTGAGGTAACTTGGTAATAGACTAGCCGTAACTTGGTGAATGATTCTAATTTCAGGAAATAATTACACAAATCAGTATATTTTATACAGAGGTTTAGCTTTGAACTATTTTTCTAAAAAAATAACAGGAATATGAGACTTAAAAATAAAAGAAAATCATAACCTCCTGATGTGGTACACTTATTTTACTCTTGAATAATTACGTCAATTATAAGTAACTTTTCTAAGCTTGCACAGACTTATTGTTAACTTAAACTTTACCATATTTTGTCAATAAAAACATTGAATATTTACCAAATAACGTTAGCATAAATTAACTAATGTATTTATTTTAAAAAAAAATAGAAAAAATCATAATACACGGATTCCCTCGGACGCTTCAGCGTTAAAGCAGCGAATTTTAGGGTTAGAGCAATCGTGTTAGGACTTAGGACAGATCATTAGTGTGATTTCGTGTGAATGGCATTGAAGCCAAATCTAAGGTGAGGGGAAAGTTTCAGGCAGCCATCTTGTATGATTAAGTTTTTAAATTATTTGTTTGCAAAGTGGTACATAATGAACTATTCTCATTTTATTTTCATGTTGTTGATGTTAATAAAGGCTTATGATTTTTCGGGTATTTGATTGGCATTTTTCATAGATCTTTCCCCTCACCCCGCTGCTTATCAAGCATAGAACTTACTTCGTTTTTGACAATCAAAGCATTATCAAGCATAGAGCTTACTTCGTTTTAGTCAATCAACGCATTATCAAGCATAGAGTTTACTTCGTTTTAGACAATCAAAGCATTATCAAGCATAGAGCTTACTTCGTTTTAGTCAATCAACGCATTATTTATTTATTTATTTAAACGCCCATTGGGCTTTTACATACATTGTTATTAGTGTTATTACATTAACTATGTGACATTGAAAAGTTTACGTACATATATAAATAAAATAGTTATTATATCTGTAGTACATAAATGTTTTACAAATAATACAGAATACCATTATGGAGAACAGTTTTTTTTTTCTTTTTTTACTTACTTAGAAAAATAAATGGATTGAGATTAATCAGCATTTATAGGGACTTAAAATCATATTCGAATTGTTATTTAAATTACAATATTAATTTGTAAAGTTAAAACATATATATTAAAGTTAAAAAGTCATAAAAGAAGTCATAAAAGAAAAGAGTGAAAAAACAGAAGCTAAAAAATGAGTTTTTTACTATGGAGTGGAGAAGTCATACATATCAGCAAAGTGTTTATGTAGATTTCGTTTGAGCACTGCTACGGAATCTCTAAATATATCAACAACATTACCAAATTTATTACCAAAATTTTGTATTCGATTTAACGATATGTGCGCATGATAATTAGATTTGAAATTGTTACAGAAAAAGGTGGAATTTTGTCTCGTATTTTTGGAAGGTACAAATAATTTTATTGTGGCAAGAATTTCAGGGCTGTCGATTCTATAATTAATAATTTTATTTAGTAGAACAAGGTCGGAGATAATTCGCCTATCTGATAGCGTAATCAAATTTAGTTGATGCATGAGTTGAATATAATTTATATTTTGGATTGGAATATTTAGTTTAAAGTTAATAAATCTTAAAAATTTGTGTTGTACCCTTTCAATATTGTTGGAATGTACTTTATAAAACGGGGACCAAATAGGCGAATTATACTCTACTTGACTTCTTACTAAAGATGTGTACAGTGTGTTCAAACATTCTAGTGACTTGAAGTCACATGCGGTTCTACATATAAACCCAAGCATTTTTAGGGCTTTATTTGTGATTTCATTTATATGCGGATTGAATGTTAACTGTTCATCAAATATAACACCCAAGTCCCTGATTTGAGTGACAGCTGTCAATTTTACATTATTAAGCGAATATTCATAAATTGTATGATTTCGTATTTTACAAAAACGAATGACCTGACATTTTTTAATATTAAGAAACAGAGAGTTGATGATGCACCAACGATATAGTTTATTTAAATTAAGTTGCAAAGTATAACAATCGTCTAAACTGCGTATTGTTTTATATATTTTCAAATCATCTGCGAAAAGAAGAACTTCTACATCTTTAAATATGCTAACAATATCATTAATAAATAACAAAAAAAGAATTGGTCCCAGGTGAGACCCCTGAGGGACCCCACTTGTGGCTTCGAAAATGTAAGATTCCACAGATTTTATTTTGACACATAGCTCTCTTTTACTAAGATAACTTTCAATCCAACTTAACAGATTACCCTTGATACCCAACATACTTAATTTTTGTACAAGGATATGTCGCCTAACTTTGTCAAATGCTTTGGAAAAATCAGTATATATTGAATCCACTTGATGCTTCAAGGCAAGAGAATCAGTTATGTAATTTTCGTATATGATCAAGTTACTTAGGGTGGATTTACCTGTGATAAAGCCATGCTGGTTGGGTACAATAATATTATTAATTTGTTTACATATTACATCTAGGACTAACGATTCAAATAGTTTGGGAATAGCGGACAATATACATATTGGTCTGTAGTTCGATACATCACTTTTATCTCCCTTTTTATGAATAGGCGTAAGATAGCTTTTTTTCCACTGTTTTGGAAAACACCCTGACGACAAAGACTTATTAAATAGTAAAAATAATGGATAAGTCAAACTGCGAACACAAGATTTTAAATATATTGGAGGGAAACCATCCGGTCCAGCGGATTTATTAGTATCTAATGCTTTTATAGCCTTTTCTATAGCGTTTATTTCAATAAAACAATGGTTTAGGTTAAGTGATTCTTCAAGTGATATATCATTTGGGATTTCATTATCGGTAATATTATCATCATAAACACTTTTGAATAAATCTGCAAAAAGATTGACAATGCCTTCGGTATTATCCGCACAATTGTTATTCAGATACATAATATTTGGTAAACTACCATCATTTTTACGCTGAGCATTAGAAAAGTTCCACAATTTTTTAACATTATCATGAACCTCCATTTCTATTAAACTAATATAATCATTATAACATTTTTTAGACAATTCTTTGCACTGCTTTCTTATGTTAGTAAACATTATATAATCATCGACGTTTCTAGATTGCTTATATATTCGGTGAGTTTGTTTTTTAGTATAAATCAATTCTTTTAATTCTTTTGAAAACCATGTAGGGTAAAGGGATGCAATAAAATTAACTTTTGGAACATGACGTTCTTTTGAAGTGTTTAGGATTGAATAAAATTGTTGGACTTGATTCACAATATTGTTTTCATCTTCTAGAAATGACCAGTCTATATGGTCAAGATAATCAATTATATTTGGGTAGTCAGCTTTTTTAAAATTGTACGATGAAGTTTTTAATTTCTGCAATTTTCTAGACTCATTTGTGATAATAATATCTAACGCGGGATGGTGTTGGTCTAAAGGTAACAACAATTCATCCGATTGTTCTACCACTGTACTTAAGTCACTAGAAAATACTAGGTCAAGCATTCGGTTATAAGAATTATGCACTTTATTTAACTGTTTTAGTCCTAGGAAAAAAGACATATCAAGCATTTCCTTAGATTTGACACACTGCACTTCTGTTTCGTTAATAATCACTTCATTGTTCTTATCGAAAGACCAGTCGAGCATAGAGTTTACTTCGTTTTAGTCAATCAACGAATTATCAAGCATAGAGTTTACTTCGTTTTAGTCAATCAACGCATTATCAAGCATAGAGTTTACTTCGTTTTAGTCAATCAACGCATTATCAAGCATAGAGTTTACTTCGTTTTAGTCAATCAACGCATTATCAAGCATAGAGTTTACTCCGTTTTAGTCAATCAACGCATTATCAAGCATAGAGCTTACTTCGTTTTAGACAATCAACAAACTATCGACAAGTTATCACAGTTTACCCTACTTTGGTAATTAATTAATATACTTTGTGAGAGATAATAATTGATGCATGAAAAGAATTGAACTCTGCTTGACCGTGTGCCCAAAAATTAAACAATTTTAAATATCAAACATATTCCTTGAACAAATTATCTATTTGAACTGTCTTGGAGGTAGAAGTCGAACGGTATTATGTAAATCAATGTCAAATCGTTTTAGATCACACCTCTTGAGTTCTGTTCAGTGTTTCATTTCCGAAGTGCTAGTAATATAACAACGCGTGGACAAGAACGAAACTTGCGCAAGAATTGCACTATTTCTCTCTTTTAAAATAAACATTGGTTTATGTATATAGCCCGTTTTCATGGTAAAATCACCTCAAGGAGGCTTTCAGCTTAATCTATTTAACCTGTAACTTATCCCTTAGATTTAAAACTAATAACTGACAGCTAAGATTGATTGCTGGTGACTTATATTTGATTTATAATAAAGATTTATTTATGGCTAGCAGCTATATACTAAGACTTTTAACCAGTGTCGCAGTGACTGGATCTAAGACTAATGGTTTTCCAATAAGAGGTGTTATTTTGAATAGTCCGCTATTTCGGTAGATTTTACTTTTGAAGCTGTCATTTTTTGACATTTGACAAGTAAAAACTACGCCATTAATAAAAATGGAACGATACACGCTTCAAAAACGCACTGAATGATTAAAATTCACTTGAGTGAATCAAATGCAAATCATCTTGAGTGATGAGGCCCATTTACACCTCGGTGGCTTCGTCAACAAGCAAAATTGTCGCATCTGGGCTCGGAAAACCCAAGTGTTATTGTTGAAAAGCCTCTCTCAACGTGTGACTGTTTGGTGTGGTTTATGGTCCGGCAGAGTCATTGGACTTTATTTTTTCGAAAATGAGACTAGAGCAACAGTTACGGTGAATGGATTGCGCCATCGAGAGATGACTAATGATTTTTTATGGCCGGAATTGGATGGTATTGATCTGGACAACGTTTAATTTCAACAAGACGGCGCTACGTGCCACACAAGCAACGAAACCATTGATTTTTTACGATTGAATATCTAAATAACATCTCTTATTGGAAAAACCTGTATATTAGTGGCTTAAAAATAATACATATTGAATAGAATCTCCTCCAAAATTTCACCATAAAACATATGGTAAATTAAAAGTTTAAAGAAATGCTTGCTCACATAATTTAAGGATTTGGTTTACAGAGGAGGTGTGTTAATTATTTTTAAAACGTTTTAATGGGTAAACTACAAGGAGTCCCAAAAGTCGTCACTCAATTTTGCAAGGCAGCAACATTATTTGTAAATACAAATTATTATTACAACACAAGTATTTCGCGTTCTTGAGGAGTACTCGTTGGTTTTTCATCGTTTATGCTGCTTCTGTTTTCTTTAAAAAAGTCATGATGGAATTAGATGATATTTGCAAAAATTACAGCATTTGCCGATAGGATGATGATTATTGCGCCAACTTTTTATAAAGCAAAAAAATTGTTAGAGTGACATCTAAACCCGCAAAAACTCTCGAAGAGTGTATTTTGGGACCACGAAAAGTATACAGCTTAAATATGATTTAAGATTTTCACGGCCAAAAGTATTTTTGTAATTTGTTTTTGGGGTATTATGCCGTGTTGCGCTAACTCCTTCTTTAGCCAACGTTTCGGACAGCATTGCAGTGTCCATCATCAGGGCAGATGTGTTATTTGTTTAAATAACACATCTGCCCTGATGATGGACACTGCACTGTTGTCCGAAACGTTGGCTAAAGAAGGAGTTAGCGCAACACGGCATAACACCCCAAAAACAAATAACAAAAAAAGTATACAGCTTTTTCTATATATTATGCAGCTCAGATAAGACAACATAATGTGTGTCAAATTATCGTTTTAATATATAAAAATTCTAATATCGATGAAAATATCAACGTTCGTTCTTATTAGTGCCAGGAGTACTTAAGGCGATGCCATACGTAGTAATGCAAAATCACGTGTTTTTGGTTTGAAAATTTGGTCACCTAGAAATGTTTCAGATGCTTTAATTAAATATTGCGAGTAGAATACATCTTGGCCTTTGAAATAATCGAGTATTTTTTAGATAAGTCTTTTTATAAGCCCAGAAAAAAATAATGTAAAGGACTATGAAAACTGCTTTAAAGTTCGAAATCTCCTACTTACGAACCCATTTTCGGTTATGATTTTATTGTATAATGTGGAAAATTAAGTTATTTATAAAAAAATTAAATATTTATGCCTGAACATCCACAAAATAAAATAAAAGGCACTTTTTGGCCATGTTTTTTTCTTGCATAAATCAAAACAGGCGGATGGTGTTAAGCGGGAATTTAAACCTTATCGCCATCTACGTAAGGGTTGTTATTGATAGCGGCTCAATTTAAAATATTACACGACGTAGTGGCATCGCCTTAACGCAATATCTCTGCACTAGAATGAGATACGGAGTCGAATGGTAGTCGATATAATGCACTTTTTTAATACTAATAATGTGGTGTACAGTAGTGAATATTGAACGACAGAAAGCGTCGGGGACACCCGTTGAGACATAACGCGCGATATCTCTGCAGTGTAATGAGATACAAATTCCAATCAATGTCGATGTAATGTAGATTTTTAACAGTAACATTGCAAAAGTGTACGAACACAAAGGATGCGGGTTTCTGCTTTCTGATTAGTCGGCGCGTAGGCGGCCGACTTGCGCAGAAGCGCCGACGAGAATGTTTGTATGTATACGTATGAGACCGCACATAGTGAAGGCAGGTTCAGATTTGTGTACGCGCGTAGCGGCGCCGATAAGCTTTAGCGGAATGAATTCTTAATTCCTAATCGCCGGTGACGCCGGTTAGTGGCGCTCATTTTATTGAGCAGGAAGATAGTGTCAACATGAGAGACCTGTTAATTGCCGCTGTTTTCAACAAATCGCCAGTCTGGGATAAAAGAAACACTCTACACACTGTACACAAGTTTTATTTCTTAATTTCAAGAAAGTATTCTCCAAAAGTAAAAAAATCTTCGTCCGACGAGCTCGAAATTTTGTTAAAACTGACAGATGCTGTCAGGCTACCGCACAGGTGGCGCAGATTTTACCCACGTTGTACGTGTCCACAAGTCGGCGCCAACTGCCGCCGACAAACTTGGGCACTGAGCACCGATAATCTGAAAGTCGAAACACGCGTCTTTTGTGTTCGTACACGTACACGAAGAAGTCGGAGACGTCAGAGAAAGATAAAGTAAATAGGTAGGTAATTTATAAATTATAATTATCTTAAAACTGGCCATGAATTAATATTTTTTCGATGACCCCACATTAAATTTGAAAGCATTCTGCATTTACAAACCTTCAAGTATTGTGGCGTGGTTAGTTTTTGTTTTAACCTTCGGACGCGCCATTGAAAAACTGGATCTGACCTGCCACTACTATTTATGTTAATGTTTTTACCTTCCGTATTTAACGAGTTACTTTTTAATACTAAGGAATTTTTAAAGGACACCTTATGCCTCCTCACCTTCTATAGTAATAATAGTTTAAAATAATAAAAGTAAGTATTAGTTATTCATTTAAAGTACATATTATTTATTCATATTAAATTACGTACCTACTATTTATTCATTTAAAGTAGTATTATTTATTCATATTAAATTACGTATTATTTATTCGTATAAAATACGTATTATTTATTCATCTAAAATGCTACCATTTTATACATATTATTGTGTTTAAACTAAGAACTATGAATTGATAAACTCATTTAACTGTTTTTTAAAGTAAATAAATAAAATATATTTACTATAGTTCTGCAAGTATTTCATCTCTATCTCTTTTAACTAAAATAAAGTCGCTATCCGCAACTGTTTGTTTGTGCGCTTAGTACTTCTAAGCTTCTCAACAGATTTTGATAGCGTTTTCACTATAAGATTGTCTTTCACGGAATTTGAACAAGTCATCAAATTTCAAAGTTGATTTTCAAATTTTGTGATGGTTCTAATCAAGTTCTATTATTACATCATCATTAGCCAAGAGCTTCGCAAGACTGAAATAATAACAGAACTTGAAAATCATCTTTGATATTTGATGAAATGTTCAAATTTATTATTATTATCACAATCTTCCCTGACGATGGTGGATACTGTAACAGTGTCCTAAACCATCCCTAAATGAGAAGGAAGAGCAACACGGCATAATAACCTAAAAATCACGACAAAGTACCTACTTAACCTTTTCAATTTAAAAAATAACCATTTTATTAACACAAATGCTTTACAGCGTTGCAAAAATATTCGACCTTGATCAAAAAGAGTTGTTTCAATTCAAAACATTGTGAAAGCGCATTTTTATTGCATGCCTTTTTAAATTAAACAATAAATCTTCATTTTTGCGGGCTAGCAAAAAGTTTTGTAAGAAAGAAGACTTTATTAAATTTATCGTCTCCATTTTTGAAATTTTCACCATCTTATTATAGAATAATGTGGCGTTCAGGCTGACAAATACTTTAAACAAGAGGTGAACAACTTTAATAATATATTCTTCAGTTTGGTAACACTAAAAATTGGCACATTATGGCCCGATATATCAGTTGATTTTAAGCTTGGCTTGGTTGGAATGTCGAGTTTAGCGTGGCTTGGAACATAGCTTGGATTGTATCAGTAATATAGGGTTTTGCAATAAGAGGTGTTATTTTGATATTTAATCGTAAAAGATCAATGGTTTCGTTGCTTGTGTGGCACGTAGCGCCGTCTTGTTGAAAATAAACGTTGTTCAAATCAATTCCATCCAATTCCGGCCATAAAAAATCCATTCCATTCACCGTAACTGTTGCTCCAGCCTCATTTTAGAAAAAGTAAGGTCCAATGACTTCGCCGGACCATAAACCGCACCAAACAGTTACAAATCGAAGATAGAAAGGCTTTTCAACAATAAATCTTGGGTTTTCCGAGCCCCAGATACGACAATTTTGCTTGTTAACGAAGCCACCGATGTGGAAATGGGCCTCATCACTCAAGATGATTTGCATTTGATTCACTCAAGTGAATTTTAATAATTTCAATGCGTTGTTGAAGCGTGTATCGTTCCATTTGTATTAATGGCGTAGTTTCTACTTGTCAAATGTTAAAAAATGACAGCTTTAAAAGTAACATCTACCGAAATAGCGGGCTATTCAAAATAACACCTCTTATTGGAAAACCCTGTATTTAGAGATTCTGCGACTTACTAAGGCTTAAGCGGCCAATTTAACCCGCTTAAATTTGAGTCAGGAATCTGGCACTTAGCGAGGAAACGGACAGACTGATATACCAAGCCTATGAAAGTTTTCATCTATAAGTGCATGTTTTTTTAAGGATGTTGCCCTTGTTCAGAAAAAAAATCATGTTTATCATTTCAAAATGATACTTATTTAATATAAAAAGTTTTACAACACTTGTAGGTAGGTACCTATAATTTGTGCAAATATATGCAAATAATGTCTCAAAAGATTTAATTTATAATAATTGGGAAATTTGATGTAAGTAGGCATACGAATTTAAACGATGATTATTTCAAAATAGCTTTTTTTTATAATTTTAAATTAAATTATTTTTTATGCAACTTGGTGTCCAAACTCGCAAAGGCCTTCGCGTAAATAAATAATTAACATTTAAAAAAATCAACTGCTAAAAACGTTTTTTTTTACTATACATTTGTTTTTATTTAAAAAATGTATTTTTATTTCTTTGATTTGACTGAGGAAAGAATTTTGCTCCCAAAGTACTGGAGTCAACCGCGCTAGTAACTAAGCCAAATCCTGATTGGGTAAGATAGACATGTATTTCGTATAATAACTACTGTAATCCGATATATCCAATTTCAGAAACTAATGTAAATGCCACCAAAATTGCATAAAAATCGCATTGTTATCGACAACGAGTCTCTCTGCCGAGTTTTAGCTCGATCGAATGACAGGATGTGGTTCAATTTCCACTTCAAAGATTCGCTTTAATTCATTCACGAGAACAAAATCTAAATTCAAATAAGTATTTAAAAAAATACATCTACAGGGTTTCCTACAAGCCTCTCTATCCTACAAGCCTCTCTACCCTCAACGTGTGACTGTTTGGTGCGGTTTATGGTCCGGCGGAGTCATTGGACCTTACTTTTTTGAAAATGAGGCTGGAGCAACAGTTACGGTGAATGGATTGCGCTATCGAGAGATGATTAATGATTTTTTATGGCCGGAATTGGATGGTATTGATCTGGACAACGTCTACTTTCAACAAAACGGCGCTACGTGCCACACAAGCAACGAAACCATTGATCTTTTACGGGAAAAGTTTATTTGAATATCAAAATAACACCTCTTATTAGAAAACCCTGTAAATACTTTGAAATGTATTTTAAAAATTAACAAGGCAAAATCAAACAGTTTGTTTGAGGATTGAACCTTCTTTACTCAGGAACTGTAGTCAACAACTTTACCCACTTCGCCAAATGACGATTGGGTAGGGCCGACAAATATTAATATTTTTAATTTAAATTTACGTCCATCAAAATGCTTTGTTTAATCATTTTTATTTTATACTAACTGTACCCCCCCGCCACGCGTTGCTATGGCTCAGTCTTTCTATGCAGATAAGTTCAACGATTTTATCATATCTATGCAATAAACAGAGCAAAAATATTTTTTGTAATAATCATCATTATCCCAAAAATAGCTCTAAAATCATGCAAAATTAATTAAATAAAATAGGCATTATGATGTTATAGCCTTCTTGTGTTAGTTTCCTTGCGGTTAAATACATCAGCTAATTCTGCGTACCTACGCATTACGACCGCATGCAATATAGGTCGAATATAAGCGAGTATCTGGGTGATACTATTGTTACATGTACAGTATTTAAGAGAGTATTCTGTAAATTCACCGATTACAATAATTCACCGCGGGGAAAGTTTACCGCGGAACATTCACCATATGTAAAATTATTTGCCGTTATTTGGAAGTGTGTTTCATTGCAAATATAGGTTTCAGGTTTTAGTCTTGTCCGCGCGTTGGTATAATTATAGACTTCCAATGTATACACGAAAAGAAGTACTGAAGCGATGAAGCAATTATTACTGGAAACAAATTCTATTCAAAAAATTTTCATATTATTGGTAATCCGGTTAAAAATGGGACTGCAGGCCTTTAACGAATGACTTGTTAGGTTTCCTGTCAAATGTTCAGTACAAAATCATTATATTTTCGCATTTCGTCATAATATATTATCAAGACAAATGTAGGTGCATGAACACGTGTTTTTTTTTAATTTTAATGTGAAACCGCGCAAGTGTCCCAACTTCTCTAAACCGTCTGAAGCCCGTGAGTCTATTGCTTCCACAATTGGAGTATTTTGTGAGACTGAAGGTAATGGGGACGGGACGGAGATGGGAAAGGGGAAGGTGGGGAATTACCTGGCAGATCTAGTCACCAAACAAGGCCAAAACCATTTCAATTGTGAATGGTGGTATTACACCAAGGTGATACTGAGAGTATCTTCCACTAATCATTATCAAATAAAATTTACTTGCGCACACCGGGATTCGAACCCGCGACCTCTGGCTTGCTAGTCGAGAGCCTTATCCCATCGACCACGGAGGCTGTCAAACGAATGTACTACAAGTTTAGCAGGAAACAGCCTGCAATCCCATCTTATCGAATTTTAATAATACGGCAATACCATTGTTTATCCGTGTAGTCTTTGTAGGGTTTCGTTTATCGTTTACTAGCGTGTAACTGGTGTTGCTGGGAGTTATTCTTAGGAAATTTTTCTGTAGGCCTTTTTAAGATATACAATTCCGTAGTACATTATTTTGATGTATCTCATATGGTTTAGCCAGCGTTAACAATGTAAGCGTACGAAAATATTTTATTTGCGACTTGATTACAAAACATCGACTTTTCTCTGCTTTCTATAAGTACAATATTCATGTATTATATACATAAATCTTTCGGAAGAAATTCTCTAAATGATAGTGAAAATTTTATCAAAATCCGTCACGCAGTTTAGAAGAACCAAGCGCACAAACAGACAGACGCGGATAGTGACTTTATTTTATACTATTTACAGATTAAATTCATATACTAGTTACGGGAACAGAATCGAAATGACCATTGTAAACGTATGGAACATGTTTTTCCATTGTTTTTACAGCTTCATCTGGTTAAGGTATTGGTCCCCAATCTAATTGATTTATTTTGAATAATGTACCATTAATGGTAGGACTGAATGAGCCCAGAAAAAACGACCTTAATAAATCCATACAGAATCTACCTACTGTTTTAAATAATTTATTGTGACCGGTTTATTTATTAAACCGTATTTACATAAAACTGAAAACCATAATTAACATTCGAACAATACATATTATATTATGTAGATAGTAACTGGTAATTGATGCGAGATTTTTAAGAACGTTATAAAGGAAAAGGAGAGAACGAAAATGAGATGCAGTCACGCGGAGAAAAATGATCCTGTTAAAAAAGTGATAGCATGCCAATTTGTTAATAAAATATTAGTTATTCAGAATATATCGAGAACACGTGTTCAGACTGTCATTGTAAAACATTAGTTTTTAACTGATACTCATTAGGAACTCCGTCAAATCAATCGTATCTGCACTGCTGTCTCGTTTTTAACAGGAAAACGAATAATATGATCAGGCTCTTAATAAATCAACAGTAAATTTTCTCCGTGCGTGATTCATGTTGAATATATGATAACACTTGGACACATTTGACACATGATGAAGATATAATAACACTTGGATACATTTGACACTTGTCGAAGAACATTTGGACACATTTAATTAAAACAAAACGCACTGTGTACGATATTAAAAAGTTGTTGCTTTAGATTGAAAAATTAGAAAGATTAACATATGCGTGACTACTTCTGTATATGGCGTCAAATTCTCTTGGGCTGAAACTACACTGTAACCAGAATACATTTCATCCTAAACCTTGCTCAGAAATTATAATATTAGTGATGTATTTTTTGTGCAATTTTTTGGCTTATTTGTAGCTAGGTATCTACCATTATCTTCCTTCATTGCTTCTGTGCTCAGTTCGTCTCCGTTTTGTGGTTTGCACTGTCTTATATTCGATAATAGTCTGTGAAAAAATGTAATAAATAAATAAATAAAAAAAATGAGTACAATATAGTTTTAAATGATGAATTTTTGGATCAGTATATTTATTTATTTATGTGAATAACGAATACTCGGTGCAATATAGTTGTGAATGATGTATATATACTTGGATCAGTATATTTATTTATTTATGTGAATGGTGAATACTTAATGCAATATACTAGTGAATTATAAATACTTGGAACAGTATATTTATTTATTTATGCGAATGATGAATACTTAATGCAATATAGTAGTGAATGATGAATACTTGGAACAGTATATTTATTTATGTGAATGATGAATACTCGATGCAATATAGTTGTGAATGATGAATACTTGGAACAGTATATTTATTTATGTGAATGATGAATACTCGATGCAATAAAGTTGTGAATGATGTATATATACTTGGATCAGTATATTTATTTATTTATGTGAATGATGGATACTTGTAGCAATATAGTTGTAAATTATGAATACTTGTCGCAATAGTAGTTGCAGATTATGAATACTCGGTGCACTATATTTGTGACTAATTAATATTTGGTGCAAAATTGTTGTAAATGGTGAATACTGGGTCCAATATTGTTGTGAATGGTGAATACTGGGTCCAATATTATTGTGAATGGTGAATAATTGGTCCAATATTGTTGTGAATGGTGAATACTGGGTCCAATATTGTTGTGAATGGTGAATACTGGGTCCAATATTGTTGTGAATGGTGAATACTGGGTCCAAAATTGTTGTGAATGGTGAATAATTGGTCCAATATTGTTGTGAATGGTGAATACTGGGTCCAATATTGTTGTGAATGGTGAATACTGGGTCCAATATTGTTGTGAATGGTGAACAATTGGTCCAATATTGTTGTGAATGATAAATACTTGATAAAATATAGTTGCACGTTCTATAATGTAGCTATAGACTGAAGAGGAAGCTACAAGCCAAAAATGTGTATATTCTTGGTATACCTTATATTGTAGGTAATAGGCATTAAAATCGCTTGACAAACGGAGTCTAGAAACGTTCGATTTCTAGTACAAAACTGGTTTTCATTTATTTTGTAGATAGTTTTATAACTGTCACAGACAATCATAGCTATTATATTGTATTTATAAAAGTTGTTTCCTATTCCGTATTTCCGTATTCATACATTTCTATTAAAAAAAAATTTTTAGTTGTTTACATTTATATTTTTTATTGATTAATTTATTTTGTAATTTGTATTCTACTCAAGCGAAACGATAGGAAAACCTTCAATTTATCTAAATCATATTTTTTGGTATTCATAATGTACACCAATTCGTTATAAAGATTAATCAAAATGGTGATTTAGCATTAAGCTTCGCCTGAACGCTGTAGTTGCTAATTAAAACTTGCCTACAGGAAGCCACAATGGATTGCTGATACCAATACCGATGAACGGCAGAGAGAAAATATACTGAATGCTTTAAAAATGAGATCCCTGAGGCTTATGTGTGGTTACGTATCAGCTCCTTGGCGCCTTGGCAAGTCGGCACCCGAAGCGGACTGCCCCAATTGCGCCTCCACAGAACCGGCCCTGGTCGTACTTTTTACTTTTTGTACTTTGATGTTGTTTGTTTCATGTTAGTAATACCACGCTGTCATGTTTGTAATGATGTTTTCAATTGGATTACGTACAATATTGTACCAATCCATTTGATTATGAAATATCCATGATCTTATCATTGTTCAAAAGGTCACACGGTTCAAATAACTCCACAATAAAGAATCCCACTTAAATAAATTGCAGGTAGGTACCAAAAGCTTGGCATAATATAGAAGAAATTTATTCAATTGGTACTAAGTTTTTTCGTTACAATGGCAACACCGAGCTACTTACTTTGTGTTTGAAAATTGTTCTTCATATCCATTCAGTCATTCGCATTCGAGTTTAACACTACCAAACAGTACAAATATGGAAAAACAACGGAATTTTTAAGTCTTTAAATTATAATTTTGATATGTGAATATTTAATAAATTTTGAAACATTCCTTTCAAAGCGTTAAATAATAAAAAACAGTTTAAATATTAAATCGAGTTAGAAAGCGGGTAGGTACTATAGGTATCAAAATATCTGAACACCGTTTGGTTAAAATTAATATATTCATTTGGACCATTGTGCTTTTTTAAACTTACTTTAATTTTCCTATGAGCCATCTCGGTGTTGTCATTTAAAACCTTTAAACGATCGCATCATAATCATTTTTTTGCCTACTAGTAAATGTCATAATTGTAATGCTTCTAAGGTTTGTTGATTGAGTAGGTACTTACTATGTATTTACAATTTATAATAGCGCAACCGAACTTCTTTCATGACGACAATAAATTGAGCAACCATAGAAATAGGCCTTCTATAGACTAACAACAATATTGACCGTGTCCTTAATTTGAATGTTAGAATTAAATAGTGATGGCTTTATCAAGATTGTATCCATTTCGAAATGATTGGCATTTTTTAAAATTACAAAAGAAATTTGTGAGAAACAAATAGCTTTTATAATACGAATACATATATATAGTATAATATAACACCGCACAAGATATATTGCAGTTAGGAAACTGCCAGGAACCAGAGGGATTACGGCAGACACAATTGAGATATGTTGTGAGACTGAAGAGAATAATGAGAGGAAGGAAATGGGGGAGATGAAGGAGTCTAAGAAATAGAATGGAAACGTTAAAAATAAAATGATTTCAAGATTTGTGAACTTATTGATTGTAAACATACTAGGGAAGGTACCTTTCAGACCTGAATTAAATCTGGCAGTGATAAAACATAAATATGCTTGATTGCCTTTTTATTTGAAAAATAACCTTCCAAAATTTAAAAATCAAGCCGTTAAAATTTTTTTTTTTTTGGTTTGACTAAGGATTGAACCTTCCTCCCCAGGGACTGTAGTCAACCTCGCTAACAACTGAACCAATACCCAATTGGGTAGGAACGACATTCATTTGTTTATTAAATGCTATTATTTCATCAAATTTTAGAGACATGGGTATATGTCCTCGTTTGTTTGCGTGGTTACCACCAAAAGTTGAAATAATACATTGTCATCGACAAAGAGTCTATCTGTCGAATTTCAGCTCGATCGGATATCGGGAAAGTGGTTAATTTTCTCTTCCAAGATTCCATATCATTCGTTCAAGAAATCAAAAGTTAAATTCTAATAAATATATTTAAAAATAGCTACCGCCCGAACTAGTAGCTAATATCCAATAAAAATGGGTGCAAAGCCAGTTATACCAGCAATTTAAAATTGAAAAGCTCTGATTTACAGAACTTCCTAATCTGTAACTCGGTGTTGATTAAAACTCTCGAATTTACTAATGATAAATTTATTGCGATAATAATTTTTACAGAGGATTCACACGGAACTCGCGGTGTAACGACGGTGGGGAGTACTAAACCGCGGGGTAAGGGCGGTAAATATAGAATGAATTATGCCAGTCACGGTTAGCAGCGACTTGTATAGCAGTGATACCAGTGGTATAAAATATTGTCAAGGAAAAATAATCGTAATACAAATTATAGCAGTCTTTTTACATTATCTTAATATTTAAACACGGTCTGAAAGGTGTAAGAGAATTATGAATACTGCCATAATCAACGGAAATATGCATATTGAAAAAAATGGCCTAGGGATTAGACATGACCGATTTGAAACTTGGTTCCTCGGTACCTGATCATTAATTTCGAAAAATTATTCGATTATACACATCACTAGTCATAAAACTCATAAACTTTCAAAGGATGAGTCGCAAAATAATAAGGTAGAAAGATATTTCATTTATTTGATGTAGGTAACTACTTTATAGTCCCCTTTACACCAATCTTTTGATTACTGCTATTTGTAAATATCTAAGATCAACTAATTATTTAAATCGTTTTGAGCAAATGTCATTGGTTTTGAATTAATTAATTCACACTTATTATTTCAAAACGTGTAGAATTGGCATTCAAGAGAATGCTGACGAGTGATATTAAAATGTGTTTTGTTTTGCAAACATATTATTTGTGATCAGATAAATCCTAGATTTTTTTAAATGCGAATACCGCATAAGAGTTCAGACTATCAGAAACCAATGGGGTAAATAATAGCTTAATACGCACATTTTGTCAGTTAGATAATGGAAAGTTGTTCATTTTAAAAGCTCTTTCGTTAAAAAATCGATAATTTGACGTCTTTTCTTTATGCCATGTTTTAACATAAAAATATTAAAATATATTTTTTAGGTTTTTAAATTAAATTTAGGTTAAAAAAACAAATTATTAATAAAAACCAAACTAAGAAATTATTTAAAAGTCATAGGTTCATATTTTGGCAAATAACATTTAAAAAATAACTTAAAATTGGCATCAATAATAGTGACCGTCAAGTGAATAATCGATTGTAATTTTAACAAAATAACTACATACTTTTTTTTATTTTTTTATTTAGTTATTTTTTTAAATAATTAGGTACATTTTTGTATGGCACATGAAATAAAATATATATATAAAATTAAAACAGATGATTGAAGTCCTCCTCACTAGGAGATTCTGTGCTGAGGGGGACTATATATGTTAGTATACGTTTTCAGCGACTAAGATGATGTTTTTAATATATTAGCTAGTTCTTCTTCCGATATTTCCTTAAGCCAAGATTTGATGTCCATAATGTAGTTATTTTTCGTTTTTAAGCCCCCACATACCCAATTTCTACCGATTTATAACAAGTTTTTCTTTAAATCTTTAAGTTTTTAAGTTGAACTGTATCTATACATTTGTTATATGAAATTCCTGCGATAGAAAAAATCGCAAAGTAAGCTCCGAAAATTATTAACACTTTTTGTTCTGTTATTTAATATGTAATAGACATATATATTTTTTATTTAATATATATAAGTGAGTACAGGATGTTATATGAGTACATAAAAATATATTTACATTACAAAATATATTTATGTTCGCAATCTCACCAATGAAGAAACTGGTTCTTGTGCTTGGTGAGAGAGTTACACTAATTATAAGAAAAATAGAATACCATTATGCTACAGGTTATTATTATGCTATATACTTACCTGTAGCATAATGGTATTCTATTTTTCTTATACTTAGTGTAACTCTCTCACCAAGCACAATATATATATATATATATAAAATATTATATATATATATATATTTTTTTTTTTTTTTTTTTTTTTTTTTTTTTTTTTTTTTTTTTTACTTGTAAATTATTTAACATTATAAATGATAACAATATGCAGACTTATATATATATATAATTTTTTAGTTTTTTTATTCTACTACTCCATAAGTTGAGCTCCAGGAGCTCGTGTTTATGGGAGGAGTATTTACATTTAGTTCTAATGATTTTTTAAACAATAATCAAAAACTTTTGATATAAATACAAACATAATATTAACATAGGTACACAAATTAGAAAATTGTGTTTTTAAAGATAATTAAAATAATACATCTTTTTACAGAGTAAGTAAGCGTGAGGAAATTAAGGGTACAATATATAAGGAAAAATTTAGAAAAATAGTTTTTAAAGACAATTAAATTAATATATAAATATTTTTTTTACAAATTGAGTAAGTGTAAGAAAATTAGGGGTACAATATATCAGTATCCAATTTTAGGGACTTAATTAACTTTTTGAATTGTTCATAATTTACAGTTTCGGTTACACTAATTTTATTTTTGGACAATAATATATTGTACCATCTTACACCTAAATACGAGAAGTGGTGCTGAGCCGTGGTCGTTCTAAGCATAGGAATGGCTATTGAGCCATTAGTATTGAATCTATTGCTTATGCTATCTGAGGGGTGAATTTTATAAATAAAATATTCTTTATAAATTTGATATAACGCGATTCTCTTATACAATTCTGTGATAGATGGTACATTAAATTCCCCAAATATCTCTAAAGTAGGGGAGTCATATGGTTTCCTAAGGATGATTTTTATAATTATTCTTTGAATTGTAATTATGGGCTGTAAAGAAGCCATAAAAGTTGTTCCTATTATATATATATATATATAATAGGAACAATATATAGAGAGACAACATTTAAATACAGTGGAGATGAGTATAGACTGATAATAAATATCAATAAAGGGAAAAACAGGAAATTATTTAGCTAATTATTTCTAAAAGTGTAACTTCAGTTTTAGTTTAAGTTTGTTGATATCCTTTAATTTCTTTATTTCAATCGGAAGGTTCTTGAAATACTTGATTCCTAAATAGGTACTTATAGTAATTTTGCATTTGTTTGCAATGTATCTTTAAATGCAACTAAAGCATTTGTCGAGAGATTTTTGCTCGATTTCCAACGAGTCGGTGTTTTATTAAATATTTTCGCTTTTTTTAATGTTTTTTCAACATTAGCGTGCTCCCTCTAAAATTCGTATTTACAAATCTCCCTTTCGAACCATCTTTAATCGCTTACTACGGGGCCTTAATGTCATAGTGAGAAATATGATTTTAACGGTGTTAGAAAGAGAAAACACTATGCTTTATATTCAAATCTAGTAGTTAACTAAAGAATGTACAACTCTATGAAATCGAAGGTTCCGACCGCAATAAGAAAAAAATATGAAACGACAAAATTAGTATAATTTTCCCTATTTTTAGTTTATTAAACGTAAGATCAATTACTTGTTTATTTCTAACAATAACATTTGAAAGCTTAATTCATCACATTCCTTAAACAGTTTTTAGTTTTCAGATACGTTGACAAATATTCCTTCTATTTTGATTTTACTGCAAAGAGGATATACACCCGAATTCTTCGACCTTTTGACAGTGTGTTCAAGAAAAAATCGTCAATATAACGGAAGCCTTAAGAGAATTGAAGAATATATCAAATAAGATTGTGATAAGATTGTGGATTTTAATGCCGGTGGCCTTGTGGCTTTGATGAATGGTTTGCGCGTTTTCCGTTGCTTGTGATTTGCGTATACTGCTGGAATACTTTCGCCTTCAACCAGAGTTGGGCAGAGTCGAAGGGGGATGAAAAGGAAATACCTTATTTATTATATATTATATTACAGTCTGACAAATAAATGTGGGCGAAACAACCGTATACATTACTTTAAAAATCATCGGTGTCTGGAAACTAGTTGTATCAGCAGGAAACTGGTTAAGGCGATGCACTACGTCGTGTAATATTTTAAATCGAGCCGCTATCAATAACAACCCTTACGTAGATGGCGATAAGGTTTCAATTCCCGCTTAACACCATCCGCCTGTTTCGATTTATGCAAGAAAAAAACATGGCGAAAAAGTGCCTTTTATTTTATTTTGTGGATAAATATTTAATTTTTTTCAGATCATTTTATAAATAACTTAATTTGCCACGTTATACAATAAAATCATAACCGAAAATGGGTTCGTAAGTAGGAGATTTTGAACTTTAAAGCAGTTTTCACAGGCCTTTACATTATTTTTTTCTGGGCTTATAAAAAGACTTATCTAAAAAATACTCGATTATTTTAAAGGCCAAAATGTATTCTACTCGCAGTATTTAATTAAAGCATCCGAAACATTTCTAGACCAAATTTTCAAACCAAAAACACATGATTTTGCATTACTATGTAGTGCATCGCCTTAATCTTTACCATATTTGCAGTCGATTTTGAAGCACAACTTTTTTGATTTTAGCTTTCGTTTTCGAATAAATCAAGACAAATTTGTTTATCATCTTTTAAAAATGCGTCGAAGCGTATACCGGGATCCAAGTCAGTTAGTTGCTTGTGGGACAGTTAAGTCAAGTGATTGACTCTGTCAGAGTAGAGCGAGACAGGTGTATCATAGTTGTATAAAAGACCATGTTTTAGTTTGATCTCTCTCTCTCACATCTCGGCTGGCAACTAGTAAGCGCGTACCGTAATCTTTGTACAGGATTAACGATAAATATATTAATCAACCTCGGAGTATCATTATATGAAAAACCCCGAACCTTCTCTCATCTCTAAATACTATAAAATAAAGTCGCTATCCGCGTCTATCTGTTTGTGTGCTTAGTTCTTCTAAACTGGGCAACGGATTTTGATAAGGTTTTTACTATCATTTGAAAAATTTCTTTCTGAAGGTTTGCATATATAATACATGCATATTATGTTTATAGAAAGTAGAGAAAAATCGATGTTTATCCTAGAATTTACAACCTTAAAACTTTTCTCCAAATCATTCACTATCCCGAACTTCATCTAGCATACTAATAGTGGTACAACTTACAACTTAAAACCATAATATAACAGTATAACAGTGGCGCAGCCGGTATTGTTTTGGTTTATCTATATATTGTAGATTCATCAGTTTCCCGCCAGTACCTCAATTCGAAACTAACAATATTTTTTTACAGGCTTAAGTTTTCTTTATAAATAACTAGCCCTTGTACCCGGCGTTGCTAAGGGTTATCCGTAGGAGGTAGACATGTACTATGCTTGACTTTTTTATAGACCTTTTTAATATATACAATTCCGTAGTACATTATTTTGGTGTATCTCATAAGGTTTAGTCAGCGTTAGCAATGTAAGCCTCCGAAAATATTTCTTTACGACCTGATTCAAAAACATCGACTTTTCTCTACTTTCTTTAAATATAATATGCATGTTTTATATATATAAACCTTTCGGAAAAAAAATTCTAAATGATAGTGAAAACCCTATCAAAATCCGTTGCGTAGTTTAGTAGAACTAAGCGCACAAACAGACAGACGCGGATAGCGACCTTGTTTGATACTATTTTGAGATATAATTTTACAATTATTTTTAGCTAGTAATTTGTTATTATTATTGTATCTATACTTATTTTTTTGAATAATTTGAATAATTTCCACAATCAATTCCAATTTCAGTTAAATTTCATTGAACCTGATTTAGACATAAATTATTATTTTTCATTGTTTTACTTTTGTGATTACCTATTTTATTCATGACATGGAAAACATTATATAAGAGAATAAAACTTTTTTTATATAAAGAAGAGCGTCTGTGGCGGGAGGGCGGTGTGGATTTTATCTTTATAGATATCTACGGTTTAATTTCGAAGTTGATGAAATTTTACACAATTCACCTTCAAAACAAGAGGATGGTCACTGTGTACATGATATTTTGAAAAACTCTAAGCAAAGCCCGGGCAACGCCGGGAATTCAGCTAGTTATTCATAATAAATAAGCGTGGCCGATACTGATATCGCCCTTCAAAATCAAAACATTGTGTTGCTTGAGGTACTTCACCTTCATCTTACGCATCTCCTTCCCATATGCATAGTCATAATGGCTTCGGCCAATTTTTGGGACTTATGCAACAATCACAAACAAAAAAATCGACATTTGAAAAATTTACCTTAATTCGGGCACACAGACACGCCCACAGCACACTTCTTTCAGATTAACTCTCCATTGGTAAGAACCAAGAAAACCGTGTCAAGTTTAGTTACACGTACCTGTCACATTATTACACAAGTATCTGGATTTTTGGTGTTATTTAATAAATGATTATCGTTGAAGAGGCAAATAACCTATTGAAGTATATATTGCTCAACCACAGATCGAAGCGAAGAAAATTATTCATCTCATATTTCGAAGGTCAACAAATATATTTAAAAAATTACGGCGGTACCTACCCACGAAATCAATTATTATCTATCATAACGGGTTCCGACGTTTCAATTTTAGTTGATCAACTCTACACTTGAAAGCATGTTGACAAGATGACAAGTGTGAACCTTTTTTTACAGTGTGAAAGTTTTTAGTTCGAAATATTAAAATTGAAACGCATGAACCCGCTAGTAGTTCTATGACCTCGCGTTCAAATATAAATGTTTCGAATTTTCTCATTAAAATAAATCAAAATTTTACTCTGAAATTATTAAATGTCTAGGTACTTAAATACTAACCTATTTAATTATAATGCATAATTTATTGTACGTAACATTTTTTTTTTCAAATAAAGAAATACAATTTGTAAAGAAGCAACGTCTCTTTCTCAATTATAATTCTTTATTCAAACTTTCTTTAGGAAGGTAAGTACCGTAATGAACTGGAAACGGAACGTAAAAACAAATTTACAGGCAGACGAAATGCAAATCGGTCAATTAAACAATATTGTATCTACGTACGAGTGTGATATTCACAAAAATGACTTCTTCAAGTGGTTAGGTGTATAAATAAATCTTAATTGATTAATTTGTTTTATTTCACAATGATAAATTCAATTTAAAATATATATTAAAGCATATTTGCAGCATGTTCCAAGTTAACTAAATGGAGTAAAATTTTGTAATTTTGACGCCCCTTGTCAAAACCAGTAGACGCCTAGGTAGGTTTTCACTGTAATCAATAATGTTAACGCTGTTTTTGTGAAAAATTATCTCGAGGACGATGTGTTAGGTCTTTTAGGGATTATTAACGCTTTGGCAATTTGGCGCACAAAAGAGGATGTGCGTGATTTCAATTAGTTATTCCACAAATTTGCTTTTAATTTAAGTGTAACATTAAAAATCGTAATTGATTAGAGAAGTACCTACCTATAATATAATATTTTAACAGAAATTTTATTTTAATTGTCTCTTTTATATTGTAAATATAATATCCCGTGATGTTTCAAGTGTCTTCGCTAGATTTTAAGAAATTGTGTAATATTATTTTGTGATCATGTAGAAACTTGAAACAAAATTACTCAGTTTTCATGTTGGCGAGTTAGGTTAGGTTTGTCACAGGTAAGAACTACTAACTTGTTATTAAATAATTAAGTCCGGCCCTCACTGCTACGGTGGCCATGTTATGGGAATCAGGTTATGGCGGTAAATATGCATTCTGTTTTTAAAGGCTAAGATCATCTCAGTTCGCGTTCAGTTGTTGTTTACGTCGCGCGCCAAACAAGCTTTTTCGACATTTACGCGCTTATTGTCTGTGGTTCGAATTTCCAAAATAAGTACTTACACAAACCTCAAATTTCGGTTCACAAATTGCTCGAAATTTAAAAGTGGTGAGATTTTCCCAAATATGCCTACTGTGAATTATTGATATTGGAATTATTATGTTATGAAATAGTGTTTTATTTTTACCAAATAAGCGTACTGTGGATTGTGATTTGTGAAAGGAATTTTCGAATAATAATCAAAGGTAATTTATTTTTATTTATTTTGGTACAATATTTAACATTTCATAGTAAAATTCAGTAATTTTAGCCTCACTGGGTGGCTTACCCGTGCTGAGGCCTCCATTTTATAATACAAAAATATATACATAATACATTTAAAGACAATATATATAATGTTGGTTAAGAAAAAAAAATATTATTCGATTGTGTAATTTTTTTGTTAATAATTGGTTAAGATGAGTTATTATTTTTTTAAATAGTACAAATTGTTGATTTTTGTTGGATTCGTATTCCGAATTCGCAGAAAGGTATGTTCAATAGAATTTTTATTCGTATTGTGTTACATATTTCTTTAGAAACGTTTCGGTTTTAAATGGTGGTCTTTCATCAGGGAGATACTAAGAGTATCTTCTACTCTTCTATAGTAATTTAAGTCTTTAATTCATATTTTACTTTCTTTTACAAGTATATAATTATTCATCAATTTGCTTGAAATTTTTCGTGTTTATAAATTCCATAAAAGTATACTATCGTTTGATATTGTTTTCGTAAATAAGCAAATTTAGTTTTGTTAGTAATTTTTTAGTACACATAAATAATTGTGGTCTTATTAAGATGTTATTTTTTTGTTTTCCAATACATTCTTGTTACTTTAATGAAATAATTGAGAAAAACGGCTATTCTAAGTAACGACACTTTACGCAGAACGCCCCATTTTTCAAAACTCAAATAAACACAACAGTTACCAAAAATTTAAAAAATCTACGCAGTTTAAATAAACCTGTATAATACCTTAAAATTACGTAAATATTTTTTTTTCAAATTCACTCAAATGACACATTATACAAAGAGAGGTACAAGTGGCACATACTACAATATAATAATTTAAATTACAATGCCTTCTGCCAATCAATAATACAATATGGCATTATAGGATGGGGTTGAACTTATAAAAAATACACAACCGCTTAAAAATTTATATTAAAAACAATTACATTTCAACCATATACGTATTCATCAGAAATTCTGTTTAAAGAATTTAAAGTCAGAAAACTGAATGTATTACACTTCTACCGTGCAACATTACAAATTTACGAAGATAATATTCTAAATAAAACTGAACCATTTTCAAAAAAATAGAAAATTCAGACAAACTTCAATTCTCTCAACTCCAAAATGTAAAAAATAACTCTGGTACCTTACCAGAAAGTATCCGAAATATAATTGACAATAAAGATTTTAAGCTTCACCTTTTTATTTTTTTATAACTTTTATTTCTTGCTAGAGCAATCCCGATGAGTTAAAAATACTCATTGTAGGACTAGAGGAACTTACTTTAGTTAATAGGTACAATTTTACATTGGTATTTTGGTGTCAAAATTATAAGTTTCACATACGAAACAGTACAAAAATAGAAATATATCATAATTATAACCGATTCGACCGGTCAGTGGTTGAGTGGGCATAGCGCTTGGGTCTCACCCGAGCGTCGCGTGTTCGATTCCTCGGCTGGCTAAGTCCTCCATCACAACACAAGCAACATTTTCGGCTTTCTGTGGTGGTAGTAGGAGATTTTCAAACATTGTTGGGTTATTCGTAACCTGGGAATGTTTGTCTTTCTTTTAAAAAAAAATAAATAAATAAAAAAAAATAAGTTTCGCATATAAAACATTGCACAAATAGAAAAAGGGAGGTTAAGAAGAACAAAAGAGAAGAAACAAAAAAAAAGAAACAGACAGGGATATACACATAAGCACAGAGCCAAGGTAGGAATTTAGAAGAAGGTAGTTACCCACTAATACATTGGTAAAAATAGATCATGCTCGATTACAAATACAGGGGATAGAAAGGGAGAGAGAAAGAAACAACACAAAGTACAACACATCAAAAAACACACTGAGAATATAAATTGAATTCTTAGACATATAAAAAAATAAAATAAAACTAAAAAACCACAACCATACAAACAAGCCTAGCTTTATTATGGTGGTACGAGATCTTATGTATAAAATTATGTGAAATGATTACTATATTTTCTGTAAATTTTGCAAAATAATTTTTTGAATAAACATAATAAAATAATGTTTTATGAAGGATCATAAATATTAAAATTAGCTAAACTTTTTTAAACATTTTTTTTAACTGTAGGTATAATTTTGGATGAAAATGTCTACTTCAGCACACTCTTATTTACTTTTATCTTATTATATAGTAGATACATGTATTTAGGTGAAACATGCTTTGGCGGCAATAGTAATTAGTAGACATAATCTAGCATCGAGATGGTCTTGAATTTATTAAAGATAAAATATTAAATCAATCAATTTGCTTCTTTTTCAATTGTATTAAAGTATTCAAGATGTACGCCGTACGATCTAAATTTTTAGACCATATTTAAAAGATAACAAACAGTGTTTCCATTTTTTTCAACAGATTCTATATTTGCAACAATGTGGATTCCAAATAAAGCTTCCATATTTTAGATTATTTCTAATTCGGTCATTGTAATTGGTTTGGAATTGATTTAGGGTCACCGTTTACATATCAATATGAAGTTGAATTTTGTTTTTCCAGATGATCATGAACATGTCGCGGAAGAGGTCACCGAGGAAGAAGCGGTTTGAATTCTGTCACCGTCCAACCTTCGAGTGGTGGTCCATCCCTTCTGTTCTTGTAACAATCATAATACTGACAGAGTCAAACGCCGCCTCTCTGGCCCTCCAAAACAACACAGAAAATCGGGAAAACTCCGTACGGGACGTAACGAAATTACAACACGAACACAAAAAGGAAATGCCGACAATTAATGTATTATTTAACGACTCAACAATTAATTATACAGTGCTGCCGGAACCTAAAACACATCATAATAATGTTTTAAGTGAAATAATTAACAAATTGGTTAACGCAGAACCTAACCCAGTTCGCTTTCCCGCCGTAATCACAACTACGAATGTCATTGGGGACAAGATGGCGGCCTCCGAACGCATTATCAAGGACAAAAACAAACACTCAACTGATAACACCGCCAACGACTCCATTGTTGTGTTTAAAGACGGAGTAAGCAGCGTGGGATATGTACAATTAAGAAACGTTACACAATTGAATGAGAATTCCACAAATAGCGTTGAAAAGTTACAAAATACAACACAGTTTGTTCAAAAACAAACATTTTCAATAGCCGCCATTAGTGTACCTTGTCCTTATAAAATGCTTGGTTCGAACACTCAAAACTGTGACGATATCGTAATGAATTTTAATAATACAAGTGAAATAGCAAAAACTCATAAGAGAAGATTAATAGACGATTTGAATAGCAAAGATTATGTGGTGAATGACATTGATTATGTGAAAAACGGTGTGAAGGTCAATTTGAACTATAATAAAGAAGGTAGAATCAATGTAAACGTTGCGCAAAAAAATTCAGAAGTGCTAAATATGAACGTTCATAATGATCTTAAGAATTCTTCTGAGGGTCAAGAAAATAATGTAAATAACTTCGTTAAACTTTCTGAAGGTCACATTGCTAAAAGCTCTCCAGAGAACTCAAAAGGCCGAGATAACATTGGTGATTCTGGTGATAAAAACATTGGTGTAAATAACTCTGTCCAGACTTTTGATAGCCAAACTGAAAACAGTGGTAATAACATTGTAAACAATGTTCGTGGAAGAACCAATTTGTATTTATATGGTGGACAGAATAGTAATAAAAACTCAAGAGAAAATAAAAGAGTTAATGACTTTGTTGCAAGTTCTGCTGGACAAAATAACAGTGTTAATCACTTTGTTACCAGTTCTGGAGGTAATAACACCAGTGTTAATGACGTTGTTACCAGTTCTGGTGGTAATAACAGCAGTTTTATTGATTTTGTTACGAGTTCTGGTGTTCAGAACGACAGTGTTAATAACTTGGATCTTAGTTCTGATGGCCAGAATAAAAGTATAAATAACACATTTGTTAGGAGTTCTGGAAGCCATAACAGCAGAAATAGTGACTTTTTTGCAAGATCTGCCGGACAAAATAACAGTGTTAGTAACTTTGTTATCAGTTCTGGAGGTGATAATATCAGTGTAAATGACTATGTTACCAGTTCTGGCAGTAATAACATCAGTTTTAATGACGTTGTTACAAGTTATGGTGATCAAAACAGCAGTGTTAATAACTCTGTCCAGAATGTGGGTAGCCAAAATAACAGTGCTAATAACTTCTTAAACAATTACTCTATTGGTGGAAGAACCAATGTAGGAACCAATGGAGGACAGGGTAGTGTTAAAAACTTTGTTACCAGTTCTGGTACTCATAATACCAGTGTTAATAACTTTGTTACCAATTCCAGTAGTGTTAATAACTCTGTTACCAGTTCTAGAAGACAAAACAATACTGTTAATAACATTGTTACCAGTTCTGGTAATCATAACAAGAGTTCTAATAACATTGTCACTAGTTCTGCTGGTCAGAAAAACAGTATCCAAAGCATATTTACGAGTTCTGGCGGGCAGAATAAGAGTGCTGTGATAATAAACACGAGAGTGAAGACTTTTAAAGGACATAAAAATGAAACCCACGTGAAAGCGGGACAAGGTTACGTCCTTTTGGAGGACGAAAAGGACGAATACGAAGCCAGTAGAGACCACGACTTGGATGAATATGACAGGACCACCATTCGCACTAAGTCGGTTTGTAAGCTGTATTCATAGTCATTTTGTTAATACATCATTTAATTATAGGAAGTCATTCAAAACGTTTCACATCTCTAACAAGTCTAATGGAAGTTTTAGAAAACAATTTTTTTTCGGTCGGTTTTCATGCAGATGTGTAATCTAATAATCTATAATCTAATAAGATTACACATCTGCCCTGATGATGGACACTGCAATACTGTCCAAAACGTTGGCTAAAGAAGGAGCTAGCGCAACACGGCATAATACCCCAAAAACAAATCACTATAATACTTTGAAAATCTCAAATCATACCAAAGAGAAATATTAACATTTTTGAAAACAAAAATTTTTCATGAAGCGATCATCTCTATACATGTATTTAGTTCTATAGTAAAATTATTTCTATCTTTCAAAGTACTTACCTAACCTATATGTTAAAAAAATCATAATCAAAAAATAAAAAAAATAATACCTACCGTTGATAGGTATAGATGCATACAAAAAATGCGTGAGTAATAATACCTAGACAAAATCTTTGCTAGGAAATCAGAATTTATTATTATTTTTTACTAGCTGTACCCCACCACGCGTTGCTTTGACTCAGTCTGTCAGAAAGTAGCATGTGTTGCGTTTACGTCCAACAGATGGCGTTGTTTTAAAAAATACATGTTTTTACCTTTTACAGGCGACATATACTAAAGATAGGTACAAAAAAACACACGCGTATTCGAATGCAACGTTGTTGTCAAAATTTCAAAGCAATCGGCGATGAACTTTCGGAGATTTAAAATTTTAAACAAACGAACATTTACATTTTCATTTATATTAGATATATTGAAATAAGATAATAATGGATCATTTACAGTATGTAACTACCTAGTTATTTCACTTTTATAAAGATGTAGGTATTTAGATGTTTCACTTTATGAAAATGTATACTTTTCTAATGCGAATTGGCTATTTCGTAGACAGTACATAGAGAATGAGAATATAAAAAAACATTTGCGGTAACTCTTAGTGAAAACGCTCCTCCATTTGTGCCATCAATAGAGCAGGTTTCATTCTTGTCCAAGCGTTGTAATCAAATTGTTATATAAAAATCAACAAGCATACAAATGTTAACGAACGTTCTTATAATATATGTATTATATGTTGGTATAACTATGCTATAATCTTGCTCCGGAGAGGGGGTCAGATCAATTGGGCAACTGTCGCCGAATTTAATTTCTTTGTATGGGATCTGTCACTTTGATAGATAACAGCCGTGTAATTACGGCGCTTTGAAAATTCTTCTGACCCCTTCTCCTGCCGTAGGTAGGAGAGAGTTAATTTTCAAATATAGCCTGGTTAGCAGATCACAGCGCATATCGTCGCCACGCCCACGCTTATAACACATCATCTTTTTAGGTGTGACAGGTATGCAGAGATGTGCTTTATTTCAAATAAATCCATTTCAAATGGAAATGCAAAATGGGTATTTTCCATTTTGCATTTTAAATGCTTTTCTAAAAACCATTTTGCATTTTGCATTTTAAATGCTTTTCTCGATGCATTTTCAATTTTAAATGCTTTTTTGCAACATTCTTCGTACCATCTCCACTCATCTTTTTTTCATAAGCCCCAAATATCAGTCGGTCCTCAACCTCGCTATGAGAGATAATTTACATTTGTCAAGTTGCTCCCTGGTAGGAACCCTGGCAATTGAGTGATACCATTACAAAAAATACTGATTCAAATACTGAACATGGGGCCATGACGCTGTAATATTAAATGTTAGATAGCAGTTTCTATGTTTTTACGTTGGCAACATTAGTCCCGCGCAATTTTTTTTTGGTTTCATAATCTGTAGTCGTGGTGTTTTTGAATTTACCATCATGTAATATGTTTGTTCTACATTGAAATCAAATTTTGTCATTTATTAAATGTAAGGTTAAATATAAAGTTAAGTTAATTATAAAGAATAAATTATAAAAAACAAGTACAAAGGGTGAGAAAAATTGTTAATGATGATTTAGAAGAAGTCAATTTGTCAACTATGCCAAATATAAATGCTTAATTACTTATCTATTGATTCTTGCATCCATAAAAAATATTTTTTTATGCATTTTTTATATGATAACATACTTCCTTCATCATTGATATCAAAGTATTCATTTGCATTGAAGATAAGTGTGTTGTATCCTAGTTTATGTCCGTGTTCCTGAAGATTAGCTCAATTCTTCGTTAGTTCTACTTGAATTGATAATGTCAAAATGTTGTATAATATATCTCGGTCCTAAAATATATAATAAAATCCACTCTCAGCTGAAACTGTGTGAATTGTCATCCTTCGGTGCAAGAGTGACAAAATGGTTGTTGGATCTAGGCAGGAATGATTCCGAAATGTTACTAAAAAATGTAATTTGAAATCACGAACGCCTCTATGTACCTTTTTATGTATCTTCGTTTTAACATATTATTTTAGCTATTCTTAAATCCTGTATTCGTCTAGGATAACTTGAAACTTGTAAATTTGACTGTCCTGAAACGGGAATCCTTCCTAGTTAGACAGTCAAAATCATAAAATGTAATCAATATTATAAAAAAATAAATAAATAAAACAGATAGGTAATTATTTTCACTTGCCTTTCTTGGGCCTGCAAGTCGAAAATTGAGAGAATGTAATTTTGTACAACAGTTTTCTTCAAATTGACTGTAATTTCTAAGGATTATATTTTCAGTATTCATTATAATTATGCTGTCGTACGCGGCACTTTTACATTTGATAACATAATAGTACAGATTGGTTCAGAATTGAAATAAAACAATATTAATTTTAAAGCATGACAGAAAATAACTGCGCTCGGTGTACTATTTGAACGTTGTAAGTTGTAATACATTTCTACCAATATATCTTTTCAATGGTATTGAATGTTTCCGACCACAGAATAAAGAAGTCATATGCGTGTTTCGTGATTCAAAAGTCATGATTAAGACAATTAAATGGGATGACAGTACACGATTCAGGCCAGTGTAAGAGAAACATAGCTCGTGATAAATGGGATAGAACCAAAATGTATCTACTAAGTCAGCTGTGACATCCTTTCCATTCAAATCTTCACTGAAGGCATTTTAGTGTGTATTATATCGATTGATTCGGTATTTTCGACATATTTGAATATTTTCAATACGAAACACAAGTTTACTACACAAAGTAATTGAGGTAGAATCGTGTGAGAAATGTGGAGATCCGAAAAGAGTGCAAGGCTGATGGCGTAACGAGTAAGATTAAGAAATGGACGCTTAGATGGTTTGGGGATGTAGAGCGAATGAACGAAGAAAGGAGTGTAATGAGAATATATAACGCTAATGAAAAAGTTTTACCTTACAATAAAACTTATATTATGTACTTAGCTTTATTTAAAACCTATAAAGTGAGATAAACATTACCATTTTGCAGCCAAATCGACGTTTCTTACCAATTTCGTGTGTAATTCTTAGTTTAAATCTCCCGCCAATGTCACCTGCTAGTTCCAAATGCATCCTTGAGGCGGCGCCAGTAGTGGGACGCCACCAGTGACGCTATAATTTCATGCTTCATTAGATCTCATCAGGCAGCCCTTGCCTAGGTTTTAAATAAAGCTAAGTACATAATATAAGTTTTATTGTAAGGTAAAACTTTTTCATTATGTAGCATAGGCTTTATTTAAAACCTATAAAGTGAGATATTGTTTGTTATCGCCTGGTGACATTATGCTAATGTGAATCAAATAAAAAGAAAATAGGGGCAAGATTTCCAGAAATCAGCTAACCAGTTACAGAGGTTGAAAAAGGTCAGCGACAGATGGGTCGGTGTTGACTCGGCCAGCCGATTCTGCAATTTCCCTTCTATAGAACCTGGCAAAGGTATTGGGACTTCTCCAGTTACCACGTGACAGTATATCGTCCAGCTTATAATTCTGCAGCCAGTTCAGAGATGCCACTGCTGAACGGATGCTGCCAGGTGGATCCTCTACACCAGCATCCCTGAGGACTGTCCTAATCCAACCTGCAATTACTGCCCTGGAGGCCGCTTTCACTGTCCCACAAGTTGTAATAAATAGGCTAGGTAGTATCGCCTGCGCTCTCCGTTCCTTTGACAGTTCTATGACCTTTTCCGTCCAATAGACAGGGTCTATGTTCCTAGACTCCGAGCGAGCCAGTCTCCACCCTGATTGTTGCCAGTCTGCCGAATCTGTCTTGCCACCAAACACTGGCCAAATGGAGATGCCTTCACTGTCCACTGACAATCTTTCAGCTGTGCAATGGAGCAATGTGAGATCGTGGACTCGGCGCCCTGATGCCAAAAGCAGGATGGTGGCTGCTCTCCTTGATGCTTCAAAGAGAGTAATATGTTGAGGCAAATTCTTCTCCAGCCATGATGATACAACCCTCGGGTCCCAAATGGGGGGTTTCGAAGGCCTTAGTCTAGCTAAAGATATCCCTTTTAATATCTTCTTCACTATCGGATTGGAGCTCAGCTCTCTATTGTCTTCGGGAGAGCCTAAGGTACACACCACTGACTTGTGAACTAAAATGGTACTCAGCGATAGCTTTTCTTTGATGTGTAGATCGGCTAGGAACCTGGCTAAGTCTTCAGCTTTGGGACGCGTGGCATCGAGCTGATTCTCTGACGCCCAGCGCTGCCACCTCCGCCATGCCGGAGCATAAGTGCGAAGGGTAGAACTTCTCCATCCGGATCTAAGAAGTTCCTTCTGCTGACTTGACCATCTTGTTAGGTTTTTGTCCCACCCCCACAAAGCCAAATCTCCAGAGTGAAGGACTCTACTTGAGGAGGGGGTTTGTTGGTCCTGGTGTCTATCAGTGCTTCTCCTAGATTGTGAATCGTAAGAGGTGGACCCAAGGCCCGACACTTCAGATCCGCTCTCCAAAATGCCCTTTCCCAACGAGGAGCCACTACCAGGTATAATCCCCTTGCCCTGTTCAGGTGGCAAAGAACCCTCGGCATGAGGCACGGGGGAGGGAAGATCCAAGCCAGCTGATAGTCCCAGTCCCTGCTCCAAGCATTGTGGTAGTCTGCCTCGTCGTCCTGAAAATCAAGAGAAACATACCTTTGAACCACATGCGCTGTCCTAGAGCCAAATAGGTCTATCTCGGGTCGTCCCCATTTTCTGAATGCTACCTCTGTGAAAGAGGGTAGCAAGTGCCATTCGGGTACAGCACGATGACGAGATAGACAGTCCGCTACTTCATTGAAACGACCGGGTAAGTATTGTGCTGTCATGGAGACACAGTGTTTATCCAAAACATCTAGCACTAGTCGAGTACAGCTCAGGAGTTGAGTTGATCTGGTACCACCCTCCTTGCGGAGATAAGATACGACAGACCTGTTATCCGACTGGATCAGAAGACCCGAGCCAGATAGCTCAAGCGCGTGAGGAGACAAGGCAGCCAACACGGCGAGCATCTCCTTTACATTGGAGTGAAGATTCAGCTGGTGATCAGCCCACACACCGCTGAGAAGCTTTTCGTCCAGCTGGGCACCCCAACCCTGATCAGAGGCATCGGTTGTCAGGTAATGCTCAAACAGCGGCAGATGTATAGGTGACGTCATGGTGAGCGATCGAACCCACCATCTCAATTCCCGAGCGGTAGCTGCCGGAATTGGTGATGACTCCCAAGGGTGGTAGTGTCTGAGTCCTAAGCACCCTTTCTGTATGTACCGGCTGTTGAGCCTGCCTCTTGGAACTGCAAAACTAGCAAAGTTTAAAGAGCCCAAGAGGCTGCGCCCCTTATCTAGTGACCACCTACCTGTCTGAATAAAACCCTTTAACAAATAAGATAGGGCTGAAACCTTGTTCTGAGGGAGAGACTTTTCATTAGTTAGAGTATTCCAGCTGATACCAAGAAATTGAACTTGTTGTGATGGTTCTAATATTGACTTATCAAATTGTATATGCCATCCCAAGCCTTGCAAAAACTCCACCATTTCAATAGACTGCTGTTTTAAAGTAGGCAGGCATTGGTTTACTAATAAAAAATCATCCAGATACACTAGAATTCTCATCCCTCTCTTCCGCAGTTCCTGCGCTACCCAGTTAGTGAAGGTTGCGAATGCCTTAGGTGCGGTGGCCAAGCCAAAGGGGAGGGATGTCATCTGCAAGAGTTCATTCCTATAGATAAGTCTAAGGAAACATCTATGCTGCTCACTCACAGGTACATGAAAGTAAGCATGTGTGAGGTCCACTTTAACCATCCAGTCATTCGGTTGTAGAAAAGTAGGAACTCGATAAACGTTTACCAGACGAAATTTACTGACAGTCAGAAAATTGTTTAAATACTTTAAGTTAAAGACCGGCCTCTTTGAGCCATCTGATTTGGGGACCAGAAACATGTTAGAAATAAATGAGGGAGTGGCAGGTGCCGACTCTAAAACCTTAAGGGCTTTGAGTTTTTCTATTTGTTCTGTCATTGCCACAGAAGTCTTAGTGGCGAAAGGGGAGTTAAAGAAATCAATATTATTATTTAGTGGAGGTTTTGATGAAAATGGAATTCGGTAGCCATCTAACATCTTAAGGATGATAGTAGGGGCGCCAAGGTTCCTCCACTCACCTGCGAATGAGCGCAACTGACCCCCTTGAAAAGAGGGCCCACTGTTAAAACCTCTTACGGTCTGGCTTCCCTGCTCTTTCCTTGGGCCGGAACCTACCTCGGGGAGGGAAAGCTTTAGCGGCCCTACGGGCTGGTTCCGGACCTCGACTCTCAGGGTGCTCCCTTCTCGCGATGGTTCTTCCCTGCTGCACTCTAGGACGAAAGGGCTGCGAGCTCTGCACAGTCACAGGTTTAACGGGTGGAGCTGGTCGCGACGTGCTAGGCTGAGGAGCGAGGCACTTCTTCACTCCCCCTAACTTATCCAGCTGGGCCGACAGGAGGTTCGGGTCAAAGAGATATTCCGATGTGGGCGGAATCTTTCGTAAGGCATCTCGGACGTATCCGTCACTGATGCCTCGCAATGCCCCCTCTCGTCGATACTCAATGTGGCTAGCCCGTTTTCCGCAGACCATCTGCATGATGTCTTTGGACACCTTCTGGGACTCAGACCCCGCCGCGAAGAGAGACTGCACCTTCTCGAAAAGAGTGGAAGTGCTCAGTTTCGTGCCCGGTTCCGCACTCCAGTTGACCAGCTCCTGCAAGGAGGCCTTCAGGAGATCAGCCTGCAGGGAAAGAGCATTGGTCAGGGAGCCGCAGAAGGAGTCCGTTGACGTACTGGCCGATTCCTCCTGAGCTAGGCGCTTCAATTCAGGGTTCAATGCCAACATTGAGAAGAGGGGGGTTGCGGCATACGACTTCTGGATCTCGAGGTAGCGGACATTGTTCCAGTTGGCCGTCCCCAGATGCTGAAGGAGCTCCACTTTTTTCACCCTCCCTGGGTCGGCCGATGGTATCTTCGGCTGCTTTAGGTCAGTTGTCCACTCCCCGAGATCCAAGTCGCGAGATGGCTTATTCGGATGGATGAGTCCCATTCCCAAATCTCCTGCCAATTCCTCCCGAAGCGACGCAGGGGTGTCCAGGGAGATGCTGTCCTCGTCATCGTCGTCCGAGGCGCCACGGACGGGAGCCTCCGAACGCTTCTCTAGCAGCAGACGCAACATTTCCTGCATCTGGGACATCTGCTGTGTTAACAGGTCAATTCGCGGGTCGGCGGGAGCTAATTCACAAACCCTCTGCCTTTTGGCTTTGTCTTCCGCGCAGACCCTCGAACGCTTTCCCCGCGTGTCCGTGTGGATCACCTTCATGACTTCCGCCCTCGAAAATTCGGCTTCCCCGCTCTCGGAACGTTCGGAATCCGACATAATCGCGAAAACACAAAGAAACCACAAAAAAACACTAAAAAAAAACACACGAAACTCTATAAATCGCAATTTTACGGAGTTCGAACAGTCACACTGTTAATAACCTCGAAAAAAAAATATGTAAATTTTGCGCAAATACTGAAAAACAGGTTATTTTACGGTATTTGATGTTTGTAAACAAACCAAACGTGTTTGACCTTCGCAAAATAAATGCTAATGAAGCATGAAATTATAGCGTCACTGGTGGCGTCCCACTACTGGCGCCGCCTCAAGGATGCATTTGGAACTAGCAGGTGACATTGGCGGGAGATTTAAACTAAGAATTACACACGAAATTGGTAAGAAACGTCGATTTGGCTGCAAAATGGTAATGTTTATCTCACTTTATAGGTTTTAAATAAAGCCTATGCTACATAATGCGAAATAATAATAAGTCGGTCACACCCGAGGAAGACATGGCACGATCAGGTGAATCAAATTGTGGTCATTTGATAGGTATATATATTATTTGCAAATATTTATTATTTTTTTAATGATAAACTAATGTTTATAAGACAAGGTTTTTTATTCATAGCACAAAGGATAACAAATTATTATAAGCAATGACTAATTATTTTTCAAATATTGAAGACAATATTAGCGATTTCTAAACAATGGGACCCTATCCCCCTCGGTCACTTTTAACTGTATCATACTTCGAATAAGAATTACCAACATTGTCTTCATTTTTTCACCGCACATTTTTATTGGCAACTATCTCAATTTATGATCGCAAGATTCAACCCGAACTAAATGCAATCTAGACAGCGTCTTTTTAGATAAACCCATCTTATTTTTTTTATTTTTAATGTGCGACATCTATTGACTTTTCTGCAAGTCTAGAATGAATATTTATTTTTCGGAATAACTTTATTGAGTAAAACCTCAAATTGTAATATTTAATTATTGAAGACAATATTAGTGATTTCTAAACGAAAATCTATTTTTTAATGAGTAAAACCTTAAAAACTCTCAAATGTCACATCTAGGACTCGAACCCAGGACCTATGTGACCGTATCCTTTTCTGTTTCAGATTTTCGTTTAGAAATCGCTAATATTGTCTTCAATAATTAAATATTACAATTTGAGGTTTTACTCAATAAAGTTATTCCGAAAAATTAACTAATTATTTTATTATTGTTATGTTATTATGTGCCTGGTATATCCATACAAATTGATTGCATTTATTTTTACTCGGGAAATATTTTCAATTTGTATGGATATTTCAGGCGAATAATAACATAACAATAATAACATAATTTCGTATTGCTTATAATAATTTGTTGTAAATATCTATGTCAAATATTTAGTAAATTGCACCCTTGACTTTCAATACAAAAGGAAGTTGATTGTCTACATGAGATTTCGAAAAACCGATCCATCCCCTATTCCCACCTAAAGAATGTTGTACTTCTTGATAAAATTTTGCAACACTTGCCGTTAAAAATAAGAGGAAAATTACTTAATTGTCTTCATTTAAGTACAGATAAAGCCAGGGCAGCTTGTTAATTATACAACACGAGATGTCCATGGTCGACTCCACTAGTCCGGTAATTGTAAAGCACATCACCTCGCAATTAGCGAATTTTATTTAGCCGCCATTAGCCACTAATTACGGATATAATAATTAAGTATTCACGCATAATAAAAGACACAACACACGTTGCGACATTCTCGTTTGGTTAATACCTTCCTTTCATTATGTCAGAGAGCAGGGCCGCCGCGAGGGATAGAATTAGGACTAGTTATGGCCCAGTGTAAACAAATTATTATAGGCAATAATTAGTCGCCTGAAATATACATACAAATTGAAAATATATCCCGAGTAAAAATAAATGCCGCCGATGGGAATTAAACCAGCACCTTCTGATGTCCGGTCAGGTGCTCTGGACTACTGAGCTACGGCGGCTTTTCCAACACGCCAAATAATTCAATATGTACCAGTACTTCAATCAACAATTACTGCTTATTATATTTTTTCACCTGTAAAAAACCAACTTTATTTTGTAGGAAAGGCTTTGTTAGTGGTAAATTTCATTTCTACTCGGGAGATATTTTCAATTTGTATGGATATTTATGCTATGTATAAAAAAACCTTGTTTTATAAACATTAGTTTATCATTAAAAAAATAATACCAGTGTAAACGTTCAAAGATGGTTTGAAAGGAAGATACGTAAATACGAATGTTAGAGAGTTACCCTAACTCCTTGTGGCATTAGTGCTAAAAAATGTGTGTAATAAGATATTTTCATAATATGGCCGATTTTCACCTAAGACGTCTGCTCTTATGAGTATATTTATTATAACTTTGTTATACGGCCGTATATCTCTCTACGTACATTAGCAGGAATAATCCTTCGGGGAATCAAGTGTCCAAGGAATCAACTGCTAGAGGTATTTTCTCTTTGAGAGATCAACTGTCAGGGTATCAACTGTCAGGGGATCAACTGTCAGGGGATCAACTATCAAAGGGTCAAGCGTAATGGAGTCGGCATCCCCTAATGGTGTAAGTTGAGAGTCTGGGGAAATGGAGAAGTGGGGAAATGGAGAAATCGAAGAACAAGATGGTGAAGTTGTGAAAAAGATAGTAATTACGATTTGATCGTACTATTTGCTTATTATTTGCCTTCGATCATTTTGCTTACGATCATTTGGGAGTAACGATGACAATTTACCTATAAACGTAAAGTTTTTACTATACGTGGGAATCTTACACATGTGCCATGGAGATATCTTTTTGTGTGTACATAATAATTTATATAACGCTGAACTCCCTGAAAGATAAACCGATAGAGGTGTGTTATAGGCGTATGTGTATGCCCGAAGTAGGCTAATTTTTCCTTACCTCTAGTGAAATTGATCAAATTTATTATTTAAACATCGAAGTTTTTATGTGAATATAAAATCAATTCTGGCATATGAATCAAACGTTATTTGGAGGATTGTGATTATCGCCAATTTAAATGGTTTGTTGGCTGAATGATTCTGTGGTTCTCCAATCCGCAGAATCTAAGGTTGCATGATTACTCTCATTGTGCAAAAATGAGAATTCGGATATTTTCAATTTAGTTTTTATTTTACCAAAACTCACGTTATTGGTAAAAAAAATTATGAACTAAACAGATCGCGTACGTTAGAGGAGATTTTAGGGCTAAACCGGCGGCTAGACCACTGGAGATAGAATGAATATTTTGCCGCGCGAGGTATCGCGTGCAGATTCACAGTGATACCAGCCTCACAAGAATGTGGGTAAAAGTAATGTTGTCATTATTTTCGGGAGATGTAAACTCCCAATAATTTACCCTACAGTTAGATTGTTTTCTTTCAAAACTATATAGATCACACTTCTAAAATTTATCTGTTCATTGATCGAAACGATCAGTGGCTAGTTCAGGGAGTTAAATTATTGAAGACGTCCCTTGGTTCGGCCGCCCGTGTGCACAATACACACTGGTCATAACAATTAAGCGCCCCTGTCAAAAATAAATTTAAAAAAAAAACGTTTCGTAATCTGTGGCGAAATATAGGCACTTTGTACATTGATTTAAAATATTAACAATGTATAATCAACGAATTTTGATTGCTCTTGAATATTTCAATCTATTGTTCATTCCTGTGATTGCGAGATTGTTTTTTGTACGATGGCAGAGATTGATTACTTTGATTTGCTTTGTTTATATATGTGAGATATTGCTTGAAAAAGCATGAAGTAACTAACGAACTACTTATTTTTTAAACCCAAATATTTGTTTTATAAAATTGCTTTGTTGGGTTGGTCTTGACGGAATGTGGATTTTATAAGAATTATGGCGACTCCAGTCTGTTTGTGCGCTTAGTTCTTCTAAACTAAGTAACGGATTTTGATTTTGGTTTTCATTTCCATATAGAAAATTTTCTTCCAGAAAGTGTTCATTTTATATTTGTATATATTATATTTATAGAAAGTAGAGGAAAGTCGACGTTTTGTAATCAATTGATAAAAAAATATTTTCGGGCGCTTACATTGCAAACGTTGGCTAAACCTTATGAGATACATCAAAATAATGTACTACGGAATTGTATATCTTAAAAAGGCCTACAGAAAAATCCGCGAAGGTTTATTCCCTTATTCTCCCAAGGATAACCCCCAGCTTAGGTCCCTTCCTTCCCCAGGTTTTAATTATTAGGATTTGTTCAAAAATTCAACGACATGTTGAGAGTTCAACCGAGAGTTTCTACTCAAACCTTTTTAAGTATTATAGTCATGGTGTTTTGTATGTTCTAGCCCGAGCCCGAAGCCAACATTGGGTTCTTTGGATCCATCCAGAAGCTAACGGAAGGGGTCCTGGAGTCCCTAGCTGAAAGGATCATCCCCCAAGGTCTGAGAGACATCCTCAAACGGATGCAGGACCAGAGCACCGCCCTGGAGACTATCAGGCTGAGGAGCAAAGAAGAAAACGGAGGACTTGGTGGGTGTTTTTATTTCTTTACCCACCTTATTTATAATTTTTTAAGGTCATTTGTTTTACCAACCTTCACATTTGACATGGTTACAATCAACATAAAGCTCTATTTAGTTTCTTTGAAATTTGAACTTTCCCATTAAGCTTTGATTCTCTGTTCGATTGCAGTATGTTAATTCTTGTTGTTATTTGACATTGATTAACCTTCCCGAACCGGGGGGGGGTAATTCACTCCCCCCAAACGAAGGTTTTGTGCGATACCTAAGTTGTTTTTACATCATAAACTCTTTAATTATTTAAATAATCCTTGTAAACTATTTGATAATCTGTATTTACATAAAAATATCCCATTACTCACTATTTTTTTAAATATTGCAAATTAGATCAACCTTATCGATAATCTTAAAAAAATATCACTGCAAACAAGCCGCGAGCGCGGACGTAAGAGGTGCATTTTGCTCGAAAGGTTTATAATAATAATTATGTCTACAGTCCTTTGTATTACTATTGTGTTCGTACAAACGGGTCTCCAACTCGTCTTGGAAGGAGTTTATAAATAATTTGATTCTTTTAGATTAATCAGGGATTTATTAAATACTCAGCGTATTATAATTATGTAAGTGCCGATTTCCATTCTCTTCTAATGTTTTTATTTTGGTGTGAGAATTGGATTTTGATTTCTAATCTTTATTTTTGATTTAAATTTATCTTTACTTTAATGTTGTTTTGTTTGTTTTTTTGTTTAAATGTATAAATTCGTATATTTTAAAATGGGGGCCTCAGCACGGGTGAACAACCCAGTGAGGCCAACGTTGCTGAATTGAAATGTGAAGTACTGTAGAGTAATGTATCAATAAAAAAAAATAAAAAAATTATAATGGTGACTCGATAGTCGACCTAACTAGAAGCTGGCTAATTGGAATCTGAAACAGTAAGTTTCGCTGAGAGCCTTCCCACTGGCCCTGGTGACTACTGGCCACTGGTTCCATCTTGCGGACTTCCACGCAAGCTCTATGCACTGCCATCTGTGTATGCATCTATGAAGCTCTTACTTCCCAACAATTACTGATGTTGTTTTTATACCTGTTTATCTCAACGGTATTTTTAATTTCATTTGTTAAGGGCTTTATATAATTTGTAGCCTGGAATTATTTATGGTTTTCTAGCCAAAAGATTTATTTATTTTTGAAATGTTAAGTGTAATTGAGACTTTTGTCCTCGTGGTGTAGGTTTTTAAAACATCTATTTGATTATTTAAGGCAATATTAGCGATTCTTAAACGAAAATTAGAAAAACAGAGAAAGTTACGGTCACATCTAGGACTTCGATAGGATCCTGGGACGCCGCTCTACCAACTGAGCTAATGGGACCCTATCTCCTTCGGTCATATTTAACTGTATCATACTTCGAATAAGAACTACCAACATTATCTTCATTTTACCACCGCACATTTTTATTGGCTGCTATCTTTATGTATGATCACAAGATTCAACTCGAACTAAATTCAATCTAGATAGTGTCTTGCTTAAACATATCCTATTTTACATGAATTAATGTAATCTTGGAAATTGAAATTAACCTACTTCCTGACATTCGATCGAGCTGAAAATCGGCATATTGGCTCGTTATCGATAATAATGCATTCTATAAAGTTTTTGTGACAATCATCAATGCGCACGTGGCACGAATTTCTCTGTTATTGGATGACGTTACAGCAGTTAACATACGAAATGAAATATTGGTCCTATCCAATTGGGATTTGGCTCAGTTGTTAGCGCGGTTGACCCCAGTCCCTGGAAGGGAAGGTTCAGTCCTCAGTCAAACCAATATTAAATCACATCTATTAATAAAAGTAGATGTACTGTAGTAAACAAACTTTTTTTTCACAGATTGTTTTTTTTTCTTTCAAATTGAGTAATTGAGTTTTATGGTACTGAAAACAAAGAGAAGTTCTTCAATTTTCTTTTGATAGTTTGTATTTTGACTGATTGTTGATCATGGGTGTTTTCACAGGAGCCTTCGGGCGAAGTCTCTTGAAGGGTCTGACGGACCCCCTGACGCAGTGGGTAGGAGGCACAGGAGACAGGGGCTCGCTGGACTCGGATCGGGGCTTCCTGAACGGCCTGCTGTCGGGGGTCGCGGACTCTATGGGGGACGCCTTCAAGATTAAGGTCACCGCAATCTATCCAGGTCAGCCAGTTTCTAAGTATGATGGAGGTATTGAATATATAAATTCTTATGTCGTCTAATTTTGGTGATATACCTCAGGCTAATTTCTTTAATGTTTAACGACAGATATTATCCTTAATCAATTTGTTAGCTTTTCGGAACTGCTCATATGGTTTCATTGTGTCTCCCGTAAGGGTATCGTCATAGTTAAAAATATGAACTAAACGGTGTTAGAATGAAAATAATATCAAGCTTTATATTAAAATACAGAAGTTTTCGACAAATTAATTAAAATGTACACCTCTATGAAACTAAAGGTTCCGACAGAAATTTGAGAAAAAATTATGAAACTTTGCGAATTTTTTCACTAATTATTTTAATATGAAAAACAGAAAAGTGAGGTGATAATAATGTATTTTACACATTCGTCTAATGATCTATGTGTTTTTTTTCCCTATCAGTAATTTTAATTCAGTGTTTAGAGGAAAAAAATAAAAAATATCTAATAATAAAATCGTATTTTATCAGCTTTCAAAAACAGTTTTTAGTTTTCGGATACGTTCAGAAATATCCCATTTATTTGGATTTTATTACTAATTTATTTATTTATTCATGTTCGGGAAATCGACAGTTTACATTTAATCAGTTTGTACATAAGTATTATACAGTCAAATAAAACCAATTTAGGATTTCCTCCTTGTGACTTTAACTGATACAGAATAATATGGAATAAGTTATTTAAATAAATTATACAAAACAAAGATTATATAAAACGAAAAATTTACAAAACAATACATTTATAATATATAAAATCATAATACAGATATAAACAATAGAGATATAAACATTATTCTCAAACCATCAGAGAAATATTCTTTTATGGACCTCTTGTATTTGGTAAGTTCGGAACTGAAAATATCAAACTTGGATAATACGCTATTGTAATTATTGCATAGTCTGTTCAGGCAAGAATTCTGTTAAGAGTTCGTTTTGCTTTGATCAACCCTGGACAGGACACAAGAGCGTGTTGAACGCGCAGGTACATTGAATGGAATCTTGTTTAGCAACTCTGGGCATTGAATATTATTGTTTACTACTTTATACAGGAATAGTGCATCCTTATGATGCCTCCGTACACTCAGTGAATCAATTTTAAAGTATGAAGCCGCCTCTGCATAATTATAATATATTATAAATGACTTGTAACAAAGATATTTTAGGAATTTGAAATAATGCACACATATTCACCGACTTTCTGAAAGCATCTTTAAGAAATGTAATGGTCAATACGCCTGATGCCTGAAATGGAAGGCTCAGCCGTGAAGGGCTAGGCGCTTTGGCACGCTTTTCCAGTATTTGTAACAGGATTATCACCATAGAATAAAGATGAATTCAAGAAAACAGACGAACTAAAATCGACCGGTCCGTGGCTGAGTTGACATCGCGTTTGGGTCCCACCCAGGCGTAGTGTGTTAAATTCCTCGGCTGGCTAAGTCCTCCATCATAACACAAGCAACATTTTCCGCTTACTGTGGTGGTAGTAGGAGATTTTCAAATATTGTCAGGTTATTTGTAACCCGGGAATGTTTGTCAATTTCAATTCCACTTCCATTTTACACGCAAATACAGCTTAGGTAATCATTATCCACAAGTAGCAGATATTTGTGTACCTAGTATATTTTTATTTGATTGGTTTGATCGAGGATGTATGTTCCCAGGTACCCTGTGGTGCGGAGATGGCCACGTGGCGGAAGCTCAGTCCGCGGAGGTCGGTCTGTTCTTTATGACGGACAACTGCTGTCGGAGACACGACTCCTGCCGGCTCTACATCCTGGCGGGGGAGTCCGACTACGGCCTGACCAACACCGGACTGTTCACCAGGTAAACAAATGCCCACTTTAACTTAGGTTATAGATCCAATTTGGGATGCGGGTATATGTGCCGCCACCCCTGGGAACCGATTATTGGATAACTGGACTGGAGAAAAGGGAATCATATTGTGGTCACTAAATGTCTCGTTCTTTCTTTCACAAGATTTTGCCAGTATGCAATGGTCGTCCGAAACTTATTCCAATCACACTGGGAGGATATTTTATGCTCACATTGAAATGACCTGTAGTAGGTACTTCTTTAAGAATGCTGAGTTTTTGAGTTTGGAGCCGACACTAGGTTAAAACCTCTGTCATAGATCACCCCAAGTTGTTCGCTACATTTGGCGACTTAGCAAAGGTCCAGAATATGGTTAGTTCTACATTTCTTTTATCTATGGTTTTGGTGAGTGGCACTCTTCCAACATTGATGGATTTACCATTGTGTATAGGCTACTTCGCCAACCCTGGATTTTCGGGTCGCTGCGGTTGTAACAGAGAAACAGAGCAACAAGCATTGATGTATTATAGTCAGTGGCAACAAACCATTATTTTCTCAATAGCCCAGAGATGGCCCAGAGCAGTGGGCTTTCCTCTAGGCTAAGGACCGGCGAATCCACTCGTCTTCATCCTGGATTTTCACAGACAACCGACAACATTGACAAGGCCATTCTAGAACTGACAATAAGATTATTTGTTGGAGATCAAGCTGAGATGATTGCTGCAGGACAAGCTGTTCATCAACTACCCACGCTTCAAGAATCAAGCGTCACACCATTCTATTAACTAAGCAAGCCCTTTTTGCCAGACAGTTTTCAATTTTAGGATTGAGATTAGTTTGCAATATAAGTCTTGAATTTGTAACACTCTTTTCATTCTCTAACCCCACTCTTACAATTCAAATATAAATAAAAATGTAAATGTTTGTTCAATATCTTAAATCTCCGAAATTTCTTCACCGATAGCTTTGAAATTTTGACACAACTTTACATTCGAATACGCGTGTGTTTTTATTTTCCTGTATTATATTATAAATGTCACATGTTACAGGTAAAAACACGTTTTTAAAACAGCGTCAACTGTCGTGTAAAAGCAACCCGCGCTACTGTCTGCACAGACTGACCGAGCCACAGCAATGCGTGGCGGTGTATAGCTAGTTTTATATAACTTGTTTCTTACTTGGTACTTACTTAATACTAGGCTTTTATTCTAAGAGATTGCCTTATAACTGATACTATAGGTATATCCTTCCATAAATGTTTGTCTTAGATCCCATTGCTCATGTGACAGCGCCTTCTACCGCTGCCTGAAGAGGACCAATACCCTCGTATCCTCGCAGATCGGCGCCACATTTTTCTCCATCCTCGGACCGCAGTGCTTCAAGAGGGAGCACCCCATCGTCAAGTGCACCAGGCGTACCAGGTAAACAAACCAACTTCTGACATCCAACTATCAACATTCTTACTGAGTTTTGCCACATTACTGAGGACCGTGACCCACCTTAAGATGATCAATCAATGCTTCTCCACTCTTCTATGGTCCTGCGCTGCATGTAGAATCTGATTTCTGATCTCCCTACGTTTGGTATCCAGTTTTTCTACGAGTTTTAAATGTTTTAATGTTGTTATGACTTTTAAATGAGAGTCGGACTCTGTTGTAGAGTTTAGTAGGTACTATAGAATAAGGAGATTTTTATGTCCAAATGTTGTATTCACATTTGTGTTGGTTTCATGGGTTGCTTCTTCGACTCATTTTGTATAAGTCGGCTCGTATGTGGAACAAGCTATCGTCGTCTGTTTTTCATCCTTCATATAATCCGGGTCTTTTCAAGACTAGCTTTAATAAATCCTTTCCTACAGCCTCTACATTAACGCACTTTCTGCACACAATTCTGCTCAACTGGTGGCGATGTAGTTCCCTTGTCTGTGTCTGTGTACATGTACAAGGTCTTATATAAATACATAAAAACAACAAAAACGTATCAGTTATGTTTGCTAGAAAATATTATAAATATCTGCTTTATATTTATTTAAATATAGTGTTCTCCTAATTCTTTATATTTGAACATTTTGTCCTTCGACTTGGCTAACTTCTTCTATAAAGAGACTGTTTCCTGATTTTTAATGTTTGTTATTTGGAAATTACAGGATCACAGGACAAAAGTGCGAAGAGTACGAAGTGGACAAAACGCAACCGAAAATATGGCAGTGGTTTGACAGCCCGACATTTTGATTCTGAAATACATGTTATATTTCTGAGGCATTTAAAAATACACACTTTTTTATTAGTGCAATACCTAAAAGTTAATTTTAGTATCTAATTAATAGATTTGTATGCCAATTAGATTTAAGTAGTTTTTCTTGTAAATAATGTATTCAATGTAATAACTCATTCTAGTAAATCTATCCACTCTATTCCTTCTCTCTTTTATCGATAAACAGGTGACCGGGTATTTCATCAAAATGACAATTCAACCCACCTACAGCAAGTGATATAAAGTCATGAAAAGTGATTAAACAAAAATTAGGTTAAATAGATTACATACGTTACTATTAAACCTAGTTTTTGTTTCATCACTTTTAATGACTCTATATCACTTTTTAAAGGTGTGTTGATTTTTCATTTTGATGAAATATCGTGGAACCGTAATCTGTATAGACCACGCTCAAAAAATTAATGCATCCATTTTTAAATGTATTTTGAAAATAAAATAAAATGGTTTTACTGAGAATTGAACCTTTCAACCCTGGAGCTGAAGTCAACAACGCTAACAACTGAACCAATCCCGAATGGATAAGATTGATATTTATTGCGTACGTTGTAATGTCATCGAATTACCCGACATACTGTCATACCCGACAGAACGCACAAGTGTCCATGAGGTGATTCTTTTTATTTTACTAATAATGTCCGAAAATTGTTACCTGACATAATATATATTTATTTTTAGTGCCTATATTGTGTACACCAGAGCCTGTAAATAATAAATAAAGTAATGAATATGAAAATGTTTTTATTACCATTGTGGAAAGTAAAAATCTCTGCCAACCATGTTTGAATAAAAAAATATATACATAATTCGTTCACAACAAAATATTACGATTTTGAAATTAATTTGAAGAACAAATCCTCTGCATAGATAAACATTTGAGAAACCCTTGTTGGGGTGTAGTGCTGTATGTACTGGATGGTTAAAAATAATGTTATTTGATAATCATTTTGTTTTTATTAGGAAGCTGAAGAATCGAAGGGTTCCGTGGCAACTTGGGACGGTGGCAATTCAACACACTTTTGAAAAGTGATATAAAGTCAATAAAAGTTATTAAAACAAAAAAGGAAAAAATAATAAATTAATTCAAGACTGTAATTATTTCCCTAACCGCCGCACTTTTGAGGTAGATTTTGAAAATTTCACTTTGTTTCAACAATTACCACAATAAATTACTATTTATATACACAAAACATCCCATTAGGTTCTTAGTTTGGATTAATGAAGCAATTTATGAGTATTTAGATTGAATTTAAACTTTCGCAAGTGTCACTCTACATAAAAAGTCCAAAATGGCGGCAAATGGATTTTTTTAATAGGTAAATTTAGAAACTTTGATTGAATAAAAATTGAATTTTAAAGCATTTTTTACTATCTATCCCGGCTGTTATATTTACCAAAAGGCCTACAAACCTAAACTGTTTAACCTAGTTCTTTTTCCATCACTTATAAAAAGTGTGTTGAATTTCCCGGTTACCGTACGAAGCCATTCAATTACCGGTAGGTACCGTACAGACTTGATTACACCTGACTTGATTGTACCATCCCTAATAAAAGCGTTCGTTGGCAACACGAGTGTTTTATTTATGGCAACATTGCTCAGTTTGGCATTTTGCTTGTTTTGGCGCCATTTTCGTGCGTGACAGTTTGTCAAAACAGAACCTAGATGTGTTGCGAATTATTAGTATTTAGCCAAGAAAACATGACGAAATTGTGCATTTCATGTCTAAATTTATAAGGTTTGCATTAAATTCTGCATACCGAAACTATTCGGTAAGTAAAATTTTGTTTATACAAACATAACCTATACGCTACTAGTCGACGATATTGAGCACTTTTATTTCGTTATATTTCCTATAATTTTTCTGAAATATGAATCAAGGAAGCTTTGGACTGATAAGTAGTGATATTTATTACTAAATCTTACTTGAAAACGGTCATTACGAAAGTTTAAAATATATATGTTATTTATTTTCAGGTTCCTTTGTTTTCCATTTGTGAAAGAAGTCCGAGATTACTTTTGAATCCAATCATGGCTCAAAAAAGTATCACGTCGTTCTTTTCCAAGACCCCGATCAAGCCTGTTATTATTCCTGTAAAAGAAAAGGTTTCCGAAGACAAACGACTTACGCCAAAAAAGGAAGTTAAACTGGAAAATGAAGATAGTTGTTCTCCATTGAAAATTAAAGGGGTAATGTTGTTTTACATCGAATTATCAATCGAAACAACAAAGAACAACACTTGATTTCAACTTAAATATCTAATAGACAACTATTTAAGTCGGGGGTTTGAGTAAAACATGCTCAAAATGGGTTTTTTAGGGTTTAGTTTGTGTTATTTTAATAATTTTTGTGTATTTCATAACCTTCTAACTTAACTTTGATTGAGAAAAAATGGAACGTTAATACTTCTTTTACTATCTCCCACCACTTACAAGTTATTTCTTGTAGTAATTAAGTTGAAACTATATGCTATTAATATTTTAGCGGAATTCAACAAGTTCATCATTAATTGTTTACGAATATCTGATTATAGCGAATGAATGGAGAATATATGACGCAAAAGTTAGTGTAAAGTCAAGGAGGTAAAATTTCCGTACTCCGTTTACTTCTTAATATGCACAAAAATTATTTGAATAACACTTCATTTCAATTTAATTAGTACAAGAAAGAATTATTTACGTCAGGGGAGGTGGAAAAAGGTGAACTACACACAGTTCCAATTTAAGCAGGTCCATTGATAGATTCCTCTATCTTAACAAACCGATTGCATTCTTTAGAGCTCATGCGTCAGGTGGGAATACTGTCCTTGTTCTACAGGTATTTCAATGGAAGATGCTCGGAGGAACTGGCAATTTTGGCATGGTCGGGAAACACGCCACACACGCGCCCAATATTTGTACACAGTTGACATTTGTTTATTGTTTATTGCGGTATTTTGAGTAGGTACATAGTTATCTATGTCCTAATACAATCCTTATATACATATAATTATAGTAACACATTTAAAATGAATCAATCACATATTTTCGTAACTTAATTTTAAATGTTTTTATGTTTTCTTCTGATTTTATTTCTTCTGGTAGTTCTCCAAATATCTTCAACATATATATGAATCCTATAATTTCTATACCCGCTATATCCGATTTTTTGACAAAATGATCTGAGTATGACATCTTGTTCACATTTTTGCGAGCAACACGAGGAGCCTAAAATTGAGTTTCAAAACCCTCCTTATCACGACCAAAAACCATGTTAAAACTGCGAGTGAGAAACCAAATCCGCTATATCATACAGAAAGTTACTATCAAAATCCGCTATATCGGATTCAACGAATCACAAGCAGTTATTTTGCCAAAATACAATATGGCCGCCGCTCTGACGCCACGCTCGTGTGTCAAAATGATCTACTCGTGAGTTTCTAAACCCGCCATGTCGGCTCAGTTGACTTTCAAAATCACGAAGTGAGTATCAAAATCCGCTATATCCATTTTATTTATCGAAATTACTTAATTATTGCTAGACATATATAGAAAAATAAATGCTTTTCGAAATTTTATTACTCCAATTCATTATATAAAAAATTGTTATGCATTTACTTATGTACGCTAGAGATGTGACAGTTTTTCGCGGTTTTCTCCAAATCAATGAAAGTTGATATAGCGGGTATAGAAATTACACGACTCATATCATATTTGTCACATGAGAATGGGTCGTTTCCTACAATATGGGTCTCTTCAAGACAAATGTTTACTCTTTCCTCTCCTTAAAATGACCCTGCACCCACCCCCAACGATGGTATAAGCCCAACGGAAATTATTATCTGTGCAATATTTTCAGACAGCTAAGTAGGCAGCCCTTGAGGTGATTTTTCACAAAAATGGTGTTATATAAATTATCTAATTATTTTTAGCATTATTAGTAGACAATCAATGCAAATACAATTAATTATTAATAGACATAATATTTTTTTTGTAAATAAATCCAAATTAACTAATGACCTATTTTGTTTTTAGTTTCTTTATTTAGATTTGCGTGTTTAGATTGAAGCGGAATCTTCCGGCTAACTAACATTGCGATAATTCTAACGACAAAATTAATTACGCTTATAAATTTTTTTACCAAATGTGAATTAAAATTAATGTTTTTCCATCTCCCCCAACTTAAATAGTTATTTATTGTACTAATTAAGTTGAAACAAGGTGTTATTTCAATAATTGGGGCGTATTTAGAAATTAACAGAGTATGGAAATTTTACAGTCAAGAATGCTCCAGAAGTGGTTCTGGCATGTGAAACGATCAAGTAAATCTAATAGTTGAGTCGGGTCATATGAAGAGTTGATATAACAGAAGAGTGAAAAATGAATTAAGCAAGAAATTGGCAGATTTTTGAATTGTACTAACATCTCAATTTATCTCCAGTATTTCATCCAATGTTATTGTCATAAATATGGTTCTTTTCGTTTATTTTTAGAGAGGTTCAAAGAGACTCAGAATCGACAGCAGCGATAGCGATTCTAACCCACCTCCAGAGAAAAGAGCATCAACGGATGTACGAGAAACAGAAGAAAGCGACGCAGAAGTTAAAAAAGAATCCCAGGATTCCTCGAAAGAGAACATTGAAGAAGCCATTAGCGAGGACAAACTTGAAAAATCTCCAGTCACAAAGAAAACAAAAGAAAGCGAGAAACAAGTGAAGTCTGCAGATAAAAAGACACCGAAGAATTCAAAAAAAGAATCTAATGTTAAAAAAAAATCTGCTGAAAAGAAGACACCAAAAAGTTCGAAAAAGGAACTGACATCAAAAAGTTTAAAAAAAGAACTTAAAGAAGAAAAAGATTTGAATATAAATAACGCAATCTCTCCCAAAGAAGAAAAAGTTACTTCATCGAGTGACAATGAAGAAGACGATGGTGTTAGCAAGAAAAAAAAAACTAACGCTAAAAAGAGTGCAATTTCTAGTAGTGATGAAGAAGATATTGATGTTAGCAAGAAAAAAAAATCTAAAGCTAAAAAGAATGCAATTTCTAGTAGCGATGAAGAAAGTGCAGAGAAAATGGACTGCTCTGAAGAAAAAGGTGAAGGCTCTGATAAAGATAGTTCAATAGAGGAGAAAAAGGATACGAAATCACCGAAAGATGAAAAGAACGTAAAAGAATCACCTAAAGATAAAAAGAATGTTAAAGAATCACCTAAAAATAAAAAGAATGTAAAAGAATCACCATCACAGCAAAAAAAGGCATTTAATTCTTTCTTTACTAGCGTGAAGAAAACTGATGAACAGAAAGATGGTAGCGAAACCAAAAAAGAAACCAAAACTTCCGGCAATGATTACGATCCGGCGAAGCTAAAATACCATCCGATTGACGATGCAATCTGGTCCAGGGATGAGAAGGTGCCTTACTTGGCTCTGTCCAAGACTTTGGAGAAAATCGAGGCCATATCAGCTCGGTTGAAGATAGTGGAGATTTTGAGCAACTTCCTGCGTTCAGTTTTGGTGCTCACTCCGTGTGATTTTCTGCCCAGTGTGTACCTCTGTTTGAATCGATTGGCGCCGGCCTACGAAAGCGTTGAATTAGGTAAGATACTGTTTTATTAAATTCTCTCTCCCCTTTCGGCTGGAGACCCAAAATACCTGATGAATCTACTCGATTCTGTGTAAAAGAGTTGAAAAATTTTTGAAACAGTTCACCTGATTGACAATCCCTTGTTAACAGACCAATTTAGGCATGCTGAGTCTGTTCTTTAGGTATTTTAATGGATCCTGCTCGAAGTAAATATCAGCACTGATCCCCTGTGAAACTCGAGACTCTAGCAAAACATCCGCTCGACTCGTTTTTGTATACATCGGCTCGCATGTGAAACGAACTATCGGCCTCTATTTTTCCTCCTTATAATCCCCTCTAAGACCCGCATTAATACATCCCCTACTTTAACACACCTCTCAACGCTGCCCAACTGGGTGGTGATATGTTCCCCAGTCTACACTGTGCAGAGAGGGGCGCTCTTGTGAGATGTAACATGAAAAATAAATCTTTCCGACACCTTTGTTGATCATATTTATTGCATTACAAAATTTCGACGTTTTCAAAAATTTATTTAAAAATTACTCCGTCAGTTGTGTTTACATAATAAATATAAACAACATAACAAAACCGGTTAGTAACCGAGTGGACAAATGCATTGAGTTCACACTGCGGAATTGTGGGTTCATTCCTCTGCCAAGCCAAGTCCTCCTTCATTGCTCTCAAGCATGCAGTAGAAGGAATTTAAATATTGTCTTGTTATTCGTAATGTTTTGGTTAACTTCCAGGCATCGCGGAGACAACCCTGATGAAGGCCATCGCCCAGTGCACGGGACGCACCATGGCGCAGGTGAAGGCCGACTGCAACTCCATGGGAGACCTGGGCCTGGTGGCCGAGCAGTCCAAGTCCAACCAGCGGGTCATGTTCCAGCCCACCCCGCTGACCATCCGTGGTGTCTTCGATAAGCTCAAGGACATTGCGCAGATGTCGGGTATGATATTACATGATGCAACATCTAGGTAACCGAGTCAAGACCTGATCAATGACAGCCTCTCTCCTCTTTAGTTCTGTGAAACACAGTGGGCAATATTAGCATTTAGAACTACATATTGATATCGTAAAGATCTGCAATATCCCGTTTATTCCCCGAAATTTCATTTTGAAGAGCTATCAGATTCCGAGAGTTACAACAGTATACAACTACTGACCTTCTAATAACCTCAAGTGCACACCACTGTTGAATTTGAAAGTCACCTCTGGTCTGAAGCCCCAGAATAATTGAAAACATCCTCAACTCTGCTGTAATGGGCGATCCATTTGATAGATTCCCCTGTATTAATAAGTGGATTACAGGCGTCGGTGGGAATGCTGTCCTTGTTCTTCCAGAATTTCAATTTAGGATACTTCGAGGAACTAGCGTCATTGATTCCTTCGGCATCGGTGCACAGTCGGGAAACACATTATTGTTATTGGGTTTATAAAAACAGTTTATTTTTAAACATTTGTCGCATGAGAATGGGTCGCTTCTATCTCTCTGTGTTTCCTCCCTCCCACAATATGGGTCTCTTCAAGACTCAGGTTCATTCCTTTCTTTGAATGATGACAATGATCATGGGATTGTGGAGTTTATTAAAATAAAATAAAAACTGGGATAGCTGGTATATTTGGCAAATTCACTCACTGTCTAATAATCTTAGATTAATTAAAAGAGAAGATAGGTTACTGAGACAACGCGCTAGATTCACCAAACTAGGTCCAGTGGGCATACTTGAGATTTACTGCATTTAGTATCGCACATAAGTGCGTCGGTAAGACAAGCTGTCACCGGCTGCCACAAGCACATTGCTCTAGGCACTGTTTTGTGAAAAAAAACACCTTCCTGTACTTTTTAGATGTAAAGCAAAAACTAAATCAAATGTTTTTTCCATTTGTATGTACTCAAAAATCACTTATTATTTCAATAAATACAATTATTCACAGGGCTTTTTGCTAACCGAAAATTTTAAACATTGAATAAAATAAAGTGAGACAGCAAACGCAGAAACATCTAAGTGTATGAAGGACAACCTAGTGACAGTACATCATATTTTACTATTCTGCTCGCTCATTTAGTCGTCGAGAAGAAGGGGAAAATTGGCTTAAAACGACCCACTGATGGGCGAGCATATCCGCAGCGAGCATGTCCGCAGCGAGCAGTTTGATCATGACATCACGCGATTTATCTGGCGAACATCATTACTGTGACTTGCATACTTGCCGCGAACATGCTCGCCCGTCAATGGACCGCGCTCGCAATTGAAATCTTTGAATGGCTATCTCTTTCTAATGCATTGTGTTGCATTTAGCTATGAATGATGTTATTTGTAGCCATTTCATTCATTTACATATATTCGCTGTGGCTATTCTTTTCTTATGCGTTTCATAATTCGCTTTCAATGTAGAAACAGTGCAATATTTTTTGTTTGATTAGTACTAACATAACTCATGTATTTATGTCAATACTAATAATGAATAAATTGAAACATTTATATATTTTGCAGGTCAATCTTCAATGGCCAAGAAAGTGGACAAGATACAAGCCATGTTGGTGGCATGTCGACATTCCGAGTCCAGATATCTCATGAGGTAAATTATTTATTATCTTTTTCATTACACAAAACCCCGGCATTGCTATTACACCGATTGACACCCCGCAGCCTATCCGTGGGTCTGCGGAAATGTGCTACAACAAAGCTAGAGTAGAATAACAATTTAACACTGAATTCAGAATTAACATGACAGTTTAACACTGAAGTCAGAATTAAAATGAAGATTAGAATTAGAATAATAATTTAGCAATGAACCTACAATTAAATCGATGATTTATCTCTGATACTAGCGTCAATGTAACAATTTATCACTGAAGCTAGAATTGGAATGACAATAAATTAACATTAACATCTCAACCTTAAACAATTAAATCATGTTAAAAATATAAATGACAGAATTCTTGACCTTGTCATTTCAAACATAAATAATAGTAATGTCAGCGAATCGCGTGAATCAATAGTATCCATTGACTCTCATCATCCCCCTTTACAAGCGACCATTTATTTGGCACCCATTGAACTCCTTAGTCCCCAACCTCCCGTTCACGAACTAAACTACAAGAAAGCCGATTATAATCAAGTGCGGTTATATCTTTCTTCGCTCAATTGGTCCCGCATTTTTATGTCTACAAACGTAGAAGAAGCAACAAATGTGTTCAACTCAAACCTTTATGATACTATTGAAAATTGCATACCAACTTCTATTGTAAAACGTAACGACTGTTACCCAAAATGGGTTAGTACTGAACTAAAAAAACTCATTCAATGTAAAAAAATTGCCCACATTAACTTTAAATCCAATAACTCCACTGACTGCTATAAAATTTTTTCTGTTTTACGAAATAAATGTAAAAGTCTATCTAAAAAATGCTATTCAGATTATATTACAGATGTAGAGCAGACTATCAAGTCAAATCCAAAACATTTTTGGAATTATGTGAATTCTCTTAAAGACAACAACGGCTGTCCTCGATCAATGTATTCAGGGCGAAAACATGCTGACAGTGATCAAGAAATAGTTGACCTCTTTGCTGATCATTTCTCAAGTGTTTATGAACAGAAAAATGATAATGTAACTATACCTGAATTTAAATACACCAATGTAACTGACATATCAACATGCCACATTTCTCTGGATGATGTTAATACAAAGATCAGATCTCTAGATTGTAAGAAGGGGTCAGGTTCTGACAAAATTCCACCGGTATTCATAAAGGAATGCGCTCAGTTTATAGCAGCTCCACTTCAACACATATTCAATCTGTCACTTCAAACTGGAATATATCCTGATCCTTGGAAACTTAATCACTTGACACCTGTATTTAAATCAGGTGATAAAAATTGTGTTTTAAATTATAGACCAATTTGCATACTGTCTACCACCCCGAAAATGTTTGAAAGTATTGTCTTAGATAAAATTGCTGTTAAGTTTAGGCATATTATTACTCCAGAACAGCATGGTTTTGTGACCGGTCGGTCTACCACAACCAATCTTCTATTGTATGAACACTATATCTGTGAAGCTTTCACGTCTCGTGCACAAGTAGATTCAATATATACTGACTTTTCAAAAGCCTTTGATAAAGTAAATATTAATATCCTTCTCGCGAAACTGCAAGCCCTTGGTATAAATGGATCATTCCTAAAATGGTTGAATAGTTACCTCTGTAACCGCGAACTGATGGTAAAATTAAATAATAAAGTCTCATATAAATTTAAAGTAACATCTGGAGTTCCTCAAGGCTCTCATCTGGGCCCACTTCTCTTCGTATTGTTTATAAATGATTTATCTTTATGTTTCGAAAATGTCAAATTCATTCTATTTGCAGATGACCTAAAGCTTTTTAAGATTATAAAATGTTTAAATGATGCACTTATCCTTCAGCATAATATAGATAGACTTGCTAGCTGGTGTGAAATAAACAAATTATTCCTAAACGTAAAAAAGTGTTTCCACATGTGTTTTTACCGTTCACGGACTCCAATAACCATATCGTATTCAATTAACAATAATGAAATTGCATTAGTACCATTTATCAAAGACCTTGGTGTTATTTTTGACAGAAAACTTACCTTTGATCGTCACTGTGAAACAATTTCCAATAAGGCCATGCAAATTCTAGGTTTTGTAATGCGTAACACAAGGACTTTTCAAAACATTGAGTCAATTAAATTACTCTACTGCTCTCTTGTGAGATCGCACCTAGAATATGCATCTCCTGTATGGTCTCCGATTTATACCTGTAACTTACACCGCTTGGAGAAAGTACAAAGAAAATTTCTTCGATACGTTCAATTCAAATTGAGACAGCCTGTAATTGATATCTGCTATAATACATTAATGTCTGGTCTAAATCTACCACTTCTTTCTACCCGGCGAACTATTAATGACATTCTTATACTTTTTAAATTACTGAACAATCTCATAGACTGCCCTCAAATGTTAAGTGTTATAAATTTTCGTGTCCCTGTTAAATCAACTCGACTCCACCATCTCTTCCACAGTGACAATCATAGCACTAACTATTTGTATCATTCACCGTTGGCGCGTTTTCACCGCACTGCCAACACGTATACAGACCTTTTTGATATTTTCAAAACCTCACCGTCTTGCATCAAGGCAAAAATACTTGGTTATGAATGTAATTGATATGTTTGTGAAATGTTAAATGTCTGTTTGTACTGCATCATACTGACTGTTGTGTTCTTCTTTATGTGTAACATATATATGGTGTTCTATACATATACATTCCACATATATACATATATGTGAAATGTATATGTATAGCATCAATAAAAACTGCTTGTGGATGTATTATTTTAATGAAAAATGCTATTTCTAATTGTCAAGTCTCTGACAGCCCTGAACTGTGTACTTATAATCCAATGTTTCACATTACTGTAAAAGCCTTTTATGGCGTTTAATAATAAATAAATAAATAAATAAACATTGAAGCTAGAAAAATCAGTAACCTGATAGCCAGCTTCTTGGTCAATATTCCACCCGCCTTCAAAGTGTTAACCTCATGATAGTTGTGTGGACTGACATTAGTGCTTATTAATTTACTGCTGTCAAACTTTCAAGGAACTGAAAATAAAACTTCTTACATGGGAACTTATCAAACGAGTTTCGATATATAATGTATAATAATAAGGAAGTTGAGTCCATTTTTTTTTATCAATGTTCGCATTCAAACTTAAATACTGGTATTTTTTTTTTTTTTTAAAGTTTGTTTTCATAATTAAATTAATTCTCAAAGTTTAAATTTTATTAAGCCCGCCAAAACGAGCGGAATCCGAGCGGTAAGAGGCGGGGTGTGGTGTGACGTCATTCGAACTGTGAAAACCACGTCGCATAAGCATTTTGTATCGAAAAATTTGTAATTCTTCAACAAGGAATTCCAGTAATTTTTTTACCAATGTTAACCGTCTATTAGAATTGATGTTATTAAAAAAAAAAGAAAATTGATTAAGATTTCATAGTTAAATTAATATTTTAAGTTAGAATATTTGCTTTTCTCGCCCGGTACGGTACTTGTACGGTATTGCCGTCGCTACTTGTTGACGTTCCCCGCGCGAATTCAGGACCACCGCGCAGAAAAGTAAAGACCAATAGTAAAATAACGGTTTACAGCCCAGTTCACTGTTTGACTTTTCTGGGCGGCCGGCGGCCTGAAGTGTATCACATGCTATGTGACATGTATAATAATAAAAACTTCTAAGTTATGCAATAAACAACATATTATTATAAAGCACTATACGAATATGTATCTTTAGAAATCCATTTCATATAATAATAACAACAAATACGTACATATATTTGACAAACCCAAATAAACCTTTGGCCTATACACCTCTCTCATCTAAACCGACCATCTCTCATGTAATAGAAAGAGATGCACCATAGGTGATCTGTTGTACGTACAATCACGACACATGTGACGTCAGAATTCTTTCGACCAATCGTGGAGCGTATACAGTCTATTGCTATTGAATGCTTTTTCAAGAACGTTTAACTAATTCTAAGAATAATAATATAGAAATATATTTATATATTTAGAATCGATATTTTTTGATCTACATGAACATATTTTTTATAAGTCAAAATATTTTTTACTCAACTTCCTTATTGATTGTAACATTACATCCAGGTCCCTGGCCGGGAAGCTGCGTGTGGGGCTGGCAGAACAGTCGGTGCTGCAGGCCATAGCGCAGGCCTGCACCGCCACGCCCCCGCTGGGCACCCAGGGGGAGGAGTGGCCCCCCAAGGTGCTTAATGCTGCTAAGGGGCAGACGGCCGACCAGTTCAAGGTATTACTCTACATATTAATCCTCTTACTTATAAATGCGATGTAAATGTAACGCGTAAAGTTGGAACTGGAACAGTGAAAACTTGACTTATTACCACGGTGCTTGTATAGTTGAATGAAGCAGTCTTTAACCAGGCTTATGGCTGGCTTTACCATACTGACATTGAACTGGCGTATTAGAATCTAATTAGTAAGATGGTAATAGTTTAAAAACGGAGTTGTGCGGTGGTCCATCCTCTCTGCCTGCCCTGCGGAGAAAGAGCATTTTTTCTTCTTCTTTCGTATGGTGGGGAGTCAGAGAGGGGCATCTAGGTTTGCGAGCCAGACCTGTAGAACAGACTCAACATGCCCTCATTGCGTCTGTGCATTGCTTTTGTGCGTCGATTAGTACATTTCAAGAAAGAATTTTAATATTTGAAATTGTAAGATAAAATTGACCACACTTCGTGCACACTTTTCTATATGTGTAACTCTTCAGTTGTTAAAACTAATATTTTTTCAACATTAACTAACTATTCCAGGCCTTGGTGGATGGTCAGGCGCTCATCCTGAAGACCACATACTGCTCATGCCCCAATTACGACAAAGTGGTCCCCATCATCCTGCAGTACGGGATCCCCGCCCTGCCGGAGCACTGCCGCCTCACTCCGGGGGTGCCCCTCAAGCCCATGCTGGCCCATCCCACCAAGGGGGTGCATGAGGTGCTACAGCGGTAAGTCAAGCAAGGCATGCTTGTTAAGATCTTAAGGGTAGAAGCTAGTTTATCAAGCGATGTAAGTATCTAAAATACCTTATGCTATATTGTAGACGAACAATTGATAATCGACAATTCAAGTATCTTGGCTACCGCCATACATGCACGGAGGTTCTTGCACAGGCACACTGTGCCGACATTTTGTTAACTCGTTGGTGACGCCAATCTCCCTCGTCCAGCCGGTCAAAGTTGTTACCACTGATGTCGTTGAGACTTTAAACATGATGTCACTTGTGTCAGACATTTTCTAAATTCGTCGGTGACGCCAATCTCCCTCGACCAGTCGGTCAAAGTGGTTTCCCATGATGTTGTTGAGACTTTAAACATGATGTCAGTTGTGTCAGACATTTTCTAAATTCGTCGGTGACGCCAATCTCCCTCGACCAGTCGGTCAAAGTCGTTTCCCATGATGTTGTTGAGACTTTAAACATGATGTCACTTGTGTCAGACATTTTGTAAACTTGTCGGTAACGCCAATCTCCCTCGACCAGCCGGTCGAAGTCGTTACCACTTATGTCGTTGAGACTTTAAACATGATGTCACTTGTTGAGTTACCACTTACCACTTATGTCATTGAGACTTTAAACATGATGTCACTTGTTGAGTTACCACTTACCACTTATGTCGTTGAGACTTTAAACATGATGTCACTTGTGTGCTTTATATCAATGCTAGGAACAAAAAGGTCAACAGGTACAGCAACTGTTTGGTTGTGAGTATGAAGACATTCTACTTTAGATTTCAAAGATTGGTTGCGACGTGGGTCTTGTGATTTCAGTAGCGTCTTGTACGGTCTGTGCGCGACAAGTTATTGGCAACCTGAGTATCAGATACTTGTGGAAGAAGGTTCCTCTTTCAATGGATCATGCTATTCTTAATAGTGTAAAATTGCTCCCCCTAAATTCCACTATCTAGGTAGGGGATTTTTATGAATTACAAATTTAACGATTTAAAAAAATATATATACATATAACGTAAAAACATGGAATACAAGGTGAAATCTAGGTGGATTTTTTGGCTTTAAACCGCAGAAAGCAGTTCATGTTTCCTTAGTAGAGGTATGATATTAATTATATCGAAAATTGAACATTCTGAAATCTCCATCGCTCAAGTGGTTAACAGATTGCAGTCTTTGGAGCACAAATCTCAGGTCCTTGCTCTACCGATATTTCAATGGAAGATGCTCATTGATTGTTTGAAATTAATTGTTATTTCCAGATTTGAGAATGTGGAATTCACTTGCGAATGGAAGTATGACGGAGAGCGAGCGCAGATTCACGTCCCGTCCAAAGAAGTGGACGGCGAGACCGTGGCGGACGTGGCCAATTCGTCTATCTACAGCCGCAACCAGGAGAACAACACCTCCAAGTACCCCGACGTGCTTGGCAGGCTGGTCAGCACTATGAAGGATTCGGTGCAGAGCTGCGTTCTGGACTGCGAAGCCGTCGCCTGGGACAAGGAGAAGAAGCAGATTCTTCCCTTCCAGGTTAGTCTCCAACTCTTTACTTATTATTATTATACCCATTGTGCTATCTCCCATTTTACCTCATTCCTTTAACAGTAACCCGGTGTCTTTGATAAAGTTCACCAGGTTTGTCATTGGATATTTGGCTATGTCTCTTGGTTCCACAATGTGTATTCCCAGGTCTCATCCCTTCTCTCCAATTCCCCTTGGTTCCCTGAAGGCCCCACAAGGGAAAAGAGCTCTATCTCTCCTCCCCACTCCTCCTTGGTTCCCTGAAGGCCCCACAAGGGAAGAGGGAGTTTTCAAATGATCTAATAGAATCCCAGATAGTCGAGCCTTGTTCCCATCAGGGCGGGACATTGGCACCAATTGGTGTCTCTTCATCCTCTTCACATTTCCTGCATCTATTGATATTTCCACTTCCAACAGCTGCATATCGTCGATGGCAATCCATCACCGCGTAAATCATATTTGGCCACTTTTCAGGAGAGACATAAAACCACTTTTCTTAATATATTTACATCGAAATCGCGGCAAATCATTTTATTTTTCATGTTCAATTGTCTTTACAATTATGTATTTAAACACATATACGTTTTTAACCGAAAATAAAATAATAAATGACTTAAGCGGTGATGTTCAGTAAAATACGGCAAAAGTTTAGACTTACGCGGAAATTTATTCTTGTTGGGAGTTAGGTATATAATATCATTATAGTTTTAAAACACGGGAACGTGGAAACAAATGTTATTTTTTTTTATTTTTAATAATAATAATATTTTACAACAAAGTAATATTATGTTACATGACATTATTTAGACAAATAAAATAGTAGATAGGTACCTTATCATAAAAATACACAAAATTATTAGTTACTCAATGACACCGACAATCATCAACGTAAAAATTTAGCTCATCAATTTTTTTATTTAAAAAAAACTTACACTGTAGGTACCCCGTGTAATGTTAAAAATATAAAAATAAAGTTATTGATATAGTAATGAATCATAATAGCTATGACAATCTTGCGGTATTACAGATTTCAGTTCCTGTAAATGTTTCCACTTGGATTCTTTGATTTTAATTCTATCTTTGTAAAGTTTTGGAATCTATATTATCTTTAACTTTTTCTTCATGTGCCTTATTTTTACGTACGATGTGTCTTTTCCAAACCTCATCGCTAATATTCCCAACGTCGCGTCGTGACCACAACATGTGTCACGCCGATCTTTTTTGGGCATAAAAATACTCATGTTTTCTTTTTTAAACACATTTTTGAAAGTTCTGCAACTCATGGGACTTCCTACATTTTCCTTACAATAATCTAAATAAATATCATACAGTTGAGCCAAGCTTTTGATTATTGGTTCTAAGTACAGCTTTTTTGTAGATTTACGACAATAGTGCGATTCGAGTTTTGGAAGATCGTGAAAAAACTTCAGTAATAACATTTTTTTAGATTTTTCTCCTGTTGTTCGTCGCCTGTTCTGATTTGTCATGGATGACATCGGAATCATTGCAGATTCTGATTTTTCTGCCCAATACCTCACGGTCCATTCCTTAATCCCCAGGTTATTCAAAAACGACATTTTGCAAACTTGGGCTGTAATATTTTCAATGGGCAAAAAATACACCAACGTGCCTTGTCTACGAGAAGTACTTGTTTCCGATCTTCTTTGTTTGGGTTCTTTTTTCATTACATTAGATGCAACAAATTGTTTTCTCTGATCCCAATTTAGTTTTGACCAAAACATTTGGAAAATAGATTCTCTAGAACCTTGGTTAAGTTTGGGTCAGTTTCGTAGTTTTGATCGAATGCACATTTTGGATTTGCAAGCTGGACCCATTTGACGAGCTTCTTTAGGCACATCGTGTACCATGTTGAATTTCCCATCTTGCAGTAAACTTCTTCTGTAGCCTAAATAATCTTTCCCTTACATCCTCAATTTCTTGTTTAATAATCTTGATGAATCTGCGTGTATGTCGCCATCACTCGGCCGATTTGATGGGGATGCTATTATTTCCCAAGGAGATAATATAGTACCTGGTGTAGGAGTACTGTAATCCACCACCTGCATTTCAATTGAAGTTGAATCAACTTTACTATAATCTTTTCATTATTTATTATAACAAAAGATGTTGAATTATTATTAATGCTATGAATATCTTGGCATATGTATTCAGGAGATACCATCGAGATCAACTCCGCACTGTCATCTGTTGTTGGTGGCTGATTTTGGGAATAATCAAGAAAATTCCAAATTATTTATATCAATGTTTTCTATATTTTCATTTGTAGAAAATTCACCAACTTTTTTTCCACTGCCCTGTTTGTCAGATAATGTATTTATTCCGAGTTCTTTGCACATGGCATCAACAAATAACTCATCATCGCTAGAATCGAACATTTTGTTACTGAAATAAAAAATAAAAAATAATAATTAATATATTTGTTTCGCTATATACTATTAGTAAAGTATAATATATAATTATTAGTAAAGTCACAAAAATTAAAAAGGACAAATCAAAAAAGAATGAATTAGCGCGTATCTCACGTTTTCCAATACAATGAAACGAATCATTGCGAAGTGTATCAACGCGTAAGTTCATAATGATTAATAATAACGTCTACCGTGTGCACAAACCAATGTTTGCAATATATAATTACTTAGTCTCATAATACATACCTTTTGTAAGACATCCGATGAACAGAAAACACATAAATTTAAAAAAAACTGTTGTAATCAGCGAAATAACGTGTTGCGGCAATGACGGTTGGTCAACGACTGAGATAAGCAATGATTTTACCCAAACGGAAGGCAAATGAGATGCGCGGTGATACTATTTTCATTGTACGACTATTTCCTTACATTGAAAAAATCCTATAATAATCCCAACGATGTAGGTTTATGACCGCCGTCGAATGGCATTTCAGGATGACTTACGCGGTGATGTTACATACGCGGTGATGGATTGCCGTCGACGATATGCCTCCTGAGGTAGCAGTGTTCTGTTAGTAGTCCTACCAGTTCCCTCAGAGAGTGCACTGTCCACATTGAGTAGTTGCCAGCTCGTCTTGGGCGGGAGTCGGCAGACTTTCAAGTGAGAAGAGTCATATTATAATCTGCTGGTTGAGTGAAGGTGAAATTGGAGTTGATGTTGGAAGCACCACGTACACCTGCGCAAAGGGCCGCATCCAGCTCGTGTGTCGTGGTCTGCCGACCTGTGGTCTAGGGCCCTGATTCTGCGAAATGATGAAATGCAAAATTTAATGCTGCCCAATCTACTTATGCTAATTATTCAAACCTCACAGTGAGTGAGTATTGTGATTGGTTTGCAGATGGCGGCACTTGCGTTCGAAATGATTTCATTGTAGCAAGATGTGTAAAGATTTGTTTTTATTTCTTTTTGCAGGTTCTGTCAACTCGCAAGAAGAAGGACGCCAACGAAGCGGACATCAAGGTGGCTGTCTGCCTCTTCATGTTTGACCTGCTCTACTTCAATGGAGAGTCTCTGGTGAAGAAACCCTTCGAAGAAAGACGGAGACTCCTTAGAGAGAATTTCGTTGAGGTTGAAGGTAAGATGAACAGATTTCCGGCTAATGATCATACAAAATACATTTGAATCAATTGTCAGGCCGATGAACCAACAATTACTGTGTGGGTGCCTCAGTGGAAGCGAGCAGTAGCCAGAGTTGGACCAAGGATGTGGTGGATAGACTCTGTGGAAGAGGATCGAAGCAGGACAGGAAGGACTGAAGAATGGAGGCCAATTTTTTTTATGTTTCACCTCACAAAAGCGCCCCTGTCCATGCAGTGTAAAGGCAGTGAAGCTGTGTCGCCACCTGGTTGGGCAGTGTTCAGAGGCGGATTAACTGTTGAGAGCGCCCTAGGCAAGCACCTCATCGGCGCCCCTCTAGCGACCACATATTATAAATTTTAACAAGTACCTAAAGTAGCCGAATTTGTAGTTAGGTGGGTTTTACGTGAAAATAAAAATTTCGTGGGAGGGGGGGGGGGTGGCTAGAGAATTTCAAGAAAATAAAATTTGTCCCGAAAAAAAAAATTCATAGGGGGGGGGGGGTGGCTAGAGAATTGTTTAAAATTGATGTTTTTACGTGAAAATTATGTTTTTAACTTGACTCTGAAGTAGCCCGACCAGTCGCCTTTGAGATTTTTTCAGCGCCGATTCTCGTTCTGAGTAGCCTAAATGGCGATATATCGCCCTCGTTGGCAACACTGCCAGCTATCTTTTTTTTACATACCAAGTTTCATCACAATCGGTTCAGTAGTTTTTTTTCATGAAGAAGTAACATATACCTATACAAACACACACATATACACTTTCGCAGTTATAATATTAATAGGGATAATTAATAAAACATAAAAAATTTAAATGATCAATTATTTATGTAAAGGAATAAGTACTCACTAATAAGTACCTACCTAGAAAGGCCTAGGGTCCCTTTGTGTTTAAATTACGACTTTTATTTTATGCACTTTTCAAATGTCACTTATGTGTTGTTGTGCCAGACAGAAGTGTATGACACACAAGACTGTAAATAGGGCCGGTGATCCCAATCCGTGGAGGCAGAAGGCGTCGTCCTTCAGTGGCGTCGGGGCGTAGAGCGGGGCGTCTCTGTAGCCGTTGTAGCTGGTCCGATGCTGATACTCGTCCTTGCTGTAGAATCCGGGTCTGGTCGTAGGGGCAGAGAGGTCCGGGGTGAGGCGAGGGTCAGAAGAAGAAGAGAAGGCGAGTAGAGTCAGAAGTCGGAGCGAGGTAGAAGGCAGAGCAGAGAGAAGTGTAGGGCTGGTGGAGGTTGCTGGCTATCTGCCTTTCCAAGGGACTGTTGCCCGTTTTATAGGACCCCGGCGGCCTTCGCTGGCCGAGCGACGTTCACACGGGCCCGCTTTCTCTTTGATTCCTGGAATCGAGGCCCGTGTTTGTGACGTGCCCGCGGCCCGCCGCCGGGTTGGCTACCGCCTCTCGGCCGGTAATTTGGGGCTCGTGGTCGAACGCGACCACGGCCTCTCTTTGTTCAGGCACGATCCTCAGAATCGCGCTTGTGGAACGTTCTGACGGCGAATCACCTCGCACGCCACGACGGCGCACGGCCCCTTGCTTCGGGCCGGGGCCGAACGTTCCCTCTCGTATAAGCACGACTCTAATAATCGTGCCCGAATTAAATGCTCTCATGATTTTACCAGCTCTAACAGTACTTCTCTGCCCGTATACCTCTATCCAAGCTCCGACGTTTCATTTATTGATAACTTTTTACATTTTCATACATAGTTACATTTACATTTCAGTTACATACATTTTATACATTTCTTAATTTAGGATTTATTTTTATTCTATAATTCTATATTCTCTAAATTTATTTTATAATTCTAACGTGGGTGTCTGCGGCCGAGCCCGGAGCAGTCCGTCCGTCACAGTTGCCTTGGTTACACTTAAACAGCATTTATTTATGAACAGCATTGTGTACTCGCTATGTGGCTGACTGAGTGACTAATAAAAATAATGTAATTTTTTAATATAAAAAAGGACGACAAATAAACTTTAAATGTCGTTTCTTTGTACTTCAGAGCAACGCATTGTTTTATTTGTCTTATAAAACGATATTTTTAGTGAAGAAAAATGGAAAAGTTACGATTCACATTTACAGTGTTAGCAGCATTGGGTGGAAAAACCGGTGTGAACTGCATAACTTCAATCGAGTCACCCGATGAACATTTATTTGATATTCCTGATGATTTGAAACTTGCAAGAAAACACACCGCCATAACAACTACGGACGTTTTTACTAAAATTCAGAATTCTCTAAAGAAAAAACATCAAACACGGAAAATATTTATTAACCGGTATTTCAATGGAAGATGCTCCAAGGAACTAGCATCATTGATCCCCTTGGCACCGGTGCATAGTCGGGAAACACACCAAACGCGCGCCCAACATATGTACACGGTTGACATTTGTCATGTGACAAATGTCAAACGGGTTGCTTCTACGACTCGTTATTGTGTTCAACAGCTCGGCTGTGGAACAATTTGCCGGGCTCTGTGTTTCCTCCTTCCTACAACATGGGTCTCTTCAAGACCCACGTTTACTCCTTCCTCTCCTCAAAAAGACCCTCCACACAGCATCTTCAAAAATGACAGAGGCCCTGAGGGAAATTATTTTCCTCAGAGCCTCTTGTGTTGGGTTAATGTAAAAAAAATATAGGAATTACCTTAACTTTTGAGTTTTAACTTTAAGTTTTAATTTTAACTAAATTTGAGGAAAATTTACTTAGATGAAGGTGGGAATTTACAATTTGGTGAACAATACCTGGACGAAATTAAACATGATACGAGACTTTCTGAAAATAATAATAGTAAGGGTAGTGAAAATAAAAATCTAGGAAAAACAGCAGAAAGATTTTTACTCGAAAAGTTTTCAGGAAAAACATCCAAGTGTTAACCAATGGATCAATGATTTATTTATTTATTGTTTGAAACACTTACAGAGTGTTAACTTATTAAATTATTACATTAATATTATTGCGTGGGAATGTGCACAGATATTAACACTCCAATTAAAAATGTTCACAGCATGCGTAAACAAGGTTCAGTTGTTACTAGGCGAAGATGCTAGTAGTGAGAAAAAACAGAAATAATAATAATCAAAAAGAAATATAAAACATGAATATAAAACATGAATATAAAACACGAATATAAAACATGAAATATAAAATATAGTGAGTGTACAGAGAAAGATGAGGAAGAAAAAAATGAGAATTATAAAGCTAATAACTGTTATTAACAAATTATAACTGTTCTCCATGACATATTATGGTAGAAGATTGTTAATTTGTTTTTTAAAATGTGCGAGACTGTTTGCGAATATATTTATAAGGTCGCATTCAACTGTGTTGTACAGACGACACATTCGAGACAGTGGATTGAAGTATGCAATATTGTTATTAATTATTTCAATATGGAATATATTTTGACTCCTTAAATTAGGTTATTGTCTATTAGGAACTTTAATATGTATATATTTTTTTAACCTTACTTATTCACATTTCTTTGTACATATAATGTATAATAGAAAATAGTATATAATAACATAATATAAAATAACAAATTGTATGTAATAACATAATAAGAAAACAAGAAATGAAAACCCACTAAGGCACTGCCTGAGTGTGGGTAATATTAAAACAAAATATTATATTTCCAAGTACCCAAAGTACAAAATAGACTTAAAAAAAAATAGTATAAAAAGTTAGTATTACAAAGGTAGAATAAGTGAAAAAGGTTTTTTCAGCTATTATAAAAATATGACAGACAGAAAACAGACAGATTTTGAGTTTTTTTTTTTTTTTTTAGTTATTATAAAAAATAAATAAACAGAAAACATATTGTACTACAGTATAGAAAGTTACAGAAAGTGAAAAAAATTTATCTTCATATATTCTCTTACTCAATGAAAAATCTGCATTTTGATTTTGATTAAATCCATTAATTGCAATGTATTCTTGTGTTTCGTTATTGATATCCCACTTGACTGGGTCACATCCCACGATAAACAGTCTATTTTGCGACTGCCTCACAACTTCTACGGCTGACGGAGTAGGCAGCATGGACAAATCGTGTTGTTTAGAACTAGTAGGAATTTCACATTGAATAGACTCGGTAGAAGACGCACTGTGAATTGCGTTAGAAAATTCCGAATCATCACTTTTTAATTTAGAAAAAAATGTCTCAATATGTTTCGTATGCTTTATAATATTTTGATTTTTTTCTTCTTTTTCCTTAGCCTTCCTTTTATAAGCTGCACCACTAGGTTTCTTCTTCAATTCACTCATTATTTGGGTAATGAACTAAAACGCAATGTACTAATTAATTCACACAAATACCGCTGCGAGTACGTAATCAATAGAAGCGCGCGTAACCGGCGACATCCAAGCTGAAAGTGATGAGTGTGACTGTCACCCCGTCATCCGTTCAGAAGTCCGGTGCCGGCCGCTTAGCCCCTGCCCCCGCTGCGCCCTTTGCCCTGCAATCTAGCAACGCCCGCGAACGAATCCACGAGCGAGCGGTCTTCTATTAAAAAATCATGCGATGGAGGCATGGAGGAATAATCAAGAAGGCGAGTATGCTTTGGAAGCTCTGCATCTCTACAGAAGTAAATAATCTTTTATATTGTGTAAGCAGGTGCATACTTACTTACAAAATTAAGTTTATATATATATTTTTTTTAATTCTAGGGGCGCCCGCCGGCGCCCCTTTGTAACTGGCGCCCCTAGGCACGTGCCTACTTTGCCTTAGGGTTAATCCGCCACTGGCAGTGTTGTCATGCAGTTTAAGGTAGGGGCTAGGAAAGGATTTATTATTGCCGGTCTTGAAGACCCCAAAGTAAATGTGAAAGAGAAAAAACAGATGCCGGTAACTCATTCCACTTACGCAAAAGCGAGTCGAAGAAGCAACCCATTCTCATGAAGCCAAAATCAATTGTGAACTGGGTTCCACTTATATATGTCGAATTTTACGCATGTGCACCGGTGCACCGGGGATCAATGCTGCTAGATCCTTAAAGCAGGCTCCATTAAAATGCCTATAGAACAGACTCAGCGTTCCCACATTGCTTCTGTGCATTAGAGATGGCAATCATTATGTTAAAAATGGATTGTTAATCAGATGAACATTCTCCTTTCAACAGAATCATTTAGGTTTATCAAGTATTGTGGGGTTCCGGCCCAGAGGTGGCTCCCAAATTCAAAGTTCTTGATATTTTTACATATAGGGTTAGCAGCTGGTCACTATTAAAGAATCTGCTTGCCCTGTACAAAACGCCCAGTTTTTTAGAAGCCTGATTTACTCGGTCTCCTATAGAGTCGCGATACTTGAGCCAGTCTGTTATACTTACTCCAAGCATTTTTGAGTCTTTATTGGACAGGGTGCTTTTATCAAATTGCACCAGATAGTCATTGATCTCCCTCTTCGCAGAAATCAGATTCGCTTGGGTTTTTTAAATTGACCGGGTTGGCCTTAACCCAGACACAAACTTTCTCAAGGTAATGGTCAACTTTTCGTCGCAAGGGACCTCAGCCAGCGGAGAACATTTGTGAAGGAGAACAAATCACACCCTAGGATGTACATAGTCAAGGCCGGACCTGTGCAGGTGCAATTGGAGCAGTCCGCTCCGGGCCGACTTGCCAAGGAGCCAAGAAGCCAAGCCACTGATAACATCTAATACAGCGCCCTCGACTTTTTACTAGCGTCGTTTGGCTCAGGGCCGGCCCAGTACATAGTGACTCTGGCCAACAAACAAATGCTAATACAGTCTCCAAAGATATTTCAAATCGGGACACAAAAAGTACAAAATAATCAAATTTATGAAACACTGCATTGAACTAAATATTTATTTACATTTATTTAACGCCCAGAGGGCTTTTACATGGTTGGTAGTATAATTTTAATTTGAGAGATACCTTGAAACATAAAAAATAAGAATAAAATTACATTTGATAAAAGCTATGCAACAAGTCATACAAACACAGAAAATTACAGCTATATGTAGGTTTACATGATGTGTTTAGGAGTATTGTTGAAATAAATGTTTTAAATGATCCACAAAACTTGCCAAGTTAGTATTGAATATGTCAACATCACCCAAATAATGATTTCCCATGGTGTGAAGTCGTTGTATCGGAGAGTGGGAAATGTAGCTACGCTTATGTGTGCTGCTGTAGAATATTGTATTTTGTCGTGTTGTTACTGTGGGTGTATGTATGTTTATAAGTTGCAGGAGTTCACAACAGTCTAATTTAGAGTTAAGTATTTTGAATAAGAACGTTAAATCATTTATTTTACGTCTATCTTCTAGTGTATGTATTTTAGAGTATTTAATAAGAAATTGAATTTTAAGTCTTCGACAGGGATATTTAATTTAAATTTTATAAAATGTAGAAATTTTTTTGTATTCGCTCAATGTTGTTAATGTGAATTTTGTAAGATGGAGACCAAAGATATTAGAAGAACGAGATGTGCTATGAGCAGTTCATACTGTGTGGAATTGTTTTGGCCAGTGTCGCCGGTTTTGTTCACCAATACTACTGCACACCTTCGCTTACGCTAAGGTATCCGCACTAACACATAGAACAGATTTCTGTGCGTACACGTCCCGATAGTATTCGAAGCACCCTAATTAGGTAGTACTCCGCCCACGGTCCGGCGGCCAACATAGCATATCTCGTTCTTCTAATATCTTTGATGGAGACCATTGAACTGAATACAGTAAAAATGAGATCTTTCAGGCTAAAATCCTAAAATAGATATCTATTTATTCTTATGAGAAAACTGTTGACTGATTTGAAAGCTAAATTATGTAATTTCATGATTCATAATTCTGTTGTATAAATGAATTAGCTTTCAAAGTTTGACAAGGCAAGGATTTTAACTGGCGATATCTGAGCATATTTTGTTTTTTTTAAATGTAGCTGTCATTTTGCCATCCGATGATATATTTTTCAATTAAAAATTGTTTTTCCATCACATGTCGACACTGGGTACAGCCTTGCAGGTCACGTGATACGCACTCCGTCTCGTTCCAGCAGCACTGTACAGATGAGACAGACAAATATGTTCAGGAATCGCTGGTTAAAATCTACCGGGTACGTGTTGATACACCCTGTATACAATATACGAGTCAGCGAGATGTGAAGTAACATTGCCCATACATTTCACAGGCTGAAGGTTAAGAATTCCACAACAAGGGATCGCTAATATTGTACAGGGTTTTCCAATAAGAGGTGTTATTTTGAGTAGCCCGCTATTTCGGTAGATGTTACTTTTGAAGCTGTCATTTTTTGACATTTAACAAATTGAAACTACGCCATTAATAAAAATGGAACGATACACGCTTCAACAACGCATTGAAATTATTAAAATTCACTTGAGTGAATCAAATGCAAATCATCTTGAGTGATGAGGCCCATTTCCACCTCGGTGGCTTCGTCAACAAGCAAAATTGTCGCATCTGGGGCTCGGAAAACCCAAGAGTTATTGTTGAAAAGCCTCTCTATCCTCAACGTGTGACTGTTTGTTGCGGTTTATGGTTCGGCGGAGTCATTGGACCTTACTTTTTCGAAAATGAGGCTGGAGCAACAGTTACGGTGAATGGATTGAGCTATCGAGAGATGATTAATGATTTTTTATAGCCGGAATCGGATGGTATTGATCTGGACAACGTTTACTTTCAACAAAACGGCACTACGTGCCACACAAGCAACGAAACCATTGATCTTTTACTGGAAAAGTTTCTTTGAATATTAAAATAACACCTCTTATTGGAAAACCTTTTAGTTAATGCGCAAGTTCATATAATAATGTTGTTTTTATCTGTTGTTCAGGAGAGTGGCACATGGCCACCAGCCTCGACTGCAGTAAGACAGAGAGCATCCAGGAGTTCCTGGAGGAGAGTGTGCGCGGGAACTGCGAGGGGCTGATGGTGAAAACCCTCAACGGAAAGGACGCCACCTACGAGATCGCTAAACGTTCTCGGAACTGGCTCAAGGTATGGATTAATATATCATCTTTTAAAATGTTAAAGGGATCAATGATACCAGTTCCTCAGAGCAATAAACATACTAATTTCGTTTGTCGGTGCATGGATAATTGTGAAATAATCCTGCGTAATACGTAACATTATTCAAGTTCAATGAACCTTTAATTTTAAAACTTGGAACTACTTATCATATCAGACAAGTGGGAACCAAAATTATTTTATTATAATTAATAAGTCTTTCTTTGAAATGTGTATTTGTTTTGTTTAAATGTTTGACAGATGCTTATAGATTGAAGATACGTTACTGAGACAATGCACATGGTTTCACTGAATTAGGTCTAGTGGACATGCTTTTACGAGCCGTTTGTATAGCTATTTCATTCATGCACACATTCTTTGAATGGCTATCCTTTTCATAAATTTTTTTTTTTTTTTTTAACGACAATTATAATTACAAAGTTAAGTATACTATTCGCAGTCCTCCTCACTAGGTATTCCTGTTCCGAGGCGGACTGTAGGTTTTTGTATAGGTGTAGATCGTGATTTCCTTGTTAATTTCTACAAAAAAAAATTTAAAAAATTGTCTTCACATTTGTTCAGTTCATAATTTTATTGATTTCCTCATCTTCATGTTTACTTACCCATAATTTGATGTCGTTTTTAAATTTTTGTGTATTATATTTTTTAGTTATATTTTTTGTTTCGTTATTATGAATATATATAACCTGTCTTGTATTTTTATAATGTAATTAGATGGACCTCGTAATTTTTCAAGTATACCGACGTTCGAAAGGTAATTTTTGTTGTTTGTTTTTGGGGTGTTATGCCGTGTTGCGCTAACTCCTTCTTTAGCCGACGTTTCGGACAGCATTGCAGTGTCCATCATCAGGGCAGATCCGGTAGATCCGAAGATGTGTATCTTCGGATCTACCGGATCTGCCCTGATGATGGACACTGCAACGCTGTCCGAAACGTCGGCTAAAGAAGGAGTTAGCGCAACACGGCATAACACCCCAAAAACAAACAACAAAAATGCTTTTGGCCGTGAGAATCTAAAAACTTACCCTTCGAAAGGTAAATTTCTTTCTTTGAAAGGCAATGATCCTGAGGCAAATAAAATATTCATTATAATTATAATACAACATCATTATCACTTGAAATTGGTCATTTTTAACATAACTATTTATCTGTCCAGCTGAAGAAAGACTACCTGGAAGGCGTGGGCGACACCATCGACGCGGTGGTGCTGGGCGGCTACCTGGGGCGGGGCAAGCGCGCCGGAGTGTACGGGGGCTTCCTACTTGGCTGCCACGACCGCGAAAGCGACGAATACCAGTCCCTCTGCAAGATCGGCACCGGCTTCAGCGACCAGGACCTCTCCGATCACATCAAGTCGCTGGCCGAGCATCTCATACCCGCGCCTAAGGGCTATTATCGGTGAGTTGAAAACTACCAACTACCTTATCGTCATTTCTTCTGTGTAGACCTTATCAATCTCGCCGGGGAATGAATGGAGTGTTGACCACTTTTTTGGTGATCTGCATCGCACCGCATTCATATCGAGACTATCTGCCACCTATGCGTCATGTAATCGTACTTATCCTATTGATGGAGGACCAGCATTTATAAAACAGTGAGAACCCTGTCTGTCTCTCGGTGGGGTCAGGAATGAGATAGGTGTTTCTAATGCCAACTCTTAATGATCTGAAGTCAATGATGAACTTGAAAAACATTCTAATAATATTTAGATGTACGTAATTTTTGTTTCTTTTAAAAAGAAAGACAAACATTCCCGTGTTATGAACAACTTGACATTATTTGAAAATCTCCTACTACCACCACAGTAAGCGGAAAATGTTGCTTGTGTTATTTAGTACTTAGCCAGCCGAGGAATTGAACTCACTACGCCTGGGTGGGACCCAAACGCGATGCCAAGTCGAACACTGACCGGTCAATTTTAGACTAAATATGAAGCTTAACCGCTTGGGTATTTTTATGCCCTTTAGTACACCGACACCAGTAGAGTATTCTTGTGTACTTTAAGGCAGTGGTCCACAAACTTTTTGTGTTCAAGGTACACCTATCAACTCAAGAAATTTTAGAGGTACACCAAAGAAAAAAGCAATATTTATTTATTACTAAAATCAATATACCTAATATCAAAAGATGTTTAGTGAGAAATGTGAGCCTGTTTAACTGAGCACAGGCGATTGAAATTTGATGAAATCGTTGATAAGGCTGCTCTCATCTCTTCATTGATCGTCCTCGGGCGTTATCTTTTTTTCGATTTAATAGTAGTGAGAGTTGAAAATCCCAATTCACATAAGTAGGTTGAGGCTAATGGTATAATATTTTCAACAGCACGCTTTGAAAGCAGTGGATACTTATTTTTTATATGCAGCCAAAAATGTGCTAGCTCTACTTTAGAAAATTTTAGTTTTAATGTCCGATCAGTTTTTAACTCCATGAATTCTTCCTGCTCGTTTATCGCTAAGTGTCCAAGGGAAATGTTATTCGAGAGTAGATTTCGTACCCAGTCCATAGGTTGTAGGTCACACTTAGGAAAATAACAGTTCATTTTTTCTGAATCAGCAGCCATGACATTTGGAAACAATTCATTACTACCATTGGCTGATCCATAATACCAACTTAGCGTAAAAGCTTTCAATTTTGTCCGAAGACGTTAAAATATAAGAATTCCTGCTTGCATTTTTCTGCTGAGCTCATTTAAATGAGCAAATACCTCCGCCAGATATGCAAGTTTTACTACCCATTCTTCTTTTTTAAACTCAGAAGCAAAATCTGAACCCTGGGCCTCTAAAAACGTCTGGGACTCGTTTTTTAGCTCGTAAATCCGAAATAGCACTTTTCCGCGAGAAAGCCATTGTACTTCTGTATGAACAGAATAATAATAATAATAATAATAATTGGATAATTTGTATAGCGCCGTTTTTGTGAAAAATCACCTCAAGGGCGCTGTACAATTTATTTCCTAGGATCTACATTTGTTATTTAGACCAACTGTGCCAGCACGAGGTTCGTCATCCGTTCAGGCATGTGTCTGCCGCCAATATAGCGCTGACATGTATCTGCTGCCAATAAAGAGCGCTGACACAACATCCTCACATAGACAACAAACCTTGGCAGCACCGCTGTGACGCTCGACGAAGACAGAAGATGGAGACTCTGCTGCAAGAGTCCTAGGTAGCGAAGGAACTGTACCAGCTGCTGCAGGGAGAGAGACTACCCCGTCCACCAACTGTGCCAGCACGAGGCTCGTCATCCGTTCAGGCATGTGTCCGCCGCTAATATAGCGCTGACATGTGTCTGCTGCCAATAAAGAGCGCCGACACAATATCCTCACATAGATAACAGACCTTGGCAGCACCGCTGTGCAAAATCACCTCATCCTAGTTTACCTTAGTCTCTCCAGTCACCTCCCAGCCTTTCATGCCACCTAGTGCATCTTCTCGACCCTTTCAGACTCCTTCCTGGCTCCAATACATTCTTTCTATTGTCGTGATCCGACGATTTCACACCTCTGTCTCAGACCCTTAGGGCTCGCTTATCGCAGGCTATCATAAGCAAAATCTTGAACCAAAGTCAAAGTGAAGTTTATGAGTGTCATCTGTAACAAAATACATAAAAAAAACAGAAAATAAAAACAAAGACAAAAACTTTAAACAAAATATGGCTTATCTGTCCTCCATGCAGACATCCTCGGTTGAAAAGGTCCCGTAAATCCCAACACCACTTGACACTTGAGTCAGGTATAAAATCTTCGACTGCATTGAGAAATCTTCGTTCTAGCTTCACTTTTAAAAATTAATCGGTTTAAAATGCTATAATAATTGCAAATTCCGGCTAAACGGTAGAAGTTACGCACATTTCGTGAAATAAGAAGGTAAGCACTATATAAAACACGGATGCTGAACAATTTTCAGCGATCTCTTAGCAAGGGAAACCTTCTGAAAGGATCAAACAAACCGGAGCGGTTAAAACACGTCCGCAACGAAGAACCAGTGCGTGACTGATGATCTGCTCCCATTTGCTTTCTTATTATCTTACCTTGAATTTTTGAGTAGAATACCTTGAATGAGAAAAAAAAACAATTGTTTGGCAACAAAACAATAATGAAAAAATTCTCTCTTTTGAAATCAAAGGTTTTATATTTAATTGTGCGATAGTTTGTAATGTAAAAAATCAGAAACAGTCTTCCGTCTGCTTTCAAAAACAGTATTTAATTTTGAGATTCATTCAAAATCAACGAATCTATTTGAAAATTGGTCTCAATTGGGAATATTTAAAAATAAATCATGAATCTTACAGATCTTTTAAAGTAAGCTGGCGACAAAATCTCATAAGACCCCACGGGTTACGAAAGCCAAAAATGTTCTTGTGGAGTTGCAAGCAAATGACTTTGGTTTAACACACATAATGATACCTTTGTTGTTTGCAGATACGACCCGTCCCTTGAACCCGACCACTGGTTTGACCCGGTGCAGGTCTGGGAGGTCAAGTGCGCAGACCTTTCCCTGTCTCCCATCCACAGAGCTGGTGTCGGCATCGTGGACCCAGAGAAGGGAATCTCCCTGAGGTTTCCCAGGTAATTGCATCATTTGTTCATTTTAGGGAAAAAGACACAACCTGAAACCTTTCAACAGTTTTTCCATAGACATTCAGAGTTTTTCATTGGTGGATGTGGTTAGCGATTGTGTGACGTGTGTGATTGATTGTGTGTTCGATCGGTGTTATACCCCCCTGCTTCCAACTTAGTCCCAATCCTTCTGTTTTCAAAACTAATGCTCTCGAATTTGCACTATGTTTTTGCCATTGTTCCAAATTTCAAATTATTTTCCAGCAAGGAAAATGATGGTGAGGGTTAGGTAGGAACTGGATAAATAACATCCTTGTTGGAACTAAGCATATTCTCATTTCAAAACCAAACAATATTTGTATGGAAAAAAATATCTCTAACAGGAATGATGTTGATCAGCGGTTTATTACTAATTGTTACCCTCAATTCTCTCTGACCTTCCAGATTCATCAGGGTGCGCACCGACAAGACGGCGGAAGAAGCCACCTCCGCGCAGCAAATTGCGGAACTCTACTGCAACCAGGATCAGGTCAAGAACCAGACCGCAAACGCCAACAAAAACTTCGAAGACGACTTTTACTAAACAATTCCAAATAAAATTTAACTAAAATTAGGTTGTTTCAAAGTTTGCCATATTTGATCGGCTATAAAATTCAACAGCGTTTCAGCTTTTAAACAAATTCTGATCAACTGACAAACATAGCAATGTGACTGTTAAGCTTGACAGTTTTGATTGGCTATAAAATTCGACAGCGTTTCAGCTTTTAAACAAATTCTGATCAACTGACAAACATAGCAATATGACTGTTAAGCTTGACAGTTGATCACAATTTAAATGACAAAAATTCAAAGCACCATTTTGAATTTTTCTCATTCGAACCCTGTTGAGCGCCGAACAAATTGTAATCAGCTGACAAGCATGATAGCATGACCGCTATGCTTGAGAGTGGATTACAATTTGATTAACAGCCGAAACGGGCCAAAAATCCAAAATGGCACTGATCGTCGATTTGACAGTCACCAAATATGATCGAGTTTGAAACAACCCAACCTAGGTTCTCAAACAAAATGAAATATCTGTTTTTATAGCGAATAATACGTTTTATAAACATTTTTCATGTATTAAATTGTGCTTGAAATATTTCGTTACATATATTATTGTATAATCGCAGTTGATTTGTGATTGATATGTTCATCTTTAATGTTTTTTTTTAAATAAATTATGATTGCTTTATTATTATACAACTGTTTTATTATATTTTATATTATTAATACTTGCAAAAAAAAAAAAAACTGTTTTACCAATCCATCTTTTTTATCCACATTTTTTGTTATCGACCTCTCCTCCCCTCCCCTCTCACGTAAGCCTCACAACTCTCCTGAATGGGGATGCCATAGTCCTATCGTCAGCTCCGGGCGGCTGACTCATGTGTGATATTCATATAAAAAAATGGGTAAAGTTTCGTTTATTGATTGTACCTAACAAGCTTATCAGGGTTATTTCGGAAAACGCCATTTTTTATATCCATCGGTCAGTAAGTACCACAGACATATCGCACCTCCGGTGCTAAACTGTCACTTATGCAAGTTTTGTCAAAATTGATCTGAGTATGAGAAAAAATAACTAATGTACCTCTTTACTTGGTGTGTCATCGTCGCTTGTGTAGTGCATATAATTTCCGCGTGAGGGCAGTTATTTCGTTATGGTTTTGGTGCAAATCTGACCTCCACTGGGAGAAACAACGTTTGATTGGTTAGTTGCGCGCGGCACCCCGCACGAGTAGCAGTCTCCTGGAGCTACAACGCCACTAAGGTAATTGTGACAATTCATTTTTATGATTTTGGAGCAATAACAACACTTAAGTTTGTTGTGACATTTTTTTCTTGAAATAATAAAGATACTTGTGTACGTAGTGACATTGTTTCCCCAATCCTTATGTTTATGGTATAAAGTTTTCGTTCGATTAACAATTGTGACAATGTTACATGACAGGTTCAAGTTAAATCAGGAAGAAAAAAATTTAAGTAGACTTGAAAAAGACAGGGATATGAAAAAGTGTCATGAACCTGACACCAACACAATTGTTTTCATCTATGACTTACAAGCAGTGTTACCCTGTCCTGTTGGCATATCAAGCTCTTTTTACTACAAATTGAGACTAAATTGTTATAATTTAACAATGTCTAATGCAAAAAAGAAAAAAACAACCTGTTATTTTTAGCACGAAGGCTTGGGCAATAGAGGAGCCATAGAAATAGGATCATGTGTGTATAAATACCTGGAGCAGATTGCACTTGAAAGTCATGGCTGCGATATAATTATTTACTCGGACAATTGCTGTGGCCAACAAAAGAACAGGTTTGTGTTTGCGATGTACTATTATGCAGTCAGTAAGTTTGACATTAATTCCATTCAACATAACTTTTTGATTCGAGGTCATACGCAAAACGAAGGCGACGTAGCGCATTCGGTTATTGAAAAAGCTGTAACAAGAGCAAAAAATTCTGGATCTATTTATGTACCCGACCAATACATGTCACTGATTCGTGGGGCGAAGAAGACTGGTAAACTATTTGTGGTAAAAGAAATGAATTACGATGATTTCTTTGATTTGAAGTCACTTGAGGAAAACATGAAGTTCAATATAGCAAAAAATTTAAACGGAGATGTAATCAAAACTGGTGATATTAAATGCATTAAATTCACAAAGAATTGTGAAAATTACCAATATCGAACAACTTACAAAACTGAAAACTGGGAGGAAGCAAAAGCTATAATTCAACCAAGAGGAAAAAATTTACGCGGAAGTAGAGGCAACGCCCAAAGAATACATGAAATTCCCTTCAAGCAAGCATATACTTCAAAAATACCAATTACAGAACGCAAAAAGCGTGATTTATTGCAATTAGTGGAGGCAAATATCATACCAAGATACAATGAAAGTTTCTACAATGATCTCATTTCATTTTTTGTACTTCTAACATTCTATAGAGTCACATTTCCACTTGCAAGGAAAACAAGTTTATTGAAACCGCAGTGTTAAAGACTCCCTGATTTTCCTGGGAATGTGACAATAAATTAAAGGTTTTTAATTTTTTAAGAGTACCCAATTAGTACAAAATTAATGCTAAAATTCCGTAATTATAGTATTTAAATAGGTACAATACGTGACCAATGACTGATTTAATATGAAACGTCGCTGAAAACCGTTCGTAAAATGGTAAGAAGACTAAGATTAAAAAGTCTAATTAATAGTAAAGTTCTATATGTAGAATTAAGAAAGTTTGTTATACTGCTTTGATTTTTTAATTAATAAAACTTTAGAAAAGTATGATATTGTGTTTTGATTGTTATGACATAACTGCATGGTAAATTGTTTTCTAGTGCCATAACGTCACTTCTGGGAGGGTTGTAAATTTAAAATGTTTATATTTTTTTATTACAAAGTTGTGAGACGTTTGCTTTTACTTTGATATGAAGTTTAAAGTTGCAGTTTAAATAATTACCAGTTCATTTTTTAGACAAGAAGAACTATACATCATAATAGGATGTCGAATTTTCAAACGCTTCTCCTGAAAAATTACATTTTTTGCATAAGTGACAGTTTAGCACCGGAGGTGCGATATGAATATATAGACTAGAAATTAAAGATGAGGGGTAAAATCAACTGTTGAAGAACGAAGGGGGTAAAGCTGACTGTGATTCGTCAATAATAATACTGGGTGGTATATAATAATTTATATACCACCCAGTTCCAAAACAAGTGTTTACACGACTTTTTTCGAAATGCTAATTAGTAATTTAAACTACCTTGTTCGCAAGAAAATTTTAGTGATTGGTGATTTTAATATCAATTCTTCACAAAATCCACGTGCTGTGAAAACCGAACTCTCGTATGTTATGGAACTATTTCAGCTGAAACAATTTAATATAGTTCTGAACTCAAGTGGTCGTACTTTGGATCTAGTGCTAGGTAATTTTAATATGGTCATAGAAAAATCTGATTTCTGTCTTGTTCCAGAAGACAACCATCATCCCACACTTTTGTCAGAAATTAACCTTAAACATGATAAACCGTTAAAAAATCATCATATACTATCAGAAAATAACTTCCGTGGTTGGAATTTCTACAAGGGAGACTTTGAGAAGCTGTACAGCCAACTGCGTGACCACAATTGGCAGGCTATCTTGGAGATTTCCGATGTTGACGAGGCAGTTAAATGTTTTTACGATATCCTATTCGCGTATTTAGATGAATGCTTCCCAAGAAAAAAAAGGCATCGAAAAGAAAACTATCCTAAATGGTTTTCGCGCGAAATTATTGGGGACATAAAGATGAAGCGCATACATCACCGGCGGTGGAGACCAGGTTTGGAAAGTGAACATGAGTTATTTAAAACTTATCGTACTAGAATTAAACGCAATATTTCAATAGCCCACAAAAATTATATTTCGGAGGTAGAGAATAACGTGAAAAACGATCCGAAATCATTCTGGAAATATATTTCTGACAAGAAACGTGACAGAGGTTTCTTAAGTCATGTTAATCTAAATGATAGCACACACAAAGGATCCGACATACCGGAAGCCTTCGCAAAGTATTTTCAATCCGTATATAATTCAAAAAAAGTTGATTTTGAATCTTATGTTCCAAGACAGACTGAATCAACAAAAGCTCAAAATATATCTATTCATAGCGTTGATATTGTAGATTTTGTTTTAGCAGTAAAGAAATTGAAACCAAAAACATCGTATGGTCCTGATTTCATTCCACCCTTTATTATTAAGGGATGTTCTGAACCATTATGTAAGCCACTTCTATATATATTTAATCTTACGGTTAAAAACGGAATTTTTCCTAAATTATGGAAGCTGTCGAAAGTCACCCCTTTACACAAAGATGGCGACAAGTATCAAACAACCAACTACCGTCCTATAGCGATTCTCTCCGCACCTGCTAAACTATTGGAAATAATTATCCATAAATATGTTTATACCAAAGTTGAACCATTCTTGATCGAACAACAACATGGATTTAGACATGGCCGATCAACCACTACAAATTTAATGGTATTTACAGATTACTTGTCGAGAGCACTCGATAACAACGAGCAAGTTGACGCATCTTACCATGACTTTGCAAAGGCTTTCGATAGAGTTGATCACTTAGTGCTTCTAAATAGGCTCGAAGAAATTGGTTTTTCGGAAAACTTATTGAAACTCTTTTGTAACTATTTGAGTGAAAGAGAACAATTCGTGTCCTATGGTGAGTTCAACTCTAATGCATATCCTACAAATTCTGGTGTGCCGCAGGGATCCAATTTAGGACCCCTATTGTTTTTAATTTTTATAAACAATATTCAGGGAAAGATTAAATTCGTCCGTTTTCTACTTTTTGCCGATGACATCAAACTCTTTCTGAGAATAAGATCGATAGAAGACTGTAGAAAGCTCCAGGAAGATATCGATGCAATTATTGACTGGAGTATTGATAACAAACTTGGGTTCAACTTCCAAAAATGTTCAGTGATGTGCTTTACAAGGGCACACAAGACCATATATTTTAATTACAAAATGAAAGATACGTCACTGAAGCACATGGTGACTTGCAAGGACTTGGGAATTGTGTACGACATTCGCTTAACATTTCACGCTCATATTGAAAAGATCTGTAAATCAGCCACTAAGATGTTGGGTTTTGTCATACACAATTCGAAAGACTTGACCAACCTTGCAGTAATAAGGCTGCTTTACTTTAGCTTAGTGCGTAGCATTCTCGAGAATGGATCTCAGGTATGGGGGCCAGAGGACACTGTCTATGTACTAATGGTCGAGAAGATACAAAAAAAGTTTTTACGATACCTCTACATGAGAGAGTTTGGTTATTACCCATGGCTGTTTCCAACAGCATTTATCTCGGGAATGCTGGGTATATGCAGCCTTAGTTCCAGAAGGGATGTTGCATTACTCCTGATGGCGTATAAGCTACTAAACGGTTTAGTATCAATACCAGACATTCTGGCTAAAATAGGATTTTATGTCCCGGATAATTTCGCGCGAGGCCGCCAACACAGGCTTTTGATTCTTCCTAGGTGCAGAACTAACTTACCAATGGTGATGCCCTTGGGAAGAATCACTAGGTTAATTAACTGCCTCGCAGGAAATGTGGATATTTTCCACATGTCCTACAACGTATTTAAACGTGAAATATTATTATTCAATACTTAAAATTGTAAATCTAAATTTGAAACTTTTTTCTTTGTCCCACTTGTAAATGTACCTATTTGTTATTCACTTTTTTGTAAATGTTAATTATCGATATTGCAATGTTCTGGTTCATACTGTTTTTGCAAATAAACAATAAATAAATAAAAATAAATAAATAAATCAATCTGACAGTATATGGGCATCTCGCATTATAATATCACCATTTAGTTCTTAAAAGTAAAATCTGCTTTTGAATGAATAGACATTTTTACATGGGAGCGCAAATTACTCGCCACGTTATGAACAAATTTGCGAAGTCCGAATTCGGCAAAATAAATTTCTTCTATTTTCAGAGTCGAATATTTCGTTTACGTATTTAGTTAAGACACTTTTATAAATGTTCATAATTTACTTCCCAGCAACCAACCAGCTTTGTGTTTCGCGTCCAGACGTATCTCAATGTGATAGTATATGTTTCTACAACTGATCCATATTATACGATGTGAATATGCTTAAAATAAAGTAAAATAATGCTTATATATGGAATGTAATACGACAATTGGGTTTATTCTCTTTTTCACATCTATTTTTACAAGTTTTCATACCACAAGCCACCATTTTGCCGTGTTATTTCGTAAAATGAACCGATGATGCCTCGACCATAGTTCGCACAAGAATGATGACGTCACGTTTTCTAAATTCACTTGAGGCCATACGCGAGCCCAGCCGGCTCCAATGGAACCAGTATGGGGAGTGGGGAATAATACGCTTTTAATCACTTAGGGCAGGTCTACTAATATTCATATGTCTACGGTAAGTACCTATTTAGGATTTAGGTCAATGGCTTGTTAACATTATTATTCTGTAGCTGATTTGGCAGGAAATGAAAATTTATAATGAAATTGAGCATCAGGTATTGAAAAATACTAACTAATAATAACACTAACAGATTAAAATAAAGCAGGTCGAGAGGTCAAAGGATTCCGTGCTTTTATCTGGAACTTTCGCAATAGCACAAAACTAAATTAAAAATAAATCGTAACATCCTTCGATCCGACAGCGTTATCATTATAAGATTATTTTGAAGTTCGCGGAACAATCCAAGAGCAAGGCTATAGACACAATTGACGAAGCTCAGTTTTCAAAAACACATTTCAAATACTAGCGAATCTAGCGTCGTAAACTAGCACTACACAATTTGCAATACAATATATTTCTGCGCGTAACGTAAATGTTTGCGAGTGCGCCAGTTTTCGTGCACGCCGCTAAACAATTTCTTAAATCTCCATTTGTGCAGGATTTGAAGAGAGTTTCGGGTAAAGTAATGGCAAATAGCGATAGTATTGCGTACTTGACTTGGCTAGGAGAAGTGGTCGGCGATTGCACCGCCATCTGCCGCCACTCGCCAGTCAGTTATTTAACCTCCATGCATGTTGCCCGTGGTGTTTGCAAGGTGTGACTTATTTTGGATTATTTTATATTTATTTTGTGTTAATCGTGTTTAAATCAATGTGAAAAAGTGAGGTGGGTGTGTTTTTAAACAATCTGCGCCTCTTGTCGGCTGAATGGATCCCGCCGTGGCGTGGTATCAGCCCGAACAAGAAGGACCCGCGAAGCAACTTTGGCTTCGCATTTGGGAAGCGAGTGACTTACTGAAAAAGAATAGTTCCGAAAACTGTTACGTTAATAATATAAATATGATCAAGACGCCGGACTATATACCGATAAACGACATAAACGCCGGTGATAATAGGAATACCAATTACTACAATCCCGCGCGGAGGAAAATGGTTGACAACCGAGCGTCGACATTTAACATGAATAAAAACCACGCTGCTCTCATCGGGGAGTTCGGCGGCTGCCCATGGCGGGTCCCGAACTTCCACTACTCCCAGGGCATCTTCGGGTAAATATACCATGCTCCTTATTCTCCCTCTTCACGCTTTCATCACTTCCATCGTATCAGGTGACAGTCCTATCATCTGTCACTAATATGCCCTAGCAGTTCTAGGATATAAGTTAGAACGGGTAAAAAATATAATATGCTCTCAGCCAACAGTGGCAGCCAGCCTTGGTACGCGCTCTTATTTATACTAAACCAACTTGTGACCGCTCACGAGATCCCATCCATCCTCAATAAATAATAAAATTGCTAATTACTAAGTCAATTCGCTTTCGTTTGAACACATTTTTTCTTCTCGATTTCCGTACGTACCTACGTAAAACTGCGCCATCGGTTTTTTTCAATGAAAATGGCGCGTGTGGGTTGATATGTCAGATAGGACTACAATCCATTATCACCTGCGATAGCCATTAGCCATTGCGGCCGTGTAATTGCCAAACCATTCATTTACCATTTAATAACACTTAACATTTGCTTCTGTAGTTGGCCTCATGGAGGGAACATTTTTTCTGCTGATCGAAAAAATATAAGATACTATAGACTAGTAGAAGCTCTCTCCGATTCATTATATTTTAACAGATACCAATTTAGCAGCGCTTACTATCGCGATGAATTAGTACCAGCAAACAATACTTGCAAATTGATAGAAAACAATTTTCGTATTTGGAATAGTAATTTACCTTACTTATTATTGTAGTACAACTCCCTGCCGCCAGGTTAGCTTCTTTTCGGAGTGTCAGTTCTGCACTGAACCTTCCACTATCTGACGGCCATAATCGTATTCATCTAAAATTAAACCCGCGCTTTTTCTCGATGCATTTATCTCCCAAAATACTATGTTTCCCCATGCATTTCTAATCACAAACATTCCCTCACTTTGTCATCCATTAAAATTTATTTCATTTGACTCGTAAAATATTATTGTCAATCATTTTTGAGCAATTACAAAAACTGCCAAAATGAGGTTAATTAGGAGCGAAAATTCCTACCCAACCTAGTGCCGCTAAAATAAAAGTTTTATATAATTATTTAATTACATTTTCGTCAATATTTGTGTATATACTACACCTCGGAAGGTTCTAGACTGGTTTTCTCTACACTTTGTGGTTAGAAATTTTCGAAACCATTGAGAATTTGATGATAAAATTCCTACTCAAACTGAAAATATGTGATAAATACATCAAAGTGATTTTCAAACATTTTTATAAAAGTTGTATGCCATTTTCAAAAATACTCTAATGTTTGTGTACCTACAAACTACGTCTCGAAGGTTCTAGAATAGTTTTCTCTGAATTTTTTAGGTTGGAAAATTGTAAACCTTTGAGAAAACTTATTCTAACCATTTGAAGGTAAAATTACCACCAAACCCTTATAGGTTGGTATTAATTATTTCAGTGATTTTTATCAAAGTGTATTATTAAATTTTGTTTACAAACTGGGCCCCGAACGGTTCCAGAATGGTTTTGTATCAAATTTGTAGGTTAATCAACTCAACCAGTGAGAAAAGAATTGTGCAATGGTAGATTGCATAATTTTTGTATGTTTCAGATTAGAAAATTAATAAAATGTGTTATGTTGTTCATGTATAATGTTTTCATAAGTTGCGTGGGTTTTGTTTATTATTTTGTTTTATCTATTGTATTGATTTATAAGTTGTTTACAATCCACCAAAGAGATAATTTTATGTATGTAATATTAATAATAATGTGTTATTATTATGTCGTGTATGATGTTATTTTTGTAATTTAGGTAAGTACCTACGTGTTGTTTTCCTGATAAAAATTAGTCATAAACCCTCAAAAACACTTAATTAATTAATTAATCATAACAATAATGAATATATAATGCCTATGATATAGTATGCTTGGCTTGCATTGATGTATTATACTTGTTTTTATAGCGCCATTTTGTGAATATCACCACTGTGCAAAGCTAGTCAGTAATTGAAAACAATAGCCAAATCCCTAAAAAGTGTTTAACCCCTAAAGCCTCTGGCATATTCTGTCAGAAGGTCAGACTATTTCAAGCTTTGCAATATAATTCAAATAAATATTACGTTCAATATAAAAAATGGCTAAACATAGGTTTTTTTGTGACTAAAATTACTGATAAAAAACACACATTTTATTAAACGTTATTTTTATATCAATTTTTTGTCGTTTCATATAAAAATAATTAATACAAAATTCTCGAAATTACATTTCAAAAATTTCAAATTGCGGTCTATTTCATAAAGATGCAATTTTAAATCTTCTGTAATTAACTTCTAGATTTGAATATAAAGCGTGGTGTTTTCTCTGTCTAACACCGTTTAGATCATATTTCTCACCATGGCAGTAAGGGATTTATTTCTATGAGCCTATAATATATGAGTTGTTCCGAAAAGCGAAGAAATTAGCCTGACGGATTAAATAGCTTTAGCCATGTTTAGTGACCAGATCTGAATTGACAGATATTTAAAAACCTTCTTTCCAATGAAATCAGGCTACCAAAAAAGGACAAGGCAAATACTCAGAATAGTATTCATATAAAGGGATGAAATACTATAATGCGCTGCCGGAAAACCTAAAGTCTGCACCAATTGGAAAGTTCAAGATGTTGTGTAGGAGCCACATCAAGCAAGAAAAAATATAGTATATATTTATATGTAACAAATTAATTAGTTATTTGTAAACTTAAATGTACAAATTACTAAAATAAAATTAATAAATAAAAAAATATCTTTCAGCCTCACTATTGGTATACAGGGTGTATCGGCACGTACCCGACAAACTTTAACCAGCTTTTCCTAAGTACATTTGGAGTAAAAAATGTTATGGGCACTTTGCTGTCCGGTAACATTTTTTTTCAATTAAAAACAAAAAATTATAAAAAAATCCACACTCCGTCACTGTCATTTGCATTGTTTCTCGTGTTCAACAGCTGTTATTAGCAAGTGTGTCAAAAAGCGTGTTCGCTCTTTCATACAAACTAAATAATAATAGCTAAGAATGAGACGAATGGTGCCATGCCATTTCGTTGTGATTGTAAAAGCGCGCCAATGTAGGTACGTACGTATATTATTCAACGAAACTCGAATAAAATATTGCCAGATGGGTTTTCAAACTGTGACAAAGGATAAAACATTGGTGACATGTGGTGAAAATATGAATGGTAAATTTTTTACTAAAAAAAATGTTACCGGACAGCAAAGTGCCCATAACATTTTTTACTCCAAATGTGCTAAGGAATAGCTGGTTAAAGTTTGTCGGGTACGTGCCGATACACCCTGTATATACCTTAAGTATTGGGGATTCCATAGTCTTGAGCGATTTCGCGTAAAAAGTAAACAGGTAAGACCGTTTTACCTACAAGCCCCGATATACATAACTAGTTCCTCTTTCGGTTGACTGTATTAAAAGTGTTAAAAGGTTATTGACCTTTTAATTATGAATCCAACTTACATTTGGGGTCAATTAAAAATGGGCCGTGTTAATTGGGCTTTACTTTCATTCTAGGAATTCCTTGTCTTAGCTTGACAGTGATAACTTTGCAGTCGATGACATCGCTACTTGCTTTAAAACATTGGATATTTTACTTGCACTTTTATATACGTACCTAGCTCTGTTTTATACCTAACTAATGGCAGAGGATAGACCGCCAAACAACTCGGTGTTGGCACACACTCCTTGCTTCATTCACATTCATACATACCCTTCTGTTATTCTGAGTCTTTGGTTCGCTTGATCGTGTCATGTATTCATCGAGCGTCCCCGATTCTTCTATCGTTCATTACTTATATCAGCCTTGCATTCTTTGCGAATCCACACACTTCTCACACGATTATACATGGTTTTATCACACATACGCCTCAGGGATCCAATTGCAACAGCATTCAGTCTACTTTCATCCTTTCTCCATGCCTCACTTCCATACTTCATGGTAGGTACCAACACTCCATTGTGGACTGCTAACTTCGCTTCTTTGGACATTTTTTTGTTAGCGCCAACTGCATTTAGACCTCCATTAATGGAGTTACCTGCATTTATTTTTCTTTTAATATCTCTGGCGGTTTTCCCATCTCGTGAACATATTTCCTAAATACACAAACTCATCCACCTGCTCCAAGTATTCCGCATTCGGAACTTTATTGCCCACCGCTTTCGTACTCTCTCTTCTTGAAAATTGTTTTATTTTTATGTGAATACCGCATACATCATCAGTAAGGAAGACAACGATTTCTGTGAAATCGTATGAATTGTTCCCGAAATTGAACATATTAGTCTGAAGAATTAACGACTTTCAAACGAAAGATCTGAAACAGAAAAAAAAACGGAAAAATATTCAGTCGCATCTGGTAATTGAACCCATGACCTCTTTCTTCTTTGCGAAGATCACTGAGCTAATTGGACCACATGAACTTCATTTTAACTGTATCATACTTCGACTGAGAAGCTACCAATATTATCTTCCTTTTTAAATGCATATTTTTTTGTACACTATTTTTTATGTATGATTGAACTGAATATTATTTAGTACTACAGGGTTTTCCAATAAGAGGTGTTATTTTGAATAGCCCGCTATTTCGGTAGATGTTACTTTTGAAGCTGTCATTTTTTTAACATTTCACAAGTAGAAACTACGCCATTAATAAACATGGAACGATACACGCTTCAACAACGCATTGAAATTATTAAAATTCTCTTGAGTGAATCAAATGCAAATCTTCTTGAGTGATGAGGCCCATTTCCACCTCGGTGGCTTCGTCAACAAGCAAAATTGTCGCATCTGGGGCTCGGAAATCCCAAGAGTTATTGTTGAAAAGCCTCTCTATCCTCAACGTGTGACTGTTTGGTGCGGTTTATGGTCCGGCGGAGTAATTGGACCGTAACTTTTTCGAAAATGAGGCTGGAGCAACAGTTCCGGTGAATGGATTGCGCTATCGAGAGATGATTAATGATTTTTTTCTGTCCGGAATTGGATGGTATTGATCTGGACAACGTTTACTTTCAACAAGACGGCGCTACGTGCCACACAAGTTACGAAACCATTGATCTTTTACGATTGAATATCAAAATAACACCTCTTATTGGAAAACCCTATACAGGGTGTATCGGCACTAACCCGACAAACTTTAACCAGCTATTCCTTAGCACATTTGGAGTAAAAAATGTTATGTACACTTTGCTGTCCGGTAACATTTTTTTTCTTTTAAAAACAAAAAATAAATAAAATTTCCACACTCCGCTACTGCCCACAGTATAGGGGTAAAATAATTGGCAACGCCGCGCTACTGTCATCTCTTTCACACATATTCTGTCTCAAGTCCCGTGTGGTTCCCGCCACCCCGTCTCGTATCAGTGGTCAGTGCTGTTTTGGGAGTTCGCATGTCATCAAGTTTCTAGTTTCGTTTTTGTTTTGTTATCTAAGTTTTTACTGTTGAAATATGCCCCTCAATTATCCACCTGCCGAGCAAGCAGATATTGTTTTTGTTTATGGATTTTGCAATGGAAATTCACGAGCAGCCGTAAGGGAGTATCGCATGAGGTTTCCTGGAAGACGCGTCCCACACCATGCTACCTTTGTCCAGGTTTGTACCCTATCAATTGTTTATTGAAACTATTTACATTCATTGATAATGCCAAAAAGCGCTTTTGAAATTTAAACTGGGAACATTAAAAACATAACAAGGGGCCACCAACTTTAAAAATGTAAATTGTACTTTAGGTGATTTGTGTTCAGTGGTCACTAAACGGCGTTTTAAAAAGTTAATTAATTTTAATCTCTAATAAATGCATCATTCACTGCAATTGAATTCACTCCCTTTCTCACCATGGGATTATTTAAATTACTTGAATTCAATTTCACCCCTGTGAATCCAAGATATCAACCGTACCTAGTTAAGAAAATTATAATTTAAAACACTTTGTTATACATTTTACTATAAAAAAATGAAATAAATGAAGAGAAAACGTAAGTTTTCTGATATGTGCCTAAAATAAGTGTTCTTTAAAAATAAAATGAGTGAAAAAGCCCGCGATTGTTTATTTGACATTATTACTGAGCTGAATAATAAAAGCAGTTGTTATTTGTTGTTTTGTTTCAGATGTATCAACAATTGCGTGACTGTGGCATCGGACGGATTGAAGGCGCCGGCGGAGGACACAACATCGTTCCTGTGGCAGTTGAGGAGAGAATCCTGAACTTAATTACCGAAGACCCCACGCTGTCCGTGCGTCGGGTCGCTCTGATGATAGGACACAGGGAACACATGGCGGTATGGAGAGTTCTGAAGAAGCACGGGCTCAAACCTTTTCACTATAGGCGCTGCCAAGGCCTCATGGAGAATGACCACTTTTCCAGAGTCGTGTACTGCAGAAGAATGCTGCATAATGTCATAAGAGATGCAGACTTCATGAAAAACATATTGTTTACCGACGAAGCACAGTTCACTAAAACAGGAGTGCTAAATGTGCACAACTTGCACCATTGGGCTGAACAAAACCCCAAGCTTGTTCGGGAGTCGTCGAGCCAGGACAGATTTTCCATCAACATGTGGGCAGGAATCCTGGGAAATCAAATACTCGGTCCAATCGAGTTGCCTCCCAGACTAAATGGACCGATGTATTTGGAGTTCTTACAAGTGCAACTGGGCGAGATTCTGGAAGATGTGAACCTCGAATTACTACGGAGAATGTGGTTCCAGCACGATGGAGCCCCACCACACTATTCGATTGCCGTGCGGAACTACTTGGATGTCGAGTTTCCTGGTCGTTGGATAGGCCGTGGAAGTCCGGCCATTGCTTGGCCACCAAGATCACCCGACCTGACCCCCCTGGATTACTACCTGTGGGGGGCTCTCAAGGAAAAAGTGTATGCTAAGCCAATAGCCTCAAGAGAGCAACTGCTCGAACGAGTGATGGAAGCCGCTGCAGAAATTAAAGCAAATCCTGCAAACTTAAATAATCAAAATATAACAAGACTACACGCTTGCATCGAAAATAATGGTAGTCACTTCGAACAAATGCTCCAATAAAAAAATTAACATAAACTACATGTCCGCATTTTCATTTATTATTTATTGGTAAAATTCTCACAATGTCATTCATTTACACATCAATATTACCTACATATCAATATTTAATAAAATCTGTAGAAGAGTATGCCCGTCGGCATTCAACAAGTTTTTCGACAAGTGTGTCGAAAAGCGTCTTCTCTCTTTCCTACACACTAAATATTAATGGTTAAAAATGAGACGACTGATGCTTGTAAGCGCGCCAATACGTAAAAACAACGAAACTCGAATAAGAATTGCCAGGTGGGTTTTTTAATCGCTTTAATCTGACTTTAAACAATAATTAAACACGTAAAAATTATTTAATATAATATTACAGTACAGTACTTTGAACCTTCGCAATAAATTTATTTGATTTTAAGTTTAGTTTGTAGAACTCCATTTCAATTTAGAGATTTTTTTTATTTTAACAGTCTTATTAAAAAATTTATAAAAACAGTGTGTTTATAAACAAGTTCTGCTAGTTGTAATTATTATTACGCGTGACAGCTGTTTCACCTTCTGACGGCATTATCAAACTTTGGTAAAGCCACTTACAGACGACGTAAGTGATAACTTTCTTTTTTTATTATTCTGGCTTTATTGATTTCCGAGTAAATTGTCGTAAATTATTATTTGCTAATCCCAATATTATTTGCTAATGCTAATAATTAAGTGAAATTTTAAACAATGCAATAATAGGATTATTGCATTGTTAATTTCACTTAATGTCGTTGGTATTTCCAACTGATGACTCAGGGGTTTATTTCCCTGAATAATTAAGTATTTTGGGGTCTAATTATTATGCATTTCATTACATCCGATAATTTAAACAATTTTTATGTTGAATTGGGGTAAGTTTTATGGCTAAGGGAAGGAGTGGAAGGTGAGGAAGTACCTGGATATTCAGATCTGGTCACCAAATACGGCTAGTCATTTCAAGCAACGTTTAAATTCTAAACCTGGATATTCAGATCTGGTCACCAAATACGGCTAGTCATTTCAAGCAACGTTTAAATTCTGAACCTGGATATTCAGATCTGGTCACCAAATACGGCTAGTCATTTCAAGTAACGTTTAAATTCTAAACCTGGATATTCAGATCTGGTCACCAAATACGGCTAGTCATTTCAAGCAACGTTTAAATTCTGAACCTGGATATTCAGATCTGGTCACCAAATACGGCTAGTCATTTCAAGCAACGTTTAAATTCTAAACCTGGATATTCAGATCTGGTCACCAAATACGGCTAGTCATTTCAAGCAACGTTTAAATTCTGAACCTGGATATTCAGATCTGGTCACCAAATACGGCTAGTCATTTCAAGCAACGTTTAAATTCTAAACCTGGATATTCAGATCTGGTCACCAAATACGGCTAGTCATTTCAAGCAACGTTTAAATTCTGAACCTGGATATTCAGATCTGGTCACCAAATACGGCTAGTCATTTCAAGCAACGTTTAAATTCTGAATTAATTAATCAATTACGAAAAAGCGTGGGGTTAAGAATATTTTTTTTAAATTATAGTTGTAATTTATTGTCGATTTTTTAAAAAAATTGCGATATTTTAAATAAAATTTAATAATTATTGTTTAAATAAATTAGCAATCTGGCAGCATTCATTTGCAGGTGGTCAATCCAATGCAGTCATGACGTTTGTGTGAGTGCTTTCCTTTGTCTCAGTGTGTTGCGCAGCAGTTTTATATGAACCGTTTTTTGATTCATCGGGATTGTTTTTAAAACTATACATTCTTTGTACCTTCAAATTAGTGGAAATAAACTTAAGTGTGTCAAGCTGCTCGTTATATTCCGGTAATTCTGGAAGGCTTTTAACATAAGCAATAATATTCATAAATCACATTCCGCGAAGTTGTAAATAACTAAATTTATTAAAAAATATACGTTGTAGGATAGCCTAGCAAGTAACATTTTGACAGAGCACTTACGGTGATTTAAAAAACAACGGCGCTGTTCAAATAATCCAATTATTATTATTGATAAGTACCTAAGTGAGGAAAATTGTTTTTAAAAGTGCTCAGAATTATTGGACTTCGATTATAAATTCAGGAAATCTACTAATTAGTTTCTTAGTTTCAAAATTAGACTATTTAATACGTGAAACGCGTAAGAGGTGAAACCAAAGCATTCCAGAGGTGAAACAATTTAGATACAAAAATAAAACTGATGTGTACAATACAAGAAGACAATCAGTGATTCGCATACGAAAAATGTGAATAATCATTATTGTTAAATAAAATATTTCTTTTCTGGTACTGGATTATGTAATACGGGCTTCGTTCGCAGCAACACGCGAGAGTTGCGATGTTGCTTTCAAATTTTGACAAAGGATAAAACAGTGGTGACATGTGGTGAAAATATGTTTAATTAATTTTTTATTAAAAAAAAACGTTACCGGACAGCAAAGTGCACATAACATTTTTTACTCCAAATGTGCTAAGGAATAGCTGGTTAAAGTTTGTCGGGTTAGTGCCGATACACCCTGTATAAACCGTCCGGAAGAAATTTGCTAAATGATAGTGAAAATCCGTTGCGTTGTTTAAAAGAATTAAGCGTACAAACAGGCAGATTCGGAAAACAACTGTGTTTTATACTATTTAGAGATAAATAGTATAACATTTTTATTATGTTTTAACATTGAAGAATTATTTATATTGCTCTGTAGGTCAGCAAAGGTCGTTAAGAAAAGGTAATTGGGTTACCTATTGAATGTTGTACTACCAGACAGTATTATTGACATAAAATAATAGCCGCGTTCGCTCGACATAGCATAAACAATATTATAATACCTAACCTAAACATGAATGCGTTCTGTTATCACTATAAATAGTGGTAGGTACTCTTAGTATCGTCCTTGAGAAAGGCAACCAATCTAAATCGAAACGTTGATTGAAATGGTGTTAGCCGTGTTTACTGCTAACTTACAAGACTGCTCTAAGCTAATGGTAATATAGAATCCCCCCGAATTGGAGTATGTTGTGGGGAGGGTAGGAGACGGGCAAGAGGAAGGTTGGGAAGTACCTGGCTATTCGGATCTGGTTACCAGAGACTGCTAATAATAATAAATTATATAGCGTCCTTTTTTTGTGATAAATCACCTCAAGGGCGCTGAAATTCTGCATCAGCTAATGCTGCATCAAGCGACGCTTCGATTCTGAGTGGTGGTCTTTCTCCAGGACAATACTGATAATGCTAGTATAGTAGGTACCTTTAGAAGCTTTTAGTTTATTTTATTCTTATACTTTGCGTTATATCTGATATTATTATTATTATAATGACTCGGCAGTTTCGGATTGTTGTAGACGGAAGTGGCGCCGTCTGTTATTATCAAAAAGAACTACTAAAAAGGGCCGTCAACACAAACAACATAGCAATCGGTATACTCGTAGTTGCAAGACCGGGGTATCTATCTACACACACGGTCGAGATAACTCCATCGGTCCTCTTCCGGTCATCGTTCCCGAGCACGGCTGCAGATCGCTAATTATTTCTTAATTTATTTGACGTGAACTGTTGTTTGTGCGTTAGCGATCTGCAGCCGTCCTTGGGAACGATGGCAACTTGTCAACATTATCGATAAATCCTTTATGGGTTGACCGTGCTACGTAAGTGTTTTTTGCGTTCCTTGTTGGTAATCTTATTAGTCCAAGCGATGACTTAAAATGAATGAACGATGAATTTAAAAATGTCGCTGGAAGAAATGTATATTTCGCTCGAATAATCGCGTAGACCACAAGGTTCTCCTCGGCCGAACGACATATTCGTAAACAGGGAATTTTTTATCTAAATTCTGACATCGATTTCATTCGTGTGGCCGATGAGATATTTTGCCGCATCTGGAGGATACCTACAATGTCATTTGTTAGGTACTTCTCCCCACACAAAAGTTGGCCGAACGATTTTTTTTTTCATAACAAATTTGCAATCAACTTTTGCCGTTAGTTTTGGTAATGTGGCACGTAGGATATTTTCATCCCAAAAATTACACCGGAAGTCGTCGCTTTCCAGGACTCCTCCCGGGCCGAAATCTGGATGAATGCGTTTTTTTAACTATGGGGTAGCCCAGTACTAATTTGGTTCATGTGGCCTATGGGATGGGATTTTTACGGTCATCGCTTGGACTATATGGTAAGTATCCATTTGTAAGCCGAAATGCGAGCCGAGCACAGACATAGGAATTAATAGACGAGAAGATAATGGCGAGGGGTAAAATCAACTGTTGAAGAACGAAGGGGGTTAAGCTGACTGTGATTCGTCAATAAATCAATCTGACAGTAAATAGGCATCTCGCATTATAATATCACCATTTAGTTCTTAAAAGTAAAATCTGCTTTTGAATGAATAGACATTTTTACATGGGAGCGCAAATTACTCGCCACGTTATGAACTAATTTGCGAAGTCCAAATTCGGCAAAGTAAATTTCTTCTGTTTGCAGAGTCGTAGTTAGTTTCAGAGTATTTAGTTAAGACACTTTTACAAATGTTCCATAATTTACTTACCCCAGTAAACAACGATGAGCACACTTGAGAATCGCTACATTGTGATGTGATAGTATATGTTTCTAAAACTGATCCATATAATACGGTGTGAATAAGCTTAAAATAAAGTAAAATAATGCTTACTTATGGAATGTGGAATACGACAATTGGGTTTATTCTCTTTTCACATCTATTTTTACAAGTTTTCATATCACAAGTCAACATTTTGCCGTGTTATTTCGTAAAATGAACCGATGATGCCTCGACCATAGTTCGCACAAGAATGATGACGTCACGTTTTCAAATTTCACTTGAGGCCATACGCGAGCCCAGCCGGCTCCAATGGAACCGGTATGGGGAGTGGGGATAATATGCTTTTAATCACTTAGGGCAGGTCTACTAATATTCATATGTCTATGGAGCCGAGCCATGAATCACGGGAAAGGAATGAAGTTACTGCAAGTGGCGTTTCGCGCCATTTGCGATAGTCCAACTCACAAGTTTCTTTATCTTCTCCGTTATACTTGCATTATTATATCTTCATGCCATCACTCTTAATTCTTATCATCTGCCATGAACTGAGTACGTACAACAATACTAAACATACAATCATAGATAATAGGAACAAGTTGATGTACGGCGTGCCGACTGTCGCCGGGCTACGACCAAACTGCACGTACTTTTCAAGCTGAAATGAAAGTGTTTGGTGTGTAGGTAGAAACAAATGCGGGACGCCGCTGTGCGTAGATGCGAACAGCAGTAGTAGCATGGGTGAAAGATATTACTGCACGCGGTGCAATATTTACTTATGATATTTCTTGACACATCTCCCTTGGTTATATTACGAGTATATATGCACATCTCTGCCAAAGCACCCTGAGTGCGCACTGAAGTACCTGTTTATCGCACTTTAACACAGACATTATAATATAGCGTGCTTACATAAGTGTTGCCAGTGTCCTTGACGCAAATTGTTTTATATTATTACAAAATTTACTTTTAAGATTACGCTCTAAATTCTAAATCACGAATATAACAATGATGATTTTTATTGCGGACGCTGAAGAGATAGGTTTGTCCGTGTACCAGATTTTTGATGAGATCCTTTGTATGTTTTTTAGATCCTTTCTGTGTTATTCTTTATAAATGTCGTCTCTCCACAATCTTCAAGAACAAGTATAAACTGCCTTAGATGAGAACACTTTAACGTTTTTGTTATGTATACGTGTATGTTGTGCCGTGTAGGGACAATCGGGGGCTTTTAGAAACATTTTATAGTAGCTTCATTTACACAAAAGTAGAGTCTTGACGTGAGAACCGATAGAGGGTCATTAAAACGGTTCGAGAGAGGTGGGTGCCCTCGACTGTCGGTGTGCCAAAAACAAACCCAATTTGTCCTTTCTGTGATTTCCTTGATATTAGTGTAAGAGCTCACCCATAGATAACTAAGCTCATTCAAAATACCTATCTTTATCTAGGCATAATTTATTTTAATAACCTTCCATTAAATTTAAAAAACATCGAAAACATTCAGGAATTTCACCTTAAATTAAAAAATTACCTTAAACTATTATAAGTCCAAAATACGTTCACTACTTACATCTAGAAGTAATATTGTTTAAATCTTGTGTTGTTTCTTAATAATTTATTTACTATAACTAACATGTACATAATTGAACTAGAATTCCTTCACCAAACACAAGAGCATTGTCTCTTTATGGTGAGGAAAGGCTACTTTAATTTCTATTGTTTTATATCTTGTTAATATCCTGTATTTATCTATGTAAAAAAAAATTTTTTTTTCAAATATTAAATTTAAAAAAAAATAAAAAAAAGATGGCACTAGATATTAGTCTATAATATAAACTCCGTTTAGCTGTCGAGTATTGTAGAGACCGAGTGTATAGTAATGTGGACCTTGAGGTTCCCGCCAATAGATAGCTTATATCAGAAGAATTGACCAGTGCCTTACATGTAGACATTGTCGTCAAATTAAATTTAACCATAGACATATGAATATTAGTAGACCTGCCCTAAGTGATTAAAAGCGTATTATCCCCACTCCCCATACCGGTTCCATTGGAGCCGGCTGTGCTCGCGTATGGCCTCAAGTGAAATTTGAAAACGTGACGTCATCATTCTTGTGCGAACTATGGTCGAGGCATCATCGGTTCATTTTACGAAATAACACGGCAAAATGTTGACTTGTACTATGAAAACTTGTAAAAATAGATGTGAAAAAGAGAATAAACCCAATTGTCGTATTACATTCCATATATAAGCATTATTTTACTTTATTTTAAGCATATTCACATCGTATAATATGAATCAGTTGTTACTATCACATCGAGAAACGTCTGGACGCGAAACACAAAGCTGGTTGGTTGCTGGGAAGTAAATTATGAACATTTATAAAAGTGTCTTAACTAAATACTTAAACGAAATATTCGACTCTGAAAATAGAACCGAATTTTTTTGCCGAATTTGGACTTCGCAAATTTGTTCATAACGTGGCGAGTAATTTGCGCTCCCATGTAAAAATGTCTATTCATTCAAAAGCAGATTTTACTTTTAAGAAGTAAATGGTGATATTATAATGCGAGATGCCTATTTACTGTCAGATTGATTTATTGACGAATCACAGTCAGCCTTACGCCCTTCGTTCTTCAACAGTTGATTTTACCCCTCGCCATTATCTTCTCGTCTATAAATTCATATGTCTGTGAAATTTACCAACAAAATGAAAGTGTGTTATGTTTATTAAATTGAAGAAAAATGACAGAACCTGCAGACAACCAACCCGCCTTGTGGTAGCTTTGCATGACTACTTTTTTGTTATTATTAAAATTGTAATAATAAAATGTCTAGTGCCGTCTATGGGTGAGCTACACTAATATCAAAGATACTACAAAAAGGAGAAATTGTGATTGATTCTGGCAGACCTACACCGGGCGGGGTTCGTACTTTCAATGGTACACGTTTGCAGATTAAATATTTATAAGAGAGTTTATAATACTGACCGGAGAATTTTTTTTTTTTTTTTTTTTTTTTTATTAGTAAAAAAAGATACACGAATTACATAATATAACAATTACATAATATAATTACACAATATAGTACAGTTATTAATTACATAATATTAGTATTTGATGTACCCCCATAAATAAGCAGGGCTTGTGTGTATGGGGGTGTTGTTATATTGGTTTATATTTGGTACGATTCAGTTCAACTGTTCGGAATACTTTTTAAGGTGGCTTTTGAATTCGTTTATATTTGCATTAATGTTTCTAATTTTTTCTGGTAATGAGTTAAAAAATTTAACTCCGAGATATTCATGGTTGAACTGTCCTATTGTTTTTTTTACATTTAGGAGTAGGAAGTATTGACGTTTGTCTAAGATTTCTGTTATTTTTAAAGGGTGCAATTTTATTTTGAATATAGTTTTTTATAAATTTGTAATGTTGCATGGTAGAAGTATAATGCACTTAATTTTCTGACCTTAAATTGTTTGAATAAAAGTTCGGACGAATATGAATAGGGTTTTTTTAATATGGTTTTTATTATTAGTTTTTGTGATATGTAAATTGTTTGAGTTTGATTTTTATATGTACCGCCCCAGCCTATAATGCCGTATTGTATAATTGATTGACAGAAAACGAAGTATGTGGTTCTAAGTAATTTTTCGTTTAAAATATCTCTTAAACATCTAAATATATATGTTAGTTTCATTTTTTTTTATTAATTGTTTTAATTCCCGGGATTCCTCTAATAACGACGGATTTACCGTTTCAATTTAAACGACTGTAATTTCCACTAAAACTGTCATGTTCAATGATAAGTCACAGGGCTCAAACGTTCATAGTTGCAGGTTTAGATTTGAGCGTTGAGTATTTTTAATATGGACAACTATATGTAGCTCTTTCGCGTGTAACTTCTAAGCAAAATTTGTTTGTGCTGTCTAATGAAAGAACAGCTGTAAACATTGTACATAAACACATTCTGTACTTACTGGCAGTATAGTCTGATTCAAGATAAAAATTGATATTTACAGCTAATATAATCTAAAAAATCTGTGCAAAATATGTATGTTTCCAATAAAATGTTAATAAAAAATAAAGCACATAACGGAAAGTAAAATTATTGCTAAACGCACTTTTTGGAACTATAAACTGTCAATGTCAAAGCGCTAAAAACTTTAAAAAAGACTTATGATGCCACATTAGTGCATAGTGCATTGCACACGGGCGGGTCGCTAGTATACATTTTTTTTTATTATTTTTTTTATAGTGAATACTTCACAAGAGTCCCAACTGCTCCCGTCTGGAGCCAGTGAGACTATGGCATCCCCAATTGGGGGATGTTGTGAGGCTGAAGGTAAGTGGGGAAGGGAAAGAGGAAGGTGGGGAAGTACCTGGCTATTCAGATCTAGTCACTAAACACGGCTAAAGCCATTTGGAGCAACGTTTCAATTTTGAATGGTGGTCTTACACCAGGGCGATACTGGTAGTATCTTCCACTCTGGAACGTGCCGCAAATATACTATATACATATTATTATTTTAATTAATTAATTGTGAAATAACACAAATTAATCAAATAAAATTTATTTGCGCACGCCGGGTTCGAACCCGCGACCTTCGGAATGGCAGTCCAATGCGTTACCACTGGACTATGCCGGCCGTCATAGTCCAGTGGTAACATATAAACCTTCCGAATGGAATTCTCTAAATGATAGTGAAAAGACGAAAACCTTCCGTTGCCTAATTTAGAAGAATTAAGCGCACAAACAAACCCTCGCTAATAGCAATTTTAATATAGTATAGAAGAAGAGATAACCAAGATTGTGTGACGGGTACGTTTAGAAGGTGTGTGTTACATATAATTTGAAGTAGTAATCCAAGGGAATCCATTGAATTATTTAGAATTTTTTTTTTACAGAAAAACCTATTGTCGACTACCTTTCGCCTTCATTTCAGATAATGGAGAGAGTACTATGTGTAGTACAAAACATATTGTCCTACTCTACAGCTGTACTCATATAGGGCGCGTACACTGATACTGCTTTATTGGCCTCCCCAGGCCTGTTTGGGGCCTAGGAGTCTAAAGGTCTCATGTAAATTGACGACTCTATTAATTTTTTTCAAAACGGAATTAATCGCATTTCTATATATTATCTATTCTGTGTATGCGAAAGACGTAGATAAATAATAATACTAACATATTGAAACAGTAATCTTTTATGACATTGTAAGCATAAGGGTGCTTATATATTTGCGAACCATGCCACGAATTACGGGAAAGGAACGAATCAACTGCAAGCGGAGTTTCGCGCCATTTGCGGTTGCTTCATTCCTTTCCCATAAGTTCAGGTTCAGTTCGGCAGATCGGCTCGCGTATGTATACTTAGCATAAGAAAAGCACGGAGTCCATTAGGGGTCTTATAAATAATAATAATACATTATATTTGACCTCCGTGACGGAGAGTTGACCTCCCTGGTCGCGAATTCGAAACCCGGCGTCCACAAATAAATTGCCCACACGATCAAAATTACTAATTTCTGTTGTGTCTGTCCTTTGTAACTCTCGTTCAATGAATTCTGGAACTCGGTCTTGCTTTGAATTGTGTTTTTTGTGTGTTGAATTGAACTGATTGTGTGAAAATTCAGACAAGCGATAAAGTACCTACCTATAATATAAAATTTTATTTGTCAATTTCGAAATTGGAACGAAATTTTCCAGAATTCAGACAAACGATAAAGCGTGAATATTTGTTTTTTTTTATCATTCTGCAACATTTGTCCTTGTTCTGGTGTGTTCTTTACATAAATGAACATACACTTTACATGACTGGTCAGCTTCTGAGTTGGCATCACGCCTGGTTCCTACCCGGGCGTCGTGGGTTCAATTTTTCGGCTGGCTAAGTCCTCCATCACGACACTAGCAAAATTTTCCGCTTTCTGTGATGGTTATAGTTTATCAAATATTGTAAGGTTATTCGTCTTTCTTTAAAAATTATCTTCACAAATCCTACATTTACAATATCCCGTGATTTTTCTTGCGTCTGCGCTAGTAATTTAAATATTTTTTTTGTTATTAACTTGTGAATCCAGTCAGTTACAATTATTATTCGTAGGTTACTCTCTATCCCCTCACATATAAACGCGGTGTAAATATAACGCGGCGCCTAAGGTCAGAATAGTGAAGATTACGACGGCGTAAGTATGGTTGGACAGGCGCGTAAGAGTCTAATACGCAAGACGGGTTATGTATTATGTTTTTTTTATAAATAGTAATGCCACGATAAATAAATTCATTGTCATGTCCGCTAATATTATGTATACAACGAGTTTTCTAGATAAAAATAAGTAATCGACGAATATTTGTCGCATGGCAACAATGACTCGCGCTTTTTGGACGTTACCCGATCGTGTCTTGAATCGATTAATTTAATAATCATATTCATTCATTCATTTTAGGGACCAAAACTAACGCGGCCTTTTTCGATTTCGTTAGAAATCGAATATTTAAAAATTGGTCGTTCGGCCCAAACGGAAATCGAAATCTGTATTTTTGTGTATTACACATTACGTTGCAGACAATCTTTTCAGTTGTCATCTCTTATCGGAGGTTGGCTATCATCAGATATGATATCAGTGCAATCTGTAATAAATGTATCACTCTCCACTACAGATGTAAATCTTATTACTTTGCGTTTTCAGATTATGGAGATAATCTAGTTTTAGTGAAATTTCGACATTGTAAAACTCTAGATGGTTTCGGCATGTAGAGCGGATGAATGTAGAAATGAGTGTAAAGAGATGATATATGACGCGAATGTGACCACTGAGGAAAACATGGTACAATGATGTAAAGCAAACCCTTAAGGCGATGCCATACGTAGTAATGCAAAATCATGTGTTTTTGGTTTGAAAATTTAGTCGCCTAGAAATGTTTCAGATGCTTTAATTAAATACTGCGAGTAGAATACATCTTGTTGGCCTTTAAAATAATCAAGTATTTTTTAGATAAGTCTTTTTATAAGCCCAGAAAAAAATAGTGTAAAGACCTATAAAAACTGCTTTAAAGTTCAAAATCTCTTACTTACGAACCTATGTTCGGTTATGATTTTATTGTTTAATGTGGCAAATTAAGTTAAAAATTAAATATTTATGCCTGAACATCCACAAAATAAAATAAATGGCACTTTTTGGCCATGTTTTTTTCTTGCATAAATTAAAACAGGCGGATGGTGTTAAGCGGGAATTTAAACCTTATCGCCATCTGCGTAAGGGTTGTTATTGATAGCGGCTCAATTTAAAATATTACACGACGTACTGCATCGCCTTAAGCCCCCGCCTACCAAATTTCTACCAATTAATAACATGTTTCTCTTTAAATCTGTTAAGTTTTATGTTCCAAAAAAATATATGTTATTTATGAAAATAATATCTATACATTTATTATGACGAAACAGTAATTATATGAAATTCCGTCGATAGAAAAAAATAGTAAAGTGGGCTCCGAAAATTATTAAAAACACGTTTAGTTATGTTATTTAATGTGTTATAGGTATTAAAAAAAACACAGTCTATCTTGAAATGCAACTAAAGCATTTGTCGACAGATTTTTGCTCTACTTCAAACGAGTTGTGTTTTATTAAATATTTTCGTTTTTTTTTATATCAGCGCGCTCCCTCTAGCTTTCGTATTTACGTATCTCGCTGTCAAACCATCTTTGAACGCTTACTACGGGGCCTTAAGACTATATCAAGAGTCAGAATAACAGAAGAGTCTGTATGAGACGATCTCTGGATGTGAATAAAGGAAGAAGTGTGTGCTAAGATTTGGTTGTTTAGCGGACCTTCCTCTCGGCATACCCCTACGGGGAAACGGCGTGATGGTTGGTTTAGTTAATAAATCTCCCCGAAGTCCAATTAAAGCGATTTTAAGGAATTCTCTTCCCTATATTGCAATTTACAACATTTTAAATACATTTTTATATTGTCATACGCTTAAATTAAATACATTCCTGAGAGAAAGTCCAGTTACATCCAATTTTCCAATTATGTCCTAAATCCTGTGTCTAAATTTCGCTAATAAACAATTAGTTAATGTTAATTAAGTGTTAATCTCTAGTGACCTACCAGGTAAGTATTGTACTGTATATTATCTTAATAATATAGTTAGTAATAACGTAGATCATTGTAGAAATGTATTATATATTTGTACTGCGCCCTTGAGGTGATTTTGCACAAAAACGGCGCTATACAAATCATCCAAATATTATTAATTATAGCTCAATGTTCATCCCGGTAAGACGGAAGTCCTGGGCTCGATCCCCAACTTGCAACCGTTACCTTTGATTTTATGTGTCTTTTTCTATTTCATGTTTCGTTTACATCTATTAATATTAACTTCTTCTATGATTGAAATATTACATTGATGTGCATAACCTTAAATAGTTATTCAAAAAAAAATAATGTATTATTATAGTTAGCCTTGTAGAACCGTGCGTATCCTGTATTTTGTTGACAAGATTATCACTTCATATAGCAACCGCCTTAAAATGTAATTTTTGTTGACGGACATATCGCATAGCCACTGCCGATGTTAATTAAATAATTATATTGATTTGTCTGTTGTCTGGTTTGGTCCGGTCGTGCCACCTCCCGATTGTGGAATATTCGCATCTTGTACGCCAAGCTTATTTTCAGTAAGAAATGGTAAATGCCTAGCGCGGGTAACCTACTCGAACGAAACCGGTATCAAACCGGACCAGTCAGTGTCTCAGGCCTGCTTTTAAAAGTAACTTTAATAAATGTATTGTTTGGTGAAATCGCTTTAGTTAAAATATGGTCGCTCCGGGCACATACAGTAGGTATTAATGAGGACACAATACTAGTAAGATGAGGAAATCATAAAAAAATATGGATCAACACAACAACTCATTGTCAATAAACATGAAGATGAGTTCTACAAATATAACGATGAGGTCTACAACATGAAGATGATGAAATAAAATTTAAAAAAATGAAGATGAGGAAATCAAAAAACATAGTCGATAAACATGAGGAAATCAACAAACACAGTCAATAAACACGAATATGAAGTCTACAAAAATTATGTTGAGGGAATCAACAAACTTGAAGATGAGGAAATCAACAAACATGAAGATGATGAAATTAAAGACGGCATATCGAGGAAAGCAACGAACATGGAGATGAGGTTTATAAATATACAGATGAAAAATCAACCAACATGAAGATGAGGAAATTATTAAAATTCATGATTTGGAATTTGAATATAATATGTAATTGAATTAATTATTTCTCACACCTTTTCCTTTTGAACACATTAAAAATAGTACGGCCGTAATAAATAATGAAAGTAATGGAGTAACTAGGATTGACAAACCCGTCCCGCGTTTAGAATGCCGTGGACCTTAACCAAGAAACCGGTGAATGCTGAATGTGAACAGACTTGATTATTTACATTCAAAACGATCCGTATCGGCCGTACATGCTTGCTTTTCTGGGCCCACGAGTGGCGTACCCCGACTTCCATTTTATAAAAAAAAAACTAAATACAGACTCGCGATTCAATTTGACAATTTTTAGTTTTTTTAATACTGTCTATTTGAATTTAATTTCTGTTTTTGGTATCGAATAAATTAATACAAATTTCGGAAGCGGAAGTTAACCCTCTTCCCGATATCCGATCGAGTTGAAACTCGGCAGATAGCCTCGTTGTCGATAACAACTCATTCTATCAACGCATTTCTCTGAAATCCCATCACGTTACAGCAGTTAATATACGAAATAAATATCGGTCTTATCCACTCCGCATTTGGCTAGGTTAATAGAGTTGTCGACTACAGTTCTTGGGTAGGAAGGTTCAATCCATAGTCAAACCATTTTTATTTTTAAGTTTTAAAAGACATTTTTAAAGTTCACAGCAGTTAAGAAAGAGCTTGTCACTCGGGAAGAAGTTTCAAACCTCAGTCAAACAATTAAAAAATATATATACAGGGTGTATCGGCAAGTACCCGACAAACTTTAACCAGCTATTCCTCAGCACATTTGGAGTAAAAAATGTTATGGGCGCTTTGCTGTCCGGTAACATTTTTTTCCATTAAAAACAAAAAAACGAAGAAAAAAAAATCCACACTCCGTCACTGTCATTTGCATGGTTTCTCATGTTCAACAGCTGTTATTAGCAAGTGTGTCAAAAAGTGTCCTCGCTCTTTCGTACACACTAAATAATAATAGCTAAAAATGAGACGAATGGTGCCGTGCCATTTCGTTGTGATTGTAAAAGCGCGCCAACGTAGGTACGTACGTACATTATTCAACGAAACTCGAACAAAATATTGCCAGATGGGTTTTCAAACTTTGACAAAGGATAAAACATTGGTGACATGTGGTGAAAATATGAATAATAAATTTTTTATTAAAAAAAAATGTTACCGGACAGCAAAGTGCCCATAACATTTTACTCCAAATGTGCTAAGGAATAGCTGGTTAAAGTTTGTCGAGTACGTGCCGATACACCCTGTATATATTAATAAAAATAGATTCGTATTTTTCGTTTTTATACACGACGAGTGAAAGGACAGACAACTCCTCCCCCTTCAGCTTCACAGCAAACCCCAATCGGGAGTTCTCTAGTTCCACCGACCCAGGACAGTTGGGCTGTATTAAAAACATTTATAATAGAACCAGCGACCTCCGGACCCGTAGTCGAGTGTGGGTATCGCTACGCCACGGAGGGGATATGAAACCACCGCACAGAATCATTATCTGTCTGTCCCCGATGCATATTGTTCCATACTGTCAACTGTTTGTGTATTTGAGATTTCACTTGTAATTCAAACTTGCATCCGGCTGCCCCTACAATAATTATTCGTGTGGACAAAAGGCATTATTGTCATATTGAATTTGGTCACAAACCGACATAGTCATGTTGATGTATACATATCTCTGTTATTATAACATTCTAGGCTTTAATAGAATATACTTTATATTAATTACTATTCATTATCATAAACACCTATACCTCGATTTATGTCAGGTTTTATAAAAACCTAGTATTCATTCAACTATTTCTATACTAGTAGATATTTCTTTTAATTATGTATTGTTTAACTGCACTTCTATTAACAACTGTATCACTTGCAACAATATTTTTGTGTATTACTTGTTCTGTAATCACCCTATTGTAAAAGCCATTTTATGGCGTTTAAATAAATAAATATAGTTCCTAGTCATTGGTGTATTTTTGAATATTATTTTTGAAGCCTAATTCTGATGACCCAAGAAAAGTAGAAGTGCCTTCAATACAAATTTGAATGCATACTAATTTAGTACATTTTGATTCTAAACGATTTAGCACGCGGTCTGTCTCTCTTATACTTGCCTGAAATTGTATATATCAATCCCATTTGAATTGCAATCATGATGAAACGCAGTTTTTTTGTAGAAATATAAGCCCAAATTGGGCTTTTAATTTGATTAAGAAACACGCTCACAAGGCACCTCTTGTGTTATTATTTATCACTATTTATCAGTGTGCTCACCCCTGCGGAGTAGCTAACAAACTACGCAATAGCCAACTAACCGTTACTAAGCCGTTTCCGTAGGGGTAGGCAGAGAGTATGGACCGCAACCTTGTCTTGGCACACAACTCATGACCTGATACCACTCAAGTATTTATAATTATAAAAAGTGATTAATTTTCTTCCTTTTTGTGACAAATAGAGATAATGATATACTCACTGGGATCTCCCACGCTGAAGATTTCGTTTACATATTATTAAAATTTTGTAGTATGGATATGATGAAGTAATTATCCATATATTCAATGGTGTTTTTTTTTCTGAAATAATTATTATACATAAATATATTACATGGTGTACAGTTGAGTGGTTTCGGTTCGTCTGTATTTGGTGTCGGTATATTTTATTTTTCTGATTTCCCTTAGTTCTGCATCGAACTTTTTATTTTAGATTTAAATGTGATAATATTGTTGTGAGTTTTGAATGAGAGTGGGATTTTGTTGAAGAGTTTAGTACCATTACCCTTAGTCCCCCAATTTTTTATACCATTCACTCTTACGTTATATATTATTTTCCTTACACTCCTTTCTTCGTTCACCCGCTCTGCATGGCCTATTACTATTATTACATAAACGAGATTGTGAATATAGCAAGTAATTAAAATTATAATTTGAATGTGACCGTTATAAACCGTTTTGCAAGCCCACTCACATCCTTAGAAAGTTCTCCCCTAAAATGCATCTCGTATTACATCCATTTACCACATTGTCATCTCGTGGCGATCTGTCTTATAGATGAATAAAGCGGATATGAAGGAAGTGCCTACGGATGCTGGACCTTAAGACAACCTAAACGAACCCAACGGACAACATTATTTTAAAATTATTTATTTATTTAACACCCAGAGGGCTTTTACATGGTTGGTAGTATAATTTTAATTTGACAGATACTTTGAAACATAAAAAATAAGAATAAAATTACATGATAAAAGCTATGCAACAAGTCATACAAACATAAGAAACAAAAACAGAAAATTACAGCTATTTGTAGGTTTACATGATGTGTTTAGGAGTATTGTTGAAATAAATGTTTTAAATGATCCACAAAACTTGCCAAGTTGGTATTGAATATGTGAACATCACCCAAGTAATGATTTCCCATGGTGTGAAGTCGTTGTATCGGAGAGTGGGCAATGTAGTTACGCTTATGTGTGCTGCTGTAGAATATTGTATTTTGTCATGTTGTTACTGTGGGTGTTTGTATGTTTATAAGTTGCAGGAGTTCACAACAGTCGAATTTAGAGTTAAGTATTTTGAATAAGAACGTTAAATTGTTTATTTTACGTCTATCTTCTAATGTATGTATTTTTAGAGTATTTAATAAGAAATTGTATTTTATGTCTTCGACAGGGATATTTAATTTAAAATTTATAAAACGTAGAAATTTATTTGTATTCGCTCAATGTTGTTAATGTGAATTTTGTAAGATGGAGACCAAACTACTGAGTTATATTCAATTATGAATTATGAACTACTATGACGTTTCCACACGGAGAAATATGAGTATTACTAATTTAGCTAAGAATCTCTTCAAATTATTTTTAATCCAGTTAAAAAGGGGATTTCAGGCCATTTCCCGATAAACTTTTAGTAAATTCGTAATAATTTCGGAACACGTGTGCATGCATCTGCGTTTGTCTAGATAATATACAGTGACGAAATGCGTTACGAAAATTTTAGAATTTTTATGAATATGTTTTCCGACATCGTGACAATACATTTGTATTTTACTAAAAGTTTATCAGAAAACCTATAAATTAATTCGTTAAAAGCCTTCCATCCCGTTTTTAACCGGATTACGAATATTTTTAAGAGATTCTTAATAAATTAGCAATATTATTTATCAGTAATTTTTCTCCGTTCAGTACCACAATTCAACGTTACTTGAAATAAGTAAATTTAATAGTTTCATGCAGTGGCGGTTCTTCCCTTAGGTCAATTGGTGTTTGACCCCCCAAAATTATAAGACAACAATAATAAATATAATAATCAATTATGTGCATCAAAACATTCAAAATGTAACGCGAAACAGCGGCGGCGGCGAGTGACTAGCAGTGACATCTGTTGTCTCTAATAGAAGCTTTCATTCACAAGTCCACACGATTCGCTGGGTCAATTTAAAGAATGTCCAATTTGGCATCTTCTGTCCCTACGCGCGCCATAGAATAAACGAGATGGCACTATATTTTTCGTCGAAGTAAAAATTAGCTTCCGAAGAAAGTTTAGGGACGCTTAGGTCATGACCGTGGGGGAGACAACACGGTGAATATTATATGTTTTACAGAGATGGTGACATAAACAAATGTCGTTTTTTCATTTTACACGCTTGTAGTGTGTGGAACAATGGTTGTTTTTCAATTGCATAGTTCGGGAAAGGATTAGAATAATTATTTATGTTGTTATCGATTTAGAATGAAACAAAACAAAAAACGTAAAAAATCATTGTCAAATAGAATCAAACACTGATTTTATTTATTTTAATGTTGTGGACAACTACATTAAAACTTAATATCTTAAAAATAATTTGCCGTAAGTACATGGATTGTGTATTTATTTCCAATTTATTATATTAACATAATATTTATTTAGAGTCCGCGACTCTAAAACTCTATAACAAATTGATATAGTTAATAATATATGGGCATTTTTCACAATATCAAATAAAGATTAGTCACACATTTTTTTCAAATGACCTACCACGACTGAATCCCTAGAGCCGCCTCTGGTTTCATGTCATCTGCGTAAAATAGGAAACAAGAATGACTAATAACACTTTCATGTCGTTTATATACAAAAAAAAACAAGAGAGTCCCCAGATGGGAGCCTTGAGGTACCCCTGAGGGAATAATTATAATAAGGCTTTTAAAGATATAAATAGCCACGTACTTCATAGTAGTATATACCAGTTTTCCTAGTAAATAGTAGTATATCCATAGTCCCACTGGCTCCAGGTAGTTCGAACAGTTAGGTTTCTTATAAAAAATCAATAGCAGTATTCACATAAAAAAGCAACGTTTCGATTCGGAAGAGCGGTCTTTCACCAGGGCAATACCGAGCATGTGTACCACTTGAATTCGCTTGCTAGTGATTATTATAATTTTTTTTATGAACACATTTTTAAAATTCCCCATGTCGCTATGCTATCGGTTGTCGTAAATGTTATCACCACGGAGAGATAACGTCTGTGACAAAGTGAGAAAAAAATATGCAAGATTAAAAAAAAAATTCGCGTAGAGATGAAAACATCACAGGCCACTATTGTAAATCGTAATGCTGCTATTTTTAATATAGAGATAAGCAACTCCACACGGAGAAAAATGATCCTGTCAAAAAAAGTGACGGCATGCCAATTTCCTGATAATCCTGATAAATATTAGTCATTCAGAATATATCGAGAAAACATGCTCTCTTCCTATTAAATATGATGACGGAACTCAACAATAACAGTATTTGTAATACGTGTTCCGCCGTCCTCATAAAACATTCGTTTTTAACAGATATTTTGTTATGAATTCTGTCAATTCATTCGTTAAAGGCCTGCAGTCCCGCTTTTAACAGGAAAAATGATTCACTTGACTAGATTTTTAATAATATTTTATATCGGTAAGTTTTCTCCGTGCAGTAAGAGAAAAAAATTGGGGTGTTACTCGATGTTAACGAATTTTGTACCTCAAGAATTGCTCCTCACTTACTTGAATATATTTTTATTCGCTTGTCAATGAATTAATGTGCTTAATATTATTGTAGCTTTTCGTTTTGTCACTTGGAAATATGTTTATTTTATCTGTGAAAAAGCACGTCGCAAAAATCTATGTCAAATGTCGTAATTCCGATTTCTATGTCACTAAAAATATTTAAATTAAATATATAATTTTATCTACACAAGTCCATAAAAATATCATCTATCTATGTATATAAATAAAAATCCACCGATTGCTTTGAAATTTTGACACAACGCGGCATTCGAATACGCGTGTGTTTTTATAATAATAATATTTAGCTAATTTATATAGCACCGTTTTCGTGAAAAATTACCTCAAGGGCGCGCTGTACAAATATATTTCTTAAATAATTAATACTAGAACTACTGATTTAAAACTAGTGACTTACATCTATCTAGTGACTTTCGACTGAGGCCTATAACTACTATCTTAATGACATATATATTTACATATCTAGAAACTTACAATTAACATTAACAATCTAATTCACAAAGCACTCTTTTCAGGGTGAAATGCCTAAAACCAAAAAAAAACAATCTAATTTTGCTAGCGCCAGAAGAAGAAGGAATTTCTATAATATTAGGTGTTTTTATAATAAATTTTAGTATAATGCACCAATGGGTTAGCTGGATATATATCTTAAATATATACCAATATTATTTAGATGTGTCGTGTGACAGGTAAAAAAATGTTTTTTTTGAAAAACATCGTTATATGACAAACATGCCTTTTTTTAAAACAGCGCCACGTGTTGAACGTAAAAGCGTAAACGCGCTATTGTGTCTCTATTTGCACAGACAGACTAAGCCACAGCAACGCTTGGTGGGATTCAGATAGTTTTTTTTTATAAATATGTTTCACACCTCAGACTTTCTAATTTACAAAAACATATTTTTTTGCACAAAACAAGTAAGTTATTACGAAAATAGTGTGAGTCGAACTACGGAAGGCGATTAGCATTTTACCTCAGGCATTCCAAGGGTATACCGGTTTTTTTTTGTAGCTTTTCGTAGTAAAATATTTTTGTGATTATTATTGGTATTTGGATCGACACGAGAAATGTCATGGACAGTCGCTTCTTCCTCTTACAATCTCTCTGTTCGAGGACTTAACCTTAAAACTACCTAAAAGACAATCTATTTGGATTGTATATAATTATAAATAATTTTTTAACATTTCAGGCTAATCTGTTCGCTTTTGGGAACAACACAGAAATTGTCGTCTTCCTTACTGTTGTAGTTAGAAATATCATCTAAGCGCTGTTAGAAAGAGAAAACACCACGCTTTATATTAAAATCTAGAAATTAACCACAGAACAATTAAAATGTGCACCTTTATAAAACTAAAGGTAACGACCGCGATTTAAAAAAAAAGTAGTGTGACTTCGTGATTTTTTTACCAATTGAATCCTATAATTTCTATACCCGCTATATCCGATTTTTTGACAAAATGATCTGAGTATGACATCTTGTTCACATTTTTGCGAGCAACAAGAGGAGCCTAAAATTGAGTTTCAAAACCCTCCTTATCGCGACCAAAAACCATGTTTAAACTGCGAGTGAGAAACCAAATCCGCTATATCATACAGAAAGTTACTATCAAAACCCGCTATATCGGATTCAACGAATCACAAGCAGTTATTTTGCCAAAATACAATATGGCCGCCGCTCTGACGCCACGCTCGTGTGTCAAAATGATCTACGCGTGAGTTTCTAAACCCGCCATGTCGGCTCAGTTGACTTTCAAAATCACGAAGTGAATATCAAAATCCGCTATATCCATTTTATTTATCGAAATTACTTAATTATTGCTAGACATATATAGAAAAATAAATGCTTTTCGAAATTTTATTACTCCAATTCATTATATAAAAAATTGTAATGCATTTACTTATGTACGCTAGAGATGTGACAGTTTTTTGCGGTTTTCTCCAAATCAATGAAAGTTGATATAGCGGGTATAATTACACGACTCAATTATTTTTTATATCAAACTACAAAAAAGTGGGGTGACAATTACGTTTATAATACATCTGTCTAATAAAATAATTGTGTTTTTTTAATATATTATTTCGCTATTAGTAATTTTAGTTACAAAAAAATTTTAAGTGAACCATTTTGATTTTTTTTTATGTTTGCATTCAAAATTTTAATATTTAAAAAAATATATGCTTATTTTTAATAGTAAAATATGAGAGCTTATTTTATCACCTTTCAAAAACAGTTTTTCATTTTCGGATATGTTCAGAAATATTCCATTTATTTGGATTTTATTGCAAAGCAGAAATACTCAAAACTTTCTCACAGAATACATGGTTGAGACTTGAAGGGTTAAAAAAACGTGTGAGAAAGGTGGAATTAATTATTAAGAACGGTTGCCAATAAAGTTAAAAAAATAGCCTCGATAGTTTCCAACCTTCGATAAGTATATCACAGCTGTAATACGTTTTTTTATACTTCTACTTCTCTACTATTTCCTATCAACCTTCTCTAGTTTTACCAACGTACCATAACATATTGTTTTAAATCTTCAATATCGGCGCTCATATTATAATATTATTTGGATGATTTGTATAACACCGTTTTTGTGCAAAATCACCTCAAGGCGCTGTACAAATATATAATACATTTCTACAATGATCTATGTTATTATTAACTATATGTGGAGATAATATACAGTACCATACTTACCTGGTAGGTCATTTGAGGCGAAGCTTAATGCCAAATCACTATTTTGATTAATCCTTATAACGAATTTGTGTACATTATGAATACCAAAAATATGCTTTAGATAAATTGAAGGTTTTCCAATCGTTTCGCTTGGGTAGAATACAAATAAAAATATAAATTACTCAATAAAAAGTATAAAAGTAAACTAATAATTTTTTTTTCAATAGATATGTATGAACGCATAAAGGAAACAACTTTAAAAAAAATACAGTATTATAGCTAAGATTATCTGTGACAGTTTCACTTGATTAACTTTTTTGCTTTCTTATAAAATTATTTAAAAAATAAATAAAAACTAGTTTTGTGCTTCAAATGAAACGTTTCTAGACTACGTTTGTCAAGCGATTTTAATGCCTATTACTTACAATATAAGGATACCGAGAAAATGCACATTTTTGGCTTATAGCTTCCACTTAACATTAAATAATTGTTTATTGGCGAACTTTACATACAGGATTTAGGACATCATTGGAAAATTGGATATAATTGGACTTTCTCTCAGGAATGGTATATTTAATTTAAGGGTATGACACCTTAAAAATGTAAGTTTTAATGTAATTCTGTTGGACTTGTTATGGATCTTAGTTCCGGAGGGAGTTTATTCCAAGCCTTCGGCCCAGATACTCCGAAAGCGCGATCACCAAACTTAGTATTTGGCTTGCGCTTAGGTTCCATCAGTCTACACATATAACACTGCGTATCTCAGAAAATACGAAATAAAAATAATCATTTTTAATTCTGTGTTACGCGTTGTTCATCAAACTTTGTTCAAAAGGATGGGTGATTGATCAAAACGCGTACTTTCAAAAGAAAGTCAAAAAATAGTAATTTCGTATTTTTTGATATACGCGATGTTATATTATGCACGTGCTAATAATAATTGGATAATTTGGGTAGCGCCGTTTTTTTGTCCAAAATCACCTCGAGGGCGCTTGGCAGGTCATTTTAGATAAACACAGTTTTATTAAAAAGTTAACGATTTTTCAACCAGAGGTATACAGTAAAACACTGGACATTATATGATCAACCCTTCAGTACTTTCATTACCTTTGTACAGATTGCAATGTTTTCTGTGTATTTCAAATGCGCTATATAATCATATTTTTTAATTTTTCGTAAAAACAAATACGTTTTAGACACTAGATAAAATTATCTTTCCTTAACATTTTAATATCAAACGTGAAAAACGCCAACCACATTTTTGAATAATTGAGAGAACTCGATATTTCGAAAACACGTTCATTTTGTTTGGGGAATTTGTAAGAAAACTGTGTACCTTCAATTTATCTCGTTCACGTAATAAGAAATAATTTTTAAAGTTAAACTGATTGTTACGATGGCGGCTCGAAATATGTCCCTTTTGTAAACCACACAAAAATAAGAAATTTCAAAATTTTAAGTCATAACTTTTTATTTGGACTCTAACAAAAATCTTCACCTTCATTTCCACCCCAAAGTTTCGCGGTATTAGCCGTGTTTTTTTGCATTTCCCATTTACTGTACCTTTATGTGTTCTAAATTTCTTCGTATGAAAAAAAAATCGAATTTTCACTCTCCATGTGATTATTTCAAGGTCGGTTCTGCTTAATCTTGCCAGCTGTTCTACCTGAAATGACCCCCAATTTTTTTTTTTAAATCTACCTACCTTGTAAACATCTCGCATTATCTGAAAGTAATCTTATCGATAAGCCATTGTTTAAGATTATTGTATCTGGAAAACCTTGCATGTTTTTCTTGTTACGTACCTACGTACTAATTATTTTTGACCAAGCGGGTATTTCCCAATTTTTTTTTAAATTTTACAACATCTGAGAAATTTTGAAATTCTTAGTCACATGTGTGGTGTAAATTATATTATCAATAGATGCCTACAGGCAAATCATTTTAATGATACTCTTGCTTAACCTTACGGATGCTTGATGTTTTTTTTCAAGTCCGATCCCCATGTGGAAACTATATCATGACCAGAGATGTGCTTTATTTCAAATAAATCCATTTTAAATGCTTTTCTAAAAATCATTTTGCATTTTCCATTTTAAATGCTTTTTTGCAACATTCTTCCTACTATCTCCACTCATTTTTTTCATAAGCCCCAAATATCAGTCGGTCCTCAACCTCGCTATGAGAGACAATTTACATTTGCCAAGTTGCTCCCTGGTAGGAGCCCTGGCAATTGAGTGATACCATTACAAAAAATACTGATTCAAATACTGAACATGGGGCCATGACGCTGTAATATTAAATGTTAGATAGCAGTTTCTATGTTTTTACGTTGGCAACATTAGTCCCGCGCAATTTTTTTGTGGTTTCATAATCTGTAGTCCTGGTGTTTTTGGATTTACCATCATGTAATATGTTTGTTCTACATTGATGTCCATTATTAAAAGACAAAATTATTTAAAAATTCTATAATTATTTTAATTGTTTGACCTGAGAAACCATTTTGCATTTTCAATGCATTTTGAAAGTAGGCATTTTGCATTTGAAATGCTTTTCTAAAAACCATTTTGCATTTTCAAATGGAAAAGTTTTGACCCATTTCCATTTTGCATTTCAAATGATTTTGGGTACCCATTTTGCACATCTCTGATCATGGCCCATATGAAAAATCTGAGCTTAGCACGATCATTATTTTCGTATAGATATATAGTTGCCATTAGAGAAGAAATCATATTTTGGAACCGGTACTAAATCGTAAAAAATGGCAACACCTTGAATATAACCATAGATCACAAATACTGGAATCACAAATACTTGAAGCTCAAATTCTTGAATCACAAATATTGGAATCACAAATACTGAAATATCGAAATTTATGAATGCAAATCTTGTAAGCGTAAATTAACCCACTTCCCGACATCCGATCGAGACACTCGGCAGATAAACACGTTGTTGATGACAATGCATTATGTCAACTTTTGGTGTTGCAGCAGTATTAGGGTTAGGAAGGTTCGATCGTCAGTCGAACCATTTTTATTTTTTTTAATCCAACAAATTTTTTACGCCTATAAATAATAAACTTATAAACAATACAAATAAAATCTAATGATACATTTTCACAAGAACATCAAAAAAAACCAAGGGTCCAGTACCCGTGGGCCAAAAATATTAACAACATTTCAAAATTGTAAATTTTAGATAAATAAGATGTAAAAATACAAAGTGACAACATATAAAAAATAAATTATTCCCCACACTACTAATCGCACTAATACATACAACCTATAACTAAACTGAATAAATGTTTATAAAATGAATGGAAAGCAACAACATGATAACTTAGCAGTATAAATTATTCAATGTTAGCTAGGATATATTTTTTTAAATGTTCTTGAATTAAACCCAAAACAAACCACGGTATAATCCTGCAATATTTTTGTGGCTTGGCGTATTTCAGCGTATCGCTCGCAATACATTCGCATTGGTAGTGTATGGCGAGAGATATGCTGAAAAGACCAAGTCATGATGCGTTTAGCGTATTGTGCCGCCTGCCTTACACGAAAATGGTGACCCGATAACTCATCAAAATGACAATTCAACACACCTTTAAAAAGTGATATAAAGTCATTAAAAGTTATGAAACAAAAACTAGGTTAAATAGTTACATATACATATAACCTAATTTTTTTTCATCACTTTTCACATCTTTATAACACTTTTTACAGGTGTGTTGAATTGTCATTTTGATGAGTTATCATGGAACCCACGAAAATGCGTCGATATCATTAAAATTCTTATTAAATAAGTTACACGCTCTGATTATAAAAGCGTTTTGTCTGTTATAAAATGCATTTTAAATTAGACGTAGTAAGGTAAAAAACATTGTTTTTATGTGTTGATTTTTTAAATCTCGAATTAATGTGAGAAGACGATGAAACTGGGAGAAAAAGCATCATACAATGGGCGTTTTAAGAAGTAATTACATTATACTTATTATTTATATTATTCAAGGGGAAATCCCAAATTCAGAAATTAGTTCTTGAACATCGGTGCGGTTTCACAATATGTCTTAATCTCTTTATCTAATTATCTCTGTCTATAAATAATATGTATTAAATTAAATTAATATTTAATTCAATTATTATGTAACTTCAATTAGGTATCTAAAATAATTTATTTATTTATTGCATCTCACTATAAATAAATCACGTTTCTTTATAAAAATTAACCTCACTAGGACTAAGCCTGTATCGATGTTAACATTTTACATTTGAGTGAAGCAAACATAGAGTAATCACAAACATAAAGTAACAATACATACAAACATAAAATGTTAAAATTACTGCGAAATGTAGAAAAAATAATTAACGGCCGTTCTTCCCAATCCTACTGATCAACTGCTGAGCCAATATTTTGGCTCAACACTGCTCAAACGCACAACTATGCTCTTTCCAATGGAAAAGTGATAACTGAGTGATCAACCAATTAAAGGAAGCCAAACTACTGGATTATGCTTACCTCAGTAAATTACTAGTTATAAAAAGTGTCAACAGAGTGAAACATATTCGCGAGGCCAAGTCACGGTGGCATCAAAGTCAAGCTAATACTTTATTTTTAACATATTTCATACGCTTAAATATTAAATATCGGTTCACGTATTACAGTACTTAAAAAATATATGCATTAATAATAAACACAATAATTAATCGTCAATGTTAATTTAGCATTGAAAGTTTTAACTTTGATGTCATTTTATTGTCTATGAAAGTAGGCATGGCCACTTAAGGTAATCAACAGTAAAGATGTTTGGAAACAGGCGAATCGAACGTTACTGAATAAATCACTTGGCTGATTGGACCCTGAGATTGATCATTCGAAATGTTGGGAACAGCGGCCGTAAGTATTAGAGTTTTGGGAGAATTTCTTATCTGAGGACGGACCGCTAAGTAACTCGATCATGGCACACACTCCTTGCATCATTCACATTAATACATCGTCTCATACATGCTATTCTATTATTCTGACTCTTGACATGGCCCGACACGAGTATCTGATGCACTCGATCGTGCCATGTCTTCCTCGGGCGTCCCCGACTTCTGCTACCATTCACATTTGCGTCATATATTCTCCATACACTCATTTCGTAGTTCATTCGCTCAAAAAACTGAAAATACATTTTTATCAAATAAAGTTTGTATATTTAATTTATAACGGAGTTCAAGAAATTAGACCTGATAACAATAAAAAAAAAATTAATGATTTTATTTGTATTGTGTGTTTTTTTAACAATTTGTATGGTGTGTTTTTGTTTTTAATAAAGCATTAAGTATATATATTATTTCCCCTAAAATTAACAACGCACTACTTACAACCTTTCAAGAGTCCATTTTGCTCCATAACATTAACTATTATAAAATATATATCAAATTTTGCCTAAAATACATCGAAATAGGTACATTCTTGTTTACTATAAGTCAATATTTATGTTTTTTTTAGTCATTAATTGCATCAGTTTTGTTTTTGATTGTACCAAAAGTACAATATTTATGTTCTTTTATAAAGAGTGAAAAATATTCGCGACGGCAAGGCACGGTGGCATTAAAGTCAAGCTAAGCTAATATTTCATGCGCTTGTTTTAAAAAAATATCGTAAATAAATAAATACAATAATTAATTCGTCAATATTAATTTATCACTGTAAGTTTTTTTACTTTGATTTCATTTTATTGTCTATGAAAGTGGGCGGGGCCACTTAAGATAATCAACAGTAAAGATGTTTGGAAACATGCGAATCTAACCTTACTGAACAAAACTTGACTGATCGGACCCTGAGATTGATTGATCGTTCGAAATGTTGGGAACAACGGCCGTTAATCTTATACTATTTATCTTCAAAGAACACCCTCATTGTGTGTTTCATTCTTACAATGGAATTGTGATATAATTACCATAATACCCACCCAAAGGCTTTGCCTTTTGTGGGATTTTAATTTGACATTTAATTTGACTTTTATTTTATTTGTTCATTGTATTCATATAATCTATCTAAATCTTCAATGAAAATAGTTTTACTTAGGTACCGTGGTTTTCTCATGTAAATTCCCTATGTTTTAAAACTTAAAACATGGTTTTTCATTGTTGAGGTATTACATCCATCACTGGTTGGTACAATCGTACCTATCTTCTATTGAAATCGCGCGAAAGCTTAGTTAAAATACCATAGTCTGTCCTCGCCAGTAATTTCAATGAATAATGTGCCAATGCGGCAGTGCGAGATGCGTGTAGAATTCGTTGATATAGTTTTTCGTTTCACTCTAGTACAAGTGCACTTACGTTATGCGATTAGCACAGCAGTAGTGTAGAAATTAATTAGGACAACCCCCGCACTGACGAGATAAATCGAAGTGTTTTGCGTGTATGTCTGAAATTGAGCTTTTTGTCGGACACACGGACACTTGCCCACACACGCTTATCTCAGTTAAGACGAGACAATGCCCTGAAATAAAGCCAGAATTTTAACGACGTAAATGAAGCAGCCGTACACAAAAATATGCGACGCGCTGCCCTGGTGGATTGGACAGACCTACGGTTGAAGTTGACAATGAGAATGAAGTCGTGTAAAACAATATTCGGCGCGCGGTCCGGCATAATGGACGGATCTACGGTCGAGATTGCCCTAGCAGACCGAGAAAATTAATTTTTCCGTCGTGTTTATTTTAATTAGTTCTATCACTAAAATCTCAAATGTTCCTAGAGGGATCCCTCGGGAAGTTAATAATTCATCGTCTAGAAAAATAAAATCTTGTTCTTACCGCTAATTTTTTAGTTGAAAAACGATTTATAAAATTTTCAAACCGTCTTACATAAAATATTTTAATGGTAATGTACTGTTTTTATTAATCTTAAATATGAATAACTTACATCCGTAGGGATCCCTCTACAAATATTTGATATTTTATTAATACGTTTATCAGAAATAATTTAAATGTGAGCGTCGAGCAAACCCCCGTTATTATAGTCTTGTGACGTACCACGTTGTGTAACATTTAGAATTGGGCCGCCGATAATAATACTCCTTATGTAGATGACGATAAGGTTTAAATTCCCGCTTAACACCAGCCGCCTAATTCGATTTATACAAGAAAAAAAAACATTGCATTAAAGTTCAGAAACAAATATTTAAATGTTTTACGATCGTTTTCTAAAGAACTTAATTTTCCACATTATACAATTAAAACATATCCGAAAATGGGTTCGTAAATAGGAGGTTTTGAACTTTAAAGCGGTTTTTATAGACCTGGTACTTTGTTTTTTCTAGGCTTATAAAAAAGTTCTCAATTATTTGTAAGGCCAAGGATGTGTTCTCCTCTCGCAGTATTTAATTAAAGCATCAAAAATATTTTTGATTTTGATTGACCAGTGCGGGAGTTACGATAATAACTGCATTTTCCTTTGGAGGAAGCAGACATACTCACTGGTATTTAGTGTGTTTAAGACAGAGCTGTATATGTAGAGATGGCAAAATTTCGTTTTTACTAAAAACGCGAAAAAATATTTATGGTTCGAAAATAGGGCATTTATAAGTTTTCTTTGCGTTTCAAGGCATTTGAAAGTGTTTCCAGTGATTTCTATTTCGCGAATTAACGCGAAAAACGTGATTTTGGCCGTATTTCAGCTAAATTATTCTATTTAACGAAATAGGCGCGAATTTCCCGAAAATACCGGGTATTGACTGACAGGCGTACGAGAATGAAGGAGCCCACTATTGAAACGTGCGCAATGCTATCATTCAATCAGTAAAGTGCCACATCCATTGTTTTTTGTATTTACCTGTATTTCAAATATACCTACTTTATTTCATTTTTGGAAGCCTGTCCTACCTCTTTTTTACAATTTTGTTACTATTTTATGTGTAAATATTTAATATTTTTAATTTATACTGTACGCTGAATTTAAACGCTTTCCGAGAATATAGCGTATTTCAGAAGTCAAAGAACCATACAAATTGGAGAAGCTGATACAGTAATATTTAGTCCAGTACAACTAAAGAAGAATTGAGAAAAATGCATAAGGAAGGCAGTTTCACGTGAATGTGCAGGGATAAGTATTATGCCTACTTTATTTCATTTTTGGAAGCTTTTCCTACGAATTTTTATAATTTTTTTACTATTTTATGTGTAAATATTTAACATTTTTATACTGTAGGCTAAAATTGCTTTTTGACATTACACAATTTGTGCGAAATAAATGACGCCTATTGATGTTAATCGCAATCTGCATTTATTGTGTTTGTGTTCGACCCGTACTTAGAGTTTCCTTCCTTATTAAATTATTATTAAAATTAATTATTTATAATCTTTCACATGGAAGTACTTGCAAATGAAGGTTAAACATATATTTTACCAAAAATACTTAAAATATGCGCTAAAAACATTCAGGAAATACATTTTTTTCTATTTTGCTACAAAACGCGAAATTATGCCTCAAAATGCTATAAAACGCTAAATTTCCAATTTTTAATGCTAAAAAATCTGAAAATTAATGCTAAATTTTGCCATCTCTATGTATATGTGATAAAGAACGTATGTTTTATGATGTTTTGTGACGTTGCCAATTACAATAGCACCAAATCTCTTCGGTGTTTAGACATAATGATTTTATCATTATTGATTAACGAATCGAGCTGTAATTAATTATTAATAAACCAGCTAACGTGTACCCGTTGTTGCTGGGGATTATCCTTAAGGGAGGGCTAGGGTTAATTCGTACGAAAAAAGGCATTTTTTTGTGAATTTTTTGTGACAACACAGTCAAAATCTCTTCATTAAATCTAATAGGACAGTAAAGTATGACATTTTAAGAATTATCACGGAGAAATATTAAAAAAACACGGCAATGGCAGCAATTATTCGGACGTGTCTCAAAAAAAAGTTGAATGGCGGTGACCCTCATAACTCGGTGCTGGGTCATCTGAAATCAAAAAATTAAAGTTCATTCGTTAGATAATAGTTTTTCCCAGATAACGCTGGGAGGGTTTTTCGAAATTTTAATTTTTCACTTTTTTGGAACACTTTGAAGGGAAAAACGCTATTTTTAGTGAAAAAAATCGGCGATGCACTAATAATTGAGCCGCTATCAATAACAACCCTTACGTAGATGCCGATAAGGTTTAAATTCCCGCTTAACAATATCCGCCTTTTTTGGTTTATGCAAGAAAAAAACATGGCCAAAAAGTGCCTTTAATTTTATTTTGTTTATGTTCAGGCATAAATATTTTTTTTTTCGATAAGCCCAGAAAAAAAATAATGTATAAGGCCTATGAAAACAGCTTTAAAGTTCAAAAACTCATACTTACAAACCCATTTTCTGTTATGATTTTATTGTATAATGTGGCAAATTAAGTTATTTATAAAAAGTTAAATATTTATGCCTGAACATCCACAAAATAACATAAAAGGCACTTTTTGGTCATGTTTTTTTCTTGCATAAATCAAAACAGGCGGATGGTGTTAAACGGGAATTTAAACCTTATCGCCATCTACGTAAGGGTTGTTATTGATAGCGGTTCAATTTGAAATATTAGACGACGTAGTGCATCGCCTTGAGCGAAAAAGGTGAAAATATTTAATAAAACACGACTCGTTTGAAATAGAGAAAAAACTCTCGAAAAATGCTTTAGTTGCACTTAAAGATACACTGTAAATTTTTTCAAACCTATAACTAAACGCGAATCGAGCCACGAATTACGGCAAAGGAATGAAGCAACTGAAAGCGGCGTTTCGCGCCATTTGCGGTTGCTTTGTTCTTTTTCCATAAGTTGAGGTTCAGTTCGGCAGTTCGGCTCGCGTATGTATACGTAGCATTATGTGGCTGATGGGTACGGTGAGGGTAAGGAAATGGGGAGGTGGGAATTACTTGTATATTCTAAAGCCATGCTAAGCAACGTTTCGATTCTAAATGGTTGTCTTTCACAAGGGTCATACTGAGAATCGTGAAAAAATCAGTAATTCTACCCATAAGTACATTTTTCTATCAATATCTAAGGACTGGTTGTTTCGGAGAATCTGAACAATTCATCAATTTTCAACGTTCATTTTCAAGTTCTGTGAAAGATTTTTTCAAGTTCTGTTTTTATTTCAGTTTTGTCAAGCAACTAGCCTACAATGATATAAAAACAGAACTTGAATAAGTCTTTCACAGAACCCGAAAATGAACGTTGAAATTTGATGAATTGTTCAAATTCTCCGAAACAACCCGTCCTAAGTATTTATGTTTGATAAATATCTTACAATGAACATCTTACAGTCTACGGGAGTATCGCAGATTTGTCTAACGGGATTTTCTAGGCCAACGCAACTATTTTCAGCTCGCAGTGTCAATGTTATGGTGGGCAATGAATTAACCTTGTATTATATAATTTTATTTTTTTTAATAATTTTCTAAAACAAACATAAAATTGAAGCTACGGGCGAAACCGGGTAGTAGGTAACTATTAGTATTATGCGAGTTAAATCATAATTATGCGCTGTTACAATATACCTATGTCTGTTTATGTTGTAACGCGCTTAAATTAAACTTATAGTAGTCCCAGAGACAGGTCGTGCGTCACTTCATTGTTCTAGTATCTCTTGTCTTTTTCGTTTACATAAAAGATGATTGTCGATGACGCACGAACGGCCTCTCTCTGGGAGTACTTCATTTCTTGCTGGTCCTGTAGCTGAGGAGAGCAATGTTGTGACCTCTCTTTCTGTCATGCTTCGTGTGAGAAAGAAGATATTACAACGGATCTCTCACTAGAAGACATAATAATAATAATATGGTATTTTTCATATGTACATGTTCATGATGCATTTTAAACTACTTTACTTTTTGCTGCCATTTCCTGTGAAGTGGTTGTTTTTGCGCCGCTGCAGTTGAGTTGGTTATTCGTGCATGACGTCAGCGCATAATGCATAGTACATTATGCTAATCTAAGCCTTTTTAACGACACAACGTGTCTTATACGTATACCCGGAGATCAGGCATGTCAAAGATGCGGTCCGCGGGCCAAGTTCGACCCTGACCCGCGAGGCTTCTAATTAAATGTCTCATACCATAGAGCTATACAATTAGAGGCGCTATTGCACACTAATATCTATCGAAACGTGTTCCATTAATAGAACGCGATAAGCGGTGCGCGTAGACCGGATTCGGTAGTTTTAGTTAATGTTGGCAGCGTTGGCAACAATATAATACACGTACATGATTGTAGGAGATAACCTCATAATCTTAATATTTGTGAATGTGACCGTATAAAAATCACTATTTATGCAGCGGTAATCGGTGCGCACTGCGCGTAGACTGAATTTTGTAGTTTCCGGTCGTTCGGCGTTAGAGCGTTGAGAGCGTTAGGAGCCAAATCGGACTAGCTGGAGGTAAACAAGTGGAACCTATTTGTTTTGCTTCATGTCTCGTCCAAATATAATACGTCGATGCCTAATACTCAAATTTCATGTATATTTTTTAATCTGCAAAGTTTTCTGATGAAACCAAACAAGATTCCAACTTTGCTGGATACCGTTTTATTGTAATTGAAGATTCGTTGGCATCAATTTACTCGAAATTCGCATTAGGAAATCTGTACGTATATTATGTACCGTAGAATGGGGTGACTTTCATGTAATACGATAAATTTTTATTGAAGTGAAACTTCTTTACGCGCGTCATTCATTTTCGAGGACCGGAGTAAAACCGACTCATGACCGTCACGAAAAACCGTGATCATTTGGTGGTGGGGGTACGTGACCCCCACCACCGTTCACTGTCGTTCTCTCACCGTAGTCGCTTACTGAGGTGAGGGAGCCACTGACGAACGTTCTCTCTCTCTCTTCTCTCTTTTCCTCTCTCTCTAGCCAACGACGCCACGCCAGGCATCAGCTGCTTGCTTCGTGTACTGCGCGGTGAGTGTAATACGAGTGAAATACGTAATTGATTGTGGTTTATTCGATTTGGAAGAATACTAAAAGTTTCACTTCCGTCGTGGGTAGGCTTGCCACACACTGTATTTTTTTTAACTTATATACTGTATTTTTTTAACTATTATAAGTGTGATCCTGAATCCTCTATTTTAATAGAAAATATACGGATTATAAGTTGATCAAATGTTAACTCCTCGGGCTAATTTGTTCGGTTTTGGCAACAAACAGCTATTACCATTAGAGTCAATTTGTTTACTTTTCGTAACAACTCATGTTTTATGGTCTCGTCGAAATCATCGTGTCTCTCTTACCGTCATAGATAGAAATATGAACTGAACGGTGTTAGAAAGAGAAAACACTACACTTTATATTCAAATCTAGAAGTTAACTATAGAAGAATTAAAATATGCACCTCTATGAAACCAAAGGTTCCGAATGCAATTTAAGAAAAGTATATGAAACTTTGTGATTTTTTTAATTAATCATTTTTATATGAAACGAAAAAAAATTATGTGGCAGTAAGGCTTAGCACGCACTGCGATTAATCGCAGCGGTTTTGGAATAGCTGGAAACGCCAAACCGCGTAAAACATGTTCATGGTGGTACTGAAATAGAATCAAGTAATGACGCCAGCCGCTGTGCATGTTTGCTAAGCCTAATGTTTATTATTACAAAAACCGCTGCCGCAGTTTGAAAACTTCGACGGTTCATTTTAAAAATAACAGAGGGCGACACTTCCGTTTACAACAATCCTAAACTGTACAGTCACCGCTAATACTAATCAGATTTGTCCAAAAACAATTTTATATTTTTTACTCCAAATAATATCAGGAATCACTGGTTAAAGTATGTAAAGTACGTCCCTTGACATCATGTAAATAAAAGTTGGTATTTAGCAGAATTATGTTGGACACCCCTGAGATATTGTAGATATTGCCGTGACCTTCAAAACAGCTGCTGCTTAACAATTAAATATCATAAAAATAGTATTTCTTTATCAATGTCCCCACGGCAGCTGCTTGTTGGCAAATTGCAACAACGTTCACACAAAACACCAGACAACCATTGCGTAGTAAAGCTTGACACACCTAACTTTGCTGGCCGTCAAAATAGGAACTGATGAATTCTTTCAATGCCATACGTAGTAATGCAAAATCATGTGTTTTTGGTTAGAAAATTTGGTCGCCTAGAAATGTTTCAGATGCTTTAATTAAATACTGCGAGTAGAACACATCTTGGCCTTTGAAATAATCGAGTATTTTTTAGATAAGTCTTTTTATAAGCCCAGAAAAAAATAATGTAAAGGCCTATGAAAACTGCTTTAAAGTTCAAAATCTCCTACTTACGAACCCATTTTCGGTTATGATTTTATTGTATAATTTGGCAAATTAAGTTATTTATAAAATGATCGAAAAAAAATTAAATATTTATGCCTGAACATCCACAAAATAAAATAAAAGGCACTTTTTGGCCATGTTTTTTTCTTGCATAAATCAAAACAGGCGGATGGTGTTAAGCGGGAATTTAAACCTTATCGCCATCTACGTAAGGGTTGTTATTGATAGCGGCTCAATTTAAAATATCACACGACGTAGTGCATCGCCTTAAACAAATGTATTGTATTAATTGCTGTAATGTCATCCGATTTCATAGAAATGCGTATATGTTCTCGTGTGTCCGTGATTGCCATCGATGGTAGAATGCATTGTCATCGACAACAAGTTTACCTGCCGAGTTTCAGCTCGATCGGATGTCGTGAAATGGGGTTAATTTCCACGTCCAAGATTAAACTTCATTCATTTCAAACGTGAAAACAAAATCAAAATTCAAATAGAATTTCATAAACATGAATATCTTGTAGGAGTCAACAGGCAGTTATCGGCGCAGTGGTTCACAGTTCCCAGTAATAACAAACGCACACACCGTCGCACAGTGGGCTGAAAATCGCCTTTCATAGACATAGAGACTTGAATTTTCAATGATATTTTTTTTGGATAGAAATGGATTCTGCTGATCATTACTATGCTATAAAATTTCGTACGAAGCAATTGCGTGTACAAATGAAGGAGTCATCATTTTTTAAAGAAAAAATTGTATGGCACTGACATTAAAAATAAGGCTCTCTGGAATCATAAGGTTGGCCATTCTATCCTTACACACAGATATACTACTATTTATTTGTATTTTTTGACATACTTCGTATTGTGGCGCAAATTGCGATTTTTTTTTTTAAATCCTCTAAGTTGAAAAAAAAACACTTTTTAATGTTGATGATTCATTTTAAATCTATTTCTAGCCAAAAAAATACCCTTGAAAATTCAAGTCTATGTCTATGAAAGGCGATTTTCAGCCCACTGTGCGTCGGTGGTCGTGTTCAGCGCGCGGCACGCGATCGTTAAACTGCGGTCAATAAATTTCTCTCATTATCACACTTATTACTCTAGAAAAAAAAAACTCTACCGGGCAAATTAAAAATTACAACACGCGCACGCTGTTCGTGGAATTCGCTATGAATATAGTATTTCTGCATTTTGTCACTTAGCAACAACATGCTGTGTATTTTTTTGATTTTATTATTTGTATTTTTAATTATAAGTTGTTGTCGGGGACGGACCCGGTACGATCGATTGAATCAAATGCTTGACTCGGTACAAGAGAACGTAGCCAAATGTTAGAAGTGTATGTATCAATTATATTGTAGGTAGCAAGAACAAATATAGCTATGCACACTCTTACCTATATTCATGCTCGATATAAGATATTGAGTTGAACTGTTATAGATAGAACTTCCTTCTTCTTCTGGCGCTAGTAAAATTAGATTGTTAATGTTAGTTGTAAGTTTCTACATATGTAAATATACAGGGTGTATCGGCACGTACCCGACAAACTTTAACCAGCTTTTCCTTAGAACATTTGGAGTAAAAAATGTTATGGGCACTTTGCTGTCCGGTAACATTTTTTTTTTCAATTAAAAACAAAAAAATATAAAAAAATCCACACTCCGTCACTGTCATTGGCATTGTTTCTCGTGTTCTACAGCTGTTATTAGCAAGTGTGTCAAAAAGCGTGTTTGCTCTTTCATACACACTAAATAATAATAGCTAAAAATGAGACGAATGGTGCCATGCCATTTCGTTGTGATTGTAAAAGCGCGCCAATGTAGGTACGTACGTATATTATTCAACGAAACTCGAATAAAATATTGCCAGATGGGTTTTCAAACTGTGACAAAGGATAAAACAATGGTGACATGTGATAAAAATATGAATGATAATTTTTTTATTAAAAAAAAATGTTACCCGACAGCAAAGTGCCTATAACATTTTTTACTCCAAATGTGCTAAGGAATACCTGGTTAAAGTTTGTCGGGTACGTGCCGATACACCCTGTATATGTCATTAAGATAGTAGTTATAGGCCTTAGTCGTAAGTCACTAGATATAAGTCTTAGATGTAAATCTCAGATGTAAGTCACTAGTTTTAAGTCGGTAGTTATAGTACTAATTATTTTTTATAAATTTATTTGTACAGTGCCGTTGAGGTGATTTTTCACCTCAACGGCATTTTTGAAAACAGCGCTATACAAATTAGCCAAATATTATTATTGAACGTTGCGTCCACGCGCTCGAGCAGCTCGACACAAGAAGCCATGGATATCACTAAGACGCTCGGGTAAATCGTAAGGGTACGTATACATTTGCGAACCGAAACGCGAACCGTACCACGAATTACGGGAAAAGAACGAATCAACTGCAAGCCATTTGTGGTTGCTTCGTTTCTTTCGCATAAGTTGAGGTTCAGTTCGGCAGTTCGGCTCGAGGTTGTATACGTAGCATGAGATTCTGTCGAACCATCGATCTAGAATTACGGCCCTTTTACGAATCTTTTTCGCGCTGAGCCGTTGGCTAGATATCGAACTAAAGGGCATCGAGCGAGAAAATGGTACACACGTTGAGAAATGTTCGAATGAGCGAAAAACCATTGACCATAAACGAACGTGGGTAATGTAATGGTAATGATCTTATGGGAGGTAGATATGTTTTCAGATTTTCGCGGCCAAAAGTATTATCGTGAATTTTTGGGTTTAGCCAACGTTTCGGACAGCGTTGCAGTGTTCATAAGGGCAGATAAATAATAAAAATTAAAAAATCACCCCCCTTAATTAGCGTATTCAGCCGGATATCATATCTGTTACCAAATAAAATTAAAAAAGGTTTATATTATAGCCTCGTACACTCACATTTAAACTACTTTGTTGAAATCTGGGGAAATACATGTGAAACATAATATAAACGAACTACAGGTAACACAAAACAAAGTAATCAAAAAACTATTTCACTTCAAATCTAGAACATCAACAAAAAAATTATATATGAAAACAAAACTATTAAAATTAAGAAAATTATATGAATATAATACATGTCTTCTTATTTACAAAATAAATAATAAACTCATACATACAAATACAGAACTCATTAAAACGTCCCAAGTACACACACACTTTACACGGCAACACGATAAAATACATTTAAACACCATACATACTCATTATGGCAAGCAATCCATTGGTTAAGAGGGAAGCAACATATACAATTGCCTCCCAGACGAAATTAAAAATTAAAAAAGTATAGGTACATTTAAAAAAAAATTGTTCAGTTTTGTGCTCAATCAACAAAACAATGAAAGTGAATAATATCTGTGTGTAATATATTTATGTGCAATATATATGTTATTTCTAGTTAAATAAGTGAAAAATGTAATTTTCTTTTATCTAGAATAAAAATATTTAAAAAAAAAAATGTCTACCTGTTGGACACTGTAAGGCTGTCCGAGACGTTGGTGTTGCCGTAGTAATTATAAAAGCGCCTAATCGTTAGTTCATTATTTCGGTATATGTAATCTGGTACAGATTCGCGTCTTTCAAAAAAAATAATGCTATGGCGCATTCCAGCATTAGTGTATTCTTTTCAACTCTCCCAAAGCTCTGATTGAGGCTAAGGACTCACGGAGCGATTTTTACCCGCGCCCGCTGCGGTGGCGGAATGGAGTTTTATTTTCAAAACTCACGAGACCGCTCTTTTTTGCGGTGACGCAGCCGCCGCGGTCGCGGTTACCGCCCGCAATCTTGGCGGTTGATTATCGCAAGACGGGCGGTTGCAAGACTTGAGTTCCACAACTCGCCCGCCAACCGATCGCAGAGCGCGCGGGAGCAACCCGCCGCGGCTGCGGGACCGCGCCCGCGCCCGCCGGTACAAGATAACCGCGGATGCAGCGGACCCCGCAAACAATCGCACACGCCGCGGGCGTAAAACGCGTCGTGAAATGTGCTTTAATTTTTTACATACATATCTGCATTCTACAGAGGCTGCGGGCCCGCAACCGCGGCGGGCGCGGGTAAAAATCGCTCCGTGAGTCCTTAGCCTAAAACTACCGATTCCGGTCTACGCGCGCCGCTTGTCGCGTTCTAATAGCATAACAAGTTTCGAAGAGATATTAGTGCGCAGTCGCGCCTCCAATTGTAGCTCTATGATCTCAAGTAGTTAGTTAGTCGCGAGTCGTGACATATCATTTAAGATCGTCCCCACTTTCGATTTCTTGCGTACATAAAGTATCGTAAATTCTAATCATTATTTACCTCTACTAGTCGTGTTGCCACGGATGATACTCGAACCAACTAATTCTATTGGGGAAAGAATAAGGTATATAATAAATGTGTGTGTGAGAGAGCTTCCCATGCAAGAAAAAACACATTTTTATGAGAAATCATGTAGGTACCCCACCCATTTAACCTTTGGTTGTCTCGCAAAGCTTGATTAGTACACCAAATGCAGTTATGTTATTTATTTCAAAAAGGTTTGTACGAGTACTATAGTGGACAAAGGACCAGTATGTCAATTGCTTGTTATGCAAGACGAGCTTAGCAGATAATACGTATATAGGTCGTTAGCAAAGATATCACTAGAAACCGGAAAAAATATAGCTTGGATCCTATTTACTTGTTACGCCTGTTTGGCTGCAGCCAGTATATTATTCACGAAATTATTATATACATTGAATCTTTTAAAAATTCCTTTTATACTTACCTACCAGACTGTGTTAGATTGAATAAATCTTTTATTAATGAGATAATGTCATGGATATTTGTTACCGCTCAATGAATCATCGAGGTGTCCCATACTTGCTGAATTTTGGTGAGACGAAAGTATGCAAGTTTTTACGTAAATGTCAAATTTGTCATAATCTGATAACAGGATTAAAAGCGGACGAATTAGCACGCTTAAATTTTAGCAAGGATTCACTTACCGAGCATAAAGAACAACTGATATACCGGCCCTATATAGATGATGTTTCAGAGTTCAATTTTTTTTTAGTAATTTAAACTTTAGGTTAGCATTCTGCCTAGTGAATTAAATTCGTAACTCGTACATTCTTTTCTAAATATGTTTCGGTAATTTAATCATGCCCAATAAGTGTGACATACAATTTTTCGACTGAAATGTTTTTTTTATAAAAAAAATAAGTTGAAAATTGAAAAGTCACCCCATTTTACGTAACGTTATTTATCTCAATAAGGATACATCTTTATACTTTGATAGTATCGGTGAAATTGCACAGAAATGCATTGAATTGCGAATGCATGCCGGTTTCGTGATCGGAAAGCAAGGACGTTACCAATAGACCACAAGGCCGATCATCATCATCAACATCCCAAACGTGTCAAGTCTAATGATTATACAAATATGTAGGATGCAGCCAATGAATAGCTAATCCCTAGAAGTGAAAACTACACCGATTTGATAGAAATTATAGTTCCTTACGGAAATACTGAGAAACAAATACATTTTGATAAATATTTCAAAATTTCGCTGTGTTAACTTTGTGGCCATGTTACTATCGATAAAAAATATGACGATAGTTTTTATTTTATTTTTTAATAAAACTCTAAAAACCATAGACACTTTCAAATTTATAAACTGGCCCATCGGGTCAAGGGGAACAAACCAAGAGTCTCCCTTTCTGTAATTTGTTAATAAATGAATCTGACAGTATGCAGGCAACTCGCATTGTAATATCACCGTTTAGAAAATAAAATCTGCGTACGACTCACTAATCCTTTCTACAATGGCGCGCAAATTGCTGTCTGCTCAAAAAACTTGACTACAATGTCCTAATTCGCAAAACAAAACTTCGGACTTGTTTCCAAAGGTGAATATTTTGTTACACTGTTACAAATTTCATTATAATTTACCCAACTCACACATTTTTAGCGTCGCTAAGCAACCCGATTTGAAGGCGGTATGTTTTTTTTAATCGTTTTTACGAACTTCCGATGCTGCGCAGAGAAGTTCCACAAAGGACTGCTCTGAAAACCGTTGCCTTATAATTCTCTACTTTTCTGCGCAAGGACTGGTTATTACAATGAGCGCTCTTCGGCGGTCCAAAAAAACCTATTTTAGTATTTTTTTAATACATCTATTTTAATTTCACTTTTGTTTTCCGTAATGAATGAATGCAAATCTTTGAAGTTGAAATTAACTCAATCGATGACATTACATTCTTTCAACTGGTGGCAATCACGTACACACAAGCGGACGTATAATCATTTCTCTATCGTTCTCATAAGTGTCGGTCCTACCCGATATGCATTTGGCGAGGTGGGTAGAGTTATCGAATCCAGTTCTTGCATAAGAAGATTCAATCCTCAGTCAAATCATTTTTTAAGCTTTGAAAGACATTTGAAAATACATAGATGAATTATTGTTTAAAAAAATGATTTTTTTACGGGTTGAATTTTAAATATAATCTCTGCGTATTACGCTGCATATATATTTGCGAACCGAAACGCGAGCCGAGCTTCGAATGATGGGAAAATAATCAAGCGGCGTTTCTCGTCATCTGCCGTTGCTAAGTGCCTTATTCGAGACTCGACTCAAATCATCGTTTCGGTGCGCATGTGATGAGGCGCTCCTCTGAATATTAACCCACCTTTCGACTCGTAGGCCTCAGACAGGCCAATGAAATTAATTACGTGGTCAAGAAAGAATTTCGATATTTGAAAATGTTTCATAAATTTCTCTAAAATGAGGAAAAATTGAGTTTACTTGGAGAAAGCGGACACGCCCAGAGCACACTTCTATCTTATTATCTCTTCAGCTATGGCATTTATTCCTGTCAGTATAATTAACATATCCTCTGAAATTATTGCATCGTCGCCGAGTGTAACACGAGGAAGATGCGCAAGGAAGGAAGTCGAGGCCGCCGGAGAAAGAACACGATGGCACGATCAAGTGAACCAAATATCCGCTGCTTGCTGGCCGAGGTCAGACTTGTCACGAGTAGCTACTATCAGTAAACGTGAATCGAAATAGACACATTACAATATTCACTATAATATGTGTATTGTGTAATGTATTAATATGGAGCAAGGATGTTTGGTTTTGTCTAGTTACGTATCGATGTTGTGATTGAGGACAGACCACAACATGTTACGCTGCCTGTTAATTTTTAATTTAGGGTAGAAGTTATGGTTAGCATTGAGATGGATCTTCAAGCGAATCCTAATTCCTTATTTTTGATAGATCTTTATAACGAAGTGGTTTACATTATGAATACCAAAAATATGCTTTAGATAAATTGAAGTTTTTCTTATCATTTCCCTTGAGTACAATTTAAATAAACTTTTTATTTACTCAATATAAAATACAAATGTTAACTACTAAAAAATGTATTTATGCAATAAAAGTGTAAGAATGCATAAAAGAAACAACTTTAAAAAATAAAATATTATGGCTGTGATTATCTGTGACAGTTTACCTTGATTAACTTTTTTCTTATCGAATTGTTTACAAAACAAATCAAAACCACTTATACGCTTGAAATTGAGCTTTTCTCGTCTCCGTTTGCCAAGAAATTTTAATGCTATGCATGAAGATATAAGGCATATCAACAATAAACACGTTTTTGGATTGTAGCTTACTCTTAAGGGTGTGATTTGATTTGGCTTGCTCCATTTATTATTTAATTTTTTTTATTCGTGAAAATACAGATACAGACAGAAAAAAAACATTAATTGGAGAATTCGCCCGCATCCTTACTATTTCTCACAGATTAACATGGCAGCATTTAAAAATAATAATAATAAAGGTCGAAACACATTATTAAAACCCGACGCGACCCGATGAAACGCGATGCGTGTTGAGTCGAATCAAATGTATTGTTTTCTTATGACCAGAAACACACTATGAACATCCGACGCGACGCCATGTCGGATGTTCATAGTGTGTTTCTGGTCATAAGAAAACAATACATTTAATTCGACTCAACACGCATCGCGTTTCATCGGGTCGCGTCGGGTTTTAATAATGTGTTCCCGCCTTAAGCCTTTACAAATATAATATTAAAAAGTAATTTATATTAACAATTGTAATTTTTTTTTAAATATGAGAAATTGCACAATATATATTAACAAATCATTTTTAGAGAATATAGGGTAATTCAGTCAATCAATTCTAACATTTTATTAAACAGAAAAATGATGAAGTATATAATGTATGAAGGAAGTGTGCCAAGGTTATTGTTTTCATAGGAAACAGCTTTCAATTTTCTACTACAGGTACCGCATGTATCAAAAATATGACGGAATCCTTGTTTTGATTAAACGATTCACACCTTCTGATTGGATCCCTTGGTTGCGTTCCCTCCCCTTTCGCCCCCAGCAGTCCCCAATATTGCACGAGTCCTTTTCCACGCCGTCTGTCCAGCGCTTTCCTTATTCAACTCGAGTGGGGAGGGGAGGAGATGAAGTAGATGAGGGTTGAGAAGTACCTGCTTTTGTCACCAAATACGGCTAAAGCCATTTCTAGTGACGTTTCGATTCTGAAGAGTATCTACCACTTTGGAACTTGTCGCAAATTTACTTAGGGCCAGTTGTTTCACAAACTTGAACATTCCATCAAATTAATTTCAAAGTGTATATATTCAACTTCTGTGAAACATTGTGATTTCGTAGCTCAATTGTTGCGGACTTCTGAGTCTAGTTATAAGAGTACCTACTCCCCACACTAGGCAAAGGAACTGTTGTCTCCGTTCAAAGACAAATTATGTAGCAAACTCGCCAATTTCTCGTCTACGTGGTTTAGCATAAAAATAAATGATGGGGACATTTTTAACACAACTAATTCGACGTTTAAAAGACACCTAAAAATTTCATGTGAAAACATTATTTCTGATAATTTTATTTTTAAAAATTAAAAATATAAAAATTTTATTTTTAAAAATTTGTCCAATTTAAAAATTCTAAATTTAAAAAAAATGGATGTACCCAATGTTAAAGCCCCGGTAAATAAATATATAATGGAATAATAACGTTACTTGAATATTAATTTTGAAATTTGTTGAATTGTTCAAGTTCTTTGAAACAACTGTCCCATAATAGAATAATAACATAACTTGAATATTAATTTTGAAATTTGTTGAATTGTTCAAGTTCTTTGAAACAACTGTCCCATAATAGAATAATAACATAACAATGAATATTAATTTTGAAATTTGTTGAATTGTTCAAGTTCTTTACAACTGTCCCATAATTGAATAATAACATAACAATGAATATTAATTTTGAAATTTGTTGAATTGTTCAAGTTCTTTACAACTGTCCCATAATTGAATAATAACATAACAATGAATATTAATTTCGAAATTTGATGAATTGTTCAAGTTCTTTTAAACAACTGTCCCATAATTGAATAATAACATAACAATGAATATTAATTTTGAAATTTGATGAATTGTTCAAGTTCTTTTAAACAACTGTCCCATAATTGAATAATAACATAACAATGAATATTAATTTTGAAATTTGATGAATTGTTCAAGTTCTTTTAAACAACTGTCCCATAATTGAATAATAACATAACAATGAATATTAATTTCGAAATTTGATGAATTGTTTAAGTTCTTTGAAACAACTTGAATATTAATTTTGAAATTTGTTGAGTTGTTCAATTTCTTTGAAAAAACTATCCCATAATAGAATAATAATATTACACGAATATTAATTTTGAAATTCGATGAATTGTTCAAGTTCTTTGAAACAACAGTTGGATCTTGGTATTATTTTATTTAAAGATTTTTTAAATGGTTGTAAGTCTTCAAAATACGCGAAATGATTGTGAGGTTCTTTGAGATTCTATCCCACGGAGGCTGAGTGATCTTCCATCCGGTTATTCTAGTTTTGGTTGGTTGGTACACATGGCATAATATGGACAAATGGCATTGTGTACACCGCACCGCCTACTTGTTATTTTAATGAATGCACATTAAAATATTATCTGTGGGAACATCTGTCGGATCGCGAGCCACTAGTTCAAGGTCGCTGGCATATCCGATGTCGGCCGGAGAGACGCGCCGGTGGAGAATGACCAAAACAGATCTTTTTCTATTTTTTATATGAAACATCTTTTGGCGCGTCTAGGGGGTATAGCCGACTCTTGCGTAGCAGGGTGGCAAGACGGAACGACGTTCTTGCACGGAACGACACCTCACTCGGACAGCCTCGTGACTCGTCGGCTCTTTTGTCTGGGAAAACTCTGTGCGGGAAACTATATCGGGACCCGTATGAAAAAATCTTAATTTTACATGATCATTATTTTCGTATAGATATATAGTTGCCATTAGAGATGAAATCATATTTTGGAACCGGTAAAAAATAACGTTTTTTTTATAAATTATACTACAATCTATTTTAACTATCCCGCAGCCAAGTGGGGGAGTAGGTAGTACCCAAAACTACTATCCTCCTTATATTAGCTTAAATACTTGACATATCATTTTGGTATTTTACGTATTCCTGCGCAAATACATAAGTTACCATTAAGGCGATGCCATGCGTAGTAATGCAAAATCATGTGTTTTTGGTTTGAAAATTTGGTCGCCTAGAAATGTTTCAGATGCTTTAATTAAATACTGCGAGTAGAATACATCTTGGCCTTTTTAATAATCGAGTATTTTTTAGATAAGTCTTTTTATAAGCGTAGAAAAAAATAATGTAAAGGCCTATGAAAAATGCTTTAAAGTTCAAAATCTCCTACTTACGAATCCATTTTCGGTTATAATTTTATTGTATAATTTGGCAAATTAAGTTATTTATAAAATGATCAAAAAAAAATTAAATATTCATGCCTGAACATCCACATAAAAATAAAACGCACTTTTTGGCCATGTTTTTTTTTCTTGCATAAATCAAAACAGGCGGATGGTGTTAAGCGAGAATTTAAACCTTATCGCCATCTACGTAAGGGCTGTTATTGATAGCGGCTCAATTTAAAATATTACACGACGTAGTGCATCGCCTTAATGATTGGGATTTCTATAGTTTAAAAGCCCATAACACAGAAAAATGCATGGGGTCGTCGGAAGACCCACTTGGTTACAGATGTGTTGTTTGGCATTTGTTCGAAAGATAAAATGTCATAAAACTTTAAAAGAAAACGGTCAACTGAGAATTTAACCTTTCTCCCCAGAGACTGGAGTCAACCGCGCAAACAACTGTGCCAAATCCAGTTTGGATAGGACTGACATTTATTTCGTATATTAACTGCTGTAATGTCATCCGATAAGAGAAATGCGTATATTTCCGCGTGTGGATGCTTGATTCCCACTAAAAGTTGATGAAAAAGAATGCTTTGTCATCGACAACGAGTCTATTTGCCGAGTTGCAGCTCGATCGAAGCTCGGGAAGAGGGTTAATTTCCACTTCCAAGTTTTGCATTCATTCACGATAGCAAAATCTAAATTCAAATAGATACATTAAAAACCGTGTTTTTAAATAAACACCTTGCAATTAAAATCATTAAAAAAGTTGTTTGTATATAAATTATTTTATATCCATGAGAAGAAATTTTCCCACAACTCCTAATGAATACATTATTTTTCTGTGAATTTTACAGTAGCTATTTAAAGTTGTATGATATAATCATTTCATTTTGTGAATGTGTTCATATCATATATTGACGAAGATAATTTCTAAATAGTATAAAACAAAGTAACTATCCTCGTCTGTCTGTTTGTGCGCTTAGTTCTTCTAAACTACGCAACGCAAGGTTTTCACCACCATTTAGAGAATTTCTTCAGGAAGGTTTATATATTTAATACATACATATTATATTTATAGAAAGTAGAGAATAGTCAATATAGTTGTGAATGAGGAATACTTGGAGCAGGTGGATGAGTTTGTGTATTTAGGAAGTATGTTCTGGAGAGATGGGAAGGCCGACAGATATTGAAAGAAAGGTAAATGCAGGTCTCTCCAACTCCATTAATGGAGGACTGAACGCAGTTGGCGCTAACAAAAAAATGTCCAAAGAAGCAAAGCTAGCAGTCTACAATGGAGTACTGGTACCTACCCTGATGTATCGCAGTGAGGCATGGAACTGGCAGAGGAAAGATGAAAGTAGACTGAATGCTGTAGATATGAGATTTCTGAGGCGTATGTGTGGTAAAACCATGTATGACAAGGTTAGCGTAATGAGTAAGATTAAGAAAGGAGCTCTTAGTTGGTTTGGGCATGTAGAGCGAATGAGCGAAGAAAGGAGTGTAAGGAGAATATATGACGCAAATGTATATGGTAGCAAAAGTCGGGGACGCCCGAGGAAGACATGGCACGATCAAGTGGATCAGATACTTGAGTCTGGCCACGTCAAGATGAGACGATGTATGAATGTGAATGAGGCAAGGAGTGTGTGTCAAGACCGAGTTGTTTGGCGGTCCGTCCTCTGCCTACCCCTGCGAAGAAACGGCGTGATGGTTAGTTAGTCAGCTATTAATGAGATACGTGTTGTAAACGCGTATTACATTCCTGAACTCGGGATTTCCCTCATCCGACCCACGCTAAAAAATCGTATCTCACTGAAAGTACCACAGCGCCCTTGATGTGATTTTGCACAAAAACGGCTCTATATAAATCACCCAAATATTATAATTATATTTTTGGTGACCGGTGAAAAACCATGAAAACATGGTAAAAACCATGCATCTGGCAACACTGGTGAGTAGTGAGTGATATTGACCCAATTGTAGAGAGTTGAGTGGTTATTTCGGATGCGGAATGTAATGTGCAGGAATGTAGGTAGGTAATACGTTTATACGTTCATCAACATGGTACATTGATCAAACGAGATAATTATGCATCTCTGGTATGAGCGGTGTGCAGTCAGCTGCATTCCTGCGTGAACGCCGATACGTACAAACAGTCTCAAATGTTTTCCGGCGTTTTGTTGGGTCGGTCGAGCACGCGGACATAAATCCACACCCTGCTTTCATATTTTGTTTAAATCACTCGTTTAAAATCACGGATTAGTCTGAATTCTCGACAAATCACTTTCAATTTTGAAAATTGCATTTATACTTTTCTGTTAAAAATATTTTATTTTACACTAGCTGTACCCCGCCACGCGTTGCTTTGGCTCAGTCTGTCTGTGCAGATAGAGAAACAATAGCACGTGTTGCTTTTTCGTCCAACAGATTGTGTTGTATTTTGTTTTTTAAACGCATTTTTTTACCTGCCGCAGTTGACATCTATATTATACAGGGTGTATCGGCACGTACCCGACAAACTTTAACCAGCTATTCCTTAGCAAATTTGGAGTAAAAAATGTTATGGGCACTTTGCTGTCCGGTAACATTTTTTTTTAGTAAAAAATTTACCATTCATATTTTCACCACATGTCACCAATGTTTTATCCTTTGTCACAGTTTGAAAACCCATCTGGCAATATTTTATTCGAGTTTCGTTGAATAATATACGTACATACCTACGTTGGCGCGCTTTTACAATCACAACGAAATGGCATGGCACCATTCGTCCCATTTTTAACTATTATTATTTAGTGTGTATGAAAGAGCGAAGACGCTTTTTGACACACTTGCTAATAACAGCGGTTGAACACGAGAAACAATGACAGTGACGGAGTGTGGATTTTTTTTATAATTTTTTGTTTTTAATTGAAAAAAAATGTTACTGGACAGCAAAGTGCCCATAACATTTTTTACTCCAAATGTGCAAAGGTTGTCGGGTACGTGCTGATACACCCTGTATAGGTAGGTAGATACTTTATCGCCTGTCTGAATTCTTTAAATGACCCTTAAATTCCAAGCAAATATGAGTTAATTGAACCAGTTTTCGCGCAGGACTAACCGACTGACGCACAGACAACCGAAATTAGTATGTTCATCTTGTTAAAATGATGATGGATCGGTACTTACTTTATTTCTTGTCAGAATTCTTACGAGCAGTTCCAATTTTGATATTGACACTTAAATTCTAACCAAATTTGAGTGAACCAGATTTCACGCATGAGTAACCAACGCACAGCACGGACTATTGAAATTATTATTTTAATTAATTATTATTATTTTGTTAATAAAAAGGAAATTTGTTTTTGAAAGACGTTGATCCTTCGATTATAATATCCCGTGACACACGGGTCTGCGCTGGTTATTGATACTAACGTATTGTTCGCCATTTTAATACATTGTTTTCTATTTCCGGTAATATTTAATTCTTACTGTAATTAAGTTGCAATTATATTGTTTTTTTGGTAAATAGGCTTAGTATGGGTGTGTATTACCTTATTTATTATCTTACTAATACACATGTTTTAAATTTTACACCACCGATAAACAAACATTAAAATTATACCATTTTGCAATATCACTCGATCGGTTTTTTTTTTATCACCCAGTGCTGACAAATTAATCAAGCTGGGTGTACTTTCGTACTTGCCGTGTTCACGGCAATCAGGTGGGAAAAAAACAGTTTAGAAAATAATTTCAAGTACGAATATTATTAATTATTATTATTATTTATATTTCGGTTGCTAGTTATCAAGTGGACAGATAGAAAGTTACTTTTATGAAGATAAATAGTGATATTTTAGCGTGTATTTGTGTGCGATTTTAATGTGTGTACCGATGGGTCCATTAGATGAATTGATTATAAATGCCATCATGTTTCGTCATTATCTGTGCGTACAGCCCTGGCTGGAATTTGGCCTTTTAGCAGTGTTATTATTTTAACTGCGCCTTACCTAAACGCAAGTGCTAAAGGAGTCTCAGATTGTAGAGATCAACGAAGAAGGACAATCAAAATTCAATTAAAAAAACATTTATTGCACAAAAATACAGAGTACAGAGGGTATAGCTTATAGGTTAAATCCTATTTCTTCCAGCTAACCTAACAAATACACATTATATTACATAACTTAACAATTACATGTTAACAAATGTATATGTAAATAATAAATTTTTAAAAAAACAGAGGTATTTAATTTATGTAAAGTATTCATTCACTCGGTCGGTGGCCGAGTTGACATCGCGCTTGGGTCCCACTCAGGCGTAGTGTGTTCAATTCCTCGGCCGGCTAAGTCCTCCATCACAACACAAGCAAAATTTTCAGCTTACTGTGGTGGTAGTAGGAGATTTTCAAATGTTGTCAGGTTATTCGTAACCCGGGAATGTTTGTCTTTCTTTAAAAAAAAAAAAAAAGTGTAGTGACATTTGTTTAAAATAAATGTTTTTAGTGATGATTTAAATTTATCGGTTATTTGTTTGATGCTACGTGGAAGGTTGTTATATACTTTAATGGCCATGTAGCGTGGTCCCTTTTGAAATATAGTTTTGTTTGCTTTTGGGATTAATAAGTTTTCTGTGAACCTTGTAGCGTGTTTATGTGTTGAGTTTTTTTGCGAGAACTTTTCTGGAGATGATCGAACTAGCAGGCATAACTCCATTATATATATATTCTGTCCGTCACTGTCAGAAGTTTGAGATTTTTAAAAATTGGTCTACATGAATCCCGGTGATCAGAGTTTGTAATTTTTCGTAGACACCTCTTTTGGATGGTAAAAACATCTTTGGCGTTTACTGAGTTTCCCCAAAAAACTATTCCGTATTTTATCATCAATCGCTCGAAAGATTAATTTTTATTTAAAACAAATACACCGTCCCAAAATATTATTTTTTCTCTAATTGCAACTCTCTGTGAATCTTAAGTATGCATATAAATGATCGGGTAAAGCAAAGATTTTTATACGGGTCCTAATATAATTTCCAAATTCGGTAAAAATCCCATTAGTTCATTAATTAGCTATTTGTTAGCTCCTTTGAAATGCAGTTGAAACAGAGCTGTTGGTTATCTTTGAAAGGAGAGTGGAGAGTGGTTTTGTTTTGTTGATTAAAATCTGAATCCATCGGCCAGATCAGCCTCACCGGAAGGCGGAAGTAAAGTGAAGTATGTTTCCTAATCGGTGCACTTTTTGCATCTTTCCGGAAGTGACACTCTTCTCCCGTTCTAATGCACTTCCGCTAAACGAATTCGCTCTACAAGAATGTCTGATATCTGCTTTGTAATTCAATAGAGGATTTTTTTATAATTTTGCAAAATATAACGTTTTTACTTTTAAGCCAGAAGTCCGTTATGATATATTATGAGACTGAAGGGAGTTGGGAGGGGAAGGAGATGAGGAAGATGAATTTTGGGAGGTATCTGACTATTCCGATTTGGTAATCAAACATGACTAATTCCCATTTCCAGCTTTTAGCCGGGCAATACTGAGAGTATATACCACTCTGGCAGCAATCCCCTTTAATTGACTGAACGTAGCGAATACGCGACCACTATGCATTTCGTCTGTCTGTGAATTTGTCTTGTGCTCCAGTTGTATCAATGTCAATCCTGTCAAGATTGGTAGCCGTGTTTGATAGTGTCTTTTTATTCCGCGTGAGCGTTGCGACTATTGCGAACTGTCAATCGGCACAAACACAGGACTAGTTACATTTGAGAAATACCTCAACTGGTAACTTTACGCGTTGAAGTTATGAAATTTGCAAAAAAAAACAATGCGAAACGTTTAACCTTTATAATCGTAATAAAATTACAAAGCGGAGTGGACAGGAATAATAATAATAGTTGTAAAGTTTTTACCACGGACCTATGAATAGATTGACAAAACTTGGCTAACTGGTTTTACTTGTTATTAGATAACGTGTTGTTATTTTTTATTTATTTATTTCCCCCTCCAAGTCAGTAGTGCGCGTTTTGACCGCAGATTTAAAATAGCCTTTTAATGAATTTATTTATTTTTATCAACCGGATAACTACTAAATGTTACGCGGACATAAATGGAATGCATTTCAAGAAATACTTGAAAGGTTTTAATATTAAATTGTCCTAAAAGGCAATCACTTTGTGGCTTGAGATTATAATTATGAAAAGTTATATTGTTTTTAAGTACTATTATACAGGATTTTCCAATAAGAGGTGTTATTTTGAATAGCCCGCTATTTCGGTAGATGTTACTTTTGAAGCTGTCATTTTTTGACATTTGACAAGTAGAAACTACGCCATTAATAAAAGTGGAACGATACACGCTTCAACAACGCATAGAAATTGTTAAAATTCACTTGAGTGAATCAAATGCAAATCATCTTGAGTGATGAGGCCCATTTCCACCTCGGTGGCTTCGTCAACAAGCAAAATGGTCGCATCTGGGGCTCGGAAAACGCAAGAGTTATTGTTGAAAAGCCTCTCTATCCTCAACGTGTGACTGTTTGGTGCGGTTTATGGTCCGGCGGAGTCATTGGACCTTACTTTTTCGAAAATGAGGCTGGAGCAACAGTTACGGTGAATGGATTGCGCTATCGAGAGATGATTAATGATTTTTTATGGCCGGAATTGGATGGTATCGATCTGGACAGCGTTTACTTTCAACAAGACGGCGCTACGTGCCACACAAGCAACGAAACCATTGATCTTTTATGATTAAATATCAAATTAACACCTCTTATTGGAAAACCCTGTATTTATGCATGAATTTTATTTTCGGGAAAATGGTTTCATGTTTTTTAAACTTTCGACATTCTGTTGGGTATTCCCATTCCCATGTTAGTTCCATTCCATTTAATTAGTTAATTCCATTCCCATGTTAGTTTCATTCCATTTAATTAGTTAATTCCATTCCCATGTTAGTTCCATTCCCATGTTAGTTCCATTCCCATGTTAGTTCCATTCCATTTAATTAGTTAATTCCATTCCCATATTAGTATCATTCCATTTAATTAGTTAATTCCATTCCCATGTTAGTTCCATTCCATTTAATTAGTTAATTCCATTCCCATGTTAGTTCCATTCTATTTAATTAGTTAATTCCATTCCCATGTTAGTTCCATTCCATTTAATTAGTTAATTCCATTCCCATGTTGGTTCCATTCCATTTAATTAGTTAATTCCATTCCCATGTTAGTTCCATTCCATTTAATTAGTTAATTCCATTCCCATTTGAAAACCATATTTCAATCTGGGAGGCGTGTTTGGGTACCGCCGCCCCGGGATCCATTTATTGGATAACCAACATCATATAATAGGTTACTGCAAGTGGTTTGCTACGTTTGGTGACTTAGCAGGGGTGCCCTTGTTCATCAGGTGAGGTGTGTTCAGGATGCGCCCGCCCACCAGCTGCGTGACGTGCCAGATCGGGAGAGGCTAGTTTTGAGGAGACCCTTTGACCTCTCCAACTGGTCTCTCGACCCATCGCCTTGCGCCGCAGCGGCAGGGATAGATTCTTGGGTCTGTCACGCCTGGATACACTGATTCCTAGATTCATAGCATCCCAGCCCTCATACCTTTTCCTTCCAGAACCTCCTCTTCTTCCTTTTATTAAAAAGACCCTCCCCACAGCATCCCCAAAGATGACATAGGCCCTGAGGGAAATCATTTTCCTCAAGGCCTCGTTTAAAGGGTTAGGTTATGCTTATCCTATGTTAAAAAATATACATTTCATTGGTTATAAAAAATTACTGTAGTCTTGATAAATAATAGATGGTGATCTTTTAACCAAAATAACTTTTATTGTAGCAGAGCACACACATTACAGCCATTACAGAGACTTATACTTTTTGACACTTACTTCCTGTACATGTAGTGTTACCAACTGAATGTTATTTCATTGCCATATTACAACATCCTCCCTCAATGTAATAACATTCCAATAAATCGTACAAATAACTCTTTACTCAAAGATTTAGTGAGAATATCCGCTGGTTGTTCGCCAGTTTTTATGTATTTTATATTTATTTTATTATTTTTCACTAGATCTTTGACAAAGTGAAAACGAATACATATCTACGTGCTTCAAACGTTTAATAGATTCTGTAGCTGCAGTCAAGATTGCTGACTGATTATCACAAAAAATGTTTACTGGACAAACATTTTGAAAACCAAAATCATTCAATAAGTTTATCAACCAGCAAGCCTCACCAGCAGCCATACTCATAGCCACATACTTAGACTCAGTTGACGACAGGCTCACAGATGCTTGTTTCTTAGAACTCCATAATATTAAACATTTTGAGAAAAAAAACATATAACCAGAAGTGGACTTTCTATCATTTATATTACCACCCCAATCTGCATCGCAAAAACCCTCTAAACCTACATCTGTGCATCTGTAAATCAACTTATAATGTAATGTATACTTAACATAGCGCAATACCCTTTTTAGAGCAGCTAACAATATATTATTTGCACAATATTGATACCTACTTAGCATTGAAACAGCAAAACATAAGTCTGGTCTTGTACCTTGTACAGCATACATTAAACTTCCTATTATCTGCCTACATAATTTTTCAATATTTTTATCTACCTTTTGATTTTGAAAGATTTTAAAATTAAAATTTTTATCCATCGGTGTAGCCACCGGTTTACAATTTTCCATTTGAAATTTTACAAGAATATTTTCTAAGTAACTTTTCTGACTTAGTTCAGTTATACCAGATTTTAAGTTCTGACTCACATTGATACCTAGAAAATCAGATATACATCCCAAATCCTTCATTTTAAATTCACTATTCAAAGCCTTTTTAAGCTGTTTAACTTCACAGTTATTTGTTCCAAAAATTAATAGGTCATCAACATATAACAATACAAAAATTTTATCATTTCCATTATACCTTTTGTATAAACACGAATCACAGCTTGATCTTAGAAAACCCTCTCTAGTCATGACATCATTGAACTTATTATTCCAACACTTAGGAGACATTTTTAAACCATACAGTGATTTGTTTAATTTTACAATATTTTCATTATTAGAATAAGCTCCTTCAGGTAACTGAATATATACCTCATCTTGGATTTCTCCATACAAAAATGCACCGGTAACATCCATTTGATAGATTTGCAAGTTCAATTTACTAGCAATAGCAACAAAAAGTCTAAAAGTGGATAATTTTGCTACTGGAGCATAAATGTCTTGATAACTAAACAAATTATCTTGTTCAAACCCTCTAGCAACCAACCGGGCTTTATATTGATTTGGAACTTTAATTTTGAACACCCATTTGCTACTAACAACCTTACTTGGATCTACTGGCTCACTGTACACTTCCCACGTATTGTTTTCTCTCAGTGTTTGCAGCTCTCTCTCAATGGCCTCCTGCCACTTAGAAGCATCAACCCTACTCACAGCGTCTTTGTATGTCATCGGATCAGGATCAACATTAATTTGTACATTGTTGCATTTATAGAAAGAAGTTTGTTTCCTTGTTCTTTTTGATCTCTCACAGTAGGGTGCTAGTGGATTATCTTCAGTCACTGACTCATTTGAACTCAACTCATCAACACATGGTTCATTATCACTTTCCGATTTGGTTTCATATAACATATCTTCTTCAGTAGAGATTTTCATACCACCTTCATCTTCCATTGTTCTAATTTCTTCATTTACCATTGTTTTAGTAATCTGTGATGGTTTGTCTTCTAAAGATATTATCTCAATTGATTCCTGGAGTTTATTTTCATTTTCTAAGAAAATTACATCCCTCTTTGTTTCTATGGTATTCTTATGTGAAAAATATATCCTGTACCCTTTCACATCTTCGCTGTAACCAACCATTAGTCCTTTCTCACCCTTTTTGTCCCATTTTCTTCTTCTTTCTTTAGGAATGTGCGCATATACAGGTGTACCAAACACTTTTAATTGACGGATGTCAAAGTTTCTGTTTGTCCATACTTCAAAGGGAGATTTTCCGTTTACTTTGCTTTTTCCAGTCCTATTAAGTACAAAAACTGCAGTATTTACAGCTTCTGCCCATAGTTTTTTTGGTTTACTTTTTGCATGTAGCATTGTCCTTGCAGCCTCCACTAGAGTCATTTTGCTCTGGAGTATATGGAACAGTCGTTTGATGGGTTATACCACGCTTTGAGAACATTTCTTTCACTTCTTTGTTTATAAATTCCAGTCCATTGTCACTTCGAAAGATTTTAACCTTATTTCCAGTTATATTTTCAGTTTTATTTAGAAAGTCTTCAATACAATTCTTGATGTCGTATTTATTTTTAACAAAATAAACATATCTAAAATTTGAGTAGTCGTCTTTAAACAGAACAAAGTACTTCGACCCTCCTAATGACATTTCTTCCATTGGGCCACACGTATCCGCGTGAATTACTTCACATGTCTTCTTGCTGGTGTAATTACTTTTTGGAAACGGCAAACGGTGAATTTTTCCTTCTAAACAACTTTCACATTTCGGAACTAATGTTTGTTGTGAATCGATGTTGTTTTTCTGTAAAACTTCCTTGACATACTCAAAGTTTTGATGAGCTAATTTTTCGTGCCACAAACTAAAATCATTTATTTCTGATTTTGCCACAATTGCAGTATTGCATTTAAAACGTAAATCCATATAATAACCGCTTCCGTCTCGTTTTGCTACGGCACAAATATCTCCATCCTTGTAAAATTTGCAAGACTTGTCATCTGTCATCATGACATAACCTTTTTTGATAGCGCGATTGACAGAGAACAGATTAACTTTCAAATCTGGTACGAATAACACATTGTCTATGGTAGTGTCAACCCATTCCGTGTTGTTTTGCACTTGCACTGCCATCTGGCCGCAGCCCAACACACTAATTGACGCGCCATTACCGACTATCACTGATTTATTCAAAATGTCTGTTAAATTTGTAAATAAGGCTTTATCACAACACATATGTTCATCCGCACCGGTTTCTACGAGCCACTTAGAATCTTGATAATTGTCGTAAATTTTATTTAATACGACAAACGCATTACTTTTCTTTGTGTTGTATTTACTTGAGTCTTTATTTTTACTAAACCAGCACTGCGATTTATAATGTCCAAATTTGCCACAATAATAACACTTGTCATTTTTGTTGTCTTCATTGTTATTTTTATTTTTCCTACATTCGCTCTGGAAATGTCCGATTTTTCCACACTTAAAACACTTTCCATTTTTTTTATTTTTCATTACGAAAGCTGACGATGATGGGGTTTGTTGAAGTTCATCATTCTTTTCAATAAATCTTTCTTCCTCCATCAACAACCTGGCCACTAAGTTTTCCAAGGTTTGTTTGTCATCAGGGGCAGATTCCCAAGCCGAAACAAAATGTTTATATTCTTCTGGCAGTGACATGAGTATTTTAGTTATAACAAATTTCTCAGAAATTTCTTCTCCCAATTGTTTTAACTGGTTCTGTAATTCTTGTATTTTTGATAAAAATGCAGACATTTCTGTTCCTTTTTCATATTTGTACTGAAAAAATCGCTGTTGTACAATATGAATGCTGGTCTCCGTTTTTTGTTCATACACACTCTGCAACTTCTTCCACATTTCCGCTGAAGTAGAACATGATATAATGTGTAACATAACACTTTCTGTCATCCTTGTGACTATTAAGGACTGAGCCTTTGCATCCTTGTTTTCCCAAATAATTTTCTGTGCACTTTCTTCAGGTTTTGTACTCCGACCTTCCACTATATCCAGCCATCCTTGTCCACGTAACAATACTGCAGTCTGGAACTTCCACACATTCCAGTTTCTTGACCCCCCTCAATTTTAACATGTTCTGATTGCCTTCCATCATAAGATGTTTTTCCTCTTTTCACATGTGACTGGGCCCATAACCTGTAGTCTTGATAAATAATAGATGGTGATCTTTTAACCAAAATAACTTTTATTGTAGCAGAGCACACACATTACAGCCATTACAGAGACTTATACTTTTTGACACTTACTTCCTGTACATGTAGTGTTACCAACTGAATGTTATTTCATTGCCATATTACAACAATTACAATGTCAGATTGTTTTAGAAAATAGACATGAATTTTCCGATTTTTCAAAAATTTAATTTATTAATTTTTAATAAGTTTGTTATAAATATTTGATCTTGTTTCCAAAAAATCGTTTTGTTCTACTTCGAAATGTGACAGTAATTTCGTTTGCTAACCATGTTTTCATTGTTGCAGGCTGCACGAAGAGATTGAGCACTTCTTTACGTACATGAGCCCCACGCCCACGGAGCACCTGGTGCGGGGGCACGCGGTGCGGCGCATCTCCTCGGTGGTGCGCCGCCTGTGGCCGCACGCCAAGGTCGAAGTGTTCGGCTCCTTCCGCACCGGCCTCTACCTGCCCACCAGCGACATAGACCTTGTCATCATAGGTTAGTCCGACACCAACACCACTCTTACCTTACTCCCGTTAACCCCGACGGAGCCTGTAGGACTATTTACAGGACTCTGCCACCACGGCTGCAGGGCTTGGGAAGCCATGGCAATTCTGAATACTAATAATAATACTGGATGATTTGTATAGTGCCGTTTTTGTGAAAAATTACCTCAAGGGCGCTGTACAAATTTATAATACATTTCTACAATAATCTATGTTATTACTTACTACATATGGAGATAATATACAGTACAATACTTACCTGGTAGGTCATTTGAGATTAACACTTAATTAACATTAACTAATTGTTTATTAGCGAAATTTAGATACAGGATTTAGGACATAATTGAAAAATTGGATATAACTGGACATTCTCTCAGGAATGGTATATTTAATTTAAGGGTATGACAGCTTAAAAAGGTAAGTTTTTAGTTTAGACCTGAATTCTGTTGGACTTGTTATGGATCTTAGTTCCGGAGAGAGTTTATTCCAAGCCTTCGGCCCAGATACTCCGAAAGCCCGATCCTGAGTAATCATCACGCTGTTTTTATCCCTTTTTACTATATATCGCTAAATTCAAATGTGACAATGTGACCGTAAATAGGTACATTTCTAGAAAGGTACATACCACAATTAACCTGTGTTAAAGAAAAATATATATAAAATAATTTGTTATATTTTTTTTATGGTAAACTAATGTTTATAATTAAGGTTTTTTATGCATAGCACAAAGGATAACAAATTTTTATAAGCAATAATTAGTCGCTTGAAATATCCATACAAATTGAAAATATCTCTTGAGTAAAAATAAATGCCGCCGACAGGAATTGAACCCGCGCCTTCTGATGTCCGGTCAGGTGCTCTAACTAACTAACCATCACGCCGTTTCACCGCAGGGCAGAGAGGACGGACCGCCAAACAACTTGGTCTTGGCACACACTTCTTGCCACATTCACATTCATACATACTCTTCTATTGTTCTGACTCTTGACATGGCCTGACTCAAGTATCCGATTCACTTGATCGTGCCATGTCTTTCTCTGGCTTCCTTGACTTCTGCTACCATTCGCATTTGCGTCATATATTCTCCTTATACTACTTTCTTCGTTCATTCGCTCTACATGCCCAAACCGTCATGTAGTAGAGCGTGCCTTTCAGTGTACCTTTCTTAATCTTATTCATTACGCTTACATCAGCCTTGCAGTCTTTGTAAATCATGTACGACAATACGGGCCTGAGCCTAATAATAATAATAATGATTTATTGTCTTCTTTTCATTGGTAACATATAGATATAATGATATCCTCACTGGGATCTCCCGTGCTGAGGATGTCATTTACATATTATAATTTAATTATAATGATGGATGGTAGGTAAGTTTTTATCTTATCTTATTATATATCTTTTATCTTATCCACATCTTCGGATCTACCGGATCTGCCCTGATGATGGACACTGCAACGCTGTCCAAAACGTCGGCTAAAGAAGGAGTTAGCGCAACACGGCATAACACCCCAAAAACAAACAACAAAAATGATGGATGGTAGTTGAAAAAATCACCAAAATTATCATAGTTATCTTATAAAATTTATAAATATTATATCTGCCTTTATTATGCAGACTTCGGTGTTGGGAACTCTTTGAAATTAGTAAAAGGTTCTTATTATAATTGTGTTTATTTAAGTTACAATGAAAAGGTCTGGATTAAACTACACTGTTCATTACCCGAGGGTAGGTAATTCTCTGTCTCCCGAGGAGCTTGCTCTCTGACAATATCATCTCACAAGTACCTGTTACACCCTAGCGACATCTGACGGACTCTGGAGTAAGCTGTATGACTAGCGCCATCTATAGATTAAATACTCAACCTTATTACCATACATCACAATAAAATGAAACAACTCAGTCTTGGCACACACTCCTTGCTTCGGTCACATTCATACATTGTCTCATAACCACTCTTCTTTTATTCTGACTCTTGACATGACCCGACTTCAGTATTTGTCTCTCTTGATTGAAATGTCTGCCTCAGGCCTTCCCATGCACATTCACATTGTATTACATTGTTACTTTCGTCGTTCATCTGCGCTACATGCTCAAACTATCTAAGCGAACTTTGCTCGATCACTGTCGTCAGCCGCTTCTGATATTAGTTATCATTCACATATCACATTCAAACACACCGGTGTGCGTTTATCTTTTTACATTTTTTTTCAGCATTTCACCCTAAAAAAATTAACCATCCGTCGAAAAGATGGCACACTCTTCGAGAAACATTAAAAATTATCGAACTGAAAAAATCTTGCTTCCATAGCAACTCGGGACGGTGGCAATTCAACACACTTTTGTAATGTGATGTAGTCATTAAAAGTGACCATAGTGTAACCTATTTTTTTAAATCACTTTTCATGACTTTATATAAATTTTCTTAACATTATATCACTTTTCATGACTTTATCACATTTCATGACTTTATATCACTTTCCATGACTTAATAGCTCTTTCATGACATTATCTCACTTTTCATGACTTTACATCACTTTTCATGACTTTATATCACTTTCCATGACTTAATAGCTCTTTCATGACATTATCTCACTTTTCATGACTTTACATCACTTTTCATGACTTTATATCACTTTTCAGGAGTGTGTTGAATTGCCATTACTACCACGTTGATTACCACATGCAATATGTGTATTTTTTTTAATAATGTTGAAGTAAATTTTATTTCATAAATTTGTGTTATTTCACACTATTTATTCATTCAATCCTTCAGTACTTTCAACACTTCTGTTCAGTTTGCAATGTTTTCTGTGTATATCGAATGCGCTATATACATCTTATTTTTCAATTTTCCGTGAAGACTGTTTTAGAAACTAGATAAAATTATTTTTCCAGTGTATGCATTTAAAATAAGCAATACTATTTCTAAATAATAAAATTTTAATATCAAACATGAAAAATGTTGTCAAAAAGGCTAACCACATGATTACATAATTTTTTACCCCAATCGTAGAAAAATTGAGAGAACTCGATATTTCGAAAACACATTCGATTTGTTTGGGGAATTTGTAAGAAAACTGTGCCTTCACTTTTATCTTGTTCATATAATAAAAAATATTTTAAACTTAAACCGATTGTTACGATAGCGGTGCGAAATATGAATTATTCATTTTGGCTATTTTTAGGATTTTATTAATGGATTCCAGTATAAATATTTGAGGCAAACTGGAAAGAATTATTATTTCTCTTTCTAACATCAAAAAATGAGTTAAGTTTCAAAATAAAAATAAATTAAATTTTCCGCATGATAGAAAAATAGATAAAAATACTTTTATAAAATATGGACGCACGGTCATATATGACCCACTAATGCTGGAGAGGTTAAAATAATATATAGTGTACTTAGACACGTTCGAGAGTGGATGATACTCTCAGTATTAAGAAATAAACTAAATGGAAAAACTGAAGAACTCATTTATAAAACTATATTTGCTCCACATTTAGATTATTGCTCTACTATGTTATATTTGGCCAATGAAGGAAATTTGAACAAACTAGATGTTATACAGAATAAAGCTATGAGATGTACCTATACTGGGAAAAGGCAAATACGCAAGCATTAATCAAATGAGAGAGCAGTTAAATTGGTTTCCAATAAAAAAGAGACTGTTATTTAATGTGTTAATTTTTGTGCATAAAGTCATGAACAAGTAAATGTCAAAATATTTTATGGATGAAATTGTTTTTAATAGAGATGTTCACAATTACGAAACCAGAAATGTAAATAGAATTAGATTGCCACATATGAAGAAATCAAAATCACAGAACTGCCTAATGTACAAAGGACTAAAGATGTATGATGAAAAGCCTGAAAGTCTGAAGAATGAAGGAAGAATGAATGTATTTAAAAAGAAATGTTATGTTTATTGTAAAAACATTTAAAGTTTCAAAATGAAATATTATCTTGTTAATATTCAAATTTTGTATAAACTAACTCTATAAATAATAATAAAAAAAAAAATTTAAAAAAGCATCTTCCTAGATTTGAAACATTTAAAAAAATGGTTTTGGCCGTGTTTGGTGGCCAGATCTGAATAGCCAGGTACTCCCCCACGTTCCTCTCGCCATATCATTCCCCTCCTCACTAACTTCAGCCTCACAACATACACCCCAATTGGGGATGTCATAGCCTCACTGGCTCCAGACGGTTGTGAGCAGTTGGGATTCTTGTGTGGTATTCACATAGAAAAAACTAAATTCAAGACAACCCTTGAAATATGATAAATAGTTGTTTCACTGCATTAGTAAATGTACATCTATAGTTCCTCGTTTCACTATTGGAATAATAAAACTGTAATTTAATTGCTTTATTTTGTTTTTATTGATTTTCTCATTTTATTATTTATGATTTACAACTGAACCAGTATAATATTTTCTCCATAGCAACCAATTGGATAAAACGAGTTTTCTTTTTCGTTATTTCTTCATTATTATCCTTTCTTCTTCCAGATAAAAATCCAATGGAGCCCTAAAAATGGTTTATATTGTAGCATCGATGACATGTTGTGGAAGTTTGTTCCATGCTTCCACTACTCTATGTGCAAGGAAGTGTTTCCTGGGATTAGATCTATGTACATCTTTTTTAAAACAAAGCATATTCCAGGAGAGGTTGCATATATGTCTTGTATATTTTTGACATCAAGTGCGGTGTTTCTTGATTATGAGCGATATGCTGAAATAGGCCAAGCCATGCAAATATGGCGTGGTCTGTCACTGGCTTAAACATGTTATCGAATTCGCTCTTTTGACAATCTCGGCGATATGCGGTTCTCATTTCAAGTCTTGTGATATGGTAACTCTTAGGTCTTGTTGTAACGTCACTGCTTTTAGGGGGTTCCATTAAATTAGTATGCAAGCTTAGGGTAAGTTATTCCAATATGTAGGACAGTGTATTTTTTTACTTTGAGTTTTAGAAGCCAATCTATTGTCCTTTGATTTATTTCATTTAAGTCTTTTTGCAGTCGGTTGTGATGTATATGTGGGTTGGCAAAGAATACTTGATACAATTCCAATAATATGCCAATTATATTATTTTAGATAATAATGGTTTCTAATGAGCATTTTGTTGTTCCAGGAAATTGGGAAAAACTGCCGCTGCGGACGTTGGAACGGGAACTGGTGGAGAGAGAGATAGCAGAAACCAACTCCATCAAGGTCCTGGAGAAGGCCACTGTCCCCATCGTCAAGATGACGGACAAGTTCTCCGACGTGAAGGTGGACATATCCTTCAACATGAGCTCCGGCGTCAAGAGCGCTGAGCTCATCAAAGAGTACAAACAGAAATATCCTGTTCTCGCCAAACTAGTCATGGTCCTCAAACAATTCCTCCTCCAGCGAGATTTAAATGAAGTCTTCACCGGGGGAATATCCAGTTACTCCTTAATCCTAATGTGCATCAGCTTCCTACAGCTCCACCCGCGTCCCGAGAAGCTTAACGGGAACGTAAACCTCGGCGTTTTACTCATCGAGTTCTTCGAGCTGTACGGACGCAAGTTCAACTATGTGAAAGCTGCGATTCGCGTGAAGAATGGCGGCTGCTACGTATCCAAAGACGAGATTCAGAAAGAGATGAACGACGGATACCGGCCGAGCATGCTGTGTATAGAAGATCCGCTTACGGCGGGGAACGATATCGGGCGGTCGAGCTACGGCGCTCTGCAAGTTAAATCGGCGTTTGATTACAGTTACATCAAGCTCCATCAGGCCGTCACGCCGGCGTTGGATAGTTTCATATTTGACTGTAATAAGAATTCCATACTGGGTCGGATAGTGCGGGTGACGGATAATGTCCTGCAGTACCGGAGATGGGTTCGGGAGACGTTTGAGGCCCAGTTCCTGAGGCCCAGTTTGCCGAGGACGACGGCCCCTCCCAGCATCTCCAGTCTCACGTCTTCTGGTAGCGATTCCTGCAACACTGACAGTGATCTGGTGAGATTCTATCATTCATTTACCCATTTATTGGTAACAAGAGTGTGAACTCTTGTTTTCATTCAATCTTACATCCATTCTCATATACCTGGCTATGAATCCACATCGACAATGTCTACTGCTAAACTTCAAATTTGCCCATCCAGCATTGTTCTTCGGGACCGTCGATATATTATAAATTCTCTCTATCTTACTGTGACCTAATTTCAGTATACACCCGACTCTTAAATAACATATCTTCAATAATCTGGAATATCATTGTGTCATTGCTCATTAGATATGTTTTTAAAAATGACTGCAAACAGGAACGAGTTTATTGTTAAGTGCTCGTCTTTTGGGCACATGTTTACAAGGCCTCTACAGACGGCTGGCCCGAGTACTAACATCTTAACTAGAGCTACTTCATTGAAAGGCTCGGCCATCGTACCGTCCATTGTTTGATTATTGTTCGATCCCTTCTCACATGATTTCTTTAAAGCCATACTGTGTGTGTCGTCTGTGGCGGCCTATACTCTTAATAATCATTTGAGATTATCCCCAAATATCTAAAACATTTAATCATTCAATTATTGATCATTAAAGACAATATTAACCACCCTCAAATGAAAGATGTGAGACAGAAAAAGATTCAAGGAATCCTAGGAATTGAACCCAGGACCCCTTCTTTGCTTGGGAAGTGGTCTAACCAATGAATGATGCAGTTAAATTTGAGGCTTATATGGTTGAATCAGTTTAGTGGTTAGAGCACTTTCCTGGCAAGGAAGAGGTCCTGGGCTCAATTCCTAAATGAGACTGAATCTTTTCTGTTTCGCATCTCTCGTTTGAGGATGGTTAATATTTTTTTCATTGATTAAATATTACAATTTGAGGTTTTTCTCATTAAGTTATTTCATCATAAGAATTGTCAATTATGTATTGAGTTTTTTTTCCGACCAGCTTTTGAGAATCTCTGTAAACCATGATCATGTACTTACTGTTGAAAAAAAATTTAAGACGAATCATTGATTATTATTTATTTTTGTGTTTTTTTTTATTTGTCCAACAGTTTGGTCGTGGGCAAGTGGGTCGTGTTCTAGTTGAATAGGTTTAAGTGTGAGAGTCCCGGGTTCACTTTCCAGTCTCCAGCGGGAGGCAAGTCACACTTGTACAAAATTATAATAATAACTACATATATTCCTATTGTCTGCTAACAGTTGAACAGTTCCTTCGTCTGCTAAACTAAACACAACATGTATTTAACCAAATGGTTCCGGTTACCCTGTGAAGTCATTCGCTTTTATTTTCTACATTATAACTCTACGTTTTTAACAAAAGCTCTTGAAGTGTGTTGTCTAGAGGAAAAGTCAAAGCCACACACTCGGAGCTCTGGAGCACGCAGTCCATTGAGACCTGTCACTACTTTTTTCTTGGAGCATGCTGCAACTCTTTAGTCTCAATGGATTGCACCCCTGCTAAATTTAGTTAAGCCTAATTTGTTTAGAAAGAAAAGACACCATGCTTTATATTCAAATCAAGAAGTTAACCACGGAACAATTAAAAAGTACCGCTCTATGAAACCAAAAGTTACGGGCGCAATTTGAGAAAAATTTATGAAACTTTGTAAATTTTCTATTAATTATTTTTATATTAAACGACAAAAGTGAGGTGACAGTAAACTAATAAAATGGGTGTCTTTTTTGTTTTTTTTGTTATTAGTAATTTTAGTTCAGTGTTGAGACGAAAGAAACTTATAGTGAGCTATATAATATATAAAGTATTTTAAAACCTTAAAAAGTTTTATGCTTTCTTCTAATAATAAAATTTGAAAGCGTATTTCACACCTTTCAAAAACAGTTTTTAGTTTTCGGATACATTCAGAAATATTCCATTTATTTTGATTGTTGCAAAGCGGAAATACACACAAATTTTGATTTCATATGCCAGAGGCCTGAGGGGTTAAAGCTATACAAACAAACAAAAGATTTTGAACTTTGTTTTAAACAATGATTATTTATTATTTTATATTATAACCATAATTTAACTGTACTCCCGCGCCTGTTCACTCTCAATAAGCTTCATTAATCTATAAGCTACTGCCGTTACTACTGTTATGTTTCTTTTTCACTCTGATTCTCCAATCCGCTTCATTAAACCTCGATTTACAACATCATTTGTTTTTCTGTAGGAATCTGAAGAGCCGCCCAACTCCCCCAACAATAACAGCAGCGGCAGCACCATCGTGTGTCCCTCTCCTTCCGCGCCCCCCCTCCACACACTCGGCCCGTCCGCGCGCCAGCCCCCACCCCGCCAGGACTTCCCCCCCAACACTGCGCCCATACACCCCATGCTCTACCATCACAACGTCCAGCCCGTCACCGCCGCCACCCTGCAGAATCGCCAGCACCAGTTGCATCAGTTGCAACCCCCGTCTTCCAGCGTATCGGAACCCGACAGCCGAGGCAGCAACACGAGAAACGTGATGCATCAAGCCAAGCAACGTCGTTACAACTCCTCGCAAAACGTTGCCGTGGCGAAAAAACCCATTAATGAACACCACCAGAATCAACAACAACATCAACAAAACGGCGGGAGATTTTCTCCCGGTCGAATAAACAACCACATCCCCTTCAACGCCAATAGTAATAATAGCTCTAGTAATAATTCCATGCAGGGCGGGCGGCCCAACAAGAAGAGGAAGCCGTACGGCAGCGTGACGTCCCACCACAACTCGGGAAACAACAATAACAACAACAACATGCAGCACGGTGCGGGAAACAGTGGCAAAAGGCAGCAGGAGTACGCGGGTCGATGATTCCGGAGAAGGCGCCCCACCGTTAAAAAGCGCTAGGGGCGTTGGAGAGGAATTTCTAGTGAGACACTTGAATGTCAGACAGTTGGGTGTTAATCGGTTGAATTTCGTGAATATTCAATTACTTCTATGTTTTAATTTTAAACATTCGTCAGCCGATTATTAAACATTTGTCTGTTGATTAATGAACATTTCAAAAAATGTTATTGTTTCTTTTTGTGATTTACTTGTCAATTAATTTTTTTAAATTTATTGCCAATTTTTAGCCAATCATAGTTTCAACATAGTCATCTCTACAACAATTAACTTTAAAAGCTTTGCAGTAAGTAATGTAACATCACACATTATTATTATACTTTAGTTATTATCAGTTATATAATTTTTTTTCACATTTTTAAATTCTCACTGCTTAAAAGTTCTCATTCTCTCTTCACATAGTATTAAAATAATTCTTTTAAATTTTTTTTTTTTTTTTACAATTTTTAACAATATTCTGCAATTGTTTGGGGCAAAAGAATCAATAATAATCGGACATCATTATTAAATCCTTGAAATGAAACCAAAAATACTATAAAACTGAAGATATGATGCACGTGTAAAATATAATAATTTTATTGATTTCATTTCGAAAATTGCCATGAAGAGTGGTATTATTACATAAATGTAATGTTTTGTTTCAACAGTAATTGACAATAATGTTGTTTTAAATTTTAGTTGGATTCGATACTGAAATGTGAGTGAAATGATAAATAATAGATGTTTTCTGATTCGACAACTGTCGCATTCAAATGTCTACAACAACGGACAGATAAACCAGTGTATATAATATATATAGATATTTATTTATAATGTGGCGCATACACAAAAACACCAATACCATTGTATTATAAAATGAAGGCGAGTGCTTAAGTCAAAAATAAAACAAAAAAAATAAAAACAGAAAAAACTCTAAATATGATAATAATTTAACGAGGTAGGTAAACGAATGTAGGTTGTAAAAGGGAGGATTTAGTTGTTAGAACTTTTTTCTTAGATATAATGAAAGACCCCACCCTTTCCGGGACAGACTAGTTAAGTTAGATTTCTAATGTACAATTATTTAATCTGACCATCACTAATGATAAAACGGAACCTTGTTGATTTTCATCAATGATTAGATGGAATCCTGTTGATTTTTGTCAATGATAAGATGGAATCCTGTTGATTATCGTCAATGATTAGATGGAATCCTGTTGATTTTCTTCAATGATTAGACGGAATCCTGTTGATTTTTGTCAATGATTAGATGGAATCCTGTTGATCTTTGCCAATGATTAGACGGAATCCTGTAGAATTTTGCCAACGATTAGACGGAATCCTGTCAATCTTTGCCAATGATTAGACGGCATCCTGTTAATCTTTGCCAATGATCAAACAGACACCGTTAATGGGATGAAAAAGGCAGTTTTCTGTAATTCGACCAGTGAGCGAGTTGTCCACGGAAAAAGTAGACACAAATATAATTTATGTCGAAACTATATTCAAAAATATAAATTATGTCCCTTAAAAATAATGCCATTTTTCTCTCGAGCAGTTTGTCATATGTTGTGGTTTTTTTTCTGGCATCAAATTGTTAACAATTCAACTTTTCACTCAGCTGTGAATGAATTTATTATGTTATAACAAATAGGATGTGTTGCAACAAAAGTATAATTTCATTAATTCATTTTTAACCCTCTCAAAGCCCCCCCCCTATTGGGTCTAGATTTTTACTTAATTTTAAATGTTTTATTTTTGCTCTACCAATTTTTTTTTATTTCATATTTTTGCTCAAATATAAATTATCTCTTTTATGAAATGTCCGTAGCTGGATCACTTTATAAAATATTTTTACATAGGCAAGTTGTTAAAAATAAATTTTCGTGTAACAATAAGACATATCAAACTGGAGCAATATATTATATTTTTAATCTCCGGCCAATTTTGGGCATTAGAATGAGATATTTTTGGGGATATTTCCTTCAAAAATGGTTCTGATCAAAATTGTATTTTGATTTCATGAAAATCATCACACTTTTAGCAAATATATATTTTTTTTAATTTTAAGTTTTGATGCCATAAATAAAAAATCTTCATACGTCTGAAATTGCTGCAGCATAATTCAATTATTGCCGTATTTACGCAACAAATTATATTTAAGTTGGCAATGGTCTAGTATTATGTTCTTGTTTTGCGTCTTTCATGTATGTAGGTAGAAAAAATTGTTTGAATTCCAAAAATCATCATCGTAAGTCCTAATATAAAGAATTCCTCAATATCTAAAAAATTCTTCAGCTCACATCATAAGTCATGATCTAAAGAATTCTGGAGCTCACATCATAAGTTATAATCTAAAGATTTCTTGCGCTCAAATCATAAGTCATGATCTAAAGAATTCTGGAGCTCTCATCATAAGTTATAATCTAAAGAATTCTTGAGCTCACATTATAAGTCATGATCTAAAGAATTCTTGAGCTCACATCATAAGTTATAATCTAAAGAATTCTTGAGCTCACATTATAAGTCATGATCTAAAGAATTCTTGAGCTCACATCATAAGTTATAATCTAAAGAATTCTTGAGCTCACATCATAAGTTATAATCTAAAGAATTCTGGAGCTCACATCATAAGTCATGATCTAAAGAATTCTGGAGCTCACATCATAAGTCATGATCTAAAGAATTCTGGAGCTCACATCATAAGTCATGATCTAAAGAATTCTGGAGCTCACATCATAAGTCATGATCTAAAGAATTCTGGAGCTCACATCATAAGTCATGATCTAAAGAATTCTGGAGCTCACATCATAAGTCATGATCTAAAGAATTCTTGAGCTCACATCATAAGTTATAATCTAAAGAATTCTTGAGCTCACATTATAAGTCATGATCTAAAGAATTTTTGAGCTCACATCATAAGTTATAATCTAAAGAATTCTTGAGCTCACATTATAAGTCATGATCTAAAGAATTCTTGAGCTCACATCATAAGTTATAATCTAAAGAATTCTTGAGCTCACATCATAAGTTATAATCTAAAGAATTCTTGAGCTCACATTATAAGTCATGATCTAAAGAATTCTTGATCTCACATCATAAATCATGATGAAATGAATTCTTGAGCTCTCAACATAATCTATCTGCGATCCAAAGAATTCCAGGTCAGCATAAATCACGATCAAAATCATTCATAAGTTAAACATCGGTCATGATCTGAAGAATTCCAAAATTTGTCATGTTGTAAAGAATTCCAATTGAACATCATAAGTCACAAACTAATGCACAATTTATGTAAAACATGATCTGGAGAATCTATTGTCTAAATCTACGATCTAAAGAGTTAAAATAATTTCCAGCATAAGTCACGGTCTAGAGAATTCTACATGATGTCTTCACAAGCAGTATGATCTAAATGAGATGTCCAAAATTGTCTAAAGAAAGTCATACGTCACAATCTAAGATTTAGTATTTGTATTGTCGGCTTTTTTCTTTGAGATGAAATTGTATAAATACATGAGTTTTGAAATAGGTAGACTTATACGGATAAATCAAAATAAAGAGATTCTTGCTTGTGTGGCGATGTACAGTATCATGAGGCTAATGTGGGGTAAGAGGGGATTGCGGGTGAGTGTTCTAAACTAGTTTGAATCAGTTTACATACATGTACTTGTGCAAACTGCACAGTGCACTCATTAATTATTTGCCTTTAACATATTTTGTAAAATGCAATTGTTTTAGATGTTATGATAGAATTATTTGCAGTCTTTCTTTGGTTCGTTCATTGGCGTTTCTGATTGTTGAATTGAACAAAATTTTGTTAGGGATAAAAAAAATTTAAGAAAAATTAAAAAAAAAAAAAAAAACTATTTTATAATGTGTTTTGAATATCTGGTAAACAATATATATAAAGGGTGATTAATTTTTATTGCCGCTTTAGATATTTTTACCACACAAAATATTACTGTTTTCAATAATTTCTCTGCTAACAATATATATTTTTTTAAATTTTGTATTAAAATCAATAATTCATATTCATGACTTTTTAGCTTCTGGCAACCTTTTAATTCTGTTTAAACTGGCCAACTTCTGGAAAAGTGGAAAATTTTGCAATAACAATATCAGTGCCAAAAACTTCTCATTTTCTTCTTTAATAAATATAAATTTATGTTATGTATGCCTTCCAGTTTATAAACTTCAGTTTTATTTCCACCTTCCAGATCATTTTAAAGGATCATAAAAAAAAAAAATCATAAAAACGTAATTAATCGATCCTATTTGGTAGGTATAATTTTATTCAAAATCCCATCTGGTACATGATTTTATTTATTTATAATATTTTTTTGAGTTAACGTTTATCGTTCACAGTTAAAAACCGACTCGGTATCTAATTTTATTGCGACTTTAGTGGATTTACGTGTCCAAATGGCTAAACTCGGTACTGTCTTCATTGCTAGCCATCCGTCAACTTCTAAAATAGTGGTAATCTATATAAATAATGATGTAAATTTTCGTTTGTTCAAAAACCTAAATCTCCGAAAGTAGTTCACAGATTGCTTGGAAATAGGACGGTCCGATGCTCTGTAGGGAACCTGCTTGCCCTAAAGTTTAACTTTGGACTATCGGAATTCAGTCTTCGTTTGTGTGAAAGCACTATGAAACAATACATGATAATTACTTCAATTGCGCAAGATTAAATTTTGAAAAAATGTTGCATTTGAATATTATATGTACCTATATTATACAGATGTCACAACATGCTTTTTTAAATAAAAAAACAGTGCAATCTGTTGGACAAACATGCTTTTTTTTTTAAACAGTGGTATTTGTTGGACGTAAAAGAAACACACGCTATTTTTTGTCTATCTGCACAGACAGACTGCGCCACAGCAATTCATGGCTAGGTACAGTTAGTTTATTATAAAAATGAATAGTTTGCCCTAAGAAACTTAAATACAAACAACAATTATTCTATTTGCATTCGAAAAATGACTGTTCAAAATGGATAGTTTTATAATGATAATGAAGAATCAAATTCAATAATGTTTTAATGTGTTTTTGCTCAAAATAGTTGTTAGCAAATGCCTTACAAAGAAAGCTTGTTGTGAAACTGTGAAGCAATAATATAATTTTACCTCTTTATCTATAAATTTTAAATTTTTTCATATACTAAACTCACAAAGTACACAAATTCCATAGAAGAAAAGCCAACTACGAAACCGACGTGTCAAATATAGTCGTCTAACTAAATGAAATTATAATAAAATGACCCATACATGACGATAAATCTTGCGTGTATCTTTTAGCATATCGAGGGTAATTTACATCTAGGTAACTCCAAAAATCAGTGTTTTAGAGTTACACACAAAACTATAACTTTTTTCCTTGCCTATACATGAAATACACATAATAAAATATTGTGTTTGTTGCGTACATATTTAAGGAGATAAAGGTATGGATTTTGTAATATTATCTTAAATTTAATGTCTAACTTTTATGGTGTTTAAGTTTCATATGTCGACAATATTGACTTAGCATTTATTGGTTATTTATAAAAAAATGTTTCAGCTTATATTATGGCTTGTATTATTTCAATGCTGTTATATAAATGTCGCAAGCACGCTTCTAGTAAGGATTTTGACGGGTTTGGATATTATTATTGTAAATTTAAATGATTATTGCTACATTAAAATTAAGCCAATTGTATTTAAAAACCCTTTCAAACCTCTGAAGAGATTTTAAGTTATTATTTATATTATTTTAAATTGTCAATAATTTAATTTAACATGTAATAAACTTAAAGTTAAAATGTGTAAACGTAATTTAAAGCGCTAGTGAAATTTGTTAGTATATTTTTAGTTTTGTTTGTCTACTAGTCGCAATATAGTCAATAATTTTATTATTTATAACTATTAATTGTTTACGCATAAAACAAACTTAGATATTTTGTCTCTGAAGCTGATTTCTTTGCTCGGTTGCCAAATTTCTTTATTATGGTGTACTAAATTGTCAAACAACTTTGAAAATAATCACGCAAACTGCCAGAAAAAAATTACATTAAAAATACTACATAAAAATCAAATAAAAACAGAACGTAGGATGCACAATAATTTTTATTTAAATTTTTTATTATGGTTTCTTTTGGATTCATATTTTTTGCATGTTTTAATTTATGGTCATAAGTAATTTAAAAATCATTCACTTATTTCTGTTTATAATTTCAAAAATGTACCACAGTGTGTATGACCATTTATAATATGAACCAGTTCTTAATTATTATAAACTTAGCATACCTATCTTTAATTTGTATTATCTATGTCATTTGATTTAGATTAGTTATTTAAAAATATTTTTAGAACGAATTAAGAGTGAGTATTCCAAAAAAGGTGAGTTGGGGTGTTCATGAATGTTCTCAATATTTTTAGCAGTGCATAAATGAACAGTTTTTAAAGTTTCAGTCTAATGCCACGGAAAAAGACATTAATTAATCTTTGCCTTTGAAATGTCCACGGAAATCAACCACTTATTAAATCATGCTTTATTTATAAATTAGCTAGAATAAATACATTTTTTTTCTTTTAGATCTTTTAAGACTAGATATTAAAATAAAGTCCTTATTCCACATACACTGCCAAACGTTAATTTATTTATTACTTAGGTTACGGCTGAACAAGTCTGCAACTCTTTCGGGTGGGAAAGACTAATGAAAATATTATTCTTAAAACATAATACGTTGCATTAGTCAATTTTATATCACGGCCTTCCATGTTCAAATCTCCAAATAAAACACGGATAAAACATCTCAATTTTAACCATAGATAGTGTAATGATACGGAGACACATGCTCTCAATAATTTAATCGATTCTAAACCTATTTGCTGTTTAAATGTTGCTATTACTCGTCAGTAATTCTTCAAAATTTCATTAATAATAATTAGCACGATAATTTTATTTAGAAAAAGATAGAAATCTGGAAGGATGCAACCAAAGATATTAGAAGAACGAGATATGCTATGTTGGCCGCCGGACCGTAGCCGGAGTACTACCTAATTAGGGTACTTTGAACGGTATCGGGACGTGTACGCACAGAAATCTGTTCTATGTATTAGTGCGGATACCTTAGCGCAAGCGAAGGTGTGCAGTAGTATTGGTGAACAAAACCGGCGACACTCGGCAAAACAATTCCACTCAGTACGAACTGCGCATAGCACATCTCGTTCTTCTAATATCTTTGGATGCAACTGTGTCTTTTTCTGTTTCAAACTTTCGTTTGATGAAGAACGATTTGAGGTTTTATTTATTCCAAAAATATAACGTTCCTAATATTTTTTTTGATATGTCAATTCACAAGAGCGCCCCCAGGGGGGTATAACTTCAATCGAAAATTGTAACTGAAATATTGTGACGTTATATAATTGCCTAACTATATCCACCAATAAAAAACTCTGAAAATCTGTGGAATAAACTTTCAGAGTTTTTCATTGATTTATGGTGATATCGCACCCCTGTCTGTACAGTGTGTAAAGGTAGGGGAGCTATGTTACCACCCGGTTAAGCGTTATGAGGCGTGTTAAGATAGGGACTGTTGGAAGGGATTTATTAATGTGGGTCTTGAAGAGCCTCGGATTATATGAAGGAGGAAAAACAGATGACGGTAACATTTAGGGTCTTACACAAAATCGAGTCGAAGAAGCGGACCTTTCTCATGAAGCCAACATTAACTGTTTAAATTTCGACAAATGTTTAAATGAAGCACGAATGTCAATACTAGATAAAACATATTTACTATGTAACTGTCAACAAAATACAAATGCAAATTAATAACAAAATAATTTCAACTTAAATGTAACATCACACCAATATAGGTTGTTTTTCGTAAGCCAACATTTCGCACAGCCTTAGGCCAGATTGTTTTATCCGTGGTATAATTAAATCTCTTGTTTAAACCTGTGGACATTCAGTTGTTTTATTTGTAGTGTCCACAACCTGTCGCTCAGTTTGGAACATGGGTTAAATTAATATTACAAACTGTTGAAATTTAATAATATGAAAGTTTGACTAAATATTATGTTGATATATAGGCTTGATAGCGAGGGGAAAAAATTCTCCAAACTAACAAATTTGCGTCTCGTGTTAATATCTCGACTAGCTTTACGCCGAGTTTTTCGAAATCAGATGTAAACAGTAATTTTCCTTCTTATTTTGAACGTTGAGCGTGCATTTGATCAAGAAGTATCAAAATTCTGCAAAATTCCGGTTCAGTACAATCACCCCCGTGGCCGGACCGTTATGTAATTTTATTGGCAACAAAGCTCCTGGCGGCGAAAGTGTTAACCTCTTATGCGCAGCCATTGCATTTAGGCACAAACAAAAGCTCCAGGCAGCGAAAGTGTTAACCTCTTATGCGCAGCCATTGCATTTAGGCACAAACAAAAGCTCCAGGCAGCGAAAGTGTTAACCTCTTCGAACCATCGACCAACAAAGTCTAGACAGGGCGCGTGGATGTTAAAAATGACACCGAAACCAAAATTATTGGTTCCAAAAATTGGGTTAAGAAAACAGTTATCGTATATTATAAGCAGTACAACATCAGATGAGTTTGCTTAAGAAATTACCCTTTATTAGGCTGAAATTGTAAGATCCGCCGTATCTAGAGTTGATATATGATGGTTAACACAATAAAATTCACAACAACATCATTTTACCAAACACAAGAAAGTTTTTACGAAAATGGAATCAGTTGGAAACATGGCGAAAATTTAGCATTCGCACACAGAGTTAAGGGGTGGGAAGAGAGAAGGGGTGGTTTTTAGAAATCTCATACGGACAGTCACCTTTCTCTTGTTTGGATGGTAAGATATGCAAAATTTCATCGCAGTCTGAATCAAAATGTAGATTTGTATAAAAACAAGTCGCACTACCAGACACTTAAAATTTATACAAACTTTTGAAGCATTCTTGCGAAGGAATAATATTTAGCTTAAAACAATTAATACAACTTGACACTACAAAAACCATTTAACGCATTGATTTTGTATGAATTTACGACCATTAAATTCAGAAAATGAAAATTTAGCTATGTATTACAAGAATGGCAAATTGTGGCATGTTATACTTTTTGCAGTTTTTTGTTATTTATTTCCAAAAGTCTTTAATATATAAAAACATTTCCCGTGCTGTAGATTCGCAATTCTTCTAGAAACGATCATATGTATTTTTTAAAATATTTTGTGTCAAAATAAATCTATCAAAAGTTATTTCTTTCTTGTTGTGTTTTATCATTTTTTCTTTATTCACTGAAATATATTTATTATTTTTTACAGTATTAATCTTAAAACCTGGTGCATATTACATTTTTATTATTATTATTTGTTGTATTTAAATGCTCATTAATAATAATAATAAATATTAGGTTAAGTTAGTATTTTATTGTTTTGTTTTTTTTATTTTGAATCTGCGCAAAATTTCCCAGCAAACGAAAAGTCTAAAGTAACCCAACTGTTTACCTGAAATAAGTTTATCGCTTTGGTATTTCTACTTGCATTGAAAAAATTGCACTAAACTAACATTTAGTTAAAAGAAGTTAGTTAAGATTTAACACTATATAGGCCAAGCCCGAACCTAGTTCCATATGGATTAGCGTGAAAATCGCAGCCTGGAAAGTGTTAAAACATGAACGTTATTAGCCTTATATAATATGTTGCGAGAAGTCTCTTTGAAGCCACAAGCAAGTTTGGTACTTACATGCGTAACTTTAATTTGTCTGTATTGCATTTCTCCACAAGACCGGAAATATGTTATTATGTATGATCGACCTCACAAAATATAGCAATAATCTAATGAAAAAAATACTTCATTATGTATGGTACAAATCTATTTGTCAATGTTGTAATTAAATTATAAGTATGTTTACTGAATTTATAACTGGTTTCAATGTATTTGTAACTTAATTTAAATGTTATCATTTTCATTAAAGTTAGTCGTAGACAGAGCGTGATCTTGTGTAATTAACTTTTTAAATAAATAATAAGCTTTTCGTATGATAAGTTTTATTATGTGAAACGTAACTCGGTCCATAAAAAATATGCAATAAAACTTTGGTCTATATTTAACCTTATGAATTCCAATATTCAAAACGCCATAAGTTTTTAACTAATACTAATTCTCTCAATGTAAATTTGATCCTACAAGTAACAAGTATGTCTACCCTCTAGATTTAGCCCAATTGACGATACTTTTTGCTGTTTCCATTAAATTATTCCTCTTATAAAACTTACTTTTAAATCTAGAAATACTTTCTATTTAATTAGTTTTCTTAAAACTTACATACGTTTGCTTCAATGAATACTTATATGTTAAAAGTTTGGTGTATTAGATTATGTGAAATCATTATGTAAAGATAGCAGAGCTTGTTTTCTCTCAAACAAACGGGATTCATTTGTGAATTGTTGCATTTATTTGCCAGCGAAAAATCTCACAAACTTGCTTCTGTGTTTGCATTCTTTAATAATTACTAATGCTTCCATTAAAGTTAACTTCAAATGTCTTGTACATGTACAATAGTAAATATTAATGACCCTACTAGAATAAAAATAATCTATGGTTTACCAATAAACTGTGTAAATTTAGGTTCCCACCCATCAAACAATATTTAAAAAAAAGAACGGTACCAGTGCCTGTTTATACTTAGACATAAAAATATTACATTGATTGACTGATTGTCTTTTGAATTATTTGTAGTTTTCCATTTTTAAGTTAATAATAGTAGCGTAGAGTTCATTTGTCTCATAATATTAGAAGTTCTGCCACAATATTTTGTTTTCGGTAGCAATTTCTATGAAATGATTTCATTTCTGCTGAAAATGGCTTTTTAAATACTTATCTTGGTCAAATGGCATTGTATAATATTACATGTTAATTACATTTTTCTTTTCTTTATTTGCTTTAGATAACAAATACACATATTATTTGTTGTATAATTATTCTACTTATGATGCTAATTTCATTTTTTACTCTGAATGTTTATTTGGGTTTTTTTTTCAAATGTTTATTTTTTTCCAATGTTAACTTTTCATTGAGATAAAATTCCTGTTGAAACCTAAGAAATTTATTTTGATATTACAAATAATAAATTAACCAAATTTAATGTAGAACACATTTTAAAAATTAATTGTTAGACTGATGATATAAATAAGAATTTTTTCAACACAACTTTTATTTTGATACCTTTAGAAACCTTTGTGGTTTTTGTACCTCTGTAAGGTCATAAAATTAACTTTTTTTTTTTTTTCCTTTTAAAGATTGTTTTTAATTCGAAAGCTTTTGTTTAGTTTGTATAATCAATGATCTATATAAGAACTTTTCTATGGATTTGAAAATTTGTCTAATAATTAGGTACCTACCTTATGTATTCAAACGTTAAGACATGTAAATTAAACCATCCATTTTCTGACACCACTTTTGTTATGAATAAAGAAAAATGCGATATGGGCGTGCTTCGTAATCCAAAATTCAGATCGGACGTAAATTTCAAATTCAGAAATTTGGCATCAGTACAAATTAAAAATCAAATGGAATGGCGTGACAGTGTAAGAGAGACAGAGTACACAATTTTGATTGACTGTCTCGATCTGATGGTCAAAAGATATCAATGGCGACGTTGGTTTTCATTCAAATCTACATGGAAGGCATTTCTATTTGAAGGTGTTTGTGTAAAAATGAATATAAAAAATTAATTTTGATAAAATGGCGCCCAGTGTGTAGCTATTTATGTAAATATTTCTTAAATCGTACATTATAATGTTTAAATTACATTTATATCACAATTATTAAAAAAAAAAAAAAACAATTATTCGGAACATATTTTTCTTTGAAATGGTACCTACATCATTAAATCTGTAAATAAATTTACTTTGACCAGGAAGAGAGTGACATACCTTTCTCAAAATCTAGCTTACTCACTCTTTCATGACAGTTGAATTTTTAAAAAAATTATCGTCATTTCCAAAATCAATTTTATTGTCCCTTTCAAATCCAGCGTAGTTGTAATTTTAAATGATGAATTTTTCATTTTCAAATACCATTTCTGTTTTTAATGTTGTACACAAATTGATGTTTAGAGTAAGAGTTTCTTCATCTACATTTGTCCACTCAAAAATACTTGATTTGTACTAAAATACTTGCCTCTGTGCCTGAAAAAGTGTAAAAGCATTAATTTAATGTTAAAATGTGAATATAAAATAATGCCATGTCCATTTTTGTAAGGTCGCAGTTGTTTTTTTTTGTTGGAATTGTAGTAATTATTGTTAGGTGACTCAAATTGCAGAAATCCATAGATGTAAAAATAAAAGAGATACTCAATTTGATTAAGTTATGTTACATTCAATGTCAGATCTATTCCATGGTCAGAGTGTGTAGATATTTTGCCAATGGCGAACTGATTGTTGTTATTTATTAATAATTTAATGAGTATAATATAAAAATTGTAACTATTGTAATTAATATAATATTGTACCATGTAATATATTTTACATTTTCTTTTAATGAGAAACAAAAAAACAAGTGAAAATATAAGAAAAAAAAAAAAAAAAAAATTAAAAAATACTTATAAAAAAATAAAATATCCGACATACGTAAACAGTATGAGAGCAAAAAGCAGAATTCTTGTTTCATTTTGACCCCCACTCCTTCCTCCTTACATAATTTAACTGCTAGAGGCCGGTGCCCTGCATTTGCAAAGTTGAAGAATTGCGCCCAAACACGGTACGGAGCAACGCAATTGCAGTGTCGACCTTTTTCATTATTTTGTCTTTGGATATTACTTCTGCATTAAGGTTAAACGCGACGCTTGTTATATATATTCTACATGTTCATAGATGGGTATAAATTACTTTATTAAAATACGCTCTTTGCAAGTTATGCTTTACAATATTAAGACAAATTAATATTGTAAAGCATAACTTTAATATTTGTACAAAGGCAATAATAATATGAATTAATAGTTTTGTCCGTATAAAAACTCAATTCTTTCAAGAGAGGCATACAGATACAATATTGTATCGGTGATTCAATCTAATCGAATCCAATCTGCAATTTGAGTCGCCCAGCAAAAAAGATTGAGTCTTAATTCAGACAAAACTATTTTAAAGCATAACTTGCAAAACGTGTATTCATTATTAACCGTTCTTCAGTTCCATTCGTATTCAACAATGAAATTGACAATATAGTCTCTAAAAGCAATTTTCTTAACATGTCTTCCATTGATAAGCTTGGTGTAACTCTAGGTTCCATGATATTTCATCAAAATGACAGTTAAACACACCTTTAAAAAGTGATGAAATAAAAACTAGGTTAAATAGTTACCTATCATTTTGATGAGATACCCGGTCACCGTAACTATGTGGCCACCTCAGGCATGTGGGCTTCTTCGAAGCCAGAGTCAAGTTAGCCTCTCAGAAGGTGGACATACTGAACAGGGCCGGCAGATACTGCAAATAGTCGCAACTGCTGACCCTGTAGAAATGCAAGTGTGCGCACGGTTGAACTTGGCAGCCACCTCTGGTTTGGAGTCTCAAAGTACCTGAAAAATTCTTGACTCCTCGCAGAAACGGGCACGTTTTCAATCTTTAGAGCTCAGACGTCAGTCGGGAATGAAAGATGAAAGATGCTCTGAAGAACTAGCATCATTGATCCCTTCAGCACCTGTGTACAGTCGGGAAATGCGCGCCCAACATTAACACAGTTGACATTTCTTGAGTTCAACAACTCTGAAATGATCTGCCTGCCTCTTTTTTCCTCCCTCGTATAATACGGGTCTTTTCAAGCACCAGGTTCCCTCCTTCCTTTCCCAAAAAAGACTCCACACAAAATCCCCAAAGATGATAGGCCCTGAGAAGAAGGGGCCTCCTGTATGGGGATAATTAACCCTTAAGTAACTTTGTGGGTCCATGGGGCCGACATCAAAAGTCCCCCTCTACCTTTCTCATCCTATCCCCTCGCGGAGCCCCGCGCGGCTCAGTACCTTCCTACGTTCTGACTGAGGTCATGAGGATAGTCAGCTCCCTCACATAGATACAAAGTCTATTTAACCTTTTCGTCCCGGAGAGAAAAAAATCACATAAGATCCGAAGGGGGGTCACTAGAGACCCCAATTTGTTTTGCTTATTAAAGGATGTTAATGGCATAATATTGTGTAATTTGTTTTAGTAATAATTAGGGGGGAGTATATTCGAAGTGTTTCAGAAGTCATTATCAAAATATTTTCATAAATAAAGTCGTAGTTAATATTCTAATGAATTTAGATAATAATGCGCCTTTTTCCATACAAAACAGGGAAGGCGGGCCGATAACGAGCATAACTCCTCGATTCTGAATGTCGACTGGCGATTGGCGATTACAGCGTAGCTAGTTTGTTGCACAGGATGGTCCGTAAATGATGGATCTATTTATAAATACATATTTTTAAGTTTTAAAAACCTACCACTACTAAACTAGGTACGGATGTTATTTCGAATATTATGGAATATTTAGATGTTAGTGAAGGTTATAATTCCTAATTTATGATATTATGTAGTATATTTACATTTAAGGTCAAATCGTAGTGTTTGCCTTACCATAAATAATGGGTTCGTTTGTATGTCAAGGGGTTCGAAATACAACGAATTTTTCGAATATAGTGAAAAAAAGGTATTTTTAGAACTTAAACGTGGAGTAAATTATATTTTACTGTAACCTCAGATATTCCTGTTTTTGATTTTTCTATATAAAACACCACAACAGTCCCAACTGCTCCTATCCAATCCTCTGGAACCAGTGAGACTATGGCATTCCCAAATGGGGTATGTTGGAGTGGCGGCTCGGAACTTTTAGGTGTACTAGAGTTTTTTTTTGTTTTTTTTATAGTGAATACCTCACAAGAGTCCCAACTGCTCCCGTCTGGAGCCAGTGAGACTATGGCATCCCCAATTGGGGGATGTTGTGAGGTTGAAGGTAAGTGGGGAAGGGAAAGAGGAAGGTGGGGAAGTACTTGGCTATTCAGATCTAGTCACTAAACACGGCTAAAGCCATTTGGAGCAACGTTTCAATTCTGAATGGTGATCTTACACCAGGGCGATACTTTTTTTTTATTTATTTTTTATAGTGAATACCTCACAAGAGTCCCAACTGCTCCCGTCTGGAGCCAGTGAGACTATGGCATCCCCAATTGGGGGATGTTGTGAGGCTGAAGGTAAGTGGGGAAGAGAAAGAGGAAGGTGAGGAAGTACCTGGCTATTCGGATCTAGTCACTAAACACGGCTAAAGCCATTTGGAGCAACGTTTCAATTCTGAATGGTGGTCTTACACCAGGGCTATACTGATAGTATCTTCCACTCTGGAACGTGCCGCAAATAGACTATATATTATTTTAATTAATTAATTGTGAAATAACACAAATCAATCAAATAAAATTTGAAAGAGTGATAATATTACAATTAATAGTAGACCCAAAAGTCACGAGCCGGTACTGGTATTTTGTAAGGCTAAAGGTAGTGGGGAGGGGAAGAAGATGGAGAAGAGGAAGTTGGGGAAATAGCTGGCTATTCAGTACTGGTCACCAAACAAGGTCAAAGTTATTTCAAGCAACAACCTAAATGAATTCTAGTCAGTAAATTGTGAAATATCACAAAGATTAAAATTTACTTGCGCACACCGGGATTTGAACCCGCGACCTCCGGTTTACTAGTCTAGAGCCTTACCCTTCGACAACGGATGCTGTAATATTTATGAAAGAAAAAAATATATAATATCAAGTTGCAGGGCGGTAGATGCTTTCAGTATCGCCCTAGTGAAAGACCACCATGTAGAATCCAAACGTTGCTTGAAATGACTTAAGCCTATATGGTAACTAGATGTGAATATGCATGTACTTCCACCTTTGTCTTACCCATATCCTCCCCCTCCCCATCCCCACTATCTTCAGCCTCACAAAATACCCCAATTGGGGATGCCATAGTTCCACTGGATAGGACTGTTGGGGCTCTTGTGCGGCTTTCACACAAATTAATTAAAACCATAGAATTTTATGATCTAATTTAAAACATTGGTAAATATGCCGTAAGAAACTGCAATAAATACATGCCGACTGATTACATAAATTCTAATATTAAAAGTACAGAATAAATATTTTACAATCCTGAAATAGATATTAATTTATAAACACCATTTCATAAGTAGGTGTGAATGAACTACTTACCAGTCTGAAGATGCCCATAGCAGGGCGAAACTAGTCCGGTTTTGCAGAGAATTATTTACCACGAAAATTAAGAGAATTAGCAACTATAACCCAATATAAAATTTAACAGACGTTTGCGATAGACTTTTTAACCATATAGTACTCTGTTTTTATTCAAGTTCCTTCAAATTACTTAAAAATGTATACAAAATATGTGTCTCTTTCTGACCGATTTCTTTTCCGTGTGAGAAACAGAGACAGATATAATTTTAATGTTGTCTCTAAACATGAAACATTTACCGGATGCAAGCTAGACAGGCCGATCTTTGTCCGGCAAGTGAACATTTTAGCATCGCAAAAGGAAATACCAGTAGTGCAGTGTACGCGACCGGGAGTTAGCCCTTTCCATAAAATGCAACTTTTACGGTCCAGTTCGTAGCTCGCTGGATCGTTCTCGGTGGTGAGCGGATAGTGGGGATGGGGACGGGGGAATTTTAGCCGATGCTACGAAGCTGAGGTGCGGGGCAGGGGACAGGAATTTTGCCGGAATTTTGTACAAATTATTTAATATCTAAGAAACTAGAAATAAAATATATATTTTTTAAATGCAGATCGATAACCAAATAGTTTTTTTAGGATTAACTAAATTACAGAGTATGTGGTGTAAAAAACAACTTAGATATAGCATAAAACTCTCGTTAGTGTAAGTGTGTTCCCCCCGTCCGGTACGGGAGTGTTAAGAGAGTCATGGAACCCACCAACTCACTTATGTTATTTTTGATATAATTTATTTTTCAGTTTAATTGCTAAATGGATAGTTAAAACCCTGGACCAAGTATTTTAAATAACATAAATATCTCAAAGTTAGTGGAAATAGGAGGAACTGTAAAACAAAGTGATCGTGCTAGATGGGTTGCATTCAGTGCAAAAATACATGTTATACTATTGTCATTATTTTTACATTAAAAGTTATTGTTGTTTTGTGTTTTAAATTATAAAATATAGGACATTAAAGAATTGAACATTTTTATGATTTTAGAGGCAACTATTGAAATTATTTGTGAGTTATGACAATTATTTAAAAAAAAAAAAATTGCACTATTTACTAGGCGAATACAATGAAATATAAAATATTTTAAAGAAGCATTATGATGGGCGTAAATTTAAAGTACAAACGATTGATTTACGATTTACATTAGAACACAAATTTGTCATTAGACCGGTCGGTGGCTGAGTTGACATCGCGTTTGGGTCGCACCCAGGCGCAGTGTGTTCAATTCCTCGGCTGGCTAAGTCCTCCATCACAACACAAGCAACATTTTCCGCTTAGTGTAGTGGTAGTAGGAGATTTTCAAATATTGTCAGGTTATTCGTAACCTGGGAATGTTCTTTTTATAAAAAATATATATAAATTAAAATGTCTACCAAAAAAACACCCTCTCCTCTCCTTTAATGGTCTGTATATCATAATTTGAAATACAAATCAATAAAATAGCACAAATCCATATTAAATATTCGCAAAACCATTTTTAAAAAAAAAATTCAGTTTTATTGGGTATTTTGTCCTCAAATCCAAATTTAAGTTTTGCATGAAAAAGGCTGTGCAACCGTTCCCCTTAAGATATTTTGAAAAATGTGAAATGCACACAACGATGCTTACATAAATTTTATTGACCACATCACTTAAGGGTTAAAATACTGACAAAAGAGTCAAATGTAGGTAAACCTTCAACAATTATAATTGTTTTCTTCCAATATTTTAATAGTTTAGTATTGTCACATTATTGTGGATTTAGTATTTATTGGCACATTTAGTATTTGATTTAGTATGCTTTAGGACGGAGGGCAATGTGGAGCAAATGGATTTTGTTTTCAATTTTAGTTTATATTTATCTCTTGTAATTTAAATTTGGGATTTATTTGAACGCGTGTGTTTGTGAAATATATAAAAGAAGACATAGTGCCAAGTTAAATTAACTGAGGTAATTCAAATTTATTTTTATTATTTTCCTGACTTGCTTTTACGTGGCTTTATATTTTGTATGATACAGAGACCACAAGAGGTTTTTGATGTTTAACTAACAAAAATTAAAAAAACACAGTGCATCGTACAAAATCAGAAACCAGTTTTTAAATTTCAGATTGTATAAAAATAATAATTATGGTTTAATAATACATAATTTACAAGTGAACAATAAGAAGAATGTAAAAATATATGTAATCGCTCGATTGAAATTATTGTCACATTTTTTAATGAATTCTTTCTTTTATGAACCTTTCGGTGTTCAACAATTTTTCTGATTCAAAAAGGCTTTCATTCACCTATTCAATAGTTCTCTTCGAGTTGTCAGTACGTCTCATCTGTGACCGACATCTTCTGTTAAAAAGGTGATTGTTTAAATAAGGCAATTTCAATTTTAGTTCCTGATAAATTAATTCAATGCGTAACTTAATTGTTTAAATGTGTGACAAGCCTTTTGTCTGACTCTGATACAGCATTTATCTTTTCATATTTAGTAATGTATGTTGTTTCCTCTTGTGCACTAATTTATGTATTTGTTATTGTGAAAAGAAAATTAACACAAATAACCTTACCAGTTTATTCATATTACAATTTTATTGACACACAACAGACACCTTTTGTGTCCAATCCTAGGAAACACTTCCCTACAAATAGAGTAGTGGAAACATGGAACAAACTTCCACAACATGTCATCGATACATATTACTAATATAAACCAATAGCATGATTGAATTTTTATTTAGAGAGAAGAAAGGATCAACTTATTGTGAAATCAGATATGAGCTCATCAACAGAATGTCTACTCATTAAATGAAAATAATATAACTTCACCGATGAATTCTAGTAGTTCTCCGAATGGTTTTATAAAAGTTTGACATAGAAGTGTTTACAGAAATTAACCGCTTCATTTACAGTAACTATGTATGTGCATCACAGGGTGGGATTTGATCTCATTAACAAATGCTGTTCACTGCACCTCCGGTATTCGGTCCTTCCCATCCTGCTCCAATCCTCTTCCACACAGTCTATCTACCTCTTCCTCTGTCCAACTCTGGCCACTGCTTGATTCCATTGTGCCACCCACATCCAGATCCACATGTCCAGCCCATACAGAATCTTACAATTGTGTCACGATCAATTAGAGTTTGGATAATTGGTAACCACTTTCAACGTAAGCTATCCCGTTACGCGGCATGTTATGACACACTGTGTTTTAGTGAGATATGATAGCCGCGTAGATATGGTTAAATGATATGTTTTCCTTAGAGTGTGCCGGTCTAAGTGAGTGTACTGGTTGTGGCAACAAACATGGAGGGCGACTACAAGGTGCTGGTGGTGCGTTCGAGCTGGACGGAGCGCCACGTGGCGAGGTACGTGTCGCGCCTGCTGTCGCGCGGCCTCATCACCGACCGAACCTTCACGCTGCTGGACGTGGAGGACATCATCAACAAGGTCACCACCTGGAAAGAGGAACTGCCCAGAATCACGCCATTCTACGGTAACTACTCTTTTAGGACTGAATAATGATCAATACAATTACAATACGAGTTGCCTGTATACTGTCAGATTCATTTTTGACAAATCACAGAGAGAGAAGCTGATTGGCTTTCCGGCTGGTCTATCAATTCGAATGTCTGTGGTATAGTAAAAAAATTTATAAAATGATTAATACGAGTAAATAAATAAAAGACGGAAGTAATTATATCGTCTCCATATGTTCAGCGGTGAGGTGTAACAATAACCCAGTGGTGTTGGAGATCCTGGCTGCGCTGGGAGTCTGCTTCAGCTGCTGTTCCATGGCCGAGACAGACCTCATCCTCAGCACGGGAGTGGACGCCGAGTGAGTTGACATTTATGCTCTTATATTGTATCCAATTCCATACTGACCTTGCAATCATTATTAGTTGCCTCCAGACGGGCTGCACAATGCATGCGAATAGCTCCCAAATAGCAAGTAAGTTACTAATTTATAAAACAATAGTTGCACCATACATAGACTACTGTTCTAGTATCTTATCTGATAGTATTAATATCTTAAAAGATTGTTGTAAACAGAAGTGGCGCCCTCTGTTATTTTCAAAAAGAACCGTTGAAGTTTTCTAACAGCATCCCCGATGAAAAAATGTCAAAAAGAAAATTTATAAAACTTGGAAGATGTGCTAGTTCTCTGTCTTATAATGTATATAGCTTGAAAAAAACTCAAAATAATCCAGAATGGAGCAATATACAAAGTACAAAATCAGCTAGCTGATGTGACCCGGCGTTGCTGGGAGTTATCCTTAGGATATAGATATATATATACCGTCGCGGAGATTTCTGTAGGCCTTTTTGAAATATACAATTCTGTAGTACATTATTTTGATGTATCACATAAGATTTAGCCAGCGTTAGCAATGTAAGCGCCCGAAAGTATTTTTTTATGACTTAATTACAAAACATCAACTTTTATCTACTTTCTATAAATATAATAGGCACGTTTTATATGTATAAACCTTTCGGAAGAAATTCTCTAAATTATAATGAAAACCCTATCAAAATCCGTTGCATAGTTTAGAAGAACTAACAGAACTAAACAGACAGACGTGGAAAGCGACTTTATTTTATACTATTTAGAGATACAGAAAATATAATGAGTGTCAAACGAAGAATTTTCTATAGAGTTTTAATTAAGTTTTTAACAGTGTACTACCAACTTACTTTAGAGACAAACTAAATTACAATAAAGACTTCCACCCACACCATACAAGACAAAAATAAAACATTGAACTAAAAAGTTTGAACAAATCAAAAAAACAGATTAGTATTCTGTATATAGGCATCCAAATGTATAGTTTAGTTCCTAAATTAGGCATATTTAAAGAAACTTGTAAATAGTATTAGAAGTGTAAATTAAAATGTAATAATGTTTGATTAAACTTTATTAATTAAAATAATGATCCAATTTATTCTAGCCGCATAATATTTGGGCACACAGCGAAGCCGCGCACTCATCTGTTGCACGCACGCCAGCACGGGGTGGACCTGCTCACCTTCGATGCCGACATCGAGCTGCTCAAGATCAAGCAGTTCCATCCCAATGCTAAGTATGTCTTCATTTCATTATATTACTTCACACTACTTACATCACACAGAGCCATTGGGACTATGGCATCCCCAGGGCTGGCTAAACACTAAACACGAAATCAGCTATTTCAACATTATTTGCAACATTTTGAACGGTGTTCTTACAATGAGAGTGTTTATCAATTTGTAACATGTCGCAAATATACTATGTTTCTACACTAGCTTTGAAGTTTACGGTGTTGCCTGGGTTTTATTGTGAGTTAACCTCTTGTTAGCCAACGTCTTTGAATTTTAATTTAATGTTGTGCGATTTTGTCAACCCGTCTTTTGCCAATATGAATATATAAAGCTTACACAAAATGAATTACAACCCTTTTTTCATGTTGTGCGTTTTTATCAACTCGTCTTTTGCCAATATGAATACATAAAGCTTACACAACTTACACAAATTTTTTTAATAATTTAGATTTCGACAACAGCGCCACCTATCGGATCAAAAACTATCCTATATTTTAAGCTGGAACTAGCAATACACATTGACAAAAAAATTATTGCAATCGTTTGGACGGTTTCAAAGACTAGCGTTTATAAACACAGTGACACGTGATTTTTATATATTAAGATTATTTGGTAAGATTGTACAATTTACAAAAACATCTTTTTGCAAATAAACAAGTAAGTTATTATGAAAATATAATCAGCAAGAAGCTAAGGGGGGGTAATATTAGTTTGCTTTTAAGGAAAGGAAAAGGGATGTGGTGGCAGTGACCTTCCTCTTGTTGTGAAGGTCAAGTGTGAAAAATGTTATTAATCTGAATAAAAATGGCCGGGCTTTACGTCTGCGTAAAAACTCTAGTTTTTCTAAATCTCATGTAGACAGTAATTTCCCTCTTATTTCGAACGTCAAGTGAGTAAAATTTTATCAGGAAGTATAAAAAAACACCTTCCTTTTGTTTTGAAGGTTAAGTTTTGGAAAATTTCATCAATCATGGAATCAAACTATTATACTGGTGAGCCCGTGCAGATGTTGTCCTGCAGATTTTCTTTTTAGATCTCGACAACAGCGCCGCCTATCTGGTTCAAAACTATCCTGTATTTTAAGCTGGAACCAACCATACATATTTACAAAAATTCATTGTAATCGTTTGGGCGGTCTTGGAAATTAGCATGTACGAACACAGTGACAAGTAATTTTTAAATATTAAGATATAAAAAATATAGCCACGCTACCACAGACACTCCTTTATTAAATATTATTATAGATAGATAGATGTATTAATTATATACGAAATAAAACATAGAAAAAATTTAAATGTATTTGTGCAGAAATGGGTATCGAACAGGCGACGTGTGCATCCGTTTATTCATATTAAAATTATGTATTGCATGTAATTATGTATTTATTATAGGTTGCTGATTAGAATCCGGTGCGGCGCATTGGAGTCCAAGTTTGGCTGCTGCCCGCGAACCGAAGCCCCGGTGCTGCTGCGCATTGCCAAGGAGCTGAGCCTTCAGGTAGGGACACTGTATTCAAACATCGTCATATATATCTTTAATATATCGTTGATGTAAGTCCAATACCCATTTGAGAAAACAAAACAAAGAACCATTTGAACCATCTAGGGATATACACGCTCTTGCCTGCTGATGGACTGGGGATGATGAGTGCAAGCGTCTATTGGTCAATTTCAAAAATCAAAAGCACCAATCAATGCGGCTTATGCTGTTCGACTGAGAGCGCCAAAAAAAATATTGTTTTAAAATTATTGGCTCATATGCGTAATCGAACATAGACAATATATTTTTACCTTTGCATTATTTTCAAACTCCGGTATTTATATAATATATCCATTCTTACGCATTCTATCAAAACACCAGCACATTGTATTTATTTTTACTATTTAGCATTCTATCATAACACCTGAGAGTTTTTATTTTTAAATATTTGTGTTCTTTAGGATTTTCTATGCAGATTTTTGTACGAAAAATCTTTGAATTGATTGTCGTAATGATGTTTTTAACTTTAGGTGGTGGGAGTAGCGTTCCATGTGACTGGCAATGGAATGTACCGGCGAGGGATCCAGCTGTCAGCACAGCTGTTTGATATCGGCTTCTCCCTCGGCTTCCACATGCAGATCCTTAACATTGGGGGCGGGTTGCCGGGAGACCAAGGAACCTCCGTATCACCCGTAAGGCCTTAAAGCGGTTTAATTTGCTCATTATATTGTTATAACTAAATTAAGGTTAGTGTATCTGCTTAGAAAGAATGAGTAAGATATCGAAAACTATGTTGTAACCTCTCTTTATATTGCATAAGTTGTTATGAGAAAGAGAGATCAGTCATAATCAAGCTATCAATGGTAATAAAAAAATAAGTGTTGGAACATATTGTTGACATTTTATTTATTTCCAGGTTGCACGAGAAATAAACTCTGCCTTGAATGAATACTTTCCCCCCGATAATGAAGTGGAAATAATAGCAGAGCCAGGGCGCTACTTCGTGGCGTCAGCCTTCACCGTCGTCAGCAACGTCCACTCCGCACGCAGACCCCTCTGCATGCTGCTGGAGGAGGAACAAGCAACCAGCCCAGGCCTCGGAACCCTGAGGGCCAGGAGAGTTAGCGGGAGTAACGTCCCGGGTACCGGGGTGCATGTTCGCAGGGAAATAGGGGAAGGACTGTCGAGTTTGAGAGATTCTTCCAACACTTTGAGGGAAGTCCATCAAAATTTGGCAACTCTGGGAGGGACATTATTGGAAGAGTTAAAAGTTAATAGTTTAGCTCTAGACATATCTCCGAGACTTATTCTAAGGGGAAATGGTCATATTCCAGGAAACACTAAAGGTATCCCTTTAAAACGAGAAACTGTTCCAGTACTAGAAGTTGCCCCTTCACCGCGGGAAAATACCAATATTGCAGCAGATACAGAAGTTATTCCTCCAAAAAGAGGAGATGTTCCAGCAGAAACAGCTTCTAGTTCTTCTGTGGAAGCAGAGGTTATTCCTCCAATAAGAGGAGATGTTCCAGCAGAAGCCGAAGAAATTGCCTCCAGTTCTGTGGAAACGGAGGTTATTCCTCCAATAAGAGGAGATGTTCCAGCAGAAGCCGAACAAATTGCCTCCAGTTCTGTGGAAACGGAGGTTATTCCTCCAAAAAGAGAAGATATTCCAGCAGAAGTCGAAGATATTGCCTCCAGTTCTATGGAAGCAGAAGTTATTCCTCCAATAAGAGATTTCGTCCAAGAAGATGCAGAAGTTATTCCTTCAAAGAGAGAACCTGCCACCCGTTCCCCTTCTACTGAAGGTCATCAGAGTGCTGACATTGTGGAAGGACTGATAGACAGCATAGAAAATATAAACATTCAACAAGAAAACCCGCCTCAAAGTGAGGAGATTGTACAAGAAAACATTAATGTTCCTACCAACTCCAGAGCTAATGTCACAGTTATCCATCTGGGTGGCCAGACAGATAGTGAAAGGGTAAAGAAAACTTTATTCAGTGAAAATGGTGGTTCAACCTCAAAGGGCAAGCAGAAAGGTGGGAATGGACATGTGAAGGGAGAGAGAAAGCAGACTGTTGGTCATCAGACGGAAGCGGAGAAAATGCACTACTACATGGACAATGGAATCTATGGTTCCTTTTCCGGGATCACTTCGGGCAGGATGGTTGTCAACCCGGTGCCATTGGAGGTGACTCTCATCATAAAACATACTAATTTTGGTTGTGGCTCTGTTTGTGATGGTTACCGAATAAGTTATCAAAATGACAATTCAACACACATTTAAAAAATGATATAAAGTAACAAAAACTAGATTAGGTTTACAGGTTAGTTTTTTTTTCATCGCTTTTAATGAGTCTCTATAGCACTTTTTAAAGGTGTGTTGAATTGTCATAGTGTTGAGTTATCATGGAATCGTCTGTGATGTAACTTTGGTTCGATGAACTTGAATTTGTTTTTAATTACCCGATTGTCTGCGGACTCCGCCATATGGCGGTTTTCTAATGTTTCGGGAAACTCCGCATATACCAATGTAAGTTAAACTTACAGCGTGTTGAATATGCGTGACAGAGCTTTCTGTGTTTACATATCGGAGTTTTCTAAGCCTTCACTGTCCAAGGCTGGCAGCATAAATAAACCACTCACTAGATCTTCGGGCTTTTTGTATGAAAAAAATTGGTCCTAAAAAACCATAGATATGCCAATATATAGACAGTACAATTCTCATTCGGAGCCTACTTATTATACTATATTCTATAAACTTTTAGAGTTTTTCATTGGTTATAGTTAGGGAACAATATGACGTCACAATATTCACAGTTAATTTTCGATCAGAGTTATACCCCCCCTGGCTGGCAATAAAGTGTCATTTTCAAAATTGGAATTGATTGTGTCAAGAATAAACAAGCGATAAAGTACCTACCTACAATATAATATTTTTTTACCTAGAAAATTATTTTAATTCTATATTTAAAATGTGTTTTCTTTTGTTTAAATGTCTGTATGTTTATTTATTCATTTGATATTAGCAACACGACATCCAATGCAACAAAGGTTGCCCCAAATTATTACTTACGACATTAGCTATTTCATATCTTACAATAAGAAAGAGAGATGAGACTCTCAGTAACTACTATGTATTATAATTGTGAAGTGAAATTATAGCGGTTGTTCGTCCATTGCAGGACCTGCCGGGAGCCTATGAGCCATGTGTGCTGTGGGGCCCCACGAGTGACGGGCGCGACGTGGTGTCACAGGAAGCCCTCCTGCCCCCTCTGCCCCTGCCTAGCTGGCTGCTGTTCCGCAGCGCCGGGGCCTATTCCTCGGCTACCTCCACCGCCTTCTGCGGCCTCACCAAGCCGAAGGATTACGCTTATGCCACACAGAGCACTTGGTAAATACTCTTATGGCATCTTATATAAGGATAGCAGCTTATTCAATGCTAACCCTGTATATTAAGTTTGTCCAACAATTGTATTTGGGAGCCACCTCTGGTCTGCGGCCACAAAACACCTGATAAATCTATTAGTTTCTGTGCAAAGAAGAGCGGTCTTTCGGATTGACAAACCATTTTTTACAGACTGATTGCTATCTCTGATGCACAGACGCAATTTAGGCATGCTCAGTCATTCTAAAGGTATTTCAATGGAGCCTGTTCGAAGAAGCTAGCAATCTCTTGTGCACCGGTGCACGTAAGCGAAACCCAATGAACACCCGTTTATACTTGATGTTGGCTTGGTCGCATCTTTGACTCGCTTTTGTGTAAATCGGCTTGCACATATAATATTACTTCATATAATCCAAGGCTCCAAGACCCACATTAGTAAATCCTACAGCCTCGACCTTAAACCCCCCCTTAAGGGGATGGTTAAATCTTCATCAACACAGGCGGCTTTTGATCATCGTTATATTTCACTTTAAATTTATAGGATATTGATGATTTTGTTTTTGTACTGTATTATTCCTACTCACTATTAATGTGATTTTTTTCCAAGTTGTTTTCTGCTGAAATTTCATTACTGTTACACTAGTGTATAAATACTAATCCACATAAATGTTACTAATTCCTGCTGTGCAAGGACAATTAGGGATCTTAGGTTCACAGGGGCCTAGCTACAAAAACTGTTATTTTGAGTTAAGCTTGGTTTCGGTAATGCCATAATCCTATTTATTAGTGACACGAAGTACGTACATCCGTTCTCAGCATCATCTACATCAGCATTCTAGTCTTAACTAACTAACTAACTAACCATCACGCCGTTTCTCCGCAGGGGTAGGCAGAGAGGACGGACCGCCAAACAACTCGGTCTTGGCACACACTCCTTGCCTCATTCACATTCATACATCGTCTCATACATACTCTTCTATTATTCTGACTCTTGACATGGCCCGACTCGAGTATCTGATTCACTTGATCGTGCCATGTCTTCCTCGGGCGTCCCCGACTTCTGCTACCATTCACATTTGCATCATATATCCTCCTTACACTCCTATCTTCGCTCATTCGCTCTACATGCCCAAACCATCTAAGCATACCTTTCTTAATCTTACTCATTACGCTTACATCAGCCTTGCACTCTTTGCGGATCTCCACATTCCTCACACGATCAAACATGGTTTTACCACACATACGCCTCAGGGATCTCATTTCAACAGCATTTAATCTACTTTCATCCTTTCTTTGCCAGTTCCATGCCTCACTTCCATACATCAAGGTAGGTACCAGCACTCCGTTGTGGACTGCTAACTTCGCTTCTTTGGACAATTTTTTGTTAGCGCCTATGGCGTTTAGTCCTCCATTAACGGAAATACCTGCATTTACCCTTCTTTCGATATCTCTGTCAGCCTTCCCATCTCTCGTAAACATACTTCCTAAATACACAAACTCATCCACCTGCTCCAAGTATTCCCCATTCACAATTATATTGCACACTGTTTTCGTACTCTCTCTTTCAAACACCATTACTTTAGACTTACTTACATTCATCATTAACTCATTCTTCATGCATACTTCGTTCATCCTAGACACGAGAGACTGTAGATCATCTATACTATTAGCAATCAGCACCGCATCATCAGCATACAACAGGCAACATACTTTCAAATTATTCAAATTCGCGCCCAATCCCACCTCTTTCAATTCTTGCATACAATTATCCATGTATAGATTGAATAACCACGGTGACATTACGCAGCCTTGTTTAACACCTTTTGTGATATCAAACCACCCCGTAAAACCACCGTTTACCCTAACACATGCAACGCTTCCCTCATACAGAGACGCAATTGCCTGAGTCAGATTCGTATTCACTCCATACTTGGACAACACCTTCCATAGCTTTTTCCTGTCGACTCGGTCGTATGCTTTTTGTAAATCTACAAAGGCACAGAAAAGTTTCTGGTTTTTTGCCAGAAACTTCTCAGTGAGCATACGCAATGAGAAGATCTGGTCCATGCACCCCCTTCCACTCATAAAAGCACCTTGCACATCCCATATTTTATCCTTTGTTTCCTTTCTTACTCTTTCAATCAAAATTCTACCATACAGCTTGCCAACTGAACTAAGCAGGCTAATAGCCCTATGATTCCCACATTCCATACGTAACCCTTTACCTTTGTATAATGGCATGATCACAGCCCTTCTCCAATCTAAAGGCGTGTAACCTTCCTTTAAACATTGGTTAAAAAGATTGCACAACCATGTGAGAATTACACGGCTACCTCCTTTAAAATATTCAGCAGCAATATTGTCAAACCCAACAGCCTTACCATTCTTCATACATTTAATCGAGCTTTCTATCTCATCCATGCTAATTTCGGTAACATTCACTCCATCGTCATTCATATCTGATTCGCCGCTGGAATCACTGTCACTCACTTCGCTTTCGAAGACTTCCTCGAAATAATTCATCCATCTCTCTTTTATTTTTTCCTCATTCGTCAACATTTTTCCATCTTTTGATTTTATCACTTTCATGCTTCCGTTTTCTGGGCCACTCCGGGACCTTTTGACTTCTTTCCAAAACAACTTAATGTTTTCTTGGAAATGGTTTGTCATTTTCATTCCTTCTTCCTCTTCCAGGCGTTTCTTTCGTTCTTTCACTCCAACTCTTACTTTTTTCTTACATTCCTTATATACTTCTTTCGCTCGATACTTCTCTTCGCTGGAAGCACTGCCAGCCGCAATCAGACACAACCATGCTTTCTTCTTTTCTGAGACCAGTGCTTTAATCTCATCATCCCACCATGCATCACCTTTCTTCCTACCTTGCGTACTTATTCCACAAACCTCCCTAGCAGATTCACAAAGACACACTTTTATGTGGTTCCATGTTTCGTCTATGCTTAGACCATCCATTTCCTTCGCATTCAATCTTATCTCTGCACAATTCACATACTTACTTCTCACATTATCATTTTGCAGTTTTTCTATTTTGACTCTTGTCGGAGTTGGTACCGTTTTCACTTTAGAGCGCCAACCGCGAAAGAGGTTTACTCTCGACACTACAAGAAAGTGGTCAGTTTCGACCTCAGCCCCTCTGAAAACTCTTGTGTCCTCGGTAACAGCTCTCAACCTAGAGTCAATTACTACAAAATCAATAATTGACCTCTCATTTCCTCTTTCCCACGTATATTGGTGGATACCTTTATGATCGAAGAAAGTATTCGACACAAACAGGTTCCACTCTAAACATACTTCAAGCATTCTGTTCCCGTTGTCATTCGTTCTTTTATCCCCAAACATACCTAAGACCGAATCAAATCCGTCACGTCTAATTCCCACCCACCCATTCAAATCGCCTGCCATTATAATCCTTTCGTTCATATTTTTTAGTCTCATTACAACATTCACACCAGTCCAAAAATCATCTTTCACTTCATCGCTTTCAGAATTAACAGGGGCGTAGCAAATAACAAGAAACACCCTTGTCAAACCGATTTTAAATCTGATCCACATTATTCTCGGACTTACACATTCATACTGCAACATACATTCAATCATTCTGGGAGACAGTAGCGCTGCAACACCTTGACAAGCCCTCTCCGTATCTGGTCTCCCAGACCAAATGACGAGCCTATCATTATGCTTCTAGTCTTCATGTGCGTTTATCTCAAAACTATGTTTTTGTAGATAGAGGCCCCTGTGATCCTGAACCCCCGAATCAAGGGTCTGAAGTAGTTTGTACATAAATGAAGCTTTGTTTAGTTAAACAAAATTAGATTCCTTGTAGTGCAACTTGAAGGAGTAACCATTTGTTACTTGTAACAGGTCCCCTCGACAGCCCTTACAATGCTCAATCTCCCTCACAATGCTGCCCTACCGGGTGGCGATATAGTTCCCCTGTCTTTACACTGTGCAGACAAGGGAACTCTTGTGAGGTTTAACATAATTTATAAAAAAAGGACTTGCTACCCCTAGTTGGACCTGAAACCTAACCTAACTGAAACTAACCAAGTACAATGTAATTTTTTGTAGGGACATCTTACATCAGCTGCCGAAAATTCGAGAAAGACGCCGGCTCCAACCAACCTATGCCCCTCTGGAGCTGCCACCGCCCTTCTGCATCTTCAAGCCGACCCTTTCCTGCATACACGCCAGGGACCTCGTCCCCGCTTTCGCCGGCAGCCAGCCCACCCCCGCCCCAACCCCCCTGAACAACTCCCCCATGTTCCAGAGAGCTTCACCCACTTCCACCGTGGAGACGCCTACTCACGACCAGATCACCATGAGTCACTTATCGGAAGCTTTTAGATCGTGTCTGTCTCCGTATTCCTGCTCGCCATCTTCCGTGGGATCTCCTAATTCGATCCTGAAAATGTTTCCTAACCACAAAATCAAAATGAACTCGGAATTGTTGAAGAAGAACGTCAGATTCGTACAATCTCCCGACAGCGTTTCTTCATACTCGGGACCTTCCGCTGCCGCGGGAACTTCCAGGGATCCTCCGCACTCGAGCACCAGAATTTTAAACACACCATTGCAACACAGTATTAATTTGAATGCTTTCGATAATCCACTTCACGCTAACATGAGTGGGTACAGCACTCCCTTCCCGGATATGACTGCATTCCTGACTCCTTCGACATCGAGCAATACTCCTTCGACTTCCAACATAGCGAATGTGTACTCCCCGCTGTCCAGCTCCCCTTCGTCTTCTCCGCCTTTCACCATGGATCTGAGAAGCTTCATGACGCCGCCTGATGAGCTGCTTGCAGATTCGTCCGACGCTCCACTGGTGGTGCGAGTGCAGCGGGCGCCAACTTCCCCGGTGCGCACCATGAGGATTGCGCCAGGTCAGGGTTTGGGGGAGGAGGAAGATCCCAACAAGTCTCCCACCAACCCCACATTTTCTCCGACACGCGGAAGGTTCTCCAGAACTTAATAATACAGGAAACAGTAATTAAATTCATTTTAATATTCCATATTTTTATCAGTGGACATTTTTTATAAATTTATCATCTCTTATTCACGATTCATTTTTTATTATCTCTTATTCATAATTCATTTTTCTCTTTCTCAGCAATTTTTCAATGCATTAATTCATTTTACTTTGAAACCATATAGATTTGTTTTTAATGTGTTTAATTAAATTTAATTATTAAAGATACTAATCATAATTTGTTGATCAAATGCATGTAAGTTTTATATTTTAATAAAGTTTTAATATTTCATTTTGCACCATATTTTCTGTGAATATCACATGTCCCATTAGTCCCAACTGCTCTTACCTCTGTCACAGGTTATTCTAAGTGGTTCACTAAGTTTTGTGACTTAGCAGGAGTGTCTGGATTCATGATGTGAGTTTTGTCCATGTCTCTTGTATGTTAGTGGAAGGGATGGATTCTTACGTCAGTCATTCCTGGATACACTGACCTCCACATTCCTACCCTCTATCATACATTTCTCCTTCCCGGAACCTTCTTTCCTTAAAAGACCCTCCACACAGCATCCCCAAATATGACATAACCTATACCATGCACCCACAAGATACCCAAATTGCTTGCTTCTTTTTTTTCACATTATTTCCAAACATCTTCTTTCTCTGCCAGTTCCTTGTCGCACTTACATACATCAGGATAGGTACAAACACTCCATTGTGGACTGCTAACTTCGCTTCTTTGGACAATTTTTTGTTATCGTCAACTACGTTCAGCCCTCCATTAATGGAGTTACCCGCATTTACCCTTCTTTCAATATCTCTGTCAGCCTTCCCATCTCTTGTAAACATACTTCCTAAATACACAAACTCATCCACCTGCTCCAAGTATTCCTCATTCACAACTATATTGCACACTGTTTTCGTACTCTCTCTTTCAAACACTATGACTTCTGAATTCATTCTTCAAATTTAATATTAAATTTGTCTTTGAGAAACTTACAAAATTTAACCCGTCTCATAGGGGTTAAAAAAAGACTGTACGGGACGGCACTGTAGTCGCCGGCCACACAGACGATGTAGCGGGAATGGCCGGCTGGCCGCTTCGACGCCTAGGAAGAAAGTCGGGAAAAAGGAGGGAGAATGTGGGAAAAGGGAAAAATGGGGAAAAATATGAGGAGAGGGAGAAATGGTGAAAAACAGGAGAAAAAACTAGGAAAAGGGAGAAATGGGGAAAATGTGAGAGATTATGGGAGAAAGGTATAAGGCAGGGGGGAGGAAGGTAGGGGGGAACCTGCGCCCTGACAAAGGACGTTTCGACTATTGCAAAAATGTTTCTTCTTGGTGAGCACCAGGGAGCCGGGAGAAAGAAGAAGGCCAGGTTGAAGTGAAGGTCCCAGGGCAGAGAAGAGGCTTGAAGAGGCAGTCAGGGGCAGTCCAGGAGAGATGTTGTCGAGGCGATGGTTTCTGGATCTCTGCCGAATTGTGCAATTTGTCCGGCTTTTAAAGGGACAACGGGCCCTGCTCTCCCTTTGTATGCGAGAAATTCCGAGAATTATTTTGAGTTCCCGGAATCTTCACAGGGATGAACGCGCCGTTGTTGGGCAACGCGCTAGCGGACGAAATTGCCTGGGTCCCCTGACTGCTTCCTCAATCCGCTTGCCCGGGTCATATTTTATTTTTAGATATTTATGTGAGTTTGCACAAATTTACATATAGATATTTAAAGGGAAGCTTTGCATAATATTCGATTTTGGGCAAACGACAAGTTTTGTAAAGGAAACTGCGCTTGCACAATTTCAAACTTCATGCAAGTCATCCATGTTTTTGTACAAATTTAGGTATTTTAATTTATAAGAGGGTATTTGGAGGGTCAAGCCTTTGTTTTTTGTCTATAATGATGACTGCTTGACCCTGTGGTTTTATTTATTAATCAATTTTGCAGATAAGATTTACAGATTTTTTATACAAGTTTAGAGTTTGTTGCATAAATTCGAAGATGCGCAGAGGTAAGTTTGTAAAGGAACTACCTCTGTGTAAATTCAAATTTATGCAAATTAATTTAAAGTTGGTCGAGGTACAACGTCCGGTACAAATACAGTGGGACTATAGCATCTTATGATATGTTGTGATGCTGAAGGGAGTCAGGAGATGGGAAAGGAGAAGATTGGGAATTAACTGGAATGTTTTGTTGAACAGCACACAAATGGAAATAAAGCGCAGCAAATATTGTAAAGTATTTTAATTCCATCGTCCACATGAAAGTACAGACACCGGTCCCAAACAGAGACAGGGCGAGACAGCATGACTCTATGTACACTCGTTATATTAATATTATATTTAATTATACACTGACTGACATCGTCGGGTGACAATATTGTTACAATTACTAAAACTAATTTCTGTTGCCACCGTGAAAAATAAAAAACCAACCAAAGAAAAGTTACAGACTCGATTTAAATACAACAATTTAGGTTGGGAAGGTTCATTCTCTCAACATTAATCGCCATTTTTAATATTTGACATTTGAACAGTTCCCGTCAAATGCTGATTAGACACTAAGTTAGACCTTTCGAATCGTTCTCTCTCACAGACGTAAGTAAATACACTATATATCGTCACTGGGTGCATAATACCTGCAATGTGAAAAAATTGAAATTTTACAGAAATAATAGATGTAGAAAAGTGGGATTTGGCTAATATACACTTTGTATCAATTAGATAATAATGCGAAGCAAGGACGGTCTCCGTGGTTGAGGGGTAAGGCTCTCGACTAGCAATCCGAAGGTCGCTGGTTCAAATCCCAGCGTGCGCATATAAATTTTGTTTGATGAATTTGTTATTTTATTTCACAATTTATTCATTTAAAATAATATATACAGGGTGTATCGGCACGTACCCGACAAACTTTAACCAGCTATTCCTTAGCACATTTGGAGTAAAAAATGTTATGGGCACTTTGCTGTCCGGTAACATTTTTTTAAATAAAAAAAATATTATTCATATTTTCACCACATGTCACCAATGTTTTATCCTTTGTCAAAGTTTGAAAACCCATCTGGCAATATTTTGTTCGAGTTTCGTTGAATAATGTACGTACGTACCTACGTTGTAGGCGCTTTTGCAATCACAACGAAATGGCACGGCACCATTCGTCTCATTTTTAACTATTATTATTTAGTGTGTACGAAAGAGCGAGGACACTTTTTGACACACTTGCTAATAACAGCTGTTGAACACGAGAAACAATGCAAATGACAGTGACGGAGTGTGGATTTTTTATTTATTTTTGTTTTTAATGGAAAAAAAATGTTACAGGACAGCAAAGCGCCCATAACATTTTTTACTCCAAATGTGCTGAGGAATAGCTGGTTAAAGTTTGTCGGGTACTTGCCGATACACCCTGTATAGTGTACTTGGGGCACTTCGAGAGTGGAAGATACTCTCAGTATTGCAATAATAAGACCACTATTCAGAATTGAATCCTGAATCTGAATAGCCAGGTACCTCCTTCACCTTCCGCTTCCCCATATCCTTCCCCTCCCTACTACCTTCAGTCTCACAACGTACCCCAATTCGGGATGCCAGTCTCACTGGCTGCAGACGGTTGGGAGCAGTTGGGACTCCGGTGCACATTATTTTCTTTATGTATTTCATGAAAAGAGATCAAATTACCCTATTTTAAATGAAATAGCTATTAAAAATGCATTATTTTACTGTCATCTGATCTATATAGGTATAAATAAAAATGAAAACATTCGTTTGTTCAGAATCTTAAATCTCCAAAAGTTCTACACCGATTGCTTTGAAATTTTGACACAACTTTGCATTCAAATACTCATGTGTTTTTATATACCTATATTACCTGACAGGTAAAAACATGCATTTTTTTAATGACGTAAAAGCAACATGCACTATTGTTTCTCTATCTGCAAAGAGACTGAGCTACAGCAATGTGTGGCGGGGTACAGCCAGTTTAAAATAAAATGTGTCTATTAACCGTGTCCCACTTTTCTGTATATTTAACAATTTTATTTTGAGGTTCACCTTCATTTTCTCTCTTCAAAATTGGTTATTTCACTTCCCTGTTGATTTCCAATGGAGATATTACACGACCAGCAACTATATTTAAATATAGTGTAAAGAATGTTACATATAAAGGCTTTTTTTTAAATATATTTGTTTGCAGTCAGACATTTTTTCATTTGAATCTTTAACTTTAGAGACGACTCTAAAAAAAAACAATGAAATGATGACAATTTATGTGAGGTTAAGTATCCACAGAAGTGATTTTTGGCGTAGTATGCCAAGTTCGCAAAATCGTTTTGCAGTTTCATATGAACCGCAGCAAGCAGTTTTCATATTAATATTTTGAGGATTGGTATTAATTAAATAATATGGTAAATGTATATATATGACACCAATCGCTCGAGTGGGTACCTGTTAAAAAGATAATTTAACAAAGTGAGGTTATGTGAATTTTTTAGGTGGCAACACTAAGCAAGATGGCGGCCTACAGCTAATGATATGAATGATTTCGTTCATGCGAGTCTTCACAGATTTGGGGTTACCAGACAAAAATATAAAACAATAAAAATATTTAATGTAACCTACCTATGCTGATGTATGGGTGCAATTGTGTTTTGTCAGGCAAGGGTTCAATTCCCAGACTGGTATTTTATATTAAACAGCCGTAAATCTATCAAATTTATAAATAATAATAATAATTTCCAAAATTAAAAAACACTTATTTTCCATTAACGAACTAAAATTGAATAGCAGAGAAAAGAATAATTGTGTAAACTTATGGAATCCATAATGAATTATTAATTTTGGCTGTAAGATGGAACAATACATTTATTTTATTTGCACACCATACGAAAGTTCTACAGGCCAGAGGGTCTAGCACAGTGAAATGGATTACTTTACAATATGGGATCAATACTGATTTCCCGAGCACGGTTGCGCTGTTGATAGCCAGCGATATTGATAATGCAATTAATAAGAAATTGATATACACTGGCATAACCGGAGGTATTGTCTATGAATTGACATTCCTAAACGTCAAATACAAATAAATTTACAATGTTGAATAGAATTATTAAATTTAATATACATTGACAGTTCGCATGTACTTTTTGAAATTAAAAAGGGACTTAATTAGTCAATGAGGTGTTTAGTCTAAAATAACAACTTTTGTTTCTCCAAACTGGAATGGAATCAATTGATCTCTTCTTAATGAAATTAGTTAAGTCTCTGGGATCGTGTATATGATTTCTTTCAATTCTAAGAGCTTCGTTAGTTCACCTCCATTCATTAATAAACCAGTTATTTTGCATAACGAATGACATTGTTAAAAAAGTTGGGTATATTGACAACTTATCAGACACTTTGAAGGCAGCGCTAAAAACAGCGGCTTCTGTCTACCGACTGTCGGAAACATAATCTGACTGTGCTCGCAAATATCGCCATTAGACCATAGATGAGAGATTACGTCAATATCGTATTGGTATCGGGTTTTATCGATCGTTGGTGCTAGATACCCCGAACCATGTAGAGTTCTATACAATAAACAGAAATGTTTAAATCTGGTAACTCGGTGATAAACAAAATAAAATAAAATAGTTTGCCGAACCTTATAGAATTTTACATGCATTTAATTTTGATAAAAAAGCTATTGTGTACATTAAAGAAGCAATGACAAATTGACACTAAGCGATATAGCACATGATTTATAAGTATATAATATATTATCGCTATTCATAATTTAATACTCATTTTTTTAAAAATAGCCACATTAAGAACCAACAAAAAAACATCATTTTGCATCTGTAAAACAATTTATGTTAATATGGCTGAGTTTAATTTAGATCTTTATTTGTGCAATTCGACTTACATAATTAAAGAAAAGTTAACCCCTGCATCTGCAGTGTTAATCATGTTCATGTACGGTACGAAGCACTGCAATTGCAGTGTAGACCTGGTACATTCGTTTTTGCCTTCCGATATAACTTCTCTTAGTTAGTTAAAGACAAAAAATAAAAATGTCACTTCATCAAGTGTGGTATTGCTACGTTTTGTCTCATAGAAAGGACAAACATTCCCGGGTTACGAATATCCCGACAATATTTGGAATTGTCCTACAACCATCATAATAGTATGTTGAAATTTTTGCTTGAGCAATGAAGGACTTAGCCAGATTGACCGCGAAACTGCGCGGTGGTAACCCAACCTTTATGCCCTACAGTTAAAAACCAGTCTATCGATATAAGTGAAATTTACAGATGTGTATTGTGTGTCTTTGTTGCTTTGAGGTTGAGCAAAAGATTACCAGTTTTCGAAATCCATGATTTAGAATTATTGATAATGGAATATTTTTGAGAAAAGATACACAACTGCATGTTAAATAGGTTCATCTTTTGGGATACAAATTTTGAATGCTAATTTATTAGACACAAAACAACTTGAAAATGATACATAATTATTATATACATGTAATTTACAAAAAACTTTTAAACACGGGAGATTTACACGTTACATGAGTGTAAATAGAAACACACATCAGTTAGTTTTACATTTCAATAGATTCTTTATAAAATTTATTAATTTGTGCATTATGGAATATTACTTTAATCAATAATTTAATGCTAGGGAATTAACAATACATAGATAAGTACAGTCCCTGTAAGAAATATGCATAAAAAAAACATTTTCGTGTTCTTCTGTTTTAATTGAGTTGATTTGTGAAACTTTTATGCCTAATTGTTCCACAGAAAGAAGTCTGTTTCAACTTTTGAACCAACTGTGATCAGCAGAAGAGGACAACTATCATGTTGTTGAGCTTGTCAGCTGATTACAGTTTGATAGAAAGCTGAAATGCGCCTAGAATCGACCTAACAAATGGTCATTTGACGACAATGTTACATTTGAATTTTTGCGAAACAACTGGGCCTTAGTGTTTAATTACATTTGCACGGGACTGTACTAGAATGTTGGGTTTACAATGTGTAAATGCTATAGCTTATTATTTATAAAAGTGATAAGTTATAAAAACTACAACGGTCGGGGAAGAATAGTAATTACATACAGGGTGTATCGGCACGTACCCGACAAACTTTAACCAGCTATTCCTTAGCATATTTGGAGTAAAAAATCTTATGTGCACTTTGCTGTCCGGTAACGTTTTTTTTAAATAAAAAATGTATTATTCATATTTTCACCACATGTCACCACTGTTTTATCCTGTGACAAAGTTTGAAAACCCATCTGGCAAATATTTTATTCGAATTCCGTTGAATAATGCACGTGTGTACCTATATTGGCGCACGTTTACAGTCACAACGAAATAGCACGGCACCATTCGTCTCATTTTTAACTATTATTATTTAGTGTGTGCGAAAGAGCGAAGACGCTTTTTGACATACTTGCTTATAACAGCTGTTGAACACGAAACGCATGCCAATGACAGTGATGTAGTGTGGAAATTTTAAAATTTTTTGTTTTTAATTGAAAAAAAAATGCCACCGGACAGCAAAGTGCCCATAACATTTTTTACTCCAAATGTGCTAAGGAATAGCTGGTTAAAGTTTGTCGGGTTAGTGCCGATACACCCTGTATACAGGGTGTCCGGAAACTCGTAGTACAAGCGGGAAACTGGTGAATCTACATCACATTTGGAGTCGATTTTATAGTATATTTTTTTTTGATTTGAGCTTTCGTTATCGAGTAAATCGAGTTTGAAGTTGATTTTTTTTTATTTATTTTTTTTTTTTTTAAATCAAATTCTTATAAATTATTACTGAAGATCAAAGTACCCAACTAATTAAAACTATTTGAAAGTAAAACAAATGAAGAAACTCGGATTTGAAGCATTATTTTGAAATCATCCTTCATTTAACCCGGTGTAATCATAAAATATTTCTGCTCTGCAGGGTTAAAACATCTGTTGGTCAATCCTAAACACCAGAAAAAACTTTAACCCTAAAATAGCCGAAAAATATATTTTTTTGGTTTTTTTTTTTTTTTTTTGAAAATGCTCAAATCAAAAAACTTTATGTTTTTTTGGGTTCTCCATGTGGTGTAGATTCTCCAGTTTCCCGCTTGTACTACGAGTTTCCGGACACCGTGTATAAAAACGACGACGAATAAAAAAAAACTCGAATATTTCAACAGGATGAATTAATTAATTATCCAATTATTACGGTATGTTGTGAATTTGATGGGAGTGGGGAGAGGAAGAGGAGAGTTGGGAGGATCCTGACTATTCAACGCTGGTCACTAAACATGGCTAAAGCCATTTAAAGCAACTGAATTATGGTCTTTTATCAGGACGATAATGCGAGTATCATCACTCTGATGATTTGGTAAATATTTACCGAACTGCTGCACTATTAATAGGCACAGATTATGGAAATTACACTTTGTTTCAACTTAATTACTACAAAAAACAACTATTTACTTTGGGAAGACGCATAAATTACTTAATTAACCCAAACTAAGAACCTAATAATCTATTTTGTCCATGTAAGCAGTTGTTTCTTGCAGTAAGAAGAGTAGGCATCTAGTTGTTCCTCCTTCATATAATCGGGGCATTTTCAAGACTCGCATTAATAAATACCTTCCTACAGCCCCGTCTTAAACCCGCCTCACAATGCTGCCCAACCGGGTGGCGACATATATCCCCTGCCTTTTCACTGCAAATTTAAAAAGTAAATATTGAAACTAAGTGTAATTTTCATAACCTATGAGCCTATAAGTTAGGTAAATTTTTACCAATGATTTTTGATTCCGCGCACGAATTTAACCGATAGTCAAATGTGTACACTGTTAAGAGGTAATATCATTACATCAATAGAGCGGAAGAATAGAGAATGGAGTATAAGGAGAATATTTGACGCATAGATTGATGGAATTAGAAGGCAGAGACACCGCAGGCAGACATGACACAAATAAAATGAAATGTCAAGAGACGGCATATCTAAGAGCATAAATGCGGATAAAACAATGATCCCCTTACCAATAAACGTGTTTTAAATTTTACACAACTGATAAACATCGTAAATGCTGAGATTCGCAAAGATGCTAGATGGTTTGGGCATGTAGAGCGAATGAACAAAGAAAGGAGAATATATGACGCAAATGTGAATGGTAGCAGAAGTCGGGGACGCCTGAGGAAGACATGGCACGATCAAGTGAACCAAATACTTGAATCGGGCAATGTAAGGAGTCAAAATAACAGAAGATGCATGAGATGATGTATGATTATGAATGAGGCAAGGCAAGTTTAATAAATTTTCCCATCCGAGTGTTAATTTTTTATCCATCGACGATATTACATATACAACATTATTTATTAAACTTATATTTAAAAAATAAAATGACATCGATAACATACCAATCATTAAACAAAATTATGAAATCACGACATCAAAGTGAATAAAATTTTATTTTTGTTGACTAATTACTCACGCCTTAACAAATTAGAGTAAAATTGAAATAATCAGCAGCAAGTCAAATTATTTTAAATATTAATCTACACATTTTTACAACTAACTTATAACAAATATAAAATACAACTTTAATTAGGTGAAGGTTGCCTAAATAAGTGTTTTTTAAAACAATAATATTTCATATTAAACCTTAAATTCAAATGGAAATGTGTAAAGATCACTGCCTCTCTGTGGTGTTTTTCAAAAGAGGTATTTTCTTAGGTATAAGATATAGCTCGCCAATATCTAGTCGCAACACCCAAAAGATTATAAATGCCAAAATTAACCAAAAATAATAGAAGAGCAACGTTCGGAAAAACCTGGCTTAATCAGATATAGTTATTAACCTTTTGAACGTGTTAATTTGCTCCGTTTTATCTATACCCGTACGCGGTACATATTTTAAAATACCTATGCACGCAATTAAATGTCAAATTATAGCATTCTGGCATGATTTATTGGACTATATAGACAGAACAGATTATGCTCCACAATATGATAACAAATCCTCATGTGTCAACACTCTTAGATGTTTATAAAAACAAAATCATAAAATTTCATACAAAGATGTACCGTATCTTTTGAATGTGGTCCCGCCATTCACTCGGCGTGTGTGTACTTAGGTGATAGACACAAGTGGGACACCATGAGCACTTATCATTTTTTGTTATGAAAACTTTGTCTAAAACTGGACACTTAAATTTTATGTCACTTAATATAATAACAAAATTGGACTAACGCCATCCGTTGACAAAATTGTAAACTATAGCACTCGAAGGCGCAAAGAGGCTCACTTGATTATCGATGTTTTTTAATGAAATACAATTTTATTTTCGAGAAATTCTTGTAGATGTCAGCATCGTGATAGTTCTACGAATGTTCAAGCGAGCGGGAAAGCATAAAATAAATTTATGTCAAAAGACTTTTTGTAAATTGTACAGTCTTGCTAGATAATGTGTTAGTAGTTTTCCGAGAATAGCTATTTATATCCAGAGAAATGTTTTTATTTCCCTCGTGAATGCATTTAAATAAATATAGTAATATACATTTTTTTAAACAGTGTGGTCAGACTTTGGGAAGTTCTGGGAAGTAAAAATGCAAGAGGGGTGGGTATGAATCTAGGAACAGTTTGTCCAGGAGTGGCGGAAGTATAAATCTATCTCCCTCTCTCTGCGATGCAAGCCGATGGGTCGAGAAAGACAAGTCAGAGAGGTCAAATTAAATATGATACAAGAAGACAGTTGCAAGATCGACGATGCTTCCACAATGGCGGCGCACTTTTTCACAGATAAAATAAATATGTTTGTAAGTCAAAACGACAGGATAGAATAATATTAGGACATGTTATTTTCTTGCCAAGCGATACAATGTATTTTAGTATACTAGGAGCATTTTTTAAGGTACAAAATCCCATGAAAAGAAAGTATGTTTTGATATAGCCGATGGGCAAGGCTGGCATGTTCAATGGATAAAAATTTATATTGCTGACAGACACTATCGAAGCACAAGCTATTAAACACAGTCAAAGATCAATGTGTAAAATTATAAAATTTTATATTTACGATTCGTTCCAGAGTTAAAAATATACTTTTAACATCACCATCTTAGTTAAGCTGTGATTAATAACTAGATCAGAATAGTTAGATGCATCCTACCATATTCTTCTCTGTGTTCTTTCAGCTTCACAAAAGTTCCTTAATTGAATTAAAGTTTTTTTTTTTAAATTTTGGCTCTTATCATCTTTTGGCGATTTGGTCCAATTTGCTAATTACCAAAAAAATATATAAATGTTATGTAATTAATTATAATAAAAACAAAGAATTAATCAATAAATATTTCAAATTTCACCTAACATTACAAACTTTCATGTAAATAACTGATTGTGCTTTTTTCACAAGATTACAAAGAGAAATTCAATAAAAACAAGGTTTGGGTTCCAAAATTTGAAAAAAGGTCCAAAAATAAAAAAGGTCCAAAGGTTAAAAATAAAAAAAAAAATGTCCAAAAATTTAAAGAGGGGATTTAACCAAAAAACGAAAAGATCAATAAAGAACATGAATAAATCTTAAGTTATAGATATAAAACTGAGATATGCAGGCAAAATTATATATTGGACTGATAAAAAAATATTGTCCTAAAACAAAAATCAAAGAAAATAAAATTTAGTATATTAAAATTAGTCTCAACAACAAATAAACTTAAAAAACATTATTTTCTGTTTTCTTAAAAGCGGCTGCCATGTAATAAACATACCTATATAAATAATCAATAGCAAAAAAAATTAACAAAATAAATATAAACAAATTCTTTCCTAATAATCTAGGTGCATTTTTTAACAAGAAATCAATTGTAAAAGTAACGTCTGCGTAGCCTTTTTCATTTGAAACTTAATTTTGGATGGCTAAAATACACAACCAAAACAAATTTCAGTCAAATGGTTTATGAGGCAAAAAATATTTAGTACGGATGTAAGTTATTTTATTTATTTGTGGTTTAAATTATTAAATGTAAGCCATTAAATCTTCAGGTAAATTTGTTCACTTTTGAGAACAATTCAGATGGTCTCATAATGTTGTCTCCCTTACTTTCATTTGATCTAAATGGTGTTAGAGAGAGAAAACACCATGCTTTATATTAAAATAGAAGTTAGCTTCATTGAATTGTGCGCCTCTATAAAACCAAAGGATCCGATTGCTATTTAAATTTTTTTTTAAATATGAAACGATAATGTGAGGTGACAATAATGTTTTTAATACAATTGTTTAATAAAATGTGTGTTTTTTTTAAATATATTTTTTAGTTGACAGTAATTTTAGTTACAAAAAACGAAAAGTGAGACATTTAAAAAAATATATGTTCGCATTCAAAATTTTGATATTTCGAAAATCGTATGTTCATTTATAATTATGAAATTTAAAAGCATATTTCTTTACCTTTCGAAATCAGTTTTTAGTTTTCAGTTACGTTCAGAAATATTCCATTTATTTGAATTTTGTTGCAAAGCTGAAATTCTGTCGAAATATGCCAGAGGCCTAAGGGGTTAAAGTATTCGATTTTTCATGGTTTTAGAAGAATTTATTGAGAAATAATGACAGTTATTTAAAAAAATTATATTTGTGTACATAAAATTTAAAAAAAGGGTTTAAAAAAATGCATTCAGTTTGGTTGAATATTTTAGCCTCAAATTCAAAATGAAGGTTTGTATGAAAAAGACAGTACAGCTGTTCCTCTTAAAGTGCCCATTAATTTTACTAGATTATTAATTTAAGTACTATATTAAAATTAAAAATTACGGAAATATACCTGTTATAACACTGACCAGAAAATCCATAGAAGTGTGATCTAACCAATTTACATAATATCTGTCGACTTCTAGGCACCAGAGAGGATAATGAAATTGATTTTCTGTTCAAGAATTTCAAAATGAAATTGTTCAGGTTTCAAGTACACTTCTACAGGTTTACCTGTCCAGTGTGTGGTATGTAATACTGTAAGAACGTAGGTATTTGTAAAAATATGGATCTATTTTATGTTATTTATAAATGCTTGAATGATTATTGGTTTTGCAATGGAAGCCTTGTTGAATATAGTCTGTCTCGAGTAAAACTATGAAATAAAATTATATTTTATACATATATATTTTCTTATGACGCCCTGGTGCCACAATTTAGTGATGTTTAACAGTTTCGCTGCCACAAAATTTTGAGGACGTGATGGAACTAAATCTAAACGATCCCGATCGGAACTGATGGCAGCGAACTAGTTAACCAGGTTTATCAAATTTGCAACAATGTACATAGTGACTTCAACTAAAAATGTGACTCGATTTAATGATTTCAACTAATAGTTTTTCACAATTTAGAGACTTCAACTAATATTGTAACACAATATTTAGGAACTTCTAACATAGTGATACAATTTAGTTACTTTATCGCGTCATTATTATTATTATACAACCAATATAGCGTCACAATTTAGTGACTTCAACTAATATTGCTCCACAATTTAGTTACTTCAAATAATATTGTGTCACAATTTAGTTACTTCAATTAATATTGCATCATAATTTAATGACTTCAACAAATATTGCTCCACAATTTAGTTACTTCAACTAATATTGTGTCACAATTCAGTTACTTCAATTAATATTGCATCATAATTTAATGACTTAAACTAATATTGCTCCACAATTTAGTTACTTCAACTAATATTGTGTCACAATTTAGTTACTTCAATTAATATTGCATCATAATTTAATGACTTCAACTAATATTGCTCCACAATTTAGTTATTTCAACTAATATTGTGTCACAATTTAGTTACTTCAATTAATATTGCATCACAATTTAATGACTTCAACTAACGTAGTGGTACAATTTAGTTACTCTGACTATTATTGTGTCATATTTTAGTATCTTCGACTAATATTGCGTCACTTTTTTGTGATTTCAACTAACATTGTGTCACAATTTAGTAACTTCAACTAACATGGAGCTAAACTTTAGTTTCTTCAACTATTATTGTATCAAAATTTAACAACTTCAACTAATATTGTGTCACCGAAGGCGCCGTACAAAATAAAATGCGCAAAGATTCAAATCATTGAGTATATGCTAAAAGTAGGAGTTTCAAATAGTACTATATGTTCATAATAATATGGTAATATCAAGTTCAGATCGTAATAGGTGTACGTGACTTGTACTCATCGTGTTGTGTTCTTTATTGGAGCAGGGCTGGCTGTGGTGTGGTTTATGTAATAACTCAGTCAGACAGATAAATATATCTACCGGGGGTGGGGTGTATTTAACAAGGAGTGAGGTGGGGTGTGACAGGGTAGACAGGGGTGTATCGGGAGCTGGTTAGCGTGCCGCCCATCGCTGCACCGCCTCCTCCCACTCGGCCGCTTGTGCCGCCAGAGCTGCCAGTTCCGCCCCTCCCTAAATTAAATAAACATTAATATATAATTTCCATAACACATATTAAATTCATGTAGATCATTAACCTTCTGAGCATCAGTTGTTTAACCGACCGTCACGTTTGACGTTGTTGAAAATCAACAATCAGCGACATTTTAAAAATTTGACATTTGAACTGTCATTTTTTGATATGCCGATAATCAGCAGATAATGGTGACTAGTGACAATGTGAAATGTGACGGTCGGTGCAAAAACTGGCCCCTAGTACCTACCTTATGAATTTTAAATGGTTAGCCAGAAAAATTTCTATATTTTTTACATTATTAATTTGTGGTGGAATCCATTATAGTATTATGATGAAAAAACTGTTTTTTGTTTATTTTATCCTCAGACTGGTGAAGTTATTAAGTTTTTTAGTCATAATATAAGACAGCAAACCACTACAAAATATATATCTTTTTTATTGTTATTCTAAACACATAACATAATACATATGTATAAATAATATAAACTTCATATTGACAGTAATTAGACATTTTAAATAAAACTGTATCATTGATAATAAGATACCGTGTGGTTTTTATTATGTTACATAACTTAAATCACACGATAAGTCATGATTAGACATCTGAAAAATTCGTTGAAATTTGCGATTTTTTTTTAATCTAAATTTGCAGTATTTTTGGGAAAAACTGTATTATTGAACAGCAAAGGTGATGATATTTGGCGACAAAGATATGATATTTAAATTTTTGGTATTTTGAAGCAACAAACAAAGCATTACAGCAATGTGGCGGTACATTGTTTTTTATTCCTTTTCTTTTTATTTATTTCAAAATGGAAAAATGAATGACAGTAGTACGTGGCTTTTTTGACGTGAATTTAGCTGCGTTCGTTTCAAGCTTGTCGAACCCATAGACAAAGTCAAAATACGTCTATTTACAGTTTTGGCAGTTGAAAGCTTGCCATTAAATGCTGATTCTGCTTTTGAAGTCCGTTTCAAATTTGAACAAATTGTGATCAGCAGAGGAGGATAACCATGATGTTGTTAAGCTTGTCAGCTCATTACAATTTGATCACCTAGAATTGGTGTTTAACAGGGATTTATCAAATGTTAAAAAAAAAACAAAATGGCGCTAAACGGCCATTTGACGAAAATGTTACATTTGAATTTCTGCTAAACAACTGGGCCTTAGAAGGTATAATAATCCAATTAAAAAACTACCTGTACCTCGTAACGTGTTGCTGTGGCTCAGACTGTGTGTGCAGATAGAGAAACAATAGCGCTTGTTGCTTTTACGTCCAAAAGATGGCGCTGTTTTTTTTTTTATCTGTCACAGATGACATCTATATGACAGGGATATAAAAACACATGTAACGTTGTGTCAAAATTTCAAAGCAATCGGTAAATAACATTCGGAGATTTAAGATTTTGAACAAATGAACATTTACATTTTTATTTATATAGATATCAGAATATCGCGTGAAAAATACGAAAATTCGCATTTTGCGTTATTTTTGTGAAAATGTTAAAATTCGCGTAAAAATGTGAATTTTTCAGATCTCTAGTCATGATCAATTTGGTTTATAACAATCACTGTTGGTTTTTATTTTTCTTATAACAAAAGTCCAAAGCTGTTTGTTTTTTGTGCATGTGTCATTATAGTGAACATCTATACCTATTGTGGAGAAGACTTCAACAGAAGCAAATCTAATTACATTATTTACACATTGATTTATTTGTATTTGTGACTTCTGGTGAAAATAAACACGTAAAACTATTCCTAGGAAGGTGTGTGCAGGTGTAAACATAAATGAACAAAACAATAAAAAAAAAACGATAATATAAAACAAACCTCGATAACAAAATAAACTGTCGAAGCGAAGATGGTCTCCTACCGGTTAGGGGTGGCGGACACCTGAAGAGAGAGAGAGAGGGCGGGGGGAAATTATAAAAGTAAAATTATAAAAACATGCCTGGAATTATTAAAATAAACAAATAAAAAAACGGTAAATCATATTGTATTATGTATTTGGGAAAGGTTAAAATATGTATTGCATTTGTTGAAAGAAAATATTGCTAACTATGTAGGGTAAACTAGACAGTGACTGTCCCTTTCTCACTAACTTATGTAAATACTAGCTATACCCTACGTCTACGCGTTGTTATGGCTCAGTCTGTCTGTGTAGATAGAGAAAAAATAGTGCGTTTTGCTTAAGTCCAACAGATGGCGCTGTTTTTCAAGAAACGCTTTTTTTTACCTGTCACAGGTGACATCTATATAATATAGGTATATAAAAACACACGCATATTCGAATGCAATGTTGTGTTAACCACTCAGAACATTAGAACGTCAAAAGACGTAAATATGATAATAGCGGTCAAGACATTAGAACGTCTTTTCACGTAAACGCGCGAGATTTTACAAAAATCGATTTATTTCCATCACTAGTATACGGATTGCCATGATTTAAAAAAACAGAGTATCGATAATGAATAACGCTACGCGTCTGTATTCAAGAATATCTATGGAACGTAGAGTTGCATTATCTAAGCCGATTGGATCTGTCATCTTGTTCGTTCATAATTTATTGCGTTTCTAAATAATTTATTAAAAATATTTTAGTTTGGACGGTTAATATTTTGAGGTGACTTAATAGTTTTTAATTATATTTCTTCAATATATAAAGTGTTTTTTCTTTATGATACTCAGAAAAAAGTACATTTTTCACAGCTTTGAAATAATGGTCAGCGATTTTTACATATTTTTGACGTTTTCAGAAAATGTATATTTAGAAACGCAAATATTTACGTATAACAAAACAATACGATAGTGAATTTCATAATCTTTCCAAAACATTTTTTAGAATGAGGCTACGTTTCCCAAAACGTGAGTTATGAAGCTTTTAACAAAACTCGTGAATAACACAAAAATTTTCACGTTTTGACAGTTCGCAAAGGAACACAAAGTAAATAAAAGTCTTTGTCTGAGAGGTTAAAATTACAAAGCAATCGGTGAAGAATGGAGTATTTTACGATTTTGAACAAATGAATATTTACATTTTTATTTATATAAATTTCATCGAAATCTTAAGGGTAAACGTAATGTACGTCATAATCTACGCGGTAATTTAATTATTTCATTAATATATTTTTTACAAGTTTTGCTTCAAAATATTAAAATTAATTATTTGTTTGCGCCCATACATACTCAACATTTATATGAATAAATAGTTTTGTCTGTATTAAAACTCAACGATTCAATCCAATATTGTATTTGTATGCCTTTATTGAAAGAATTTCTATACGGACAAAACTATATATATTTTTTTTTTAAAGAAAGTCAAACATTCCTAGGTAACGAATAACCAGAGAATATTTGAAAATCTCCTACTACCACCACAGTAAGCTGAAAATGTTGCTTGTGTTGTGATGGAGGACTTAGATAGCCGAGGAATTGAACACACTACACCTGGGTGGGACACAAACGCGATGTCAACTTGGCCACCGACCGGTCAATACGTATGTACGAGCACAAACAAATAATTATTTATTCTTATTGCATATGTACGAGCACAAACAAATAATTATTTATTCATATAGCATATGTACGAGCATAAACAAATAATTATTTATTCATATTGCATACGTACGAGCACAAACAAATAATTATTTATTCATATAGCATATGTACGAGCATACACAAATAATTATTTATTCATATTGCATTTGTACGAGCACAAACAAATAATTATTTATTCATATAGCATATGTACGAGCATAAACAAATAATTATTTATTCATATAGCATATGTACGAGCATACACAAATAATTATTTATTCATATTGCATTTGTACGAGCACAAGCAAATAATTATTTATTCATATTGCATATGTACGAGCGCAAACAAATAATAAGTCTTAATATTTTAAAGCATGACTTGCAAAAAGCGTATTTTCATTAAAAATTAAATTAACGTCATCTATGAACGCGTACATTATAATGTAGTAACGTTCACCCTTAACAGATGTCTCTATTAGTTCAATGTGAATTGACAAACTTCGATATCGGCAGAAACAGCAAAGTTGTTGAAAAAAGTTTTTACAATTTTGCAGTTATTTCTTATATTATTTCAATGTTTAACTTATTATAATTGATAATAAAATAAAATAAGTGTGTTTCATCTTCAGGTTGTTTCACTAACGATTTTTATCGAACCAATAAAGTGGGCAATAACTGTCATTATTGCGGGCTATCACTATGAGCTAGTGGACAATCACTGAACATTTAGATATTTTAATGCCACTTCCAATCTGTATTTCTTGGAATTACAAGACAGGAATTTTTTACTCCTAATAATGTCAGCAAATTAATCAATAAGTAAAGTACGTCCCTTAACACCCTGTATAAAATTTTATTTGTTTGTGGCCGACTCCAATGGCCCTCAGACAATCTGCCGGGTTCTATAGTATGTGTACTGCGAGTCTGACCTGAGGGTCGGGATCCCTGGAGCGCACCTCAGCCAAGAACCTCTCCCTCTGCAGGCGGCGAGTGAGCTCGTTGGGCCAGCCCTCCTCTCCTCCGTTGTTACCTTCTTCGTCATCTCCGTCTTCTTCGAAATCTAAGTGAAGACAATAGTATAAACAACAAACTTATTGTGATATCCTAGATATTAGTTTTAGAGGTTACCCATAGATGGCGCATAGCTGTCGACAATGCAGGGATTGATACTTAAATAAACACGATTGCAACCTCAAGGTCGAGGCCCAGAATAATCCGAGCTAATTGTTATCTATCAGAAATAAAGTTCAAAGTACTTTGTAAACACGGGAGGTTTTTTATTTAAAGAGTTTCGACGCTTGGGTCTCACCCGAGCGTCGCGTGTTCGATTCCTCGGCTGGCTAAGTCCTCCATCACAACACAAGCAACATTTTCGGCTTTCTGTGGTGGTAGTAGGAGATTTTCAAACATTGTTGGGTTATTCGTAACCCGGGAATGTTTGTCTTTCTTTAAAAAAAAAAAAAATTAAATTAAATTAAGTTTGTGAGACAAACCCGAAGATACAACAACTTGAACATTGTCATTCATCACAGCGATAGCTTCACTTCATCAGAACTTAAAGCAAACTTAAGGCCCTGTAGTAATTGTTCAAAGATGGTTTGAAAGGGAGATATGTAAATACGAATGTTAGAGGAAACGCGCTAATATTAAAAAACGATAACAACTACGCGAAAATGGTGAAAATATTTAATAAAACACGAACCGTTTGAAATAGAGCAAAAATCTTTCGAGATACGCTTTAGTTGCATTTAAAGATGTATTCACTGTGTATTTTTTCATACCTATAACATATTAAATAACAGAACAAAACGTGTTTTAATAATTTTCGGAGCTTTTTTTGCGATTTTTTTCTATCGAGGGAATTTCAAATAATTAACGCTTCGGCATAACAAATGTATAGATATTATGTTAAAACATGAGAGTTAAAGAGAAACTTGTTATAAATCGGTATAAATTGGGAATGTGGGGGCTTAAATTTTCAATTCTAAATTGTTGTCTCTCACCAAGACAATACTGAGAGTATCTTTCACTCTCAAATTCACACAAATTAATTAAATAACATTTACTTCTGGACGCCGGGATTTGATAAATAATTTGATTCAATTTATTGTTAACCTTGAATAAACCTCAGAATTTTCAGTTTAACAATCTGTTTCAGAACAGCAACTATCGATATAAGAGTCATTCGGAAAAATTATGCGTTGAAAACTCAAATTAAAAGAGAGGAAAGTTATCTCAAAAGTAGAAATTTCCAAAAAGAAGGACAAACATTACCGGGTAACAAATATCTCGACAATATTTGAATATGTACCTTCGTTACAGTGGGACAAAGTTGCCTGTGCCATGATGAAGAACTAAGCTAGTAGAGAAATTCAACCCACAAGTCCTGGGGTGCGAACCAGTTGCGTCTCGTGACTTTGAAATGTGACATTGTGCCGAGATTAAAAAAAACGTCATTATTGATAGTTGCAGCTAAAAATTATTTTTTTCCAAAATTTTAACATTTTGTATGAATATTTTTTTTGCGCTGCGCCGGTCACCAAACTAAAAAAAAAATTGATCTTATCGACATCAAAGATGTTTTATTTTTCAATACTAGCACTCAAGCACACTCAAAAGCTTCGAGCCGCCACTGGCGGGAAACTGACGTGTTTGTCCACTCAGCTACTACCTAGTAACTGGTCTTATACCACCCATTTTACAAAATACAGGGTTTTCCAATATGTGATCAGATGTGTTATTTTGATATTCAATCGTAAAAGATCAATGGTTTCGTTGCTTGTGTGGCACGTAGCACCGTCTTGTTGAAAGTAAACGTTGTCCAGATCAATACCATCCAATTTCGGCCATAAAAAATCATTAATCTCTCGATAGCGTAATCCATTCACCGTAACTGTTGCTCCAGCCTCATTTTCGAAAAAGTTAGGTCCAATGACTCCGCCGGACCATAAACCGCACCAAACAGTCACACATTGAGGATAGAAAGGCTTTTCAACAATAACTCTTGGGTTTTCCGAGCCCCAGATGGGACAATTTTGCTTGTTGACAAAGCCACCGAGGTGGAAATGGGCCTCATCACTCAAGATGATTTGCATTTGATTCACTCAAGTGAATTTTAATAATTTCAATGCGTTGTTGAAGCGTGTATCGTTCCATTTTTATTAATGGCGTAGTTTATACTTGTCAAATGTTAAAAAATGACAGCTTCAAAAGTAACATCTACCGAAATAGCGGGCTATTCAAAATAACACCTCTTATTGGAAAACCCTGTATAATTATTAACTCATTGTTGAATTTTTTCATCCGTTTAATGTGAATCATGCCGTCCAATTTATTTTTTAGTTTAACACAAAATAAATTGCAAAATATTGAAGAGTTGTAAAACTTAGTCCACAAAATAAATAGACCCTGTTTATTTGCAGGAATCCTTTTTCAAATAATTTACATAACATAATAATATTTAAGTGTATGTCTTGTTATATTATAAGTCAACAGTTAGTCCATGCAGCTACTCTACATAAACAGACTAAAATAAATTAATTAATAAATAAAAATCATACTTACTACTTGTCTGGTAGGGTATCGAACATTATAAAAAAAATTACAGTAGTTTCGGAAGCTTCAAACAACTTTGTTACAAAGCGTCAGTATCAAATATTATTGTTGCATCTTATTTGATAGCAATACAGCGCGCCATGCCCCTTTTGAAATTTGCGCAATCCAAGCTATGATGATTACATTTGCCAGGAATGGAATTGTGTGTAATTTGTACATATTAAGGTCAAACGCGAAGTTCGTTACAATCTGCATGTTCAAAGATGGCGTTATTTTAATTATTTTACTAAATACTCTTTTTGCAAGTTATGTTTTACAATATGAAGATGATTTTTTATTTGTGCCCGTACATATGTAATATGAATTAGGATAAATAGTTCAGTGCGTATAAAAAATCAATTCTTTCAAGAGAGGGCACACAAATATAATATTGTATTTGTATGCCTTTCTCGTAGGAATTGAGTAGAACAAGGACAAAATTATTTATTCATATTGCGCGTGTATGGGTGCAAATAAAAAAAATCATCCTAATATTGTAAAGAGAAACTTGCAAAAAGCGTATTTTAATAAAATAATTAAATTAACGCCATCTATGAACACGTAGATTATAACGAATGTCGTGTTTAACCTTAATCATGAATGTTTTGTTGAGTTTTAATGAAGATGTTTAACCCTAGAAGACTGATTGGAGTCGTTTCGACTAACACTGCATGCATTTTATGCTGCATCTATCTTATGAATGCGCCAATCGCTCTAGTTCTTGAGTTAGGCTCACAGGGAGCATTGTTTTTTCTGTGTGACATCATTATAAATATAATGAGATGAATGTTAGTGAGGTTAATATGAGTTATTATGAAATAGATATCAGTAGAATTATGATGAGTTACCATGAGATAGATGTCAGTGAGCTTATGGTGAGTTATCATGAGATAGATGCCTGTAGATTAATGAAAAGTTACCATGAGAGTGAGGTTAAGATGAGTTATCATGGGATAAGTATCAGTGAGCTTATGATAAGTTATCATGAGACAGATGTCAGTAGAGTTATCATGAGATAGATGTTAGTAGAGTTATGATGAGTTATCATGAGATAGATGCCTGTAGATTAATGACGAGTTACAATGAAAGTGAGGTTAAGGTGAGTTACCATGGGATGATAAGTATCAGTGAGCTTATAATGAGTTATCATGAGATAGACGTCAGTGGAGTTATGATGAGTTATCATGAGATAGATGTTAGTAGAGTTATCATGAGATAGATGTCAGTAGAGTTACCATGGATGTCAGTGAGATTAACCGTTTGAATATGTATCGTCGATATTTCGACGATTTTCGCTTCGTAGTGCGCGTTGAGAGTTCAGCGTGCGAGGTAGTGCGTGTTGTGTGCGTTATTTAAAAAAAAAAAAACACTTATTTCGATTACAAAAACAGTGAATTAAGATCCGTTAGCAAAAATACGTAGGATGGAATAATTTTTTCTGTTTTTTGACACGCAAATTTTGGTACATATTATGAAAAAAGGCCCAGCACACAAACGGTTGAGATGGGTTATCATAATATAGATGTCAGTGAGCTCATGACTCATCATGAGATAGGTATCGGTGCTCTTTTTATGATAAGTTATCACTAGATAAATTTCAGTTAGGTTAAGAGTTTAAGTTAGTTGTCATGATATAAATGTCTTTGAACTTGTCATGAGTTATCAAGAGATAGGTAACGGTGAGATTATGATGAGTTATCATTGTCAGTGAGGTTATGATAAGATAACACGAGGTTACAATGAATTTTTTATAAGATGTTAATAATACAAACTCAAGTGACATGTCAAATCTATATTTACAGGACTAAGGATATTTAATGAATTAAGCTGAGGGATTTAGTAATGTTAATGTAAAGTTAGTGAAATTAAACAAGATATAAATCTGATTGTAATGTGAAAATAAATTTGATAATATGGTTTTAGTAATGTTAGGTTATGTATAGTGAGGTTAGGTTATACGCAATGTATAGGTTACGTTAGGTTGAACGGTGATAGGTTAGATTGAGTGGCAGCATGGAGTTGAATGAGAGAATGGAGCGAGGGCTGTTAGTTAGGTTAGGTTGAGTGACACGAGGACAGAAGTGAAGACACAGGTGGCAGTGGTTGAGTGAGAATGACGTGGGCTAGTGATGTGATCTAACACATGTTTGTTAGGTTAGGTTGAGTGACATGAGGAGGTGAGTACACAATCGGTAGTAGTTGAGTGAGAATGGTGTAAGGGCTAGTCATGTAATGTATGTTAGATAGGTTAGGTTGAGTGACAATAGAGGTGAGGATATAAGAGGCCGTGGTTGAGTGAGAATGACGTGAGGGCTAGTGATGTAATATATGTTAGTTAGGTTAGGTTAAGAGATATGAGGGGTGAGGACACAAGCGGCTGGGGTTGAGCGATAATGACATAAAAGCTAGTGATGTGATGTAATGTTAGTTAGGTTAGGTTGAGGGAAATGAAAAGGTGAGGATACAAGCGGCAGTAGTTGAGTGAGAATGGCGAAAGGGCTAGTGATATAATGTATGTTAGTTAGGTTAGGTTGAGAGATATGCAGCGGTTGAGTGAGGTTTTGTGACGTAATGTATGTTAGTTCGGTTAGGTAGAGTGACGTGAAGGGTGAGGACACAAGCGGCATTAGTTGAGTGAGAATGGCGCAAGGGCTGACGGGACGTAATGTATGTTAGTTAGGTTAGGTTGAGTGACATGAGGGGGTGAGGACACAAGCGGCAGTGGTTAGGTGAGAATGGCGTGAGGGCTAGGGGACTCACCGAGAGGCCGTCTGATGTTACTCAGGGCGGGCGCTTCATCCTCAGAACCCTCTGCGAATATGAAAACAAAAACAGAACTAAAAAAACAAAAAATACAATCACTGGACCAGTAACATTCAGTCAGGCACATCTACCTAACAGTCAGGGAGCCTAGTTATATCTAGTTATACCAGCGTAGATGAACCTTACTCAATCAACTTTAAGCCAATCTATTACAACATATTCCTAGACAAACAGACCGTGTACATGGCAAAACCTTCTTATATAAATACTCAAACTGACAGCGCTCCAAGCTGTTTTAACCAAATGAAATGTTAACACATCGTCGATGGCAATCCATTACCGCGTAAATCATATTTGGCCACTTTTCAGGAGAGACAAAAAGCTGGAGATGATTTTAGCAAAATGAAAGACAGTTAAAATGCGCGGTGATTTTATTTTCATTGTAAGACTATTCCCTTACAAGAATCCTATATTAATCCAACTGATGTAGGTTTATTATCGCCGTCAAATGGCGTTGAGGATGACTTACGCGGTTGATGGATTGCCGTCGACGATATATAGACTGCAATTGCAAAACGTATTGCAATCTTTAGAGTTACGTGGAATGATGTCCTTTTTCCACCGGAACTAGCGCCATTGATCCCTTCGGCACCGGTGTACAATTGACCTACATCTGTACACATTTGTCAAATAAGCATTTTGTCAACAGCTCTGCTGTGGGACAATGTGTTGGCTTATGTGTTTCCTTCTTTTCGTAGCATCCTCAAAGATGACACAAGGAAAAGGATTATTTCACACTATGATTAAAGTTTTTCCATGTTCCAGAGAGGTAGATATTACCCTGTGAAAGGCCATTATTTAAAATAAAAATGGGTTAGGTTGTGTTTAGTTTAGTTCTGAATAGTCAAATACTTCCCCACTACCTTTAACCTCACAACATACCCCAATTGATATTAGTGGTGCCATAGTCCAACCGGCTCCGGGAAGTATTTGCTTGTGTGGCCATTGGCTGTCAGTGTTTAAGAAGGTTTTGTCTGATACGAAACACCTGTTAATATCTTTACATTAAAAAATTGATATCTTATGAGTTGATTAAGCAACAATTAACAGATAAGAGCGATGAAATATATAAGATTCATTTGCATGTTGGTAATTAAAGACACGCACCGAGCATTCTCATTCAAGAACAACAACCAATAATACACTCACAGAACTATGGAAAGCATATCATATCATCTATATAAATTCAATACCGCGTATGACCCAACAATTTCAGTTGAACGGCACGAGCATTGATTGGTGCTTTCAAATGCTGAAATTGACCTGTAGACCTCTTGTACTAAGTGAAAGTCGATACCGCGAATGAACCATCCCCAGTGCATAAAGCAAGAAAGAACGCGTACATCCCTAGATAGTTTTTTGTACCTCTAGTTTTAGTTATACAATATTCAAAATCACTGAAGAGATGAACCGATAGAAGTGTGTTATGTGTGCCCTTTTCAGCAGAAGTAAGTACAATTTGTACTTCTTTCTGATGTCTTTCACCAGGAGTAAGCACAAATTATGCTTACTTCTGGTGAAGTGATCAAATATTGAAATTTTTTCTTGAATAATACAATAAAAAAATACCAATTTTGGTGTGTTTTGTGAATTTAAGTTTCATCAAATTGGAACTGCTTGTTTGGAAAATTCAAAATCGTAACTGATTTGTCGAGAATTCAGACTATCTGTGATTTTCGCATGTTTGTGACAAATTAAATCAAAGATTTAATTACATTGGTCTCTCTGGTGCCTGGGAGTCGAAACGTATTAAGTACACTAAAGATATGAGGTTCCTTTCAATTCAGTATTTTATGAATATCACACTTTTGAGATTATATTTTCAGCGATATAGTTAGTTTTATAAGGATAAAATAATATGCTTTCCATAGTTATAAAAATTATTAAATATGAAAATAATTAATAATTGAAACATTGAAGTTTAAGTTCAATTTACAGATTATAGTAGTTTTAATTTAATATACAGTCTTTTACAAACTAATTCAAATGTTTTCATTATAGTAAGGACCACATTAAATAAAACACCAATATAATCTTGTATATATATATATATATATAAATATATCATATTCTAACAGATTGTCAAAATTCTTTTAATTTACAATAATCTAATTATTTTTGAGGAATCCTGAATTACAAAAATGCAAATAAAAATATTCAACTGCCTCAAAATCCCGAGTGAAAATTTCGAATAAAAAGAATTATCAACAAAAAATTTGGTTGCAGACAATGTATGTAAAAATCACTTTCTAGAAAAATCAAAAAATATCTAACTATGTAACTATGGGATATTCTATTTTTAAAAATAATATCGATGACATTACAAAGGTTTAGACACGTTATTTTCTCATAAAATTAACACAGAAAGTGGCAAAAGAAACAGATATGTTTCTAGTAAATTCTTAATTTAAACGTAGATAGGCATTCAAAGAATATGTTTGTATCAACGAAATAGATATAGGACCGAGCAGCGTCCATGTACTTAAAAGTTGCATCCAATGCTACACTCTGCATCACAGGTGTGACTGAGATGAAAACGCGCTTATTCGCTTACACTACGACAAATACGGAATGCTATATGAGACAACTTATTATGGGTTGGTTGCCAAGTTCGCTGTCTCACTTTCTCTAATGGCGCTGAAAATCTTCCGGACATAATCAAAAATAATGCTAAACTTGTCAAATTACATCTCACGCATGAAAAAAAAAAAACACAACTGATTCCAACTTCATTACTACTGGAAACAACTATTTAAGTCGGGGGAGATGTAGAAAAAAGCACAAAATAGGTTTTTAGGTTGTTAGTTTGGGATATTTTAATAATTTATGCATATTTTCTGTTCAAATTTAAGTTTGATTGAGGAAAAAAATCGATTTTCAATTTTGGGCCGGCTAGGAGTCCATTTTAATATTTTCTTTTGACTTAGATTGAATACTCATAAAGTGCTGTGAACTTTTTAAATGTCTTTTAAAAGTTTAAAAAAAAAATGGTTGAATGGTTGAAAGCATTATCATCGACAACGAGTCTATATGACGGGTTTCAACTCGATCGGATGCCGAAAATTAAACTTAAATGCATCTTTTACCATATCCGCAGAATATATATTTTTGTTTCTTTTAGTAATTAAGTTGAAACCAAGTGCTATTTTTAATTTTTTGCATATTAAGCATGAGGCAGAATTCAACAACTTTATCGAAATAACTGTACCATTATTATAAATAAGTAATTGTGTGTATTTACGAATTAAATGTTAATCCTTGACTTGGACGAGTGTTTGCCGTGTAATGAAAACACTTTCTCATCACACGCGAGGGCATTTTGGAACCCATTTACGCAATTTGTTTACAGATAGAACACAACATCATGCGACGAGTAACAGTTTAGTTCTAAATCGAAAGGACGGCAATTACCATATGTTTTTCTTGCCACTTTGAGATCTGTAAGACGTATCTATAAGTTTTGTAATGTCATTGGATAATATAATATTATTATGTAAGAATAAGTTCATCTATGAGAAGTACATAGTAGTTTTGATACGAAATTGTGCATAGAAAAATAATGTTCATTGTGCTTTTAAAAGAAATTCTATTGCAGAGATATTCAAAAAGAAAATGTATGTTTTTGTGTTTCTGAAATGGAGCAAAAAATAATTAAAAATAATTATTATATTATATAGAGTGTTATTGATTGACAGTTTTCTATTTTCAAGAAAAATGAAAAGCTGTTTATTAAATTCATTTAGTTCTCAGTTCATTGACAAGTTTTTTTTTACATAAATAGTAACAGGTACATAAAAAAACACATTAAATAAATATGAACACAAATTATGTTTCCGATTCCGTCCTTTGGGCAGTTTCAACGGCATAATGACATTGTAATGGAATAAAGCAGGTCAGGTCAGGTCATGTCACGTTGGCAGCAAAAGCATTACAACGACATTAGTCAGGTAATGTTGCGTTAGCTTCATACACAATAACATCGTGTTAGAATGGAAGAGTTTGTTTCAGGTCATATGAGATCAAATTGCATAACATTGGCAGTGTATAACTGTATATGCCCTAATAACTTTGTAATAGAATAGGTTTTTGTGGGGTCAGGTGTCAGATATGCCAGGGTCATGAAAACACAATAATATTACAAAAGAATATGTAGTTTGATTCAGGTCAGATTACATCAAGTTCGCAGTTCATGGGTCATGTCAAGTTGGCAGCATAAACAACACAACAACATTGTAATATAATAGAACAGGTCGGGTCAGATATTAGATATATCAGGTCACGTCAAGTTGATAGCATAAACAACACAATAACGTTGTACAAGAATAGAATAGGTGGTGTCGAGTCAGGTTACAACACAATAACATTGTCGAGTCAGCTAGTTAGAGTTGGCAGGTCACGTTACTTTCAATAGAATAGAGTGTGTAAGGTTAAGTAAGGTCAGGTTACATTACGCTGGCAGCATATACAGCACAATAACATTGTAACATAACGAACTGCCTCAAGTCAGGTAGTTAGAGTTGGCAGGTCACGTTACTTTCAATAGAATAGAGTGTGTAAGATTAAGTAAGGTCAGGTTACATTACGCTGGTAGCATATACAGCACAATAACATTGTAACAGAACTAACTGCGTCGAGTCAGGTAGTTAGAGTTGGCAGGTCACGTTACTTTCAATAGAATAGAGTGTGTAAGGTTAAGTAAGGTCAGGTTACATTACGCTGGCAACATATACAGCACAATAACATTGTAACATAACTAACTGCGTCGAGTCAGCTAGTTAGAGTTGGCAGGTCACGTTACTTTCAATAGAATAGAGTGTGTAAGGTTAAGTAAGGTCAGGTTACATTACGCTGGCAGCATATACAGCACAATAACATTGTAACATAACGAACTGCCTCAAGTCAGGTAGTTAGAGTTGGCAGGTCACGTTACTTTCAATAGAATAGAGTGTGTAAGGTTAAGTAAGGTCAGGTTACATTACGCTGGCAACATATACAGCACAATAACATTGTAACAGAACTAACTGCGTCGAGTCAGCTAGTTAGAGTTGGCAGGTCACGTTACTTTCAATAGAATAGAGTGTGTAAGGTTAAGTAAGGTCAGGTTACATTACGCTGGCAACATATACAGCACAATAACATTGTAATACAACAGGTTATGCCGGGTCACGGTGGGTCAGATCACATCACGTTAGATGTGGCAGGACCCGTCACATTCTCAGCATTCATAACACTTAAGGTGTTAGAACGTGTGGGATCAGGTGATGTCATGTGGGGTCATGTCATGCACACCCACCAGAGTTGAGTTCCCGCACCAGCGTGGACATGGCGTTGGTGACGGAGTCGGCAGCGAAGAGCAGGTCGGTGCGCAGCGATCGGTTTCCGGGCGCCGGCGAAGGCGCACCATTCTGCGAGGAGCCTGTAACCACACCCACCATCACCCACAGCAAGCGTTAGCCATCACCGCAAACATACCGCATAACATATACCACACAATCAATCAATGTTATTCCCAACCATATTAATATATTTATGAAATGCCTTTTGATATATTCTTAAACATTAACAAAATGAGTTAAGGACAAATTGATTAATAGGGGGTTAGAGACCAAATTCTTAAAAAGCATTTTGAAAACGGTCAAATTGTTTTTATATTATTCAACCATATTCTAAGATTGTTTAAATATAACAAAAAAAATGTTTAGAAAAGAGTGTAGGACTCCCGAGGACGACACGGCACAATCAAGTCATCAAATACTTGACTCGGGCGATGTCAAGAGACAGAATAATAGAAGAGTATGCATGAGACGATGTATACGAGCCAAGACCGCGTTGTTTGGCAGACCGTCCACTTTGCCTACCCCTAGGGAGAAACAGCGTGGTGTTTAGTTAGTTAGTTTTTCACTGTACTCAATCTTCAATTATTGTGTGTGCGAGAACCAGACATGTAAAATACTCAGGTATAGTCAGGTCAACACTTGAGCTTTACTAAAGATAAAAAATACTCAGGTATAGTTAGGTCAACACTTGAGCTTTACTAAGGATATAAAATACTCAGGTATAGTCAAGTCAACACTTGAGCTTTACTAAGGATATAAAATACTCAGGTATAGTCAAGTCAACACTTGAGCTTTACTAAAGATATAAAATATTCAGGTATAGTCAAGTCAACACTTGAGCTTTACTAAAGATATAAAATATTCAGGTATAGTCAAGTCAACACTTGAGCTTTACTAAAGATATTGATTTCTTATATTGCTATCTAGTAGTGATGGACATGATTGAAATATTTTAATCGAAACACCAAAAGAATCGAATTAATCGCTCGAATTCAGCTGGAGCAATAGTTGCTGACAGAGGTAGCGTTTTTTGACTCGCGGGGGGAGGGGTTCCCATAGCTTCTGCGGTTGGGTAATAGATAACATTGTAAATAAACACCTAATAGCTAACATTACCAACAATTGACAATTAGCAACGAATATGCATTTTAAATCCTCTTAGATAGTATGTGACACAATGGTATTACGGGAATGATATCTCGTTTGTCAAGCAATTAGAGATATTTTTGACATTTTTCAGATTTGGCTGTTGACTGATGTAATTTCAAATGATTTTTCACAAAATCGATTTGCCTATGACAATGAAACGAAATATGTATTTCGATGACCAAAAAGATCAAGTAAATGATCGATTATGCCCAACTCTACTATCTAATGATTTTTTTTCAAAAAATCTTCAGTTTTCTTATTAACACGTTGAACGCCACTGTGGAAATGAAGAAACATTACCATTTTAAATTTGAAAAAAAAAAATACAGATGGCATCGGTGACCATCAAAACGTATTCCTTTTTTTTTTACTAAAACTTTCCATGAAAATCAAGAAAATTAACTGCGGTCACCGGTGACCGTCATGGCGCTATGGGAGAAAAATGACGATTTTCGTTATGAGGTCACGGGTGACCTACATGGCGTTCAACGTGTTAATAACTGTTGGTTTGACGAGACTGTGTCCTTATCCACACGATACACCTCATGAAAACTGTTCTCCACAACGCAAGTGAACTCCTAGACAGTTTACATAACAATATTTAAAAAAAAAACATTTAGGTGTGTATGGTTGAAATAAAAAAAATATAAAGATATAATATATCTGAGATTCGATGAATTTCTTGTGATTCCTAGGAAACTCTTCAATTGGAACTAAGATTTAATTACTTTTGATTACCAGCGTGTGGGAGGACGTTAAACAACGAATGTAGATAAAGAGATTAATGGGGCACTAAGCTTAATGCCAACAGAAATAATCGGGCCAAGTCTTAAATGATATGTGTTAATCAAGCATTCCCAGAGAAATAGTTAAGGCCACTCTTCCACAGGGACACACAAGTATCCGATACTCTACGATTCCAGTATCTTGGCGATGTCTTTCATCTGCAAGGAGCTTCGTACAAAGATACACGATGCCCACATTTTGTAAGCTAGTCGCTAGAAGTCTCCCGCGACCGTTGGCTGTCTTGTCGAGACTTTAAACATGGCGTCACTTGTGTCTTATATCAGACATTTTAAGGCACTAGTTAAAAGTATTATTTGTAAATCACTAGGCATTAATCTTAGTTATAAACCACTAGTTATAAGTCACTAGCTATCAAAGTTAGTTATAAGCCACTAGTAATAAGTTATATTTTTTTTTTTTTTTTTTTTTTTTAAGTCGGAGGCGGTTTACTTAAGTTCCCCGCGAGCACTTAGGCCATAGGCCCATTGTACTATCTCCCATTTTACCTCATTCCCTTGCCAGTAACCCGGTCCCTTTAATGAAGTTCACCAGGGCTGTCATTGGATATGTGGCGATGTCTTCTGGTTCCACACTGTGTCTTCCCAGGTATCTGAGCCTTATTCCCAGCAGAGCGGGACATTGGCACCATAGGTGAATTGGAGTCTCTTCCTCCTCTTCACATTTCCTACAGATGTTGGTGTTTTCCACTCCCAACAGTTGCATGTGTCTCCTGAGATGGCAGTGTCCCGTTAATAGTCCTACCAGTTCCCTCAGTGAGTTTCTGTCCATATCGAGTAGTTGCCTGGTTCGGTTAGGGTCCGGTCCGTTTATGAGTACTTTAGATTGCCTCATTCCGGGTGCCTTCTTCCATTCCTTCCAGTGTTGGGATTTGACCCACCTCTTGATATGTAGTTTGGTGTGGCAAGCTGCTACTCCTACGGCCGGCTCGGATCCCGCAAGTGGTGCTTTTGCCCCTTTCCTTGCTAGTTCGTCAGCCCGCTCGTTGCCCTCAATACCCTTATGTCCTGGTACCCAGAGCAGGGTTACTTTATTGATGGTCGCCAGTTCTATAAGGATAGTCCTGCATTCCATCACCAGTCTGGAGTCGCATCGGTTACTTTCCAGTGCCATTAAGGCCGCCTGGCTATCTGAACATATATTTATGTTCTTATTTCTGTACCCGATACTCATATTCTCCTGTGCGCAGGCTAAGATGGCTTTCATCTCAGCTTGAAACACAGTGCAGTGCATTCCTAGAGGTATACTGAGTTCCCTCTTAGATCCCTGTAGACAGACCCCGGCCCCTGTTCCTTCCTCCATCTTGGACCCATCTGTGAACCAGATTAGTTCCTGTTTGGAGTTTGGACCTGGGACCGAGTCCCATTCCTCCCTTGTGGGGTACGTTACTTTAAACAGCTGTCCGAAGAAGTATTCGGCTTGCTTGCCGTCCTGCTTCATCCCAGCCGTCGGACTAATTGCCCTCAGTCTTATTCCTATCTCCGTGTGACTGTTTCTGGGCAACTCTCCTCTCCATTGGCCATTGCAATGTAACCTGTAGGCTGCCGCCATCGCCGCCCCCTCTATTTCTATGTTTAGTGGGGGTAGGTTCAGCAGCACTCCCATGGCTAGTATTGGAGTGGTTCTCATGGCTCCTGTGATGCTTCTGCATGCAAGTCCCTGTATGTGATTGAGTGTGACCATCACTGTTTTCAGTGTTGTTCTCCTCCACCAGACCAGGGCTGCGTGCATGATCCTTGGTTTTACAACGGCTGTGTAAAGCCATTGCATCATTTTAGGTTTGAGACCCCACGTTCTGCCGCAGATTCGCCTAGTTGCCCACATCAGAGCACAGGCCTTTCTGCCTACAGTTTCCACCTGGTTTTTCCAGCTCAGTTTGGCATCTATGATGACTCCGAGGTACTTAACCGTGTCAGAGGGTTCTAATTCCTTTCCATAGAAGGTTGGATTGCTCCATCCTCCTAGTTTCCTTTTACGCGTAAAGATTACTAGTTCTGTCTTGTCTGGGTTGACTGACAGTCCTGTTTCTTCACACCATTCTTCCACTGTTGCCAGTGTTGACTGTATAAGGCCTCGGGTTGTGTCTGCATCCCAACACCAATGTGTTGGGATGACATGGTTGCAATGTCATCCGCATACCCTTGCGTATATAGGCCCCTGTTGTTGAGTTTCCGGATGAGGTTGTCCACCACCAGGCTCCACAGCAAGGGTGATAAGACCCCTCCCTGTGGACACCCTCGTGTCACCAGCACTTTGATGCTTACCTCACCCCTTGTCACCGTAAGTATCCGGCCTGAGAGCATGTTCCTCAGCCACCTTCTGGTGGTTTTGTCGAGTCCATGTCTTTCTGCCGCTTCATCAATGGATTTAATAGTGGTGCAGTTAAATGCTCCCTCTATATCCAGGAATAGCCCTACCGCTAGTTCCCCAGTCGCTTGTGCCTGCTCCAGTTTGTACACCAACCTGTGCAGTGCCGCGTCGACTGACTTACCTGCTTGGTAAGCAAATTGTAACTCGTGGAGGGGCTTCTCTTTCAGTGCCCCGTCCCTTATGTGCCTGTCCATTAGCCTCTCCATTGTCTTCAAAAGAAATGAGGTGAGGCTAATTGGGCGGAATGCACCTGGTTGGTCGTAGTCAGCTCTCCCCGGTTTGGGTATGAACACTACCCTTGTCTTCCGCCATGGTATGGGGATGTATCCGAGGGCACAGCATGCCCTCAGGATCTTCGTCACCGGAAGTAGGATTGTATCTAGGCCCCTCTGTAGAAGTGCCGGAAAGATTCCATCCTCTCCTGCGCTTTTAAAAGGGTCAAACCCTCTGATTGCCCATTTAACTCTGGAGGGAGTAACTATTTTAGCCGCAGTGTCCCAGTCCTTACCTTCCCGTGTAACTCGGGCTGGTGGTGGACCGGTGTCATCTGCTTCTAACTTTTTGTAGCCGGGAAAATGTTTCCCCAGCAGTACCTCCAACTCCTCCTCCCAACTGTTGGTAAATCCTCCATCTGATTTTTTGAATGGGCCTTTTGCTGCCCCTGGGTCTTTTGCAAGAATTTTTTGGATTCTTGCAGTCTGTGGGATGGTTTCCACCTCCCCACAGTATTTCTCCCAGGAGCATGTTTTGGCTTTCTGGATTGCCACCTTGTACTCTTTCTGGTATTGCTTGTGGGCATCCCAGTTTCCTGACTTTTTGGCCTTGTTGAAAGCTTGCCTTACTATTTTCCGTAGCTCCTGCAGTCTTCTGCTCCACCACGGTGTTTTGTTCCTGGTACTTGTCTTCAGAGGGCAGCTATTTTCGTATGCCCTTATCATTGAGTCCCTCAGTACTTCTACTGCGTCCTCAATTTCTTCGGGGCAGCCGTATTTAGCTGGGAATCTTGTCATTCCTATATTTAGTTCCTCCGAGTATCTAGTCCAGTCAGTTGCTTTTGGGTTCCTATATATATCGGTCCCCGTTTTGCTTGTTTCTCCCTCTAGTTTAAATTCTATATGTCGGTGGTCCGACAGGGATGGTTCGTCCGATACTCTCCATCCTGAGACTCTTAATGTTCCTAGGGTCAGGTCTATCACCTCCTGTCTGTTACTTATAACGAAGGTGGGTTCCCTACCTCTATTAAGAATCTCAAGGTTCACTGTCATCAGGTATTCCAGGAGGTCCTGTCCTCGTTTGTTGATGTCCGTACTCCCCCACACAGTGTGGTGCGAGTTAGCATCTGCTCCGAGTATCAGTTCCCTACCCTTCTCCCTGCAGTCCTGGACGAGTCTCGTTATTTCCCTTGAGGGTGGTGGTTCCACAGAGTCATAGGGCATGTATGCTGATGCCACAACTACTTCCCTGCTTCTTTGGTCCAGCGTGACCTGTAGCTTCACAGCCACTAAGTCCCTACTGCAGTGTTCGGGTAGCAGTGTGCCAGGTATCCCTCTGATGAGAATACAGGCCCTGGGTCTGTCCCCCGACTCGTTATAATAGAGTAGACCTTGGTTCATGTTTAGTCCTCTGACCTTCCCCCTATAAGTCCAGGGTTCTTGGATCAGCGCGACGTCCACACTGTCCCGAGTGACTCTACTGCTAAGCACTGCAGTCGCTGCCGGACTGCGGTGCAAGTTTATTTGAATGAACTGTAAGTTTTTAGCCATTACTGCCTAATCCTTGGGTCATTCCTCCTATTTACGCTCCTCGGTGTTAGGAGGGCGCACCGTGAAAGTGGCCTTCCTTATCCCGACTTGCGCTATTTTCCAGGTCCCCTGATGGTTCCTGCATTTCCACGTCTGGATCCCCTGGGGGATCCCGCCGCGTTGCGTCCGTCGGAGGTCCTTCTTTACGGTTCCCAGAGGGCCCCTCAAGGGAAGAGTCCACCAGGGTGGTCCCATCTCTCCTCTCCACTTCCTCTTGGTTCCTCAAAGGCCCCAAGAGGGATGAGTCCACCGAGGCGGCCTCAACTCCTCCTTCCACTCCCCCTAGGTTCCTTAAAGGTCCCTCGTCAGTGTTGTCTTTGTTTTTGCAGTCCATATTTGGTCCCACGAGTATCTAGGGAAATAAAAGGTCCACCCCAGCAGAGCCCCGAATGCAGGGGTAAGGTCTGTATACTCCGAGATGCGACCTTGTGTCTCGGAGGAACCGTTCGTGACACTGTTCCCCAGTGTCATTCAGCCCTGAGCACGGTATCCCACACCTTAGCTTGGGATGGCTATTGCAGGTCGTGTTTCCACTCCCTGAGCGATGGGTTCGCCACACTCCCTACGCTGGTAATAAGTTATAAGTCTAAGTGATAGGAATAGATTAAATGCATAAATTAAGTTGTTAACGGCCGTTGTTCCCAAAATTTCGAACGATCAATCTCAGGGTCCGATCAGCCAAGTGATTTATTCAGTAACGTTCGATTCGCCTGTTTCCAAACATCTTTACTGTTGATTATCTTAAGTGGCCATGCCCACTTTCATAGACAGTAAAATGACACCAAAGTTAAAACTTTCAATGCTAAATTAACATTGACGAATTGATTATTGTATTTATTATTAATGCATATATTTTTTTTTGTACTGTAATACGTAAACCGATATTTAATATTTAAGAGTATGAAATATGTTAAAAATAAAGTATTAGCTTGACTTTAATGCCACCGTGCCTTAGCCTCGCAAATATGTTACACTCTGTTGACACTTTTTATAAGTAGTCATTTACTGAGGCAAGCTTAATCCAGTAGTTTGGCTTCCTTAAATTGGTTGATCACTCAGTTGTCACTTGTCCGTTGGAAAGAGCATAGTTGTGCGTTTGAGTAGTGTTGAGCCGAAATTTCGGCTCAGCAGTTGATCAGTAGGATTGGGAAGAACGGCCGTAAGTGCCTTTGAGGTGATTTTCTCACTAAAACGGCCATATACAAATAATCCAATCATTATCAGATCAATGCTAGTAATAAAAAAATCAAGGTTATGAAAGGGTTCTAGTTTTAACAATGATTGTTCAATGTTCTCATTATTTCAGTAGCGACGTGTACGAGCGACAAGTTGTTTTCCGACGTGAGTACACAACACGAGCGTTTGATATTTGCGTACCTTTGAAAGAAGGGCCTTATTGTACTAATTTTGTTGGAATTAATTTTAATTCATCTCCATTTTCCCTACGCACACATATGTTTGAAATTAGTAAACATTTTCCCCCAAAACATAAAACATTAATGAAATATCAAGCACTTAAAATATGCCTTCGATCCAAAAAGTTACGAATTAAATTAGTAATGAATTAAATGAAGTAAGTTATAAGTGTGAGGTGCTCACCATTGCTCCGAGGGGAAGAATTGTAGTTGGATCTCATTTCAGCAGTCAATGGTCCATCTCCACCTAAAGGTTACATTTTAAATAACATATTTCAATATTTAGTAGAAAAACATAATCAACAAAATTCAAGTCCAGCAAATCAAAAGAATAAATAGGGTAGTATTACCAGCGGCGGCCAAACTCTGCGTCATGCACGACATGTCCATCCTCTCTCTGTCCCCTCCCAGGGATGCTTGGGGACCACCTCCCGCTGCTGACTGTTGATTACCCCTGGAAAGAGAGACACATCATTTAATTTTTATATTATTTACTAGCTGTACCCCGCCACGCCTTGCTGTGGCTCAGGCTCTCTGTGTAGATAGAGAAAAAATAGCTATTGTTGCTTTTATGTCATTAAATGATGATGGTCCAACAGATGTCGCTGTTTTTTTAAAAAAGAAGCATGTTTTTACCTGTCACAGGTGGTATAATATAGGTATATAAAAACACAATATAATATAGGTATATAAACTCACAATCAGCAGATGTGAAAATATTTATCATAATTTTTTTGGTAAACTAATGATTAAGACAAGATTTTTTATGCATAGCACAAAGGGTAACAATTATTTTAAAGCAATAATTATTCGCCAGAAACACTCATCCACATTGAAAAATCTCCTGATAAAAGATACATGACGCCAACGGGACTTGAACCCGTTTCCTTTCGATTTCCGGTCGACAGCTCTGACCACTGAGCTATGGCGGCTTATCTCTTATCTGCGAAATAATTCAATATATACTAGTGTTTCATTCAACAATTACTGCTTGTTACATTTTTTCACCTGAAAACAACCAACTTTATTTTATATGCGTTATGTATCTTTTATCAGGAGATTTTTCAATGTGGATGAGTGTTTCTGACGAATAATTATTGCTTGTAAAATAAAATATTTATCGTTTTTGTGGCGGGAATAAGGATTTCAACCGAGCGGAAAAAATACGCCACAGAAAAGATTTCAAGTTATAAGAAAACAAAAACATGGCTTTTCTAAATCATTACCGTTACTAACGTGTTAATTTGAATTAACACTGGGGTTGAAAGGGTTAATATGAATAAAGAGTCGATGGGATAAAGGTGGAATTATTGGCAGGGCTACTATTCATTATCAAAATGTACATCGCAGGGTGGGATTGTCCTACGCCACAATGATCTCTAATGGCTGTGGTCCCTAGCCATTCGCCTCCAGGCTCCGTCTCCTGCTTCAATCCACTTCCACATAGTCTATCTACCCCGTCTTCAGTCAAACTCCAAGCACTGCTGACTTCCACTGGAGCACCCACACAGTGCCTTATATATATTCAAGTGGAGAAGGGATAAGGATCTGAGTGAACACGAGAACTCTCTGTAAACCATCTAGGCTTCATTAAAAAAAATACATATATGAAAAATTTACCTTTCAGATTGTGTGTTGTTGGAACCTGGAGGCGGGGGACTCTGAGCAGATCTGGGAGAGGAAGTCGGAGTGGAGCGAGGAGAAGCTTGCTGGTTCTGGAATCAATTCAAATAACTACATATTACTTTGGTTGTGTTACGCTTACTCTTGCGTGTATGCCTTAAGGACAGTAAGGACATACAAATACAGAACGGTTACAGCAAAACTAAACGCCTAAAACCACATTCATTTTACTGATTTATACTGAAATACTGACCATAAGAGGATTGATGATCGCAACACTGTATCCCTTCTGCATACATAAACACACAAAGCTGTCCGAAATGTTGGCTAAAGAAGGAGGAAGTGCAACATGGCGTAATAACCCAAAAATGAATCACAATAACTTAATCTCTTTCAATATAGGTGGGCTGTGTATACTTGAAGAAGTGTGCCTACATCCCCCAAACAAGAGTTTTGTGTGATATCTAAGTTGTTTTTTACATCACATATGTTGAAGCAACTATATGCATCTCCCTTTAACATATGTCCCTGCATTCCTCCACCCAATTACATGTCCCTGTCTGACAGTGTGGGGTACTTACATACCTACCACAGTGACATTGCAACAATTTATTATACTCGACCAGTCTGTTAAGAAAACCGGTGCAGTGAACATGTTCCGTTAATGCATTTAATTTGAGTCTTTTACGGAAGCTTGTACAGTGATAACCACCACTGTCCCTCAAGGCCATAATATCAGTAAAAAGACCAAGGGGAACTTTCCTTTTCCAGAATCCTTTTCCAATTCTAATAGTTAACCACAGCTACCCCAATAGTTGTGTCCACAATAAATCCATTATTTTTAAGATATTAAAAAACATTTATCCAATTCTGACGAGTTCTCCATGTAAACTGTCAAACTCGAATGTGAAGAACAAACTTCAAAGACCAAGTGAGTAACATTTAACATTGCTGTTGCAATTGTAATGAAAGTTTTGAATTTATTTATTTCATAAATTTTATTATTTAGAAACTGAACGTGATTCAGAAATAGACACTACTACCTTGAGCATCTTCATCAGCCCCTCCAGCTGCCCCATGAGGTGTCTGCGCGAGTCCTGCAGGGCCGACAGGTGGCCCTCCAACTCCCCCTTCCTCTGACGCAGCGCCCGCAGCTCCCCCACCAACATCTCCCCCCCACCACCCCCCTCCAGATCTTGCTGTCTCCTGGAACCATCACAAGCAAATGAAAAACCAATGAGAATGGAAATAAAAACAAACATTAAGGCATAACCCACAAACAAAAATACATGAATTATGAGATCCCGTAACTTCAAAGTTAGCCTTTTTCCACAGGGATACACGAGTATCTGATACTCAACGATACAAGTATCTTGGCGAACAGACATGTTGCCGACATTTAATAAACTTGTTGGCGACGCCAGTCTCTTGTAACCAGCCGGGAGAGGATGTTCCATTCACGTTGTCGAGACTTTAAACATGACGTCACTCTTGTCAGACATTTTGTAACAATGCACGTGCTTTAGTTTAGACGAATACCCTAGAGTATTAATAACTAGCTGGCATGCACGTTGCTCGACATTTCTATACTTTCTATAAATATAATATGCATGTATTATATATATAAACCTTCCGAAAGGAATTCTCTAAATGATAGTGAAAACCCTATTAACATCCCTTGCGTAGTTTAGAAGAACTGAGACATTTTTATGAATAATTTGTCCCGCCTCGGAACAGAAATCTTCTAGTGAGGCGGGTTACTTTCATGTTTGTAATTTTGATTATGTTATTGCAATAAACGCCCGGGTTGCCGGCAATTAAAATAACCCCAGTAAAATACTGGCAGTATTTACTTGCATTGGCTGGCAATTTCGCTAGAGGCGCTCGTGTAGTATGGCGTAATCATGCATAAAATTCATTAAAATCTTGAAAGAAAACAAAGGCTCACAACTCGTGCCGCTAGGAGGCGCTAGTGTAGCATACTGCCATCAGAATATAAGAGAAATGTCAGTTGGAAGTATCAACAAGGAATGACAGGACATAAAAATGACAGCTACAGCAATCGTTTCATTATAAGTGAGGTTGTGAAAGCATTCCAGTTTTCGACAGGTCGATGGCTGAGTTGACATCACGTTTGGGTCCCACCCAGGCTTAGTGTGTTCAATTCCTCCGCTGGCTAAGTCCTCCATCACAACACAAGCAACATTTTCCGCTCACTGCATTGGTAGTAGAAGATTTTAAAATATTATCAGGTTATTCGCAACCATGGAAATGTAAGTGTTTCTTTTAAAAAAAAATAATTAAAAAAGTTTTGATGTGTCAAGAATTCAACAAAGATTGGTGGCGATTTCAGTGGCGATGTGTACAATCTGTGCGCGGCAAGTTGTTTGCGACACAACACCAATATCGGATACTTGCGTTTCCCTGTGGAAGAAGAATCTTAGAAAATGAACCATTGATAGATAAATTGTTAAATTATTTTTTAACTACTACCATTGAGAGAAAGATCAGGTTATTGCACTAAGGACAGGAATTTCGGAATCACTCAATAAAATGAAATAATGGGTGGAAAATACATTACTTTGTTGTAAACACTAATAACTATATTACGTAGGTATATTATATAACAATAAATTATCTACTATTAATTATTGCCACAAGATGGACCACGATAACTACTTGTATAAACAAACTAAACCGCATAAATTGGCGCGTTTAGAAAATATTCCGCAAACACGTATGCGCGCTATCTGTTAAGTGCTAGGGTAATTTGAAAAGTTGTAGCGGTTTTCGGGCGCCCGTAACATTTCTCATCTAAAATGCTTGTACAATCACGTTTGCACTCAGCCACCCGATGTTCGACCATTGTAAAGAAAGTTTGGGGTATCATCCCAAGATAATACCCCAAAAACAAATCACTGTAATACTTTTGGCCGTGAAAATCTCAAATCATACCCAACATCTTAGCTATTATAAAAATTATTTTTTATTTTCTGTCGATGACTGACAAAGAAAATAAGTACACCATCAGCAAGGATTTTTGAAAGAGGCTCCTACTATGTAGATGGATCTCCATCATTTATTAAAAAAATTATTCATTATTATTTAATTAGATGCGTCAAAATTTATAAATTAATATTTTTCGTAGCTTCAAAGTGGTGTAATCCATTAATGACTTTTCAAAAGTGTGTTGAATTGCCCCTGTCTTGAGTTGCCGTGGAACCATTTTGTATAACTGCTGTTTCGTGACGCTGAATTGTTTTGACGCTTTTTTCCGCTCCAACCAATAAGGAGGCTATGATTCGAATTTTACTGGTTTGAATCTGCACAATGTTGCTTTGAATTGAATCTAGCTGCCCGCGCCGTTGAGAAAACGTCATCTAATTTTGACAGTCGACCAAAACACCATAGCGATAAAACAACCAATGTGTAAATTCGAATTTTAACCGGAGTTATTATTAGCTCAATCTTATACGAGTGCCTGTGAATTCCTCCACCATACGAGCGCTACCAATAGAACCATATCATCGAACTTCACAACCAACTCTTCTGTAAGTCACATTTGCGAATACCTATCCTTTTGGTTCAGCGAACTTAGTGTTAATTCACATAGGCACATACTTGCCTAGATTATTACAATTATAATCTAACCCATTGTTGATAGTCTACACGACTATCGCACAACTGCACTATGCGCTACTTTCACCAATTACACAATGAGTTGCCCAGTTTTTTGTGGTGACAGATTATTGAGAGAACACTATATTGTTAAAATTAATTTAATAAGCGCAGTCTTTATAAAGTATTTTCTATGTTTGAATCCATTAATAGATGAAGGAAAATACAATGATTGGTTTGTTTGTTGTACATGCATGTTGGTTGACAATCTATATGTAGTATCTGGTGACTAGTATATTTATAGGAAGGAAGGGGTGGTTACTGTGATACCTTAACCTATCGATCTGCTGCATGATGTCCCGGTTTTTGGCCTCCAGACTGGAGATCAGCTCCCGCTGCGCCCGAGCCCCCTCCGCCCCGCCCCACCCCATGCTCTCCACCATGCCGCGACCCTGCACACAAACACTTATCGTTACAAGCTCAATCTTTATCAGTATATCTGTCATTAGCGGAATTCCTAATAAGATACAGAATAACTACAAGGTACGTTTGACAAAAACAAATCTCCATTTTATAGTGATTTCTTTTCGGGTATTATGCTGTATTGCGCTTCCTTCTTCTTTGGCCAACATTTGAGACAGAAAGAGGTAGCACAACACGGCATAATACCCCAAAAATAAATCACTATAATATTTTTGGCCGTGAAAATCTCAAATCATGAGTAAATTATTTTTTAATGATAAAGTAATGTTTATAAGACAAGGTTTTTATGCATAGCACAAAGGATAACAAATTATTATAAGCATTAATTAGTCGCCTGAAATATCCATACAAATTGAAAATATCTCCCCGAGTAAAAATAAATGCCGCCGACAGGAATTGAACCCGCGCCTTCTGATGTCCGGTCAGATGCTCTGGACCACTGAGCTACGTCGGCTTATTACCAACCTGCCAAATAATCCAATATGTACAAGTACTTCAATCGACAATTACTGCTTATTATATTTTTTTCACCTATAAACCACAAAATTTATTTTCGTAAGAAAGGCTTTGTTAGTACTGAATTTCACACTAGATGACGTTGAGATATATTATATCTACATTTGTTGGTGAAATATTTTGACTTGTCAAATATTATTTTTTAATGATAAACTAATCTTTATAAGACAAGGTTTTTGCATAATGAGTCAGCGGCATTTATTTTTACTCTGGAGATATTTTCAATTTATATGGATATTTCAGGCGAGTAATTAATGCTTATAATAATTTTTTAATGAGTAAAACCTTAACAACTCTCAAACGTCGCATCTAGGAATTGAACCCAGAATCTCTTCCTTACCGGGGAAGTGATCTGACCCCTGAGCTAATTCAACCATATCAACTTAAGTAATTTTTAACAGTATCACTTCGACGGACAGCTAGCAACATTATCTTCATTTTTTTAGCGGCTATCGTTACGTATGATTGCATGATTCTAACCAATCGAAATCTAGATAGTATTTTGGATAAATACATCCATTTTAATTTAGCGTGCGACATCTATTGACTTTTCTACAAGTCTAGGATAATAAATAAATCTGACTAATGAAGTCGGAATTCAATTAGAGTATAATTCACCTCTTTGGTCCCCTTTATATAAAGTTCACTCCGATAATATAGAAAGAGTTCAGCACATTGATTACATCAATTATGTCAGTTTGATGATACAATTGCATCTAATAACACTGTCTGACAGGAGAATTATTTCAGACCTGGTTGTGTTACACAGAGTCATTAACAACTTAATTGATAGCCCTGCCATCCTTGCCACTATTAAACTCGTGCGGACTAGGAATACAAGACAAAATATAACATTCTTCTGAAATACATACACGACCAACTATCAGACACACTCACTGACCAATAGGATGCATGATCTGGGCAACAAGTATGGGGGTGCAATTGATTTATTTATTGACTCCATTTATAGAATTAAGCATAATCTATACCAACATTTTGTCGAATCCTACAAATCAGAGTAGCGTTGGTAAATTAGTTTTAATGTTTTGTCTTATATATAGTGTTGTTGTAATTACTTTTTTACTTTATGTTACTCTTACGTTTTACTAATATTGCTTCATATTTAATTTTATTTTTTATTATTTCTTAATATTTTCTCACTATACTTGTAATCACAATTTTACAATTGTGTATTTTGTACCTACTTTACAATGAATTACATCTATTTATTGTCAGTATCTCCTGTATAATACAGATATTCTACTATGTACACTACATCATGTATCACTTTTATGTAAAAGCCTTTTTAGGCGTATATGTAAATAAATATAATAAAAAAATATTTAAAATTAAACCAGTTAGAGCAGGGCTTCCCAAACTTTTTTAAACTGTGACGCCCTTGGGAAGTTGCCATATTTTTGCGTTAGGTTGAAGTTTCGAAATCGCCACTCTAGTCTCTGCCTCTAAATTAATTTTTGATCTGTACTTATTCTTAATTACTGCAGCTGCAGAGAAACCTGTCTCACACAAGTATGATGTCGCAAACAGTAATAAAACCCTTAACGCTGCAGTGCTGATGGAACGATATTCTCGCTATAAAGATTGCCTCACGACGCCCCTGGGATGATCCCGCGGCGCCCCGGGGCGTCGCGACTCACAGTTAGGGAAGCCCTGAGTTAGAGGGTTGTTTCTGTTAAAAATTGCGTAAAATAGAATGGGTAAACAAGATGGAAAATTCGTAATTCACAAGAATAATTATGAATTGTTGGAAAGAAATAATATTGAACTCACCACATCGGGAGTCAGGGATGCAGATCTGCCTGATCTTGGCTGGAAAAGATATCAAACGGACAAATCAGTATATAATAAAAAAATATATATATGTTGTAGTTTATTGGGGAAACAAACAGTTTCACAATTGTTTAATGCTTGTGCATTCAAAAATGAACGTGTCTCACCATGGTGTTGTGCTGCGCGAGCCTGGCGGCATACCTGGCTATCAACCTGTGTTCATCATCCCCGCCTCCCATGTCTCCTGGAAACAAAATTAAATCAACTCAATGAACTCCTTTAGCCAACGTTTCAGACATCCTTGCAGTGTCCATCATCAAGGCTGTCTGAAGCACTAGTTAAAGGTAGAGGAAGCGCAATACTGCTTAATTGCATACCACAAAAATCATCATTATGAATTGAAAAATACACATCATGCTCCGTTTGCTGTAGAAATGAGATGTATGATCGTGTGTGAAATGTGAATATCCGCAAAGAGTGCAAGTCTGATGTAAGCGTAGATGGTTTGGATATGTAGAACGAATGAGTGAAGAAAAGAGTGTAAGGAGAATATATGACGCAGATGCAAATGGTAGCAGAAGTCGGGGACGCCCGTGGAAGACATGGCATGATCAAGTGAATCAGATACTTGAGTCGGGCCATGTCAAGAGTCAGAATAATAGAAGAGTATGTATGAGACCATGTATGAATGTGAATGAGGCAAGGAGTGTGTGCCAAGACCGAGTTGTTTGGCGGTTCGTCCTTTCTGCCTACCCCTGCGAAAAAGGCGTGATGGTTAGTTAGTTAGTTGGCAAACTGTATTAGCCCATTCCTTGATTATCAATATATAGTTAAAAATATTAAAAAACAAGAAATATGTAGCACATTTAAAATACTTCAGAAGCATTACAAAATTCAACAAGAAATACAACCGTTGCGCATCGTTGGGACTTATAGGTAAACATATTTAAAAGGGTTAGGATATTATGAAATCGTGTGTAATACTGCGCACATTTAGGGGAATTTTTCCTAAGATTAATTCTGCTTGGGCAAATGAAAAAAATAGGTTTGTCGGGTTGTCTTGATTGTATATGGAATTTTATAAATTATTATTACTAGTAGTTCTGTGACCAGTAGTAGATCTTGCGCTCAAAAAGTATGCTTCTAATGTTCAATTATCTAACAAATCAAAACCAAAATTTTCTCTGAAATCATAAGATTTGTAAGTAGGTACTTAAATACCTAGTACCTACATAATTATAAATATTTTACTTAAGGCGATGTAATACGTCGTGTAATATTTTAAATTGAGCCGCTATCAATAACAACCCTTACGTAGATGGCGATAAGGTTTAAATTCCCGCTTAACACCATCCGCCTGTTTTGATTTATGCATGAAAAAAACATGGCCAAAAAGTGCCTTCTATGTTATTTTGTTGATGTTCAGGCATAAATATTTAATTTTTTTTCGATCATTTTATAAATAACTTAATTTTCCACAATATACACATAATAAAAGCATATCTGAAAATGGGTTTGTAAGTAGGAGATTTTGAACTTTGAAGCAGTTTTCATAGGCTTTATACATTATTTTTTCTGGGCTTATAAAAAGACTTATCTAAAAAATACTCGATTATTTCAAAGGCCAAGATGTATTCTACTCGCAGTATTTAATTAAAGCATCTGAAATATTTCTAGGCGACCAAATTTTCAAACCAAAAACACATGATTTTGCATTACTAAGTATGGCATCGCCTTAACATTTCTTCTATTTTAAATAAGGAATTATACAATTTGTCCAAAGAAATGTAACCATATCAACAATTATTTTTTCAAACTTTCTTCAGGCCGGTACCATAATAATGATTATTCCGATTTGACAGGAATAATGATCGTGCAAACTCTAGCAGGATGAAAAAGTAGTATCCAACACGGACACCATCTTTAACCGGAACATGACAGACAAATGAAATGCCAAATGTTAAAACTGGGCTTATTGCTCAGGGCGCCTACCGAGGTGATTTTGCACAAAAACGGCGCTATACAAGTCATCCAAATATTATTATTATTATTTAATTAGTATTACCGTGGTGCATGGGTCTAGGAGCCCTGGAGTCCAGGGAGCCGGTATGGCCTGTGTGCCCAGGGTGGGGGGCGTGGCCGCCATACGGGTCGGGAAAGCCGTTGTGCATCGCCACGGGAGAGGGCGGCCTAAACAAACAAACATCACATTACGAATTCAAATGTTACTTCTCATCACCTTCTCTTGGTCATATTTGTGTCGGGGACCCATCAGCCTCCAGGCTTCCCTGTCCTGCGCTACTTCGACTTCGTCCTTAGCAGACCGTCTCCTCGCACAGCCTTTAGAGATATTTTCAGAAGTACATTGGCGAAGGTAAATCATTCATCGTTTCGTAAAGCTTTCAAATACGATTCACGAGGGCCTCGGAATCGTCCATATGAATCTTTCGCTTCACAATCTGCGGCGACATCCAAGCTTCTCGAGTCACGTGCCTCGAGCGTGAATGATGAGTTACTTAAAGGTTACAGAGCCCTTGAAAGATATTAAAAAAATGAATCTGATTTCATAATAAGTTTAACAACAGTAGTTATTGAGTTGTTTTAAATTTAAAAATAAGTTAATCCTGTCTAATTGATTATTAATTAATAACATCAACAATCCTCATAGCTCGATGAATATAATAGTCCACACTGATAAAATTCGGCAATTTATGTAAATTTCGGTGACATGGAAGTATGCAATTATTTACGTAAATGTCAGATTTGACATCTTAAGAAGGAACTATTCTGCAGCTTATCAAGGCTTAAGCAAACCAATTTAGCCCGCTTAAATTTGAGCGAGGAATGTCGTACATAGCGAGGATGCGGACCGACTTATAATCTAAACCATAAAGCAGAAATATGTTTTCCAACAATATTCCGTGTTATGAGTATTTGAGGAGGATTCTAGTAACTATATTCTAGTATTTAGACTCACACTATGTGACTCAGGTTGAGGGTCTTCTCGGGCTGGTCAGGGAAGCGGGGCAGGGCGGGTCTGGCTCTGTCGGGAACGCATCGGAATGACTTGCGCAGCGAGTGGCCAATCTGCTTCGAGGGGGATTTCTGCAAACAACAGTCAACACGATATATTGTTTATGTAAACACCACAAGTTTAAACGCGTCTCCACCATCAAGGATCTTGGAATCATGTTTGATAGTAGGCTGACATTTCATGCTCGTACTGAGATTGCTTGTAGCACTTCACTGAGAATGCTGTGCTTTGTTCTGCGCACTGCAAGGAATTCTAGAGATATCCGTGTTCTGACAATTTTATTCAATTTCTTAGTAAAGAATAGACTCGTGTGTCAATAATTTGAAGCCCACACCAGGTAAAGTATTCCCTCATGTTGAAGAGAGTTCAGAAAATAATTAAAACATTTCTCTACATAAGAGAGTGTGGGTCTATCATTGCGACTTTCTCTTGGTTATGCTTGGATTGAACCATGTACGGGTCAGAAAGGATGCGCACATTGCTACACATTTCTTCCGACTGATTCATGGTTCGAAAACTTGGCTATCATGGAGAGCATTCAGTTCTTTGTTCCCGATGATTGTCTTCATCACCGACAGCGTAGACTGTTTTGTCTCGCAGTCCGCAGGACAACCGACTGGCTCTCTTCGATTTCAGCGAAGTTGGGCAAATCCCCAAGATCGCTGACGCAGCAGTAGAGTTTAACAGAGGACGATTTCACCAGCTGCAGTAGAAGTGACAATGATTTACACTATAAAAGGCAATACCCCATTTGTAATAGTTGACCAAGGGATATTTGATGATGGTTTACTAGACTAGTCAGACAATAGGAAGCACGGGACTCACGTAAGTGGTGTACTCCTTGACCTCGTGCTGGTTGGTGTGTCCGTCGGTAGTGTGACCCCTCCAGAAGCAGTCCTGGCAGAGGGTGTAGTGGCTACAGCGTGAGCAGCGGTACCGGAAGCCCGACAACCGCTCCCGCCCGCACACGGAGCATGCTAGAGGGTGGACAACTAGACAAACAAACAGATATTACAATACAATAATAGTCCGTACAATCACAGTCATTGTATAGCCAATCTTTATGCCAAAACTTTTGTTGGTAGATCAGTCTGCCCACCAACTGCATGGCGGGCTGGATCGGGAGAGACCGGTTGAGGAAGATCCTTTGACACATGTCACTCCTGGACCCACTGATCCCTAGATTCCAACCCATCCCACAGTATCCCCAAAGAAGAAGAAAACCAAATCTATTTCTACTGTTATAAAGTGTGCAAAATTACAAGGTTGCAATCAGCGCAGAAGACTGTGCAAGGACGGAGCAGCCCAAAACAAGGTAGGGTGCTCTATTTGTGGGACTTAATAATGAAATAATAATTACCATTTTCAACTGAAGCCAGTCTATGCAGCAAAGGCAGCCAGACTAAGCAAGGAGGGCCGGGATCCGACATCATGGTGTCCATGAAGTCATTCACCGTCACTTTGCCGTGCTGGAAACGTTAAACAAAGAAACTCAGTTAGATTACAGAAGCTACGCAGGTAGTGCCGAAAGTCACTTCAGTGAGGATAGATTCTTTCAAGAATCAAAAGGATTTTCCAATTCAATCTCACTATAGTAGTCAATTGCATCAATATCAGATGTCTAGCACCGACAAAAAGATCACTTAATAATGCCAGATCGATAGGCTTAATTGATGACGATTTTATATCAATTTCCCGAGCACAGTTGCACTCGATAGGCGTGTCGATAGCCAAGCTGATATTGACAATGAAATCACATTACGAAGGCCACAGGCGGGTATTGTCTGTGGATGTACAATCCTAAACATCAAACGGCCACGTTAAAGTATGAATAAATTGACAATGTCAAATTAAAATACTCACTTTAATATACATTGGATGCTCGCATGTACTTTTTCATACTAAAATGGGAGATAATTGGTAAATGGGGTCTTTAGCAATAATTCTCTGAATTACTTTTCTTTAAGCTCTAACGGATTCATCTGATTGTGTATATGATGTCTTTCAATTCTATGAACTTCGATATTCTGCCTCCCATTAATAAGGCAGTAATTTTGTATAACGAACGCCATAATTCTGAAATGCGTGTATATCGACAGTTAACGGAAGCTCAGTGACGGCTAAGACACTGCGCTTAATTAGGCAGCTTTTGTCTACCGGCTATTGGAATAAATTGCTAGTGCTAGATACCTTGATGGGATAGAGTATCCAAGGATCAGCAAGGTTTATGTCCAAAGCTGGAAGCCAGAAGGCTCATGGAGAAGAAGTGATTGATATACATACCCCGGGGAAGAGCATGTCGGTGAGGTTCTCGGAGTAGGGAAAGGAGGGGCTCTCGTAGACGGCGGCGGGGAGCGCCAGGGCCTCCCGCAGGTACTCCGCTAGCCGGCGCCTGATCAGCTGCCCCGACCCATCCGACACTTGCGAGAATACGTCTGCAAATAACACATATTACAGATTATTCACAGTATAGGTTCACACACATTATAGGTTGGCTCTAAAATGTTTTCTGCCGGAAAATATGTGATCAATGACGCTAGTTTCTCGGAGCATATTCCATTGAAATACCAGTAAAACAAGGACAGAATTCTCAACCGACGCCTATGCTCTAAGATTAAATCCGTTTGTTAAGATACTTCTTTAGCCAACGTTTCGGACAGCAGATGCGTACACATCTGCCCTGATGATGGACACTGTAATGCTGTCCGAAACGTTGGCTAAAGAAGGAGGTAGCGCAACCGGCATAATACCAATGAATGATTGACATCTAAGGAGTCCACATAAATGAAGTAATGGATTGTACTTACATCTCAATTTATCCATCAGCTTCCCGGCGCACATCGTGGCTAAGGCCACCTTTATTGAAAAGACCCGGATTTTTCCCACATTCTCCCTGGAAGAAAAAAGATATAAATTAGCATTGTTGACCAAGGATTGAATGTAGAGCTACCATAAGCACTCTGTTTATTATTTATTACTCTTATTCCCTCCATAGCAAGTTCATTGCGTGTTATTTATTTTTCTTGGTTGCACAACAAGGTATTCAACTGCTCAGGTATCCGAGCAGATAAATTGCAACACTGAGGGAATACAAGGCGCTGCACAATAGCAGAATACTTTTGCATGTCGTCTCTCACCTTGCATGCCACCTCAAGTCCTCAAAACACTTCTGGATGGAAGAAGAGGTTCCTGCAGAAGATAGGTGGAAACTTGAGTGGCAAACGACTAATGTGAGAAGTGCCCATCTCGTACATAACCCCACTGAGGGACAGCCTGGGTTCTGACTACCTCGTAAATTCTGGTGTTCCATCAATAGGATGAGGTGCTCCCATAGCCATTAAAGAGTCGGCTCGATGTGAATGTGGTATGGTGCAGACCACCGAACACGTGGTCAACGAATGCCCGCTCCACAGTGATTGACGAGGTCCACAGAGTGACCCTGAGGCTCTAAACTTGCTCGCACACCTAGATGTTTCTCTCCGACAACCATCCACAGGAAAGAACAAAACTGTACTCACGTGGGTGGGCAGTATGCAGCCAGCAGCCAGTTAAGCAGGAGGGCGCAACAGTGGGCGGCGCGCACCTGGTTGGCCGGGGGCAGACGCTTGTTAAGGCTGTGATACAGCGAGGACAGCAGCGTCTCCAGCCGCGCCACGCTCACCTCGGCCTGCGGCTCAAGCGTGTTCAGCCCGTTCTCTCGGAACGCCTCGATCACATTCCAGATGTCCACCGCGTGCACTGGAACCAAACCAACAAAGCGCATGTCATTTACAGTCATTTAGAGGATTCATAGAAAAATTCAAATCTAATTGAGCGTGAGACTTATTGATAAACTTTTGTGAAAAACTGTTGTCACCATAGACGTTCAAATTGATAGACTTGAACTAACATAAAATCAGAGTATCATTAAGACGATCTGGAGGCAAACCACATGACCATATTTTTGGCACCAAGAGAGTTCGAGAAAGCTTTGAATAAACTACGACATCAGTTGTACGTTGACCGCCGAAAAGCACACATTGAAATGACCAGACCCTGCGCAAAAAAGGGAAAATAAAAGCGCAGTCTGGATCTAAATGTTCGTTTTTAAACAGCCCAGCGAAGAGACGCTAAAAATGGGTTGGTTGGGAAAAAACACATTTGTAAAAGTGTCTAACTAAATACTGTAACAAAATATTCAATTTTGGAAACTAGCTCAAACTTTTGTTTACCAGATTTGGGCTATGTAGTTAAGTTTTTTACGCAGCCAACAATTTGCGCGCCATTGTAAAAAGAACAGATTTAATCTTTGAGGACTAAATAGTGATTATTACAATGCGAGTTGCCTGTAAGTGTATCACGCCGCCAACTTGGTTTGTTCCGCTTTTCCTGTAGCAGGTATTAAATATTGGTATGTAAATATTGGTAGCAGGCTTGAACCCAACACACTAGCGCCAATGGCTGATTCGAGCTTTCTAGATTGCCTGGGTGGTCGGTAGCCCGGTGGGTAAGACGCTCGACTAGCAGTTTGGGTTTCGGATGGGTCGTGGATTGCCTATGTCCAAGGAAGGAGGAGAAGATATCTTATTTATTTAAGCCTAAAAAGGCTTTTATATATTTTTAAGTCGTCAGCAAATAGCAGAACTTCAACATTATTAAATTGGTCAACAATGTCATTGATGAATAATAAGAAAAATATTGGGCCGAGGTGGGACCCTTGAGGAACCCCACTTGTGGCCTTGAATATATAAGATTGTACAGAATTAATCTTTACATTAAGTACCCTATGGGTAAGATAACTAACAATCCAACTCAATAATTTACCTTATGAAGAAGATGAAGAAATAAATAACTGTAAAGAGACAATAGAAGGAGACCAGTAGGGGTGGAGGCATAACCTAGAGGAAGCCAAGCCCATCCAAGGCATGTACCCATGATGCTGGTAATAATGGTGTATTGAGTGGTACTCACGGTTGACCTTCTTCTGGACAAAGCGCAGTTTGCAGGCGGTGCGGTAGCTGGCGAAGCGGATGAGGTCGTAGTTCTGCGCGCGCATCTCCTGCAGGAGCGCCGTGCGCGGGTCCCCCGGTCCGCCCTCCTCGCTCATGGCGGCACTGGAACACACAAGCATAATGGACTGTTACAGCCGTAGACAATAGAAACAAAGAGATATATTTGGCATAGCCAACTGTTGTCGAGCTAAGACCAGACTGCATGGACGAAAACAAACGGAGCAAATAAAACATTAATAATTATTTTTTCTAAATTATATAAACAATAAATTTGGTATGATAGTCTTCAGGCCACTCAGAGAGATGAAGAGCCACTTTGCATTTTTTTAGCATTTCCATTGCCATTTTGAAGAAATCAAATGGCCACTGACCGCTTACAAAACTTTGAACGTAAATATGAGGGAACAAAAAATTACAAAACATAGTATTGCCCATTGTACGAAATGAACGCTTTATCATTTTTACAGCGATTAGCATTTAAAATTTCATTCGCGGATGAAACTAGAATGACCGTTTTTCATTTTTAGGTTGATATACTGCCAGAGTCCCAGAGCCGGGGTTTTTGGCTATGTACTTGGTTTGGGATCAACGGGTTCAGAATACCGCTCAAAACTTCTCCCAGCTGTCCGGAGCCGATGGTATTATAGCGACCCTGGGCGGAGTGTGTTGTGAGACTGAAAAGGGAGATTTATTATTATATTCGCATTAGCTGCACGCAGGAGGCCATGAGGAAAATAACTCCCTTCAGGGACTTGGGATGCTGTGTGAAGGGTCTTATTAGGATAGGAAGTAGAGGAAGTTATGGGAAGGAAAAAGGTACGAAAGGTGTGTAGGTATCTAGGGGTCCCGGTGCGGTGCAAGGCGATGTTCCTAGAGACTCCTGCTGTAGAGGTCAAAAGGTCTCCCACAACCAGTCTCTCCCAATCTGACCCGCCACGCAGTTAGTGGGCAGACGCATTCGCCGCCAAGACCCGGTCAAGCCTCACCCCATGAACTCGGACGCACGGGCAAAGCTACCAAACGCAACGAACCACTTAGGTTATCTCATTAATGGTTCCCAGGATGGCAGTACCCATAACCGGCTATAAAATCGATGGGTAAGACGAGAGGGTCAGATTTGGCCACCAAACAAACCTAAAAAGCCATTTGGACACATGAACACGATCTCAACACACTTATTTATTTTATTCTTACGTGTGGTTTTTTGTGATATTTCACCCTCCATGGTAGGGATGACCCTGTGTTATGGCGGGTGAATTTTATAGTTTGCGGACATAGAATCTATACATTACTATAATATAAGAAAGAAAAATGATGTATAGCTAGTTTGGGTTGCAAGAAGAGGATGGAGAAGTTAGAGAATTATGAGAAGACAAAAAATTTGAGAAATTATTATTATATAGATCACACTAATTAATTATGTACATACTATACCACTAAGTTAGGGAATAAGGATATATTATGTTTTGTCTGAAAGGTGATTAAATTGATACAGTGTAGAATGAATGGGTATTGTAGTTGTAAAGTATTCCGTGTGTAAGGATCCATTTCGTAATTTGTTTTTTAAAGGAATGAGGTTGACTCACGGTTTTTAGGTTTTCAGGAATAAGGTTAAAGATTTTAGGAGCTAGGAAGAAAAAGTAAAAGAAAAACTTAGGGTTATCTGTTCCGTTCATGTAATGAATCTGAAAACAAAATACTGCTTGAATTATTGCGTTTCATGTTTACGCTTTTGTCTGATTAATGTTGCACTTTTTATTTGAAAACACTTGGCATTGATCCCAATAACGCACCTTTTCAATACAAAACTTTTGTATCTAACATAATGGTTTGTTTATGAAAAGTTTAATGATCGCATGTATTTCAGGCGTGTACGGTTTATAAATAATGTAGAAGAACTGGTAGATACCAGATACTCTCAGTATCGCCCTGGTGAAAGACCACCATTCAAAATGGATTGCTTGAAATGATGATAGCCATGTTTAGTGATCAGATATGGTTATTCCCGAACTTTCTCTTCTCTATCTTCTTTTCCTCCCCACTTCCTTCGGGATCACAATATATCAAGATTGGGGATGCCATAGTCCCTCCGGCTTTGAGCAGTTGCAACTATTGAGCAGTATTAACAAAAAAATATTTCTAAAAATCCAATATCTGACTTAACCTGTTAACCGGGGAATTCCGTTTTGAATTACGCAGCATATAACGAGAGCGAACTCCTTCACTAGGACGTATCAGTACGTCACGCACGGAGGACGTAATTTCATACTATTATTTTTTTTCATTTATGCATTATAAAAATGATAACATCGAATTAAAAAAATAGAAACTTTACAAACAATTATAAAGATTACAAAAAATATAAAAAAGGTTATAATTACAGAACAATAAACAAAAGCACACAGATAAAAGAGAAACATTGAGTTAAAAAAATTAAAAACTCAATTTCCGTGTGATATGCTCGGAAATATACGTCCCGCTCGTTCCAGGGCGCAACATATATTTCAAGGACGTATTCATATGTCCTACCCGTACCCGATACTGTTTACGTTTGACGTATTTATACGTCCCGCCCGGTTAACAGGTTAACAGCTTGTTAAAAGAACAACAAAAAATTGGTAGGATAAATTATAGTAGTTAAGTATGTACCAGGTAAGTATGGCACTGTATATTATCTCCATATATAGTTAGTAATAACAGAAGTTCTTACAGAACTCGCTACCATCAATAAAATAACCCTATTCTGGGTACCAGGACAAGTATTGAGGACAACGAGTATATTGACATGCTGTACAGGTATTGAGGGCAACGAGCGGGCTGACGAACTAGCAAGGAAAGGGGCGAAAGCACCACTTGTAGGATCCGAGCCGGCCGTAGGAGTAGCAGCTTGCCACACAAAATTACATATTGATAGGTGGGTCAAATCCCAGCACCGCTAAGAATGGGAGAGGGCACCAGGAATGAGACAATCCAAAGTACTCATAAAAGGACCAGACCCTAGACGAACCAAGAAACTACTCGATATGGACAGAAACTCACTGAGGGAACTGGTAGAACTACTAACGGGACACTGCCATCTCAGGAGACACATGCAGATATTGGGAATGGAAAACACCAACAGATGCAGGAAATGTGAAGAGGATGAAGAGACTCCAATTCACCTTTGGTGCCAATGTCCCGCTCTGATGGGAACAAGGCTCAGATACCTGGAGAGACATGCAGTAGAACCAGAAGACATAGCCACATACCCAATAACAGCCCTGGTGAACTTTATTAAAGGGACTGGGTTGTTGTTAAAGGAATGAGGTAAAATGAGAGATAGCACAATGGGCCTATGGACTAAGTGCTCACGGGAACTACGTTTAAACCGTCTCCGCTTTAAAAAAATATATATATAGTAATAACATAGATCATTGTAGAAATGTATTATATATTTGTACAGTGCCCTTGAGGTGATTTTGCACAAAAACGGTGCTATACAAATCATCCAAATATTTTTAGTTAGATAATAAGTGGAAGGAAGTATTTCAGTTTCCGAAATGTAAATAAAACATTAATAGCTATTTTGTTAAAATTAAAATCGATTGTTCCCTTGGCGGCCATTGTTAAAGGTACTTTCAACACTTTTGTTCAGTTTGCAATGTTTTCTGTGTATTTCAAATGCCCTATATACATCTTACTTTTTATGTTTCCGTAAAAGCAAATACTGTTTTAGAAACTAATAAAATTATCTCTCCGGTGTACGCGTTTAAAATAAACATTGATATTTCTAAATAATAAATTTTTTATATCAAACGTGAAAAATGTTGTCAAAAACGATAACCACATTTTAGCTTAATTTTTTACTCCAATCGTAGAAAAATTGAGAGAACTCGAAATTTTGAAAACACATTCGTTTTGTTTGGGGAATTTGTAAGAAAACTGTAACTTCACTTTTATTTCGTTCATATAATAAAAAATAATTTTGAAAGTTAAACTAATTTTTACGATAAATATTTGAGGCAAACTGGAAAGAATTATTATTTCTCTTCCTAACGTCAAAAAAATTACGTATTTCCGCATGATATAAAAAATTACGTATTTCCGCATGATATAAAAAATTACGTATTTCCGCATGATAGAAAAATTACGTATTTCCGCATGATAGAAAATTTCGTATTTCCGCATGATAAAAAAAATTGCGTATATCCGCATGATATAAAAAATTACGCATTTCCGCATGATATAAAAAATTGCGTATTTCCGCATGATATAAAAAAGTACGTATTTCCGCATGATATAAAAAATTGCGTATTTTCGCATGATATAAAAAATTACGTATTACGATTCCGCTTGATAGAAAAAAAGGTAAAAAATACTTCTATAAAATATGGAAGCCAAAGGTGTCAAGGTTAGCTTTTTTCTTCTCCTATTTAACCCAGATATGAACCTATGTTCCTAAAATAGTTTCTTAGGTTTTAATAAAAAAACGTTTTTTTTTTAATTTAAAAAAAACTATTTTAAAATTATCATTTAAAAACAGGCGTGAAGAAAAGACGTTAAATTATCAGTTTTTTTTAACGAAATCGCTATCAAAATTTATTATTTTCCATTGTAGGAAACTGAAATACTTACTTCTCATTATTATCTAACTGATACGAAGTGTTTTTTTTAAGAAAATGTGCGTATTAAACGTGTCCCTATTTTCTGATATTTACCATTTTTTTTACATATACCATCACATTAATAATTCTGTTACGCATTTTAAAAACACTTGCCAAATCCCCCCTTCATAATTAGGTGATATATGTGTGAAACGCAAAGTAAGAACTTGATTTATTTCGTCGCGAGAGGCGACAGGCTTAATATTCTCGCATTCAAATGCCATTTAAATAAATAAAACATTATTTAAAAAAAAAACTAAATAGAACGCACCTGGCGACGAAACTTCAAACTGAAATAGAAGTGTCGGATAATTGGCGCGAATTCCGCGCGGGATTTTATACATCTGTTTTTTTTTTTAAAGAAAATAATAATGACAAAATGTATAGCTCTCCATTGAGGTGTGATCTATAAGATATAAGAGTGAAGTAAGAAATTCGAGCTTGTTTCGTGTGCACGGACACGCCCAAAAACACTGAATTTCGATTATTTCGATTTTTTTACTTTTTAAAAAATTTTGTAGCCGGGACATTAAACAGTTCATATTAACCCCTTAGCGACCGAATTTTTTAAATTTAATTTCGGACTGGATTTACTCCAAAATGCGACCAAATCGACTCCGAATGTGATGTATGACCAGTTTTTCCAAATTTACTGCGAGTTTCCGGACACCGCGTATAAGAGTATCGGGCGACGTGGTTTTGAATTTCATACAAATCTACAGTTTTATTGCGAGACTGACGAAAACTTGCACAACTGACCTTCAAAACAAGAGGAAAGACACTGTCCATATGAAATTTCTAAAAACCACCCCATCCCCTTTGGCACTCCTCAAAGCATATTTACTAAACTTCTTGATGAAATTTGGCACACTTGATTTCGAAAAACCCCGGAAAAAGCCGGGGACTTTCTATTTATACAAAGAAGAGTGTCTGTGACGGGCGGCGTGGATTTGATTTTTATACAAATCTACAGTTTTATTCCGAGATTTATGCAATTCACCTATAAAAAGTGCTATAAAGTTATGAAAAGGGATGAAACAAAAACATTTTTTAGCTATCGTTTAATCACTTTTCATAACTTTATAGCACTTTTTATAGGTGCGTTAAATTGTCATTTTGAGGAGGTAGCATGGAACCCAATTTCGCACACTTGACCTTCAAAATAATACGTCTACATGAGTTTTCGAAAAACCTCCCCATCCCCCATTACCACCCCATCAGAATTTTGATACTTCTTGATGAAATTTTGCATACTTTACTTTTTACTGTCTACATATAATTTCGAAAATCTCTGCGTAAAGCCCGCCCAACTCCGGGGACTTCAGCTGGCTTCTAGATCACACCTTTACACAGACATATGAATATATAGACTAGAAATTAAAGATGAGGGGTAAAATCAACTGTTGAAGAACGAAGGGGGTAAAGCTGACTGTGATTCGTCAATAAATCAATCTGACAGTATATAGGCATCTCGCATTATAATATCACCATTTAGTTCTTAAAAGTAAAATCTGCTTTTGAATGAATAGACATTTTTACATGGGAGCGCAAATTACTCGCCACGTTATGAATAAATTTGCGAAGTCCAAATTCGGCAAAATAAATTTCTTCTATTTTCAGAGTCCAATATTTCGTTTACGTATTTAGTTAAGACACTTTTATAAATGTTCATAATTTACTTCCCAGCAACCAACCAGCTTTGTGTTTCGCGTCCATCGCGTGATAGTATATGTTTCTACAACTGATCCATATTATACGATGTGAATATGCTTAAAATAAAGTAAAATAATGCTTATATATGGAATGTAATACGACAATTGGGTTTATTCTCTTTTTCACATCTATTTTTACAAGTTTTCATACCACAAGCCACCATTTTGCCGTGTTATTTCGTAAAATGAACCGATGATGCCTCGACCATAGTTCGCACAAGAATGATGACGTCACGTTTTCTAAATTCACTTGAGGCCATACGCGAGCACAGCCGGCTCCAATGGAACCGGTATGGGGAGTGGGGAATAATACGCTTTTAATCACTTAGGGCAGGTCTACTAATATTCATATGTCTATGCACCTTTATGATTCACACTATCCGTTTGTGTTCAGTGTTGCTGGCAAAGTTAGGAATATAATTGCGTACATTATACAACACGAGATTTCTTTTATAAACACGTTTTTATTTAAATATCAATGCGATAAGATCAATAATATAATGATAATATGGCAGAGCGCCATCTGCCGCAAATCATGCTGAAACATCAATCAATTATCGGAAAATTGATGGATTGCGAATTCGGGAACGCATAACTAACGTCTGAACTTTATTTATTTATTTTTATTATTATACATTAGCTGACGTTTACCCGGCGTTGCTAGGGGTTATCCTTAGGAGATAGACATATACCATCAAGGACTTTTCTGTAGGCCTTATTAAGGCGCACAATTCCGTAGTATATTATTTGGATGTATCTCATAAGGTTTAGCCAGCGTTAGCAATGTAGTGCCCGAAAACATTTTTTTACGACTTGATTATAAAACATGGACTTTTCTCTACTTTCTACAAATATAATATGCATGTATTGTATATGTAAACCTTCCGGAAGAAATTCTCTAAATGATAGTGAAAACCCTATCAAAATCCGTTGTGTAGTTTTTTAAGAACTAAGCGCACAAACAGACAGACGCGGAAAGCGACAATATTTTATACTAGCTGACGGGTACCAGGCGTTGCTGGGGGTCACAGACATAGGAATTAATAGACGAGAAGATAATGGCGAGGGGTAAAATCAACTGTTGAAGAACGAAGGGGGTTAAGCTGACTGTGATTCGTCAATAAATCAATCTGACAGTAAATAGGCATCTCGCATTATAATATCACCATTTACTTCTTAAAAGTAAAATCTGCTTTTGAATTAATAGACATTTTTACATGGGAGCGCAAATTACTCGCCACGTTATGAACAAATTTGCGAAGTCTAAATTCGGAAAAAAAATTCGGTTCTATTTTCAGAGTCGAATATTTCGTTTAAGTATTTAGTTAAGACACTTTTATAAATGTTCATAATTTACTTCCCAGCAACCAACCAGCTTTGTGTTTCGCGTCCAGACGTTTCTCGGTGTGATAGTAACAACTGATTCATATTATACGATGTGAATATGCTTAAAATAAAGTAAAATAATGCTTATATATGGAATGTAATACGACAATTGGGTTTATTCTCTTTTTCACATCTATTTTTACAAGTTTTCATAGTACAAGTCAACATTTTGCCGTGTTATTTCGTAAAATGAACCGATGATGCCTCGACCATAGTTCGCACAAGAATGATGACGTCACGTTTTCAAATTTCACTTGAGGCCATACGCGAGCACAGCCGGCTCCAATGGAACCGGTATGGGAAGTGGGGATAATACGCTTTTAATCACTTAGCGCAGGTCTACTAATATTCATACGTCTATACTGGGGGTGTTATCCTTAGGAGATAGACAAATATCCTCAGGGACTTTTCTGCAAGCCTTTTTAAGATATTAATTCCGTAGTACATTATTTTGATGTATCTCATAAGGTTTAGCCAACATTACCAATGTAAGTGCTCGAAAATATTTTGTTACCATTCGATAATAAAACATCCACTTTTCTCTACTTTTTACAAATATAATATGCATGTATTTTATATAGAAACCTTCCGGAATAAATTCTCTAAATGATAGTTCAAACCCTATCAAAATCCGTTGCGTAGTTTTTAAGAACTAAGAGCACAAACAGACAGACGCGGATAGCGACTTTATTTTAAATTATTTAGAGATATTAGACTATTTATAAACGCCAAAAACAAACCAACATGCGGGTTAAACAGAGAAATCTATTTGACAATGTTCAAACTGCTCGCGATACTTGAAACAAAGGGCATAATCTCTTACTTATCTCTCCCGCTGAAACAACATTTTGCCAAAGAAATTTTAGATACTTTTGCAACAAAACTAAACAATGCTCTTCCACTGTCCGTTAGACAGAACACAAATTACACGAAATATACTAAATTGGAAACCAGAAGTCGTGGATCAGCCAAGACAGATCAAACATCAACGGTTTTTGAACCTCGTTAGTATTAGCGATGGTACGATGTTGATTGTATTTTTATTTTGATTAGTAGTTGTACCCCGCCACGCGTTGGATGTGGCTCCGTCTGTCTGTGCAGATATAGAAGCAATAGCGATAGTTGCTTATACGTCCAAGCGCTGTTTGTCCAACAGATTGCGATGTTTTTTTAAAAGCATGTTTTTACCAGTCACAGGTGACATCTATATAGTATTGGTATATAAAACACACGCGTATGCGGAATCAACGTTGTGTAAAAATTTCAAAGCAATCAGTGTAGAACTTTCGGAGATTAAAGATTTTAAACAAACATTCACATTTTTATTTATACAGGGTGTCCGGAAACTCGTAGTACAAGCGGGAAACTGGTGAATCTACATCACATTTGGAGTCGATTTTGTAGTATATTTTTTTTTATTTGAGCTTTCGTTATCGAGTAAATCGAGTTTGAAGTTGATTTTTTTTTTTTTTTTTTTTTTTTAATCAAATTCTTATAAATTATTACTGAAGATCAAAGTACCCAACTAATTAAAACTATTTGAAAGTAAAACAAATGAAGAAACTCGGATTTGAAGCATTATTTTGAAATCACCCTTCATTTAACCCGGTGTTATCATAAAATATTTCTGCTCTGCAGGGTTAAAACATCTGTTATTCAACCCTAAACACCAGAAAAAACTTTAACCCTAAAATAGCCGAAAAATATTTTTTTTTGGTTTTTTTTTTTTTTTTTGAAAATGCTCAAATCAAAAAACTTTATGTTTTTTTGGGTTCCCCATGTGGTGTAGATTCTCCAGTTTCCCGCTTGTACTACGAGTTTCCGGACACCGTGTATAGAAGATATTTATTTTATTTATTTATTTAACGCCCAGAGGGCTTTTACATGGTTGGTAGTATAATTTTAATTTGACAAATACTTTCAAACATAAAAAATAAGAATAAAATTACATTTGATAAAAGCTATGTAACAAGTTATACAAACACAAGAAACAAAAACAGAAAATTACAGCTATTTGTAGGTTTACACGATGTGTTTAGGAGTATTGTTGAAATAAATGTTTTAAATGATCCACAAAACTTGCCAAGTTGGTATTGAATATGTCAACATCACCCAAGTAATGATTTCCCATGGTGTGAAGTCGTTGTATCGGAGAGTGGGCAATGTAGTTACGCTTATGTGTGCTGCTGTAGAATATTGTATTTTGTCGTGTTGTTACTGTGGGTGTATGTATGTTTATAAGTTGCAGGAGTTCACAACAGTCGAATTTAGAGTTAAGTATTTTGAATAAGAACGTTAAATCGTTTATTTTACGTCTATCTTCTAATGTATGTATTTTTAGAGTATTTAATAAGAAATTGTATTTTAAGTCTTCGACAGGGATATTTAATTTAATATTTATAAAACGTAGAAATTTTTTTTGTATTCGCTCAATGTTGTTAATGTGAATTTTATAAGATGGAGACCAAACTACTGAGTTATATTCAATTAGACTTCTTACTAGAGATACGTATAATAGTTTAATGGCTTGCAAAGAATTAAAGTTTTTAGTTGTTCTTAATACGAAGCCTAGTGTTTTCATACCTTTGTTCACAATTTGATGGATATGATTGGTGAAACTATATAGATAAGATTGTGTTGTAAACTATGTTTGCAAATCCAGAGGCCATTGAAGTAGCCTAGAGGCGCCTTATCGACGTGATTGGTCCACGACATAAGGGTTTGCAATCCCACAAACCCGCAATCTCGCATTCCGCAATCCCGCGGGATTTCAGCAATATTGATCCCGCGGGATTGAAAAAATACTAAATTTACTCTAAAAACATGAAATTGAAGAGAAGCAGTGTTCAATCTTTGATAATGAAAGAGGAACTGAACTTGATGTTAGGAAGATAGGATACAGACGCATCTCAAGCTCGGAAACTTCAAGAAATTGATTTTGATTAATGAAATGTCCCCTTTTGAAAACGGAGTTATCAGAGAGAGATACATCCAGTTGGCACACACCTTCAACAATTAGCGCAAATTGAATTAGATATCTACTCGCAGTGTTTAATTAAATAAACTACTAGAATAATTCAACCTAATAACATAATAATAGCAACAGAGCGGCTTATCAAAAACTATTCTCATATATGACAAGGGAATGTGTCAACTATGATATCTAATATGTCAACTTAATTTATTAAAATTATCTGAACGTAGAATAAAGTTAATGACCTAAAATGTTTATATAAAATCATAAATTCAATAATTGATAGCCCTGAACTATTATACTTGATTTCTTTACATATACCTCGCAAACCAACAACGAGGCATTATCTACCGTTCTATTGTGATAACTCCAACACAGAATCTCAATTCTATTTCCCCGTTCGCCGTATACAAAATTTGGGTAATGACTATAAAGATGTTGTTGATATATTCAACACATCATTCACCAAATATAAACAAGTCATTGCCCAATTTATTTCAGAAAGAAGAATATCAAATTTAATATAATTTAACTATAGAAACTAAGTAGCTCTGTTTATCTTACCAATGTTTTGTAATTTTCCTAGCTTTTTTCCATCTTGCATGGAGGAGTGTCTAGTTTCCACTTTATTTCGTTTTTACATTGTTTTTGTTTTAGAGGTGGTGTTTTATTTTGTCTTCTATTTTCTTTTTGATTTTGTTTTTTGATTTTGCATTGATTTTGTTGTGTTTATTTAGATGTTCTTTCTGAAAAAATAACATGTAAAAGCCCAGCCGGGCGTGAATTATAAATAAATAAATATCTCGGTCCTAAAATATATGACAAAATCCCCTCACAACTGAAACTGTGTGAATTGTCATCCTTCGGTCCAAAAATGACAAAATAGTTATTAGATCTCAGCAGGACTGATTCCGAAAAATTACTAAAAAATGTAATCTGATAATTATTTATCACGAACGCCTAGTTTTATCGTCGCTTTTACATACTTATTTTCTCTCAAATTTTAAATTTTAACCAATTTTTTTTATTATTCTTATATTCGCCATTAGTGTATTACCTACTCAATTTGCTTGTCATATTATTCAACAAGGTTAATATTATGTAATTGTAATTGTGTACATATATGATAATCTGAAACCTGTTAATTTGACTGTACTTCAACGGGAAACCTTTCTAGTTGGAAAGTCAAAAGCTTCCTTCCATATAATCTAATGCAGAGGTTCCCAAAGTGGTCTATATGGACCCCCAGGGGTCGATATTGACTTGCTGGGGGTCCATGTCAGCGAGAAAAAAATTTTGGGGTCCACGAGATTCAAATGGGGGTACATACGAGCGGACCCCCATTTACCTCAAGTCAACATTTAGGAGTTCCGTAAATGATACAATAGACCTAACACAAATATAATAGACTGAGAAATAATTTATTTGATATTTATTTTTATATTTATATATTATAAAGTTGTCAATTGAGGTATATAAATAGAGTCTACTTCCTTTTCTGGTCAGAATTAATATATTCAAGCAAAACATCGCACATTGGAAGCAGCGAATTTTCCTAGTTCCCCAACTTGTTTTTGTAAAACGTCCAGGGTAATAATGACGTTCAACATTTAAATGCACTTCACACAGACTTCAAAACTGAGTTTGAGGACATTTTGACTATGGAAATGCAACGTTGAAGAATCGGATATCATGTGACAAGAAAAACTGACCGGAATAATCACTGACAAAGAACTTAAGGGGCAGTTCTGTACGGCCAGCTACAGAAAGAAATTCCCGTTGCTTATCCTGCTTCATTTTCATTTGGTGTAATACCTCACAAGGGTGCCCCTGTCTGCCCAATGTAAAGACAAAGCAACTATACCCCCACCCGGTTGTTGGACAGGCAAGTGAAAGGAATCTTCTTACGAAAAGGAGAAATGATTATCACATGGGACGTTAATAGTTTTAGAAAAATTCAATATTCGGCAGGCAGGCACGGCAAAAAAGTTTGGGAACCTCTGATCTAATGTTTCATTTCAAAATAAATAAATTTTAGGTAATCAAATTTTCAAACAAACACAATAATTTTGAAGATCGCAAACAGACAACAAACTCACGACCTAATTATTTATTTATCTTAAAACGTGTGAACGAACTTGATGACCGTTTGAAATAGAAAATGTCACGATAACCTAATCTACATTCTTCAAATAATGCTGTTGAACAAATAAAATGTAGCGCAAATAGATTTAATGGCAATACCAAGCCAACAATATACTAGCGATCAAATTCACGATATTAATCAATGATTTAATTCAAAATTTAAGCTTTACAGCAATAAAATCAAAAACGCAGTCCTGCTAAACTAAATAAATACATTATTTTTTAATGATAAACTAATGTTTATAAGACAAGCTTTTTTTATACATAGCACAAAGGATAACAAATTATTATAAGCAATAATTAGTCGCCTGAAATATCCATACAAATTGGAAATATCTCCCGAGTAAAAATAAATGCCGCCGACGGGAATTGAACCCGCACCTTCTGATGTCCGGTCAGGTACTCTGGACCACTAAGCTACGTCGGCTCTTATTCCCAATCCGCCAAATAATTCAATATGTACAAGTACTTCAATCGACAATTATTGTTATTTTTGTTCGAAAGGATTCGTATAAAATACATTTTTTATCGATATATTCATTCATTAAAAGGTAGATATTTGGAAAAAATATGTATAAATTACAAAACATGTATTTTTATGTTGACGAATAAATTTTGCCATTTTCGATTTGCCGCCAAAACGTTATGTTTATTTGTGAATTCGGCGGCGCACAGTGGGCTAAAAATCGCCTTACATAGACATGAGACTTGAATTTTCAAGGGTATTTTTTTTGCTAGAAATGGATTTTGCTGATCATTACTATGCTATAAAATTTCGTATGAAGCAGTTGTGTGAACAAATGAAGGAGTTATAATTTTTTTAAGAAAAAATTGTATGGCACTGACATTAAAAATGAGGCTATCTCTGGAATCATAAGGTTGGCCATTCTATCCTTACACACAGATATACTACTATTTATTTGTATTTTTTTGACATTGGTATTGTGGCGCAACTTGCGATTTTTTTTTTAATCCTCAAAGTTGAAAAAAACACTTTTTAATGTTGATGATTCATTTTAATGCTTAAATGCTTTACATATGAGTATGCTTTGTCTAGTTTACAATATTTTATTTACACTGCAAGCGAAATTTTATAGCATAGTAATGATCAGCAGAATCCATTTCTAGCCAAAAAAAATACCCTTGAAAATTCAAGTCTCTATGTCTATGAAAGGCGATTTTCAGCCCACTGTGCGCCGTTGACGTCACGCTGGGCGACGTTGGTGACGGCCATCTTACCAGACATTGGCGTTTTCTGTGTCACAATGGCGTTGTAGCCAGTTGGAACCATTTCGGAATGTGCGGTTATTGTTCATTTTTAAAATCAATAATTATTAATGAAAATATTAAAGTTACACATTCTTGATACGATCGTCAGAATCAGAACAAAAACTTTGAAATCTTTGACACATTTTTAACGGTATTCATACATAGTCGGTGAAAATAGCGCATTTACCGACGGGCTATTACGTAGTCGACAAAAATTGATGGCGCTGCGCTATTTTAAAGGGTTTTAAATGGCAACACCAAAATAGCTCATACGAAAATGAATGTAAGTTTTAAAAATCACAATGGTCCAAGCGCTCATTTTTTGCTGTAACCAAATTGTGTTCAGAAATTAATTGTACTTTATAGAAAGGGGATGATTTCACATCATATTCTAGAACAATTTTTATTTTTAAACTTGGCAAAGAAATGCTATGTTTGTATTCGCTCTACACGCCCAAACAATCTAAGCGTCTCTTTCTTAATCTTAATTACATTACGCTTACATCAGCCTTGTATTATTTGCGAATCTCCATATTTCTCACACGATCATACATGGTTTTACCACACATACGCCTCAGGGATCTCAGTTCTACCGCATTCAGTCTAAAATATATGTATTAAAATATCCATTTATTAGATGTTCATTGTTCACGACTTACTAAATACCACTAATACCACACACCACACGGCAGAACAGCTATTCTAGCACCACAAAAAGAGTAATGGTGCTATTGAAATGAAATGAAATTAAACTTCTAACTTTTTGGTAAAGGTTATACCTACCATATACTACCATATACCTATACAGAGATGTGCAAAATGGGTACCCAAAACCATTTGAAATGCAAAATGGAAATGGGTCAAAACTTTTCCGTTTGAAAATGCAAAATGGTTTTTAGAAAAGCATTTCAAATGCAAAATACCTATTTTCAAAATGCATTGAAAATCCAAAATGGTTTCTCAGGTCAAACAATTAAAATAATTATAGAACTTTTAAACAGTTTTGTCATTTAATAATGGACATCAATGTATAACAAACATATTACATGATGGTAAATCAAAAAACACCACGACTACAGATTATGAAACCACAAAAAATTTGCGCGGGACTAATGTTGCCAACGTAAAAACTGCTATCTAACATTTAATATTATGGCGTCATGGCCCCATGTTCAGTATTTGAATCAGTATTTTTTGTAATGGTATCACTCAATTGCCAGGGCTCCTACCAGGGAGCAACTTGACAAATGTAAATTATCTCTCATAGCGAAAAGCATTTAAAATGCAAAATGAAAAATACCCATTTTGCATTTTGCATTTCCATTTGAAATGGATTTATTTGAAATAAAGCACATCTCTGTACCTATATCATCCCAAATGTTAATAATGTTAAAATAAGGCATCGTAAATGGTTCTAATTACTGCGAGGAATATGGGTGCAATTTTGCAACTGGATACCGGATTTGTCAATCTCTCGATGTTATATTCAGTGCCCAAACAAATATATTGCAGAACACTCGACAGATAAACCGGTAGAAACGTATCGCGGGCGTGTCCGTGTACCCCGAGTGGGCTCAATTTTATCTAACTTCTGGTGAAATTGATTTTGAAAACCAAAGATTTATTTTTTTACAATACATCTATTTTAAAACATCTTTAACAATCCCGCAGCCAAGTGGAGGAGTAGGTAGTACCCAAAATTACTATCTTCCTTATATTAGCTTAAATACTTGACACATCATTTTAGTATTTTACGTATTCCTGCGCAAATACATAAGTTACCATTAATAATTGATCAGCTGTCGGGAAGTGGGTAAATTTCCGCTTCCAAGATATGCTTGCATTCATTACCGAAAACAAGAGTGAAATTCAAATAGATTAGTATTTAAAACCGATAGTTTCTTACGCCTGAAAAAATATTTAAATTGAGATACGAATGATGTCACGTGTACCCCGTCAGATTTCCATCATTTTGGCGGGCTTTGAAAAATGAAATGTTATTTAAGTTAGAAGGTGAACTTTCATTAAACAAATAATTTTAAAATTTGTGTAATTCCTTTTGCGACCAGTGCTCGATGCAGTCTGTGCGATGATTGGATCTCAAGTTACAATTATCGCATTAATTAACTTCCAGTCGTAATTTATTACGCAACGTTTGGCCAAATTGATTTATGTCATGCGAGCCAGAGCAGTCACAGTAGCAGTCTAAACTTCGCCATTCAAGCCAACAATAAGTGGAGACATTTAAAATTCGCGTTTCAGATAACAAGTGGAAGATACTCTCAGTATCGCCCTGGTGTAAGACCACCATTCAGAATTGAATCGTTGATTGAAATGCATTGATGTATTTAGTCTATGTTGAAATGGTTTCAGCCGTGTTTGGTGACCAGATCTCAACAGCCTCACCTTGCGCTTACCCATCTCCTTCACTCAGACTATCTTCAACCTCACAACATCCCCCAATTCGGGATGCCAGTCTCAATGGCTTCAAACGGTTTTTAAACAAAAAAAAATATATAATATACTACATGTTATATTCTAATTTAACAAATTGTGAAATAACACAAATTAATCAAATAAAATTTACTTGCGCACGCAGGGATTTGAGCCAGTGACTTCCGGATTGCTAGTCGAAAGCGGCGAAGCTTAATGCTAAATCATTATTTTGATGAATCTTTATAACGAATCGGTGTACATTATGAATACCAAAAAATATGCTTTAGATCAATTAAAGGTTTTCCTATCGTTTCGCTTGAGTAGAATACAAATAAAATAATAAATTACTAAATAAAAAATATAAATGTAAACTACTAAAAAATATTTTTTTCAATAGAAATGTATGAACGCGTAAAGGAAACAGCTTTTAAACAATACAGTATTATAGCTAAGATTATCTGTGACAGTTTCACTTGATTAACTTTTTGCTTTCTTATAAAATTATTTACAAAATAAATAAAAACCAGTTTTGTGCTTGAAATTGAACGTTTCTACACTCCGTTTGTCCAGCGATTTTAATGCCTATTACCTACAATATAAGTTATACCAAGAATATACACATTTCTGGTTTGTAGCTTCCTCTTAACCCTCTACCACGGTGGCAAGAGGTATTAAAAATAATTTGACTACTAAACACTTTTTTTTGTGTCATCGTACAAAAATTCCAACTTTCTGGAGCCGATGGAACTACGGCATCCTCATTTGGGGAATGTTTTAACTTTGAAAGTAAAGATACGAAGGAGAGGAGGAGGGTTGACAGCTTGCCTATCATGAATTTTCTGGGGACCAGAGCCAAGGAGTTTTCCACTCCGCCACAGAGATCGTCGATCTTCAAATATCAGTCAATCATTTAGGAATGGATCACTTGAACTATCGTTGAACTCTCTGCTGTAAATTAAAGTCTGCTCTACTTATGAGAAACTATATTAGCTATTAGCATTGTTTACAAATTTATTTACAGTGTGACAAGTTATTATTTAGAGGGACCGTAAAAATAAAGCATTAAATACGTATTATAACCTACTGCTAAATAGGTAGTCAAACAAGAAGGATGAAAGTGGACTGAATCTGTAGAAATAAGATCCCTGAGGCAGATGTGTGGTAAAATCATGTGAGAAATGTGGAGATTCGTAAAGAATGCAAGGCTGTTGTAAGCGTAATGACTGTAATGAGTAAGATTAAGAAATGAATGCTCAGATGGTTTAGGTATGTAGAATAAGGAGAATATGTGATGCGAATGTGAAAGGTAGAAGATACATGAGTCGGGCCATGTCAAGAGTCAGAATAACACAGAAGAGTATGTATGAGACGATGTATGAATGTGAATGAGGCAAGGAATGTGTGCCAAGACCGAGTTATTTGGCGATCTGAATTCTCTGCCTACCCCTGAGGAGAAAGGACATGAAGGTAGTTGGTTATTTAGTTTAGCTAAGTAGGTGCTCTCAGAGGCTTATCTATAACCTATTGAAAATAAACCACTAAAATACCGGTTAGCAGCCGAGTTGACCAAAGCGTTGGATTCCCACCCACGCATCGCACATTAAATCCTCTTCTATCTAACTCCCCCATCATTGCACAATAGCCATTTTACAAAATCCACATAAAAAAAATTCCTAAAATATCTCTGTTACAAGTAATTTGTAAGATTTAATAATTTTGCAGAGGCCGCTTCATACTTCAAAATTGATTCACTGAGTGTACGTAGGCATCATAAGGATGCACTATTCCTGTATAAAGTAGTTAACAATAATATTCAATGCCCAGAGTTGCTAAACAAGATTCCATTCAATGTACCTGCGCGTTCAACACGCTCTTCTGTCCTGTTCAGGGTTGATCAAAGCAAAACGAACTCTAAGCAGAATTCTTGCCTGAACAGACTATGCAATAATTACAATATCGTATTATCCAAGATTGATATTTTCAGTTGCGAACTTACCAAATACAAGAGGTCCATAAAATAATATTTCTCTGATGGTTTGTGAATAATGTTATGTCTCTATTGTTTATATTTCTATTATGATTTGATTTATACCTACAACCTCTCTCCATGGCTATAAATGTATAAATGTTTTGTTTTGTATACATTTTTGAATTCATATTCTGTCTCAGTAGAGGTAAAGTCACAAGGAGGAAATCCATAATTGGTTTTATTTTGGCTATATAATACTTATTTACAAACTGAAATAAATGTAAACTGTCGATTTTCCGAAAATGAATAAATAAACATTTTCCCGCTGATGTTAGTAGGAGGAATTCAAAAATATTATCAGGTTATTCCTAACATAGGAACTCAACTGTGAAGCGAACCCAAGATCTCTATCTTACCGTGACAACGTCTTTATCCACTCAACCATTGGGACCTAATTATTAATTATATGTGAAATTTGTGGATGTTTGAAACATTATCTTTTTTTTATTTTCTGTGTCTTGTTCTGTTTCATGTTTCGTTTAGACATGTTATTATTATCTTCTTCTTCAAAGATATTACACTGATGAGTATCACCTTCAAAAGTTAAAGAAAAGATGTGGCAAGAAAAAGTCAATAGGTATCCTATACAGGGTGTATCGGCAAGTACCCGACAAACTTTAACCAGCTATTCCTTAGCACATTTGGAGTAAAAAATGTTATGGGCACTTTGCTGTCCGGTAGCATTTTTTTTCCATTAAAAACAAAAAATAAATAAAAAAATCCACACTCCGTCACTGTCATTTGCATTGTTTCTCGAGTTCAACAGCTGTTATTATTAGCAAGTGCGTCAAAAAGTGTCCTCGCTCTTTCGTACACACTAAATAATAATAGTTAAAAATGAGACGAATGGTGCCGTGCCATTTCGTTGTGATTGTAAAAGCGCGCCAATGTAGGTATGTACGTACATTATTCAACGAAACTCGAACAAAATATTGCCAGATGGGTTTTCAAACTTTGACAAAGGATAAAACATTGGTGACATATGGTGAAAATATGAATAGTAAATTTTTTATTAAAAAAAAATGTTACCGGACAGCAAAGCGCCCATAACATTTTTTACTCCAAATGTGCTAAGGAATAGCTGGTTAAAGTTTGTCGGGTACGTGCCGATACACCCTGTATAAATAAAAGTTGGATAAGTTTATCCGAGACACTATCTAGGTTACAAACCAATTCTTTAGAGCTTTATGATCATTCAAAAAAATAGCTGCCAAAATATGGAAAAAATTAATTGCAAGATAATATTGTTAATTCTGAATTTGAAATATGATAAACCTACATATATAATAATTGGGTCCCAATGGTTTAGTAGATAAAGATGTTGTCTGGGTAAGACACAGATCCACGGTTCGATTCCCAGTTGAGACCGTTATCTTTTTTATTTTCTGTGTCTTGTTCTGTTTCATGTTTCATTTAGATTTGTTAGTATTAATCGTCTTCTTCAATGATATGTATTTTTTTGTAATCACGGAAATTATCTGTTAAATGTTTCTACTAAACAATAAATAAAAAGAAACACAAAATTAAATGCCACCTTTCTTTATTTATTTTTATTTTATTTATTTATTTAACGCCCAGAGGGCTTTTACATGGTTGGTAGTATAATTTTAATTTGACAAATACTTTCAAACATAAAAAATAAGAATAAAATTACATTTGATAAAAGCTATGCAACAAGTCATACAAACACAAGAAACAAAAACAGAAAATTACAGCTATTTGTAGGTTTACATGATGTGTTTAGGAGTATTGTTGAAATAAATGTTTTAAATGATCCACAAAACTTGCCAAGTTGGTATTGAATATGTCAACATCACCCAAGTAATGATTTCCCATGGTGTGAAGTCGTTGTATCGGAGAGTGGGCAATGTAGTTACGCTTATGTGTGCTGCTGTAGAATATTGTATTTTGTCGTGTTGTTACTGTGGGTGTATGTATGTTTATAAGTTGCAGGAGTTCACAACAGTCGAATTTAGAGTTAAGTATTTTGAATAAGAACGTTAAATAGTTTATTTTACGTCTATCTTCTAATGTATGTATTTTTAGAGTATTTAATAAGAAATTGTATTTTAAGTCTTCGACAGGGATATTTAATTTAAAATTTATAAAACGTAGAAATTTTTTTTGTATTCGCTCAATGTTGTTAATGTGAATTTTATAAGATGGAGACCAAACTACTGAGTTATATTCAATTAGACTTCTTACTAGAGATACGTATAATAGTTTAATGGCTTGTAAAGAATTAAAGTTTTTAGTTGTTCTTAATACGAAGCCTAGTGTTTTCATACCTTTGTTCACAATTTGATGGATATGATTGGTGAAACTTAGTTTTTCGTCCAAAATAATTCCAAGATCTCTCATTTCCGTGACTCTTTCTAAAGCTATGTTATTGATGGAATATTCGAATAAAACAGGATTTTTGTTTCTGAAGAAAGTAGCACTATTGGCGTAAACTGAACCTGACTGAAAATACACATGAACTATACGTCACCTTAAAAATAATAATAATCTTTACATCTTTTGGTGATAAAATTACCAGGAGGGACCTGATAAGTCAATAACACCAATTATTTACATTTCTTATCTTTATAATGTTGACATTTCACACATCAGTATATTTCTATATTAGCCTTTTAACTGCATTCCCAATCAGTGGCAGCTAGCGCCAAGGAGCATTCGAGCCACACAATCTCTAAATCTCCATCAATCTAAAAATAATAATTACCAAGCAACAATAATGCCACAATGAAAATCAAAACAAATAACACTATAAAAATATTAACTTAAATTCAATCCCGGCTAGAATTTTTATTCTTTGTGTAATGTGTCATTATTAGAGAGATGTCGCCTGGGTTCATCATTTTATCTATACGCACAGAGCGTAGATGTTGACCATCGAATTGAAATTTCTCCAAAACATGAGGAGCGCTAATCAATGCCTCGGAACTCTTCGGCGAAGCAGAAATACCCAAAGACACAATACATTTATTTGTCGCGCCGAGATGGCACCACTTTAGTTCAAATTAAAATAAAACTAAAAAAATCGCTAAATGGATGGATTATTATTGGCTCAAAGCGACCACCAATATACATATAACCAACCAATTTTCTGAATGAATTAAACACTTGAGTCACATCATGTCAAGAGCCGGGATAACAGAAGCGTAATGTATTAATTTAAATGAAGCGAGAAGCATGTGCCAAGACAAAGATGTGTGTTACTTATGTCCTTATCCTAGATAACATTTCAGAATGCCTTCAGTGGCTCAAGTGTCCTGAAAGAATCCAGTACAAATTGTGCTGGATGGTGTTTAATTACATCAATGAAATGGCCTCACCCTACATCTCTGAACTATGCGTCCCGGAAAACACTGGTCTGTAGCAGTCAACTCTTAGATCAGCAACATCATCAGCTGTAGGTAGACTGATGGAACCGAAGCGCATGCCAAATACTAAGTTTGGTGATCGCGCTTTCGGAGTATCCGAGTCGAAGGCTTGGAATAAACTTCCTCCGGAACTAAGATCCATAGCAAGTCCAACAGAATTCAGGTCTAAAATAAAAACTTACCTTTTAAGCTGTCATACACTTAAATTAAATATTCCATTCCTGAGAGAAAGTCCAATTATATCCGATTTTCCAATTATGTCCTAAATTCTTTATCTAAATTTCGCTAATAAACAATTAGTTAATGTTAATTAAGTGTTAGGACCAGTTGTTTCAGAGAATTTGAACAATTCATCAAATTTCAACGTTAATTTGCGAGTTCTGTGAAAGTCCTATTCAAGTTCTGATATTATATCATTATAGGCTAGTTGCTTGACAGAGCTGAAATAATAACAGAACTAGAAAATATCTTTCACAGAACTCGCAAATTAACGTTGAAATTTGATGAATTGTTCAAATTTTCCGAAACAACCCGTCCTTAATCTCAAGTGACCTACCAAGTAAGTATAGTACTAGTATATAATGAATCCATAATGAATCGCCTACATGTACTTGGAAATAAATATGTTTTGGATGAACCTATAAACATTGCTAGTTTAACCTCATACAAACACTACTTAATTAAAACTGTTTGTCAGCGCTTCTCAGATTGACTATAATCAAATACAGTTTTAAAGTATTAATTTCTTAACACTCATTACAAAATATCCGGGATTTATAATATGTTGTATTGTATTTATAATAACCTACTCATTGTACTTTTTTATGTTGATACTATTTCTATTGTTCTCTTTTATGTATTTTATATTTATATTTTTTTATCTATGTATATTCTGTATTCATATGTAAAACAATTGTTATTCTTTTGTAAAACCGCTATAATCAGCGTTAATAAATAAATAAATATCATTGTATAAGTGTATTATATATTTGTACAGCGCCCTTGAGGTGATTTTGCACAAAAACGGCGCTATATAAATCATCCAAATATTATATTCTTCCGATTTTATGTCCGGGTTAAATCATCCCCATAGGAAAAACTAAACCCTTCCACACACTTTTCCACAAATGATCATCTAGTCAATCAACATTATGCAAGTGCGTTATATAAGCAAAATAAATACAAAACAATACAAGAACAACACGTCAACTCACCAGAGATCAAATGGGAAAATAATTCACCGTCTCCAGATATTTTCATATCAGAGGGTTCGGCTCAGTAGAACTCCTAACAGTGCCTATAAATCCTACTGATCCCTCAACATAAATATTTAAAAAATCTTTCGTTATCCTACATGTATTTAAAATGACTGATTTTTGCATTTTTATATATAAATTTTTTGATATATCTAATACGCCTAAATTTTTAATGAGAGAGCTAGGTATAATGCCAGTAGCCGAAATAACAAATGGTAATATTTTTATAGTCTGAGAATGCTAAATTCTTTTTATCTCATTTCCTAAATCTGTATATTTTCTTATTTTTTCAATAACAGATTTTTATTATTATTATTATTATTAAAAGACATGTTTATTTAAACATATCAATTAGGTTCCGATTATTATAATAACACTAGATTAGAAGTATTGCAAAAAAAGTCTACACACCTGCTGCGGCATTAATAAATAAATTAATTACAACAGTAGCCACTTCAGCCAGTTAAAACAGATGACACAGATTCAGGATGAGCCATAACGGAATGTCATTAGCATTCTCTGTTACCTATTATGTGGACTGTGACGTCATGACACGACTATAAATGCCGCGAAAAATGCTAATTGATACGACAAACTATCATGAAATTACATAACTGCGCCCACTGCCTTATTTATAAATAAACATTACAGATCCAAGTGATTCAACAAACAATAAAAAATAGACGATCATTGGAAAAATTGATATTCACAATGCTACCTTACAAAACTATACAATTTTTAATTATTGACTCAGACAAAAATTGGAAATAGAAAACTATTCAGTCGCGCTCAATAGATGTCGCACGTTAAAATAAAAATGTATATACTTATCCATGGCACTAACTAGATTGCTTTTGGTTCGGAAAGAATATTGCAATCATAAATAAACATAGTAGCAAATAAAAATATGCGTAAGAAAATGAAGATAATGTCGGTAGTTCTTAGTCGAAGTATAATACTGAAGGGGATAGGGTCGAATTAGCTCAGTGGTAGAGCCTTTTCTCGGCAAGGATCAATTCCTAGACGCCACCAAATATTTTTGTTTCAAATTTTCATTTAAGGGTCGCTAATATTGTCTTCAATGCTTAAGTATTACAATTTGAGGTTTTACTCATAAAGTTATTCCAAAAAAATATACAATTTTTGTATACCACACAAGAGTTCTAACTGTTCAGAGCCATGTAAGACTATGTCATCCCTATTTGGGGTATATTTTTTGGCTGAAGGAAGTGGAGAATGCAAGGAGACGAATAAGGTATTGGTTGGGAAGTAAGAGCTTCATAGATGCACGCACAGATGGCAGTGCATAGAGCTTGCGTGGAAGTCCGTAAGATGGAGCCAGTGGCCAGTAGTCGCCAGGGCCAGTGTGAAAGCTCTCAGAGAAACTTACTGTTTCAGATTCCAACTAGCCAGCTGCTAGTTAGGTCGACTATCGAATCACCATTATAATACGTGGAGTATTAATAAATCCCTGATTAATATAAAAGAACCAATTATTTATAAACTCCTTCCAAGACGAGTTGGAGACCTGTTTGTACGAACACAACAGTATTGAAATACCCGGATTTTCAGATCTGGTCACCAAACATGGCTGAAACCAATTCAAGGCCACGTTTCGATTCTGAATGATGGTCTATCACTAGGGTAATACTGAGAGAACATTTAATTTCTGAGAGTTAAATTAATATGTAAATTAACCAAGCTGAAACGTCGATGAACTGCAAGTAAAACATTGATAGCATTACATATAATTAAAACTCGAATGCAATAATTTAATATTGCTTAAGAAAGCAAAGTTCATTTCACAGTAAATAAATTTCTGGTAAAAAAAAATTACACTACAGGTAGGTACTTTATCGCTTGTCTGAATTCTTGATACAATCAGTTCTATTTTGAAAATGATGCATACATTCAAAACAAATCCGAGTTCATTGAACAATCGAAAGTTACATGTGTGATGATCATATTATTATCAAACAAAATATTGTATTGATATCAAACAAAATTGTTTGTAAAATATTCTTGTAGAAATGAGTTCTCTGGGTTGTATTTGTTGTAAATCATGTACCCATGACTGTATTACAAATGTGAAGATCTGTAAAAGGATGCAAGGCTGATGTAATGAATAAAATTAAGAAAGAGACTCTTAGATGGTTTCGGCATGTAGAATTGAATTGTTTGAGAAAAAATTATACTCTTCCATTGAAAAATATTTTTGTATGTGAAAAAAAAACGATGGAATTAAAAGTTATTCATCTTTTTTACTTCTGCCATCATGTAGAATCATCTATTGAAGTTCACTAAATCCCCGGACACCCTGTATGACTCGAATGATATTTATTATTTATTTATTTATTTATTACACGCCCTAGGCTTTTCTTTGAAAAAAAAATACAAGCATTTTGTAACAGAGTAAACACTTAAAAATTAATACAATAAAGAAGAATGTAAACATAATGGCAAAAATGAATCCTCACGCATATAATTGAATTTAAAAGATTCAACAAAACAAAATAGTAGAAGCGGAGAAGTTATATGGGTACATAGGTCTATTTGTGTCTAGAAGAATAAAAGTGATAGAATATACAACATTTATACTGATTAGTTTTCAAATGAAATATATCACCCAGATCAGAATATTTATTTTCGGAGATTGTGAAGTCTTGTCAGTCTTGTGACAGTCAATTTTAAAATGTTGTTTTCTTTGTAACAGTATTAAATCTGTGCTTATTCTTCTTTCTGAAAGTTTCAATAGAGACATTTTATCCAAGAGGTAATTGTAATTTATGTTTTGTATAGGAATATGCAATTTATAATTTATAAACCTTAGAAACTTCCGTTGAATCTTTTCAATGTTATCTGAATGAATATTGAAAAATGGAGACCACAACGTAGAGTTATACTCAAGTTGGCATCTGACAAGGGTTTTATATAACATAATAAATGTTCCTAAATTATTGAAATCTTTTACAGCTCTCAAAACAAAGCCAAGAGTCTTTAGGGCCTTGTTGATAATATTATTAATATGACATACAAAGGTGAGTTTACTGTCGAACATAATGCCTAGATCAATAATTTTACTAACACAAATTAATTTTTCATATAACAAAAATGAATGAACTGGCATTTATTTATGTTTAATGCTAATTTGTTGATTGAGCACCATTCAAAAAGATATCTCAAGTTAGTTTGAAGTGTAATACAATCATTAATGTGGTTAATCTCTTTATAAAGTTTCATGTCATCGGCAAACAGTACAACGTTTATATCAGTAAATAAATACATCAACAATGTCGTTTATGAATATTATAAACAAAATGGGCCCTAGATGAGAGCCTTGCGGCACTCCACTTGTCGCCATAAATTCTAAATAATTAAAAATTTCTTGTCGCTATAAATGATATAAGAAGTCGAGGAGGCCCATGGGAGATATGGCACGATAGAGAGAATCAAATACTTGAGATCGGTCATGTCAAGAGTCACAATAACAGAAGAGTATGTATAAGACAATGTATGAATGTGAAAGAAGCAGAGACATAATTGTTTGGCAGTTCTCTCTTAGTTAGAAAAATACATCTACTTACATCATTTTTGACAAAAGATTTAAAATTTATTTGTGTAGATACCTACCTAAGGATTGTATTGTATTCACAATAAAAATTTTAAATGAAAATATATTATTTCATGTCACTAACCCCAAAAATTTCATTTTAAATGGTAAAATCTGCGGAAATCCGAAAAAACGTCCCGGAAAATCATACAATCTGCTAAATATTACGGATATTTTGGGCTTTATTTTTTTACGTTCGCATGTCACGAAATGTTTACTTCTGAACATTTAATGAGTGATTATGATGATACTAATACATTTTTATCAGTTGTGATATTTTACACAGGTAAATGTAATTATTTGCGCAATTTAAAAGTGAGTCGAAAAAAAATTAAGAAAATATTTGCTGTAATATTGATAAACACAAATGAATCGATGTTTATTTATCAATGAAGGGGCAGACGACCAACCTTTGATAACCTTTCGATGTCAATAAAATTGTAAAATAACACAATTACTGCATTAGATCACAAAAATTAATCTCGTTATTATCAGAGCAACACCTTTCATCTGTCAAAATTCTACATCGGAAATGTATAATATTTTTCAATGATTTTCGCAGTATATCGAGAAGGCTCTTGAATTAAAATAAATAAAGCTTACGTTATTTTTCTCGTACGATGCGAAGGAATACACTTTAATTCACAAATGATCGGTAAAAATCAAGAAAACATCACACAACTTTACACCAACGACTTGACATTTCGGCGACCATCTTTCTTTGACTGGCCGAAATCAAATACTAAGATGACAACACGAGAAGCTCTCGGAAGATCCAATACGTCAGACAAATCGACAGCTTAAATTCATACCCTCTAGCGAAGAAAACTATAAGCAATAACTTTCGTATATCATTTTTTCGATCGACCTGGATTCTTATTGGTTACTATTGTAGTAATAGTTTATGCAGAAAGGTTCGCACTTGAATAAAATAATTTTGTACTCGGGTGGAGCTTCTAGTTATATTATCTATAGTATTCGGCCGAATTTTGGCTGCGTTTGCTCAAGACGGTCGTCTTGAGTAGGTGACGCGTTTATTCTCAATGGCGGCACTTTTCAAAAGAACATATTTATTAAATTCCTCATTGTTCATTGTAATCTGGAATACCATTTAACGTAATAATAATTGGTAAACTTGTCGTATTCCGCTGCATGTAAAGGCTCTTTACAAAAACAACACATGGTTTCAACTTAAATATCCAATGGAGGCAATTATTTAAGTCAGGGGGTTTAAGTAAACATAGGTAAACATGCACAAAATATATAATATAGTTTTTGGTTAGGGTTATTTTAATAATTTATGCATATTTCATAACCTTCAAACATAACTTTGGTTGAGAAAAAATGAAACTTTAATTCATCTTTTACCATCACCTACAAAATAAATAATTATTTCTTGAAGTAATTGAGTTGAAACCGAGTACTACAAGTATGACAAGTTTATCGAATAATTAAGTAAAATGATAGTTACTGAACAAAATTTTTATTATCTTAAACAAATCACCTTTCTAGTCTTATTGAATAGAAGATAAATAAATTGTTCCGGAACTTCGTGCATAGCAATGTTTGTAACGATAATAATATTGTATTGAATGGTTAATTTTTGAACCCTCTCATATGAATGTTGCAATGTTTGGGGACATACGATGAGACACAATCATTGAAAATGGATGAGGAATAATGGTAAATGACGGAAAGAGAGCAAGGATAATAAAAATGAATACCTATGCAAAGAATATCAAAATAAGACAGAAAATTGGTAAAACTATTATTTGTAATGAAATTAACTCAATTATGGAAAAAGATTCCATCCTGTCAACATACAAAACTTAGAAGCTATTTGTTCATAATGATTTTTCACAAAAATGGCACTCTACAAATGAATTTCGATTTTATGTCCGGGTTAAATCTTCTCCATAGGAAAAACTAAACCCTTCCACACACTTTTCCACAAATGATCATCTAGTCAATCAACATTATGCAAGTGCATTATATAAGCAAAATAAATACAAAACAATATAAGAACAACACGTCAACTCACCAGAGATCAAATGGGAAAATAATTCACCGACTCCAGACATTTTCATATCAGAGGGTTCGGCTCAGTAGAACTTCTAACAGGGCCTATAAATCCTACTGATCCCTCAACATAAATATTTAAAAAATCTTTCGTTATCCTACATGTATTCAGAAATAACGAATGGTAATATTTTTATAATCTGAGAATGCCAAATTCTTTTTATTTAATTTCTAAATCTGTGTATTTTCTTATTTTTTCATTAACAGATTTTTGAATATTACAGGAACTTTCCATAACATTATTATTATAAAAATGTACATTGATTTCTGTAAAATGAAACAAATATCGAGAACACCAATAACATTTATTTAATAATAAAATAACACAATGTGAATTACAGTTTTCTTTTCTTGGCTTCCGACGCCGCCTCTTCCTCTTCTTTAGTAACTTCGGATTCCTGGAATATCGGCTTGGGTTGAGTTTTGGCATAAGCCGGAGCAATCCAGAAAGGATTCTCCGCTGCATCTTTCGCAAACTTCAAGATGGCTTCTCTTGGATCCTGCTCATCATTAACCCTTTTACTTAACCCAAGATTCCTGATAACGTACGAGCTGAGCGTACCGCCGGATGAAGCTACCCTTCCTCCTTGACCTGATGTAATGGGGAGATCTGGACGTTTGGATTTAACAGGGTCCAATCTGTCTTTTTCCATGCGCTTCTTATTGGTTTTTATCCTGTCTTGCCTAAACAATGGAAGGGCATGCGGTGTTATTACTTGGGTAGCGCTAATTACTTCCGTCGAACCTCTCTTTCTATGTGTCTTGACTACGCAGAGCTTAGCGCCTCTGATACTGCGTTTCTGATCGTAGAAACAGTTGACGGTACCGTTTCCACAACCAACAAATATCTGATTCAATTTGGGATGCCAGACGGTCTTAATAACGTGCGAGTCCGTCACTTCAATTTCTGATACCAACTTGAATGTTGCAGTCTCATAGAAAAGAATTCTTCCTGCTTTTTGTCCACGCTTTAAAGATTCTCCGGTTATTATCATTGAATCGTCTGGACTAAACATGCAGTCTGTCGTGTCGTATCTTGAAAACAGATCTCCCATAACGTGGACTGGTTTCTTAAAGGAGCGGAGGTCCCAGAGTTTTAAAGTGTCGTCGCAGGCTCTTGTGCAAATGTTGTTACCGAGGTAGGAGTAGTTTAGTGAGGATATTGCGGTTGACTTTTCGTGAGCTCCTCTCAACATCATGCAGGTGTTGACGTAGTTCTTGCGATGATCCCACATCTGTATAGATCCATCAAAGCACGCTCCAGCCATCGTGTTGCCGTCGCGTGAATAAGCGCAAGCGTAAGGGTTAGTTTTGACTCCACCTTGAGCTCTCGGTTTGATAACAGACTTCTGCGATCTTGGGTTTTCAACGTCCCATAATCTCAAAGTTCCATCGTTGGCTGTCGTCATAAATTCCTCTCTGGTGTAAGGATGCCAACATCCGCTGTTTAAGGCTGCGGTATGTCCGCTTGTCTTGGCCATGTCTGCTATGTATTGGTCGCCTTTAACGCATTCGATCTTTTCAAAGCCGTCCCGATCCAAGACTTTAGCTTGTGCTGCCCCGCTCACCACAAGAATGGTATCACCAGTTGCGGAGTATTGTAAACATTTGATGGGGTGGTTCTCGCAGGGGCGCAGAGTCCTGAAGGATCTCATGGACATATCCATGCCGGCGAAATCCCAGAAACAAACTTCATAATCCACGGAACCCGTTGACAACCTGGCTCCGGACGGGTCTGCCGCAACGGCCACTACAGCTTTAGAACCGTGCTCCATTTTGACTTCATGACTGGAAGGAATTCTGTTGACCAACAGGGCGCCATCTTCTTCGTCGGAATCACTTAATTCATTGTAACTGTCATCATCATCTGCTGATGGTTTTGTTGCTGTCTTGGTGGAATCTTCCGGGGCTTCGTCACTTTTAAGCATATCCGGAGGTAAAGGAGGACCTATAGCATCATCATCGTCGCTGTCTTCATCATCAGATTCTTCTTGGGCTTTTTCCACGACCTTGGGAGTTATATCTCTTGCGGTTTTTCTAACTTGTTCCAGCATTTTTTCAACGTCGTAAGTTTTGGCCTTTTTGCCGAAGCCTTGCATCCCCATGACCGTCTCCATGTGCTGATTTTCCAAATTCTGAGCCATCGTTTGTACCTCTTCCTCTGCATCTATTAAATTTTCGACTTGGTTTACTGCATTTTCTGTTTTTTCGACTTGAGTTTTGCCGAATGTACCGAATCCTTGTACGCCGTCATTTTCTTTTGAAGTGCTCGCCGGGGTGGCTGGAAGGGCTATTTTCCCGAAGGAAATTGTCTTTTTCTTATTCATTGTGTCGGTGTGCAGATCAAATCAAATACTCGATGAATTATTGATTCATTACATCTAGTTTGACGTATAGATGTTAGTTGTTTATACACAACATAACCTCAAAAAGTTTATCAAACACCGCGATTTTACTAACGTCAAAGACAAACACAAATTACACGTCTGTTTAAGTAAGAAGTAATTTGGTGAGATTAATAAAACAGAATTAATTTCAATTACCCCTACAAAACAAAAATTCGTTCGATTTTGACTTTTGACAGATCTCTTATAGAGATGGATACCATTGGATACCATCATAAATGAACCTACACCGATACCATAATATTCCATCCATATTCGATACGATATTCCTGTCCCGGTTACTTCGTCTCGGTGACTTAACTTAGTCACCGCGATTTTAGTGGAAGGAGAGGGTGGGTCCAGATTTAGGAAGGGAAAAATACGTTATTACTACCATCGCCTGTTTTTTGTTCCCGGGTTTCTGGAAAAAAATGTGTGGTTTTATATTAAGTAAGTGCAATGTACTGCGACTGCCAGTTGTTGTGTCTCAAAAAGCAGCATTAACGCACGTTGGTTTCGGCGAAAATGACAAAATAATTGATTTTCAAACTAATTATGGAAGTAAAAAAATAATTAGGTAATTGAGCATTATTGCGCTTCTTTGTCCTTAATAGCGGGTCATACATTTCAATTTTAGTTAATCAATTCTACACCTGAAAGCATATTAAGTCAGTGTGAACCTTTTTTCAACAAAGTTGATCAAGTGTTTAGTTAAAAAAATTGTTGTTCAATAAAAGATGATCAACTTAAAATTGAAACGTCTGAAATCGCTATTTAATTTAAGTTAATGATTAAAACAATATTATTTTTGACAGAAGAGATCATTAAATGTTTAAATTAGTTAGTCAAATTTTGATCTGATGATTGATATGGCAAAGCTGTAAACTTTGGCTGAAGGAAGAGGAAGCAAAGCACGGCCTTATACCATAAAAATATCAAACTCTATTTTTTCCGTGAGAATCATAAATATTGAAAGTACTAACGTACCAACTCAATACAAACAATGCGTTTCATTCGAAACATCTTTCGAAGCTTCGAATGAAGCGCATTTATTTGACGTTTTAAAATGCGCAACTTTGGCGCCAGATGTCGCCCTGTAAAATGTCAGATTTGTGTCTATCGCCTTCACTGTGACTGAAAATATAGTATTTCTGAAAAAGAAATTAGTTTCCCCGTGATGACAAGAGTTTTATGAAAGTTCCAAAATGTGCACACGAAGTTTAACGGACGTGTTTATTTTGATGCGTAACAATGCCGTCCAGAGCAGGCATATTTACGCCGAACAGGTAAACAAATTAATGAAAACAATGAAAAACCATATTTATTTATTTATAATATGATAATTAATCATTGTTTATGAAAGTGACGTATTGTATACATTTTTTTATTGTAATATTTATTTTGGCAGTGATGTAACATTGCAGATAAATATGTATTTAGGTTACCATATTTTAGACGTTTCACCCACTCAACTTGATTACTGATTAGCTTTTAATGGCTTGAATGTGTTACTTGTAGAATGGTAGATACTCTGAGAATCATCCTGGTTAAAGACTACCGTTTGGTGTCAAAACATTGCTTGAAATTGCAAAAGCCGTGTTCGGTGACCAGCTCTGAATAGCTAGGTACTTCCTGTATTCCTATTTTCTTTCCCGTCCCCACTCCCTTCAGCTTTACAACATACCTCAATACGGTATTTTCACTGTTTTTTTTTATTCTCGAATAATTTACGATAACGAAGTTATTTTTATGTTGACGAATAAACTTTCTATAATGATTAAAAATGTGCCGTTTTGAATTTGCCGCCAAAACGACATGATCGTTTTTTATTTATAAATTCACTTCGGGCGACGCTGGTGACAGCTGTCCTAGCGATTTCCATGTCATAATAACATTTTAGCCGGTTAAAACCGTTTATTATTCATAAAAACGTATATTATTTTTTTTTTTTATATTAACTCCACACAGGAGGCCCTGAAGAAAATAATTTCCCTCAGGGCCTATGTCATCTTTGTGGATGCTGTGTGGAGGGTCTTTTTGTGGAGAGGAAGGAGAGAACATGGGTCTTGAAGAGTCCCATGTTGTAGGAGGGAGGAAACACAGAGGCCGGCAGTTCGTTCCACAGCCGAGCTGTTGAACTTAAGAACGAATCGTAGAAGCGACCCGTTCTCATGTGACAAATGTCAACCGTGTACAAATGTTGGGCGCGCGTTTGGCGTGTATTCCGACTACGCACCGGTGCCGAAGGGATCAATGACGCTAGTTCCTCAGAGCATCTTCCATTGTAATACCGATAGAACAAGGACAGCATACCTACCTGACGCCAAATTCGACAGTAGGGCGCACTTGCGATTTGTACAGGGTCAGCAGTTGTGTACTATTAAAGTATCTGCAGGCCCTGTACAGTACACCCAGCTTCTGAGAGGCCAACTTTACTATATTATTATTATTTATAACGTTTATAACTATTCCAGACCATGACGGACCACGTGCGGCTGCTGTACGACGAGAGTTCCCCGTCGGCGCGGCTGCGCGGCGGCTCTGTAGACCTGGAAGGGGCGCGCGGGGGCCGAGGCGCCGTGCCCCCGCAGTGGGCAGACTCCCTCGAGGAGGCGCAGTACATCATGACCAGGTGGGCATTTATTGTTTTATTTTTATTTCATTATTTGAATATTACATTTAATTACAATAATGACGTAATGCCCATCTCACTAGGTGTGAAACGCCTGTGTTGAGATGGCAATTTACAGAGTTGTTGTTAGCTAGGTCTTTGTTTACACAATATTATGAAAATGACAGATAAAATAAAATCAGTATTTTTATTTAAATTATACAATTCACGAATGAATTTAGAAGATTAAGGACGGGTTGTTTCGGAGAATTTGAACAATTCATCAAATTTCAACGTTCATTTCATTCAAGTTCTGTGAAAGAATTTTTCAAGTTCTGTTTTTATTTCAGTTTTGTCAAGCATTTTTATTGAAACATATAAACAAGGTTACAATATTATAACAATATAAACACCAATATTTCAATCACTCTCCTAATAAAGCAGCTGCTTGTGTTTAGGAGAGGACAACAAAATATTTTTACATTTGTTTAAATTAAACAAAAAATATTAGTAATTTAACAAAAAATAACAATAAAAGTAATAAAAATATATGTTAGTTAATAAATGATTCAAAGAATTGAAAAGGCAAAAACATATTTATAGATATAAACAGATATAATAACAGAACTTCAATAAGTCTTTCACAGAACCCGAAAATGAAAGTTGAAATTTGATGAATTGTTCAAATTTTCCGAAACAACCCGTCCTAAGATGAAGCGGGAATAATTTTAAGAAATTAAATTTAAGTTTGACAAAAAGGCAAAGTGATCTGAAATTTCAACTTTTTTTTTCCATACAAAAAGACATACCTACTAAAAATCCTTAGTGGAGGTACACACTTACCCGATAAATTCGCTGTGAGCTTGTCGAGCGCGAGACTGGTGATGTTGTTTATTATTCACCAGTGAAGTTTCCGTTGTTGAGAGGTATGTTGTCGTAAATGTGGATTAAAAATCCTTATCTTTTTCACGTCATAAAACAATCATTGAAGTAATCAGCTTTCAGAAGAATTAATGAATGAATCTCTTGCTACGTAATGGGCGGCCTTCAGGCCCTATAACCCATTATCGAGTTGTGTAACCCACATGTATAGTGAGTACATGTGAGGTATTTGTTTATAATATTTCTAGGATTGGCCGGTCCATTTAAAATTATCCAAAAGCAATAATAATGCAGTACACACACGCCGGCGCAATATTTCGTTTGTAGCTGAAAAGTACATCTAAAAATTTAAATTTCAAAAAAAGTTATTTATCGTTTTTACTTCTACCATCCTGTAGAATCACCTCCCGAAGTTATTGATGATAAAAATGTTATGAAATACTTCTAATGTATGTTTATTGGAGGTAATGAATGATTTATTGTTATTCAATAATAAGTTATAATATAATAAATCTTAATGTTTCCCAAATTTGGTTGACAAAGATGTTCATTATAAGCAGAGATATGCAAAATGGGTACCCAAAACCATTTGAAATGCAAAATGGAAATGGGTCAAAACTTTTCCATTTGAAAATGCAAAATGCAAAATGGTTTTTAGAAAAGCATTTCAAATGCAAAATGCAAAATACCTATTTTCAAAATGCATTGAAAATGCAAAATGGTTTCTCAGGTCAAACAATTAAAATAATTATAGAATTTTTAAACAATTTTGTCATTTAATAATGGACATCAATGTAGAACAAACATATTAATGATGGTAAATTCAAAAACACCACGACTACAGATTATGAAACCATAAAAAATTTGCACAGGACTAATGTTGCCAACGTAAAAACATAAAAACTGCTATCTAACATTTAATATTACAGCGTCATGGCCCCATGTTCTGTATTTTAGTATCAGTATTTTTTGTAATGGTATCACTCAATTGCCAGGGCTTCTACCAGGGAGCAACTTGACAAATGTAAATTATCTCTCATAGCGAGGTTGAGGACCGACTGATATTTGGGGCTTAGGAAAAAAGATGAGTGGAGATAGTAGGAAGAATGTTGCAAAAAAGCATTTAAAATGGAAAATACCCATTTTGCATTTTACATTTCCATTTGAAATTATGCACATCTCTGAATATAAGGTACATCGACTTGTATTATATATGCAAAGTTGATGGGAGCAAAATTATTTTTGATAATTACCGTTAAGAGAAATACACAAGCCAAAAGTGTGTATATTCTTAATGTGCCTTATATCACCACGAATATAGATAATAGGCATTAAAATCGCTTGGCAATCCTCAAAAGTGGTTTTTATTTATTTTGTGAATAAATTTATGAGAAAGGAAAAAGATAATCATGGAAAACTGTCAAAGATAATCTTAGTAAAATTATATTTTTTAAAGTTGTTTCTTTTACGCATTTAAATATTTGTAATGAAAAAATACATTTTTTAGTACTTTAAGCGTATATCTTCTATATAAATAAAAATGTAAATGTTCGTTTATTCAAAAGGTACAACTAGTTTAAAATTAAAATAACTCAGAACAGTTTACACCTTTTGATTTAAATAAAGAAATTTTGGCCTCATATCCAAAATGAATGGGTATTTTGGTCTCAAATACAAAATTAATGGGTATTTTGGTCTCAAATACAAAATTAATGGGTATTTTGGTCTCAAATACAAAATGAATGGGTATTTTGGTCTCAAATACAAAATTAATGGGTATTTTGGTCTCAAATACAAAATTAATGGGTATTTTGGTCTTAAATCCAAAATTAATGGGTATTTTGGCCTCAAATTCAAAATTATATATTGTACAACAAACACCTGTTCTTCTTAATTTAGACATTAAACTAAACGAAACTCTTACCAATAAATGTGTTTTAAATTTTACAACCGACCAAAATAATTTACAATTAAACAACCTTTTGAAGGGTTTACGGTTGTTTATCAGCTGTGTAAAATTTAGAACACTTTTAAGGTTGTCCAGTCATTCAGAATTCTTTTTAAAAACTCCACTAATCACAACGCACACTAATCAGCATTGCCTCACCTTTGAAATGAAGCGAGGCAGTGCCAATTCAATGCTGAGCTGTGTAGATATGTGTACGGTAACCTTAATTAGTAAACGGGTTACAGCGTCATTGTACAATAATAATTATTAACACAATTTGTATTGTTTTGCTTGAGGTCATAAAGCCTCATTATAATGTTAAAAAGTAATGCTTTAATCATTGAAGACAATATTAGCGACTCTTAAACGAAAATCTGAAAAAGATTCGGTCACATCTAGGAATTGATCCCAGGACCTCAGACTTGCTGGGTTTTGCTCTACCACTGAGCCTTCGGTCATATTTAACTGTATCACACTTCAACTAAGAACTACCAACATGATCTTCATTTTTCTAATACATGTTTTTATTGACTGCTATCTTTATATATGATTGCAAGATTCTTCCCGAATTAAATGCCAATAAATACGTTGTGCGATAATCGCGTAGACTATCGACACATGGGTTAGATTATAATGGTTGTAATCTAGACAGGTATGTGCCTGTGTAAATTAACACTCCGTTCGCTGAACCAAAAAGATAGGTATTCGCAAATGTGACTTACGGAAGAGTTGGTTGTGATGTTTGATGATATGGTTCTTTTGGCAGCACTCGTATAGTGGAGAAACACACATGTTAAGAAAATGAGGATGATGTTGGTAGTTCTTAGTCGAAGTACTGTACAGTTAAATATAACTGAAGGGAATAGGGTCGAATTAGCTAAGTGGCAGAGAAAAGCCGCGGCAAGGATCACTTCCTAGACACGACCGAATATTTTTTTTCAAATTTTCGTTTGAGAGTCGCTATTATTGTTTTCAATGTTTAAATAATACAATTTGAGGTTTTTCCAAACATAAATAATTTATTACTTTTCCTTATAAGTCATAAAATAATCTCATGAAGTAGCAATTCGTATTAATCTGAAAGAGAAATATGCAGGTCTTTTAATTAATGAATATGAATTGCTGATGACTATTACAATGTCAAGGTTACGCACCAAGATCTCTGAACTGAAGGAGGTGCACCGCCGCCACGTGCAGAGGCCCACGCTGGACGACAGCTGCTCCGAGGAGGTGGCAGCCGGCAAACTCACCACCGAGATCTCCCGGCACTTCACCACCGCGCATCGCCTGGTGCAGATCATCAAAGGACAGTGTCGCCAGGGTGAGATGATTTATTGCAGACTTTTCTCACAATTGTCAATCTAAATCTCATTCTTTTAACTTTGCCGCATACTAAAGATGCTCTCATTCAAATTAACACAGATCAAGTATCATCAGCTACATCCAGGGTTTATCAATTTTAAATCCTTTTTGTTTAAAGTGGAAATGGTTTATCATAGTTTGTGCTCTCTCCCATTTTACCTCATTCCTTTAAGAGTAACGTGGTCCCTTTAATAAAGTTCACCAAATTCATTGGGTATTGGCCTTGTTCCCATCAGGTCGGGACATAAATAGGAGTCTCTTCATCCTCTTAATATTTTCTGCATCTATTGATGTTTTCCACTCCCAATAGCTACATGTTGTGTCTCCTGAGGTGGCAGTCTCCCGCTAGTAATCCTACCAGTTCCGTCAGTGCACTGTCTGTATTAAGTAGTTGGATGGTTCATCTTGGGCAGCGGTTCCTAACCCGGGTAAAACAACTATTCTGCGGGGGTAATAAGACAAATAAAATGAAAGTAAATAAAATTGTAAGAACGTAAGGTTCCTCGTCGTTCACCTCCAGTCCTCCATCCCGTCTTACACAATCCACATCTTTCTCGGTCTGCCTCTCGGCATTGCTCGCTTCTGCTGGATACATGACGAGTAACAAATAACTCAATTATTTTATTTTATTGTTACAGGTTCATCGCTAGAGCAGAGGCTTACGTTCAATGTGTTATCATCCTTAGTCACAACCCTCCAAGAACTTAGCTTAACTTTCCGCACTGCGCAGAGCCACTACCTCAAGTCTCTCACGTCGCGTGAAGAACGATCCAACGCCTTCTTCGAGATACCAAACTTTGACGACATCAACATAGACGACGGAACCAACTTCTTGGACATGACTAGCGCCACACTCCACAAGCAGAGCACCTCGAACACGTACGGCGAGGGATCCTCAAATTCGCAGCTCAAAAACAGTAAAAACTCGAGCGTTTTCTTCGAAGAAGAAGATCAGGATATCGACAAAGTGTTTCAACAACCGGCAAATTCTAGAATGTCTCAACAGCAGATGCTGCTATACGAAGAAGACAATACTAAGTTAGCGATGCATCGCGAACAAGAAGTCAACAAGATCGTTAAGTCTATTGTTGATTTGAACGACGTGTTTAAAGATCTCTCGCAAATGGTCCAAGATCAGGGGACAGTTTTGGACCGTATCGACTATAACATTGAGCAAACTCAAGTCAGTGTGTTTGAAGGGTACAAGCAGCTGAAAAAAGCGGATGCTTTCCATAGAAAGAATAGAAAAATGCATTGTATCTTTTTCTTAGGGTCTACAATCATCGTTTTGCTTTTGCTTCTGGTAATTGTGAAATCGTAAGCACACTAGTAGGTAGACACTAATAATGGTATGTCAAATATAATTGTCGCTTGATTGTTGAGTCCTTAATGTAATGAATTATAATAAGCCATAATTATGGGACATATAAGAATCAGAAATTATTGCAATTAATATTGTAATATTGCAATAATATTTATATTTGGACGATTTGTATAGCTCCATTCTTGTGAAGAATCAATCAAATTTTTGTAATATTGCAATAAACATTATAATATTGCAATGAACAATGTAATATTGCAATGAACATCGTAATATTGCAATGAACATCGTAATATTGCAATGAATATTGTAATATTGCACCTAGTAAAGCTAAGATGTTTATCTTTTTAAAAGAAAGCCAAACATTGCCAGGCTACTAATAACCTGACTATATTATTATTCAAATAACTCCTTGAAGCGCCCCGGGGATGATCAATATCAATTGTCAATAGTTACTTCATTGATGTGATGGACAATTGCTAATTGATAGTTAACAGAAGCAATCGAGGAACTGGATACAAAACAACTTGTTTATTAACACAACACAAGATATTTTTATTCCCAACGCCTTTTTGTTATCTCCAATCCATTCTTTATCTGCTGTGTAAATATTACTTCTGTAGGTTTTATACAGACTCATAAAAGTTTGAACACAAGTTACAAGTTATGCATTTAAAAAAACTTTAAACGCTTTTACTCCAAACTACAATTTTCATTCAATAAAGTATTGCATCTATTGCTCTTCAATTGACGATTATTGATACTTCTCATTGACTGGAGGGATGATGTATATTTTGATTGCTTGTATAGATATCGTAGACAAGCGCCATTGATGCAGCGGAATGATCGTTTCGTTGTGCGATTGACAATCGTTCATTCAATTACTATATCTATCGAGCCCTTTTAAATTGGGTATCATCGCGGAACGAGATTTGTTTTACTTCAATGCACATTGTCAATGATGCAAGCAGATCGACAACTGACATTGATCGTCTCTGGACCCCTTCTTCAGTATTGGAAAATGTTGTTTGTATAAATATGGAGATCTTGGCTAACAAAGGATCTAACTTGTGATGCCACAGTCGGAACTCACACCTTTGGATTGCTAAACCAAATAATCATATTTCTAAATTTTCCTATGTTCAATGTCCAGTGGGGTGAATTTTTCTCAAAATTAATTATAGTACTTAAAAAATGGTAGCGTTTTATAAATGGTTTAGTTTGGTTTGACGTGTAGCATTTTTACCATAAGAACTTTCATGTTATTTGTATAGACAGATTTTTATTTGTTAATTTTAATTGAACTATTTAAAAGGGCACCATTTTTTTTGTTCGCCAAATTGCTTATGGCGAGGTCTCACCTGATCTGTTGTATGAGAATCTATGGTAATTTATAGAACGATCTTCTCATGGATCTATTTCATTGATTTATGGGTAATGAGAGGTAGAGACAGTGAAAGATGTGGTATCACTGCGGGAATCTTACTGATCCCCCAGTGAAATGCTCGACACTGTAGTGGTGAAGATGAATGGATAATGAATTCCTCCGAGCCGATGCTCGACACCGTGGGTGGTGGAGACGGTTCCATAAGGTGTGGGAAACCCGATGCACTCCTACAAGTAGCGTGTCGAATAGATCAGGTTTGATCCCGGCTTTATATAAGAATAATGACCTGAAAATAGTATTCAAGAGACGGTATAAAATTTTTATTGTTACTAAAAAGTATATTTATAGTCGAATAATTGATTTGTTTTAATTTTCAGTACATACACATTATCATTTATTTATTCTCATTAATTTAGTTTGACTTCAGAAATCATTTTGCGGTAAGGTACTTCTACTGTGTCATTCAACTATTGTCTTGCCAAAATGTAGATTATTTGTAAATATTCTAATTTATTTTTGTGTATTTATAAAATTATTGCTACATATGCACATTATTATTAATTATTTAGCTTGGCGAAGACAAATTGTATGCCTAAACTGTATATTAAACCAAAGCTTCAAATAATTGTCTGAAATCACCAATAAAGCCATTCTTTTGCAGGGATACGTAATTACCCGATACTCGACGATTTCAACATTTTGGCCACTACCGCCATACATCTGCGTGGAGATTTGTACATTTTTACACGTTGCTGACTTATTGTAAACCCGTCTGCGACGCCACTCTACCGTGACAAGCAGGGTGAGGTTGTTCCCGCTCACGCTGTCGAGACTTCAAACCTGGCGTCACTTGTCTCAAACATTTTGTAACAATCTGAGTGTATTAGATTAATGCTAGGAACAAAGAATGACAGGATATTACAATGACAACAACCGCAACTGTTTTGTTGTGAGTGAGTTTACAGGAATATTTTAGTTTTGATGTTTCGAGAGTTCTACAATGATAAGTGGCGATGCGGGTCTTGCGAGATCAGTAGTGAGGTGTACGGACTATGCGCAACAAGTTGTTTCCGACATAAGTATCGGATACTTGTGTATTCCTGCGAATGAAGGACCTAAGTTTGTTGTGGGCGAGTTTATGTGCCCTAAAAAAAGCTCAATTTTTTCCTCTGGTGAAATTGATCAAAAGTTTTAACTATTTCTTGAATAGATTATCGATTTCATTTGGCTTGTCTGGGGAGTAGGAGTTGAAAGATCTTATGTAAATTGGGGCCATCAGTTTTCTTTCAAATCAGTATTTATCATACTTCTATAAGTTTTCTGTTCAGTGGCTTAAATGCTTGAATAGTGTACCTTTTACTGCAAAATCAGCACTGTACTAATTATTTTAACTGTGTATGCATCGTGCTGATTGCAAACTGTGAGATGATTTCGAATAATGTATTAGGTATAACTGCATATTAGTTTTTATAATTTGACAAAATGTTAGTATTTATTATATTTATGTATATTCTAAGTAATGAACCCAAAACCTGGCAGGGCTCCAATAACTGGCAGGGCATCAATAAAACAGGGATCTATATTACAATATAGAGCTAATGAATTTGTGTTTCATGATGCTGCCTTAATTTGTAAAATGGACCTAGTGGCGCCATCTACCCACGAGCTATGATAATACCAAATTCATACAAAGACAATACTGTCCTGTTACAGATCCATGAACAGCCTAGACCGCGCATAACAGAACATGTTTGTCCCTAAATGTTATGCAATCGATGCGCCATAAGCTGTCGTGTTCGCTACACAGGGTGTCCAGGGTAAAATTCACTAACTTTGGGAGGTGTTTGTACACGATGGTTGAAGTAAAAAAGATAAATAACTTTTTTTTCCCATACCAAAATATTATATTTTCCGATATAAACAATTCAACTTTTTAACCTAAAAACTACCTTAAGGCGATGCACTACGTAGTGTAATATTTTAAATCGAGCCGCTATCAATAACACCCCTTACGTAGATGGCGATAAGGTTTAAATTCCCGCTGAACACCATCCGCCTGTTTTGATTTATACAAGAAAAAAACATGGCCAAAAAGTGCATTTTATTTTATTTTGTGGATGTTCAGGCATAAATATTTAATTTTTTTTCAATCATTTTATAAATAACTTAATTTGCCACATTATACAATAAAATCATAACCGAAAATGGGTTCGTAAGTAGGAGATTTTGAACTTTTAAGCAGTTTTCATAGACCTTATCCATTATTTTTTTCTGGGCTTATAAAAAGACTTATCTAAAAAATACTCGATTATTTCAAAGGCCAAGATGTATTCTACTCGCAGTATTTAATTAAAGCATCTGAAACATTTCTAGGTGACCAAATTTTCAAACCAAAAACACATGATTTTGAATTACTACGTAGTGCATCGCCTTAAGAAGTTGAAATTTCCGAAAAAGTTATTTATCTTTTCTACTTCGAAAATCATGTAGAATCACCCCCCGAAGTTAGTGCACTTTACCCCCGAAAACTCTGTACATATGGTTATCAATTTAGTAATCTCATAAATTTAGTAGTCGCATAAATGGAATCTGTACCATTTATGTGACATTTTCAGCAGAAAAATTCGCGGGAGTGACACGCACATGTGGAGCTATTGTCTTATTGTCCTGTCCGTGCACATTCACGCATGGATAACGCGATTGGGTACAGTGGTGGGGATAAGACACTCTTCTGCGGAGATAGCCTACCTGTCTCTATTCTCCAAACTTCTAGGATAATATTTCCAGAGCTGAGACAATATAATATTGTCTTGTCCTCGTGTGCTCCTAAGCATAAACCAAGCAGTAAATCCAATATGGCCATTGAGTGAATCTGGGTGTGTATTTAGCCTTACCAACTATTGTTATTATAAACTACATATTTTCTAACAACAATAAATTGTTAATTTTATTATTATTTGTTCTATTTTGTTATTTCACTAGCCTTCTGAAATGCATTGTTTTCCACTGGACAAAGTTATTATTTATTTATAGTCGCCGTGTAAAGTTTTATTTTTCCTTCAGCTGCCCGTCTTGGATACTTCACCATAATATACATGTGTATTATGGTGAAGTACCAAATAAAAAATGGGTGCAAAATACATAAATAAATAAAAATGTAAATGTTCGTTTGTTCGAAATCTTATATCTCCGAAAGTTCTTCGCCGATTGCTTTGAAATTTTGACATAACGTTGCATTCGAATATGCGTGTGTTTTTATACGCCTACATTATATAGATGTCACCTGTGACAGGTAAAAACATATATATTTTTTTTAAATGCGACATCTGTTGGACGCAAAAACAACTAAGACAGTAAAAGCAACATGCGCTATTGTTTCTCTTTCTGCACAGACAGACTTTTTTGCGTGACTGTATTGACATGCACACAATCACATTGTATATTCCCCTCTCAACCTAACCTAACCTGACCCATATCATTATTGGTTATGCTAGTACTTGATAGTCATATTGGCACGCCAGGAGCAAAGTTTGAGAATTTCATTCTGCAATACAGGTATTCTCAAAATTTGATTTTAGTTTAATAACAATATATCCTTAATTAACCTAAAACCTCCGTATGTTCCGATGGCAAAATCCCACAAACAAAAAATATATTAAGGAACAACCTTTTCTTTTAACTTTTTTGTTTAAAGTGGTTAAGACGCTGTCCCGGTAGTCGAGAGATCCTGGGTTCGATTCCTAGTTTTGACCATTATCTTTTTATTTTCTGTGTCTTATTCTGCTTCATGTTTTGTTTTGTTAGTAATATAGGGTTTTCCAATAAGAGGTGTTATTTTGATATTCAATCATAAAAGATCAATGGTTTCGTTTCTTGTGTGGCACGTAGCGCCGTCTTGTTGAAAGTAAACGTTGTCCAGATCAATACCATCCAATTCCGGCCATAAAATATCATTAATCATCTCTCGATAGCGCAATCCATTCACCGTAACTGTTGCTCCAGCCTCATTTTCGAAAAAGTAAGGTCCAATGACTCCGCCGGACCATAAACCGCACCAAACTTTCACACGTTGAGGATAGAGAGGCTTTTCAACAATAACTCTTGTGTTTTCCGAGCCCCAGATGCGACAATTTTGCTTGTTGACGAAGCCACCGAGGTGGAAATGGGCCTCATCACTCAAGATGATTTGCATTTGATTCACTCAAGTGAATTTTAATAATTTCAATGCTTTGTTGAAGCGTGTATCATTCCATTCTTTTTATTAGTAATGGCATAGTTTCTACTTGTCAAATGTCAAAAAATGACAGCTTCAAAAGTAACATCTACCGAAATAGCGGGCTATTCAAAATAATACCTCTTATTGGAAAACCTTGTATCTTCTTCAATAAATATATTAATTTCAGATTACCATGATGGATACAAAATTTTCATATCCAATGGGTGCTTTTGGCGCCAGATGTTAAAGGACTGACTGTTATTTAATGTTCGAGGATTGCAAAAAATTAACAATCAAGATTACAATTATTAGTCCATCAATCAATTTATATTAAAATTTAGCTTTTTTCTTAAAAATATGTTCTTATTAATTGACTATATAATATAGCACATGTTTAATTTTAAAGCAAGCTTGATTTTATTTAAAAAATTTAATGCCTAGTCAATGTCTTAAGTATTATTATTGTTTTATAATTCAAAACTACACAAAAAAATCAAAATTTTAATTAATTATCTAAACTGAAATTGAGGTGTATTTAAAATGAATTTGCAATTATTAAAGAAATAATATCTGTACCTGAGAATCTTACGGATGTAAACTCAAAAAACAAAATATTCAGGAGAGCCGAAAAATAATGTCTTTTTAGAAAATTTCTCATAACTTCCACAAATATTAAAACAGACAATTGAAAAAAACAATATTTCTTTCAAAAAATTTGCGGAAATAATGAGAGATTTTCCAAAACAACAGTTTTTCATCTCTCCTGAACATTTTATTTTTTGAGTTGCATCCGTTTGCCTACCTATATTATGGTGACCAGATAACTCATCAAAATGACAATTCAACACACCTATAAAAAGTGTTATAAAGTTATGAAAAGTGATGAAACAAAAACTAGGTTACATATGTAATTATTTCATTTTATTTAACTTTAATTTTAAATCATTTATGTTTTTTTTTGTTCTTCATCAACATTATATATTATAATGATTTGTTTTTGGGGTATTATCCCGTGTTGCACTATCTCCTTCTTTAGCCAACGTTTCGGACAGCATTGCAGTGACAATCATCAGGGCAGATGTGTAATCTAAGGTTGTGGTGAAATGTGTGTTTATATATAAGATGCGATACCGTGTTGCCAGCTCCAACGCTCTAAGAGCTGACATTAACGTATAATTTTAAAGTGGTTTTCTGCGTTTATTTCTGGTGTAGCCGTCAATTACCGGATACCAAGAACTACTAGCTACTTAGCTCCATCGTCTCTATTAATATTTACAGGATTTTTGTGAATTTCGATTGCCTCCGTAATCTGCCGTGCTCTATAAGTTAAGTTTTGGGTCTCTCCAGGATTTCAGGAACAAATCCAAAGGAATGCTCGGCAATTGCCGATTTGTCAGGGTGACCGAGTTTACAAGCTCTGAAGTGTTCAGATATCCTTTTGGAGATTGTTCGTTCTGTCTGACCTACATAAACCTTGTCACATCCGGAACAGCTGAGTTTGTAAACTCCATCTGTTTCCAAAGGAAACTTAGTTTTTGCAGGCCTTAGTAAGTCCTTTATTTTAGTTGTGCTTCCGAAGACTGTCTTGATGCTTTCTTTCCTTAGCATCCTAGCGATTCTGTCTGTCACACAACAACACACACATGTCAACATTATACAGGGTGTATCGGTACTAACCCGACAAACTTTAACCAGCTATTCCTTAGCACATTTGGAGTAAAAAATCTTATGGGCACTTTGCTGTCCGGTAGCATTTTTTTTCAATTAAAAACATAAAAATTAAAAATTTCCACACTACATCACTGTCATTGGCATTGCTTTTCGGGTTCAACAGCTGTTATAAGCAAGTATGTCGAAAAGCGTCTTCGCTCTTTCGCACCCACTAAATAATAATAGTTAAAAATGAGACGAATGGTGCCGTGTCATTTCATTTTGATTGTAAAAGTGCGCCAATATAGGTACACACGTGCATTATTCAACGGAATTCGAATAAAATATGGCCAGATGGGTTTTCAAACATTGAAAAAGGATAAAACAGTGGTGACATGTGCTGAAAATATGAATAATAAATTTTTTATTAAAAAAAAACGTTACCAGACAGCAAAGTGCACATAAGATTTTTTACTCCAAATATGCTAAGGAATAGCTGGTTAAAGTTTGTCGGGTACGTGCTGATACACCCTGTATATATATTTCCTTTAAATGTATTATGAATATTTTATTTTATTATAAAATGGAGGCCTCAGCAGGGTAAGCAACCTAGTGAGGCCACCATTACTAAATTGTACCAAGAAATGTTAAATATTGTATCAAATAAATAAATAATTTAACTTAGTTTTTGTTTCATCACTTTTTCAATATCCCCTTTTAAAAGTGTGTTGAATTGTCATTTTGAGGAGTCATCATGTAACCCTATATTATAAATGCTTAAAATTGCATTACCAATTTGTCACTTAGTTCTCTTCGATATTTAATTTAATTTACTCAAATCAAATACAAAATTATGTATCTTGTAAAATAATATTGAAAATTAGTCCAGTGTGATTTTATTATTTGTGAATAATAAATAAATAATTGTTGCTTATAATTTAGTGTGTAAAATATATTTTGTAATAAACATTCCAGTTAAACAATATATAAATCAATTGGAATTGATAAACATGGCTTTTAATTATCTCAAATGATTTTCAAACTTTTTGTAGTATATGTCATCAAATTTAATTTAACTAACTAACCATAACGCCGTTTCATCGCAGGGGTAGGCAGAGAGGAGGGACCGCCAAACAACTCGGTCTTGACCACACACTTCTTGCCTCATTCACATTCATACATACTCCTCTATTATTCTGACTCTTGACATAGCCCGACTCGAATATCTGCTTGACTTGATTGTGCCATGTCTTCCTCGGGCGTCCCCTACTTCTGCTACCATTCACATCATACATTCTCCTTACACTCTTTTCTTCGCTCATTCGCTCTACTTGCCCAAACCATCTAAGCATCCCTTTCTTGATCTTACTCACTACGCTTACATCAGCCTTGCACTCTTTGCGGATCTCCACATTTCTCACACGATCATACATGGTTTTACCACACATACGCCTCAGGGATCTCATTTCTACAGCATTCAGTCTACTTTCATCTTTCCATGCCGCACTGCCATACATCATTGTGGACTGCTAACTTCGCTTCTTTGGACAATTTTTTGTCAGCGCCAACTGCGTTCAGTCCTCCATTAATGGAGTTACCTGTATTTACCTTTCCTTCAATATCTCTGTCAGCCTTCCCATCTCTCGTAAACATACTTCCTAAATACACAAACTTATCCACCTGCTCCAAGTATTCCTTGTTCATAACTACAAAAAAATTTAAGTCTGGGTAATCGTTAGCGAGAGAATTAATCGAGTAGTTATGGGTCATGACGATTGATGTATTATTTAGTCAATGGTCATGACTCATTTTATCAAGAGCGGGAGCCACGGCGAGCCAGCTCAATATTTCTATACGGCTCAAAGAGTCGACTCAATTTATCTGGAGCCGTGAGCTGTCAGACGCCTTTCACGTTTCTTAGTATGTAATAAAAATTAATAATTGGAATGGCATTATTTGCTAAAATATCTCCTGATAAAAAAAGAGTAACCGTTCAATTGAGCCGTGGTACGGTTTACCCGGAGTCGTACGAATATGGCTATTCAATAAGGTCTAGCTCAATTGTGTGGGTCTTTCATGAACGACTTATCGCTACAAGGGATACAGGTAATTATTACTCAATTTAGCTAGAAACCAATGGAGGTTCGTGCAATGAGAAAAAAATTACTCTTCTAATAATAGAGTAGAAAAAGGAAAAAATCATACAAATCTCCATACAAAAATATAGTATGTATAAGCCTTAACCCTCATGCCTCTGGCATATTGGCCTTATATTTTGTAAAGACGCTCTCAGAAGTTCGGAGAAGTTATGTGCATTTCTGCTTTGCAATAAAATCCAAATAAATGGAAAATTTCTGAACGTATCTGAAAAATAAGAACTGTTTTTAAAGGTGATGAAATACGCTTTCAAATTTTGTTATTAGAAATAAATATATATTTTTTTAAATATTACAATTTTTAATGCATGAAAAGGTTTTAAAAATGGCTCACGTTATGTTTTTTCATTTAAAATTACTGATCATTATCAGAAATTTTAGGTTAAATAGTTACATATATATAACTACATATACATATATACTACACTACATATGTAACTATTTAACCTAGTTTTTGTTTCATCACTTTTCAAATCTTCAATAAACCTTTCATATTGGTGTGTTGAATTGTCACTTCGATGAGTTTTCCGGTCACCATAATATAGTCTTTCTAAATTAACAATGTGGTAGTAACTATGTCCGAGGAAGACACGAAACAAATAATTAGTTGTGGCAAAATGAGACTTACGTCATAAACTACTACTTGTTTATTTCAGAGCTTAACGTCATCCCAGGGAGCAGCAGCGTTGCGTTTATTCCTGCCAAAGGGGTCCTAGGGGTAGCTTTCGGAAAGTGGAACCAACTACAGGGTTTTCCAATAAGAGGTGTTATTTTGAATAGCCCGCTATTTCAGTAGATGTTACTTTTGAAGCTGTCATTTTTTGACATTTAACAAGTAGAAACTACGCCATTAATAAAAATGGAACGATACACGCTTCAACAACGCATTGAAATTATTAAAATTCACTTGAGTGAATCAAATGCAAATCATCTTGAGTGATGAGGCCCATTTCCACCTCGGTGGCTTCGTCAACAAGCAAAATTGTCGCATCTGGGGCTCGGAAAACCCAAGAGTTATTGTTGAAAAGCCTCTCTATCATCAACGTGTGACTGTTTGGTGCGGTTTATGGTCCGGCGGAGTCATTGGACCCTACGAAAATGAGGCTGGAGCAACAGTTACGGTGAATGGATTGCGCTATCGAGAGATGATCAATGATTTTTTATGGCCGGAATTGGATGGTATTGATCTGGACAATGTTTACTTTCAAGAAGACGATGCTACGTGCCACACAAGCAACGAAACCATTGATCTTTTACGATTGAATATCAAAATAACACCTCTTATTGGAAAACCCTGTATTTCGACTAAAAGAAATTCTTCTAACTGTTTTAGGCAAATTGTTACCGAGTGTAGTCTCAAGCCAGTTGCAACTGTGTGCGACCAAGGCACCGTTAACAGTCGGGTGCTGATAGCCTTGCTTGAAGACACTCGAACAAGTTGCTTAAGGGATATGGTACGTTATAAACGAAGAGGTGTAAAAAGAACGTACAATGTGGAAGGGAATGATGGGACTCGAGGGTTAAGATACAAACAGCTATAGTAGTCCCAGACAGGTCAATCGTGACGCCATCGCTCGATTATCTTCAGTTTTAATTTTCGTACAAGACGTGTAAGAAGATTGATAACGAATTTCATTGACCTAGGAATCGAATTACGCAAATTTGGCGACAAGGGTTTTCTTTCAGTTGCGGGTGAAAAAATGAAACACAAAATTCTTTAAATTCTCTATAATAAATAAAAAATATATCGCAACACATAAATTGAAACAAATTAAAACTATTGTAGATGATTTACTGTCCAGGAAAATGCTTTTTAAAAATGATACAACCGATAGTTAAATAACACACATAATATTTTGCAAATATTGATATGCAAAATACACCGCTTCTGCAATAAAACAATAATAATAAAAAAATTTGTCAATTCTTTAGAGAAATTTATTATTTCTTGTACATTTCATGTTTCTCTAGCCTAATAAGTCTTTATGAGAGACATTTTGATATTATTTCACTGTTTCTACAATTTAAAACAATAATTATTTCTAAACCGGTTTCTAAGTGGAGAAGTTTCGTTTCTAGATCGAAAAGTCATTAATAGGACCTGGACTGGTCGTCTCAAAAGTCAGGGCTGATCCGCTAAATAAAACGCAGAGGAGTATAAAAGGCTACCCATAGATGGCGTTAGCTGTTCTGAGTAATAGGATAATAAATAAAGTGGCAAGGTTGGGGTCCAGATTATTCCTACCGCTTGCTAAATAAGATTCCAGAGCCGTTGTCAAACAATCAATGAAAATGTCACCGGCAATCAAAAATTATGATCTGCGAGATTTTGAATTTTTGCGATTTGAACAGTCGCCTTCAAACGTAGATTCTCAGTCCATTTTGGCATTTGATCAAATTGTGTTGTGATAAGTAGTCAAGTGTGTTGTTTTGTTTAATAAGGGTTTTTATATATTTTTAATAAAAAATAAAAAAAATTAATTGCACAGCCCTGACTTTTAATGACTAATCTGAATCCTACTCATTAAAATAAGTAACGTTTACTGAAAGCGAAAGAATTATTTGTACGCACAATTTTTGTAATGAATTCCAATCGAAACTGAAAAGGAAATTGAGTTTAAAACCACAGAATAGAAAACCAATAGAAGTGTAACACACTTCTACCAATTGATCTATTTAGTGTTTAAAACAATGATTCTATATATATGTACATAACTAGACAATCAACTCTTTGATAAGATCAGCTTAACTGGCATTAAAGCACAAATTGACACGATATTTAAAAATCTATTCATGTTAAATTTTTATCACTTGTTTGCGATACAAATTGTTTCGATTGGTAACAATAACATGTTAAGTTGAAAATATCAATTATCAGAAACAATAACATAACAGCGATGATTTTTTTGTCAATTTTATCAACTATACAATAGTAATTGCAACATTTCTAGTTCAGGTACAAGAAAAGATATCATTTAAATGAACTAAAAATATACGAGGGAATTTGAAACATAATATACAGCTTTGCTAAAAATAATTCTCAGACGGTGACAAATCATTATTTTAAACCCTAAGATACTGATACCTTAAAAAGGATTTACATTTTGAAAAGATATCAAGATATGACACGTTACTACACTCAAAGATAAGTGTCGAAATACCAAGAAATTAATTGCACACGAGAAAATAATTCAGTTATCCAAGAATGATCTATTACCTAGTTCTTACACATTTTTAATTACTTAGAATTAAGGCTTGAATTCTAACTTTCTTTATAAAAATAAAGATTTTCACGTTAACTTCACACAGGGAAGCCCTGAAGAAAATAATTTCGTTCAAGGACTAGGTTATCTTTGGAGGTGATGTGTAGAGCGTCTTTTTAAGGAAAGGAAGTTCTGGGATGAGTAGGAATGTAGGAGTTCAGTGTGTCCAGGAGTGACATATGTATGAATACATCCCTCCCACTGCGGTGCAAGGCGATGAGTCGAGAGATTCCGGCTGAAGAGGATAAAGGGTCTCCTTCAACTGGCCTCGGCCGATCCAGCCTGCAGGTGGGCAGATGCATACACTGCTAAGACCTGGACAAACCTCTCCCCTTGAACCCGGGCACCCCTGCTAAATCACACACAGCGAATCACTTGGGATGATCAATGGCAGAGGTGTTGGTAATTTAATGAATGTTTCACAGGGGTACCCCGCATCCGCCTTCCAAAGTGAACTAATTTACAGCGTCGGAAATCAGTATGGAAGGGTTAAAAACAATGCATCACTCGTAGCCACGAAAAAACAATATTCAAATATGGACACTTTGTAAAAAGAAAATGCGAAATCGTACCTCGATAGTCTCTCATATTCTCATAAAATTATTTAGTTTCTTTACTTAATTCATTTATGTAGCGCATCCTTGTTTTTCGCATAGTAATCCTCTAAATACTGTCGGTATTCAATTTGGTTGGCCCAGAGTTCGGAGGCGGATGCATTAAGCGGGCTGTCCACGTTGGGCTCGGCCAGAAGACTCTGTATGGACAGCAGGATGGTTCTCACGTCGTATAGCGCCGACCACTTGTCCTTGAGGATGTCGAGGCAGATGGCGCCCACGTTCATGTCGACGTTGGGGTGGAAGCAGGGCGTGAGGAACTTGACGACGGGGGCCGAGTAGGGGTAGGAGTTGGGGAACTCGAGGGACAGCTTGTAGCGCTGGCCGCTGTACACCGTCTCCGCCGCTCCGCTGATGGTGCCGACCCACTTGAAGAGGTTGTCGCTCTCGGGGAAGGCGGAGATGCCCTTGTCCGCCGCACGCATTAGTTCCATCAGTTCTTTTTGAAGCCTGAAAACAAACATATTTAAAACTAACTAACTTAAATAAATATGCAGAAATGTCTGTAAACAACTACTGTTTATTGATGATTTAAACACAAGTTGACTTAACCAGCAACATTTACAGAGTGTGGTAGTCCCAGAGAAAGGTCGTAGATGAGGTCAACGTTCTAGTATCTTCAGTCTTTTTTGTTTTTATACAAGACGTGTGAGAACAAAGCGGAAAATCTACTACATCTAAATGGCCAGTAATTAAGAAATGCTCAGTTTTTGGCGATTTGTCCGGATGAGCGAGTTTACATGCACATTGCAAATTGGCCACATTGTCAACAGCAAAGCCGTCTAAAACATCAGCCCAAGAAGAAGTAATCTAAACAAAATTGATTACCGCAAACTTAAATCTGTTTGGTGAAGGTTTGAAAATATTTCAACCATACAGTTGTCAAATTTCGCCATGAGTACTTTAAAGACCACAAAAGTTAACGTATTTGCATCAAACGCATTACAGAAAATATTCAATAATGTATCTGGAATCCACGAGGGAACTTTAAACGGTCTCAGGACGATAAACGTGATTTAAAACAATACGGAATTAACTGTGACAATACTTGACAAAGAATTGTGTGATTGCAGTTGGGATCAAAACCACAATATTCAGACTAAAAGCTAAAAGCACGTTTACACCCTCAAGGGGGCCGTTATGCACAAACGTAAAAAAATGTTAAATCCATACTGATCGATAATTTCGACAACGCTTTAAAATCGTATAAAATGTCATCGAAACGAATTTGATGCACGAATCCGTAAAAGGACTAGATTATTCCGTTGATATTTCATATAAGGGATCACCTTACCTTTTGCTGACTGCGTGGTTGTCTTTCAATTTAACGGTATCTTCATTCTGTTTTGAGGGGTTAGTTGCCATCGAATAATGAGGGTCTATATTTTGAGCCATTTTGTAATAATATCACCGAGGGTAATGTGCACAGCTGGACGCCCGCAGATGTGTGATTCTGTTAGGTAATTGTAGTTAATTAGCGAGGTCCTGTTAATTAGAAAAGTTTTCTTGTGGTATAGGTTTGACAGGAACACAGGCAGCAAGATGGCGGCGGGCGCAGCAAACGAACAAACACAAACAACGGCGGCCGTTAAACTGACTCTAGCGCCTCTAGCGGCTGCTAAATTAACTATTTAGTCGTTCAAATGGTTATTCTAGCGGTATAAACTAGAACTAGCATTCACTAAAAAATGCCCAAATGACAAACTAACCATCTCGCCGTTTCGCCACAAAGGTGGGCAGAGAGGACGGACCTCCACACAACTATGTCTTGCACACATTCCTTGCTTCATTCACATTCATATATCGGCTTATACATGGGTACCTACTCCTCCATATGAGTATCCTCTGACTCTTGATATGACCCGATTCAAACATGGTCCTGATGTGGTTTATTTATGGTCCTGATGTAGGTACAGCATGATGTTAGCTAGTTCGTTTAGTGACCAATACTGAATTAACTGAATAGCCCAGTAGGTACTTCCCATCCTAAATAATAATTCTTCTTTCGGAGCCAGACAGGATGGACCGCCAAACAACTGGATCTTGGCACACACTCCTTGCTTCATTCACATCCATACATAGTCTCATACTTCCACCCTTCTGTTATCCTGTCTCTTGATATGGCCTGACTCAAGTACTTAGTCGTGCCCTGTCTTCATAGGGCGCCCCCGACTTTTTCTACATTCACATTCGCGTCAAATATTCGCCTTCTATGCGTGCCATTTTTAATTTTAATAAATACGCTTACATTTGCCTTGCATTCTTTGCAAATCTCAACATCTTTTATGGTTTTTGTACATGGTTTTAGCATACATACGCCTCATGGATCTTATTTCCAAAGCGTTCAGTCTACTTTTATCTTATGTCAGTACTGGGCCTCAATGCCACACGTTAGGGTTGGTATTATCACTCCATTGTGGACTGCAAACTTCGCTTCTTTGGACAATATTTGCTTTATTACTAGCGCCAATCACGTGCAGTCCTCCCAATGAAGTTTCCGGCATAACCTTCTTTCAATATTCCTTTATTAGCATTTCCATCTGTCGTAAACATACTTCCCAAATATACCCAGATTATAAATCTGGTCAATAAACACATCGCATGCTTGAAATATTTCGATCTTATTGGTGGTCTTTCTCCAGGGTGATACTAAGAGTATCTACCTCTCCACAACTGGTACTTGCCGCAAATGGCAAATGGTTCTTCGCTTTCGAATTAGCTTGACGTGTTAAGTCGGTCTCGTTATTTTTTCGCTAATTAATTAGGATATTATCTTACCAATAATTTTGAAACACTTGACCTAAAATAAATTGTCATTTTTGTGTGCTAGTGATCATAATCTCGAAGAAAAGTGACCAGTGCGAACGAATTTAGACTTTAAAGAAGAAAATCATAAAAAAAATCGTGTTTCAATCTTTTAGTGTTTTAAATACAGTGCCCAAAACCTCCATGATACCCGAAAACGGTCACAAACGAATATATGACCATTACCACATGTTTCGTCTCTCGTCCCTTCGCTTGCCGGGTCGCACAAGTGTCGATCTATTGTTTGTTTGTGTCTTTGTATTGCGTACAAAATATGAATTATTTGTTATTAGCAGTCAGTAGCCAAGCGGACACATGGATCTAGTTTCCGTCCAAGCGTTCCCATGAAAGCCATGGTAACCTGGGAATGTTTTGTGTTTATAAAACGTAATCAAGTTATAACAACAACTTATAAGATTTAGTTTATTGCAACACGATGGCCATTGTATACGACAGGGCTGCATTAATAGGTTTAAAAAATAATAGTGTACCATTGAACCCTTTGGTGGCTGCTAAAATTGAGCTTTACAGTTTGAATCGCACCACGATAACCTCTAAAACCACTACTGCCACTAAAACCACTACCACCACTACCAAAAAATTTAGATTTAGAGGTTGTCGTGGTGGTCGTAAACGTCGTGAAGCAAAATTATTAATAGAGAATATCGCAGTAACCCGCAATCCTGACCAAGGGAAGACAGAAGTAAATACAACTACAGCAATAATAGACGCATCTGCACATTTCCATGCTGAAAATATTTCAAGTTAGTAGCCGAGTACACAAACGAGTCGGCTTCCAATACAAAACAGGCGACGCGGGTTCAGTCCTCTGCTAGGTAAGTCCTTCATTATCGTTCAAGCACAAATTCCCACTTATTATTATAGTAGTAGATGGACAACCTCCATGACAGAGCGGCTAAGGTCATCAGCTACGAATCCAGAGGTAATGGGTTCGATGCCCGACATGGATATGTAGCTACGTACATTATTTAATTAATTCATTCCTGCGTGTTTCCACGGAGGAAGCTATTTCACGTTTATTATTTACACAAAATAATAAGATACTCAATATTATATGTTACAACATTTGAAAGACCACCGTTCTTAATGAAACGTCTCTTGAATTGATTTTATCCGTGTTTGGTGACTAGATCTGAACAGACAGGTACTTACCCACCTCCTTTTCATTAATAACATTTTCGTTAGTTCAAGCTCGCTCCGCTAGACGATTCTCATAAAAAAGATCCTAATTTCAAACACTTCATAGACAATTTCATAACATTTTAACACCAGTCGGTAATGGAGATTACACTTCTTTCATTAAAGAAGTTTACACTACTGTCGGTAATGCAGAAACCTACTCAAATATCTGTCATTTTCCAGTTTGTCCAATCGAAGAACCTTTGACGATTGACGTTTCGGTAAATCTGTTGTAAACAAGTTGTAAACACGTGCTCTTGTGATGGATTCGGAAAATAAGGATGGCCAGCCCAAAAGGAAGTGGAAAAAGAAGAAGACGCTCCTGTCCAACGCCAGGAAGTATGGCAAGAAGGAGTGCTGGGGCCGGGGAACCAAGATCACCGAGGACATGTATCATTACTTCGTGGGCATATTAGAAGCTATGAAGAAGGGTGTCGATACTGACGAAGATAAAGGTAATTATTACTGACTGCAATCTAATTCTCGTTAAAAAAATGCACAATAGATTATGTGAGAACCATAGGCATCCAAATTGATAGATTAGCCAAGGGGAACAGATTTTTTGATAGAATAAAAATGCAATTTTATTGCATCTTATACCATCTCTCCTGACGTAAATAGTTGTTTCTTTTAGTAATAGAGTTGAAAAAAAGCGAATTAAGCCCCCGAATACCCAATTTCTACTGATTTATAAAAAGTTTCTCGTTAACTCTTTTTAACCTTTCCTTATCTGTGATGTGTATTTACTACACATTGCTTCTAATAACTTTAATAACTCTATAAACATAATAAATTCTGTGTTCAGATTTTAGGGATTCCTCCGTAATACATTTATGCACAGAATTAAAAAATAATATTTTACATTGTTTTCAAATTTAATTAAAAATCTTAGATTTTTGTTAAAAATCAGGATCAAATACACCAATACGATCAACCGTGTGGCACTGCTACGCGAAGAGTGTGCGATGAAATGACACGCTATTGATGTCCCGCTTTAGTTCGCTATGCGGGAACATGAGAAATCCCACGTCCGCAGTTTTATTTTGATTTAGACCATCGATACCTACGACTGCATAGCTGTGTGTGTGCGTCTAGCGCCCATCCAGCGCCTGTTGTGCCAGTCAGACGCGGGCCGTCGTTAGATGTGGACTCCTCGCACGTTTTTTTAACAGCTGCCGATGGTTTTTTCATGATTTCAGCAATTAAATTACAATTATTATCACTTTTCATAGTAAATATAATAAACATAAGCGATTAGCTATGAATATTCATATTTTTCCGATATTTAATCGCTTATTTTGAGATGTGTATTGACTACACAGCACCGGAACGCGTGGATTTTTTTAGCACAGTAAGGGAAAGGTTAAGTTACTAAAAATATACATGTTATAATATAGATAAAGATAATATCTACACATTTGTTATGCCGAAATGTTAATTATATAAAATTCCCTCGATAAAATAAAATAAGATAAAATCGCAAAGTAAGCTCCGAAAATTATTTAAAACACGATTTGTTCTGTTATTTAATACGTTATAGGCATGAAAAATTCACAGTGTATCTTTAAATGCAACTGAAGCATTTGAAGACATTTGTTTGCTCTATTTCAAATGAGTTGTGTTTTATTAAATATTTTCACCATTTTCGCTTAATTATTTTCGTTTTTTTAATATGAGCTCGCTCCCTCTAACATTTGTATTTACATATCTCGCTTTCAAACCATATTTGAACGCTTACTACGGGGCCTTAAGAAATAAGCGGAGCATGAAAATTTTTCAGTGATTGGGCTTGATGGATTACCGTTAACGATATATATACCACTGCGGTGAGATTGTAACCTAAAACCTGCTAAAGATTTTTGAAAAACCTTCACTATTTGTATTTATAATATATATATGTTTATTTGTCTCTTCAGAAAATCTTGCAAACAATGTTCTGGAAAGGACTGTCGATGAAGAAGTAACATTCTCCTGCAATCAGCTCGGATGCAGAATCATCGAGCAACTCCTCCCGTACGCCTCTCCGGAAAACCTGGAACGATACATCGAAGCGTTCACCGACCAAATCAGAATTCTCAGCACGGATAACTTTTCTAGCTTTGTTCTCGAGCAACTCTTATGTGTTTGCTGCAGTAGAGCGACACAACATTTACAAATAGAACCGGAACTCGACGATGATGAAACCGAAGAACCGGCTACGAAAAAGGTTAAAACTGATAAACCAGACACGGAAAAAAAAGATATCGTAGTATACCCACAAGAACACATAGACAAATGCCACGCTTTTACAATCAAAGTCGCTAAATACTTATTGAATAACTTAGAAGATTTTGTATGGGACCCGTCCGCAAACAGAATGCTTCGTACATCGATTAAATGTCTCGGAGGCGTGATATCAGCGCCGTGCGAAAAGCCTAAATCTAACTTATTCGGTAATGCAAACCCAGAAGAAAATACTAAGAACGCAAACAAACACGCAATGCCGTTAGTTTATCGTCAAGTTCCTGCTGAATTTAAAGAGATTGTTAAAGAACACGGCAATCGTTTATCACAATGGCCGCAGTTTAAAGATATGCCGTATGAAACGCTCACATCCGGCTTATTACAAATGCTCGTTTTTGCGTTGAAGAATACAAGCAAGAAATTATTCCGTGTCGTGGTAAAGAAGCTACTAGAAGAGAGTTTCGCTCCGGACTCGTGGCTTAATTCACAAGACGACGATAAGAAAGATGTTAAAATTGATTTAGATAATGAGAATGAGAATGGAGGCGATGAGAACGAAGATATTTCTTTGAAGCCGCTGAATTTGCCGCCCGTTTTTGATTCGGACCCGGCTGTGAGGTTGCTGGAAGCGGTGTTGCATGTTGCAAGGTCTAAATTGTACACGCAGATTTATGCCAAGTGTTTCATCAACAGACTGGCCATCTTGTCAGGCATGCCGGGGCTGAACTTCACAGTGCAACGGCTGTTTGATAACTGTACAGTTAAGGAAGAGGTGAATATAATTTATTTATGATAATTATGATCCTGGTTGAGTAATCTGAAAGTATATTGCCTGTTGTATGCTGATGATGCGGTGCTGATTGCTAAAAGTATGGATGATCTACAGTCTTTCGTGTCTAGGATGAACGAAGTATGCATGAAGAATGAGTTAATGATGAATGTAAGTACATAATTCTAAAGTAATGGTGTTTGAAATAGAGAGTATGAAAACAGTGTGCAATATAACTGTGAATGAGGAATACTTGGAACATGTGGATGAGTTTGTGTATTTAGGAAGCATGTTTACGAGAGATGGGAAGGCTGACATAGATATTGAAAGAAGGGTAAATGCAGGTAACTCCATTAATGGAGGACTGAACGTAGTTGGCGCTAGCAAAAAATTGTCCAAAGAAGCGAAGTTAGCAGTCCACGTAGAGCGAATGAGCTTAGAAAGGATTGTAAGGAGAATGTATGATGCAACTGTGAATGGTAGCAGAAGTCGGGGACGCCCGAGGAAGACATGGCACGACCAAGTGAATCAGATACTCGAGTCGGGCCATGTTGAGAGTCAGAATAATAGAAGAGTATGTATGAGACGATGCATGAATGTGAATGAAGCAAGGAGTGTGTGCCAAAACCGAGTTGTTTGGCGGTCCGTCCTCTCTGCCTACCCCTGCGGAGAAACGGTTAGTTAGTGAGTTATGATCCTGGTTAAAATGATATTCCTGAGGCGATTACAGGTAATTCCATTAACGGAGAACCTAAAACATGGTAGTAGCTAGCAAAAAGTTGCCTAAAGGAGTGAGAGGTTAGAAGTCCACAATGATGTGCTGATACCAACCCTGATGTATAGCAGGGAGGATGTAAGAAGTCTGCACGCTGTAGAAATGAGATTCCTAAAACGAGATGCGGAAAGAATGAGATTGATGTAAGCGCAATGAGATTGACTTATAAGGGACGCTTAGATGATTTGGACATGTAGAGCAGATGAACAGAGAAAGGAGATCAGAAGAAGTTGGGAACACCCGAGGAAGACACGAGTCTGCTCATGTTGTTAAGGAGCGCGTGCCAAGACCTAGTTGTGTGGCGCTTCACCCTAGGGCTGGTCCTATTCAGGTGCAATTATAGCAGTCCCCTGCGGGCGCCGACTTGCCGAGATGCTGATAATACTATATATTCATATCCTAGAGTAGTTTGAGAGACTACTCATAGATGGCACTTGATAGTAGTTGAAGAGTTTACCTATAGACGGAACATGTAGTTTGTTTGTTATTTTTTTTCACTTTTCTTAAATGTTTTAAGTAACAGTTTATATGATTTTTTCAGTTTGAACCGATGTTTGATGAACTGGCGGACAGGTTTGATAAGATCCTGGTCAGCGGAAACACGGGCGTAATAGTGGCCGTAGCAAAAGCTTGTCTGCGCCTCCAAACCAAACAAGTCAAGTTTATCCAGGTACTTATCAATTTTTTTTTTTTTTATAGAATCATTACCGGGCTACGAACAAACTGACTATTGAATTCTTCTTACTAACCGCATCATAGTGGACTTGTCTATTCGTCCTTACGCACGTCCCTGATAAAACTCTTTGCTTAAATCAGTCAAATTAGTTGATATTTCACAATGTTGGGACTAACCAAAATTAAAAGCACAAACAGGCGAGAAAATGACGGCAAAAATATATAATTTTTAATTCACACCTGTCCAATTTTCTTCAAATTTTTTTCATTTTTCTAGATTTTTGAATAGGTACAATATCGATATATCTGCGAAGGTTCCCAATCGGTAGATCACAAGCAAAATTTAGTCGAAATCAATATTAACGATTGTGAATTTTCATTTCCATATTTTAAACTAGCTGTACCCCGCCACGCGTTGCTGTTGCTCAAACTGTGCAGATAGAGAAACAATAGCGCCTGTTGCTTTTACATCCAACAGATGGTATGTAAAAACACACACACACATTTGAATGCAACGTTGTGTCAAAATTTCAAAGCAATCGGTGAAGATTTTTCCGGAGATTTAAAATTAGAACAAACATTTAAATTTGTATTTAAGTAGATTTACAAATCTGAACGATAAAAATAAAATCCTGGCCTTAGGACAAATTGGTGTTTGCTAGATTTATGCTTATCGGAATGAAGTGATTTAATTGATGGTTGGTGAGTTGACATCGTGTTTGGGTCCCACCCAGGCGTAGTGTGTTCAATTCCTCGGCTAACAAGTCCTCCATCACAACACAAGCTTTTCCGCATACTGTGGTGGTAGTAGGAGATTTTCAAACATTGTCAGGTTATTCGTAACACGGGAATGTTTGTCTTTCTTTAAAAAAATAATAAATTATGGTCAATGTTTTGAAGACCTGTAAAAATAACAAGCTAACATTTTTAAAAGTTTCTTGTTATGTGTAAATTATACCCATGAATAATAAGGCAACAAGTAGCTCCCAAACTAAAAAGTTTGAGAATCCTTTTATCGTATTCTAATTCTTAAATTCCTCAGTGAATGGTTGCGGTGAAAGCGTTATATGTAATGCGAATATCATTATACTATGCTTCGCGTTCTTTATCACTGACTTGTGTAGAGACGCATCACACATTTATTTATTTATTTAATTTATTTATAAGTTACATATTAGGCCAAATAATTATAGTATATTGGATATATGCACAGTGATATTGACAAGTAAAATGTACGGCGAGGAAAAGCTGCAATACTGGCGTAAATACATTATGGCTCAGTTAGCAAAGAAATCAACATTAGTTTCTAAATTATTATTATTCCAGTGATGCACGCGATGAAATCACTGTTGAAACTGGCGATGTTGTGTTGAATCTAGTGATGAAGCACGCGATGAAATCACTGTTGAAACTAGCGATGTTGTGTTCAATTTAGTGATGAAATCACTATTGAAACTGGTGATGTTGTGTTGAATCTAGTGATGAAATCACTGTTGAAACTGGCGATGTTGTGTTTAATCTAATGATGAAGCACGCGATGAAATCACTGTTGAACATTATAATATTTATATTTGTTTTGCCAATTTCCAGTCGATGGAGCAAGCGCTGGGCTGCAATGAGGAGTCTCACCGCTACTTCGCCATCCTTTGCGCCAAGCTGCTCCCCCTGCACCGGGTCGACGTTTCGACGTGCGACCAGGCTTACTTTGTCAGCGTCCACGGCTCAGTGGTGCTGCAGGCCATGCTGGGATTCATGCGGCCCAAGCGGGTCATCGACAGCTTCCTGGCCATGACCCCGCATCAGTTGCTGGTGTTGTTCTGTGACGCCAAGGGGAGTCACGTAGCCGATGGGTTCTTCGAAGGGCAGTTTGTAGGAGCCAAGTCTAGGGAGGTGTTGACAAGGAAACTTAGGGTTAGTATTCTCAAGAGTTCAAACTGCTCCTAACCGTCTGAATCCAATGGGACTATGACAACTCAATTATTGGGGTATGTACGAGGCGTATCCAGAAAGTAAGTGTACTGAGGCTCTCACGACCGAATGAATTTTACTTTGGACATGTTGGCTACACTTACGTGTAGCCTGATTCTTCCCCTCCACAACAAGATCGGTTCAAGGTCAGTACGTTGAGAAGTGTCGACGCAACAACACCTTTCGTGAAAAATGTCAATCCAATCTCCCAAGTGCGAAATACGCGGCGTCATCCGTTATCTCGTTTGGAAGGGAAAACCTCCGTTTGAGGTTTATAATTTGGTGAAAACTGCATATGGTGATAAAGCTATGAATCGTACGAGTATGTACAAGTGGTATCGCGAGTTTAAAAAATGGTTCTCACCTCTTCACCCTCCGCCAAAAAGTTCAAAACCACAATTTCAGCCAAGAAAATTATGGCATCCGTGTTTTGGGACTGTCAAGGCATAATTTTTACTGAATATCTGCCTCAAGTGGAGACCATCAACTCTGCAAGATACTGTGAGACCCTATAAAAATTGCGGAAGGCGATTCAAAACAAGAGGAGAGGCATGCTGACAAAGGGAGTCAGCCTGCTGCACGACAATGCCAGACCACACACGGACAACGCAACGAAGGAACTACTTGCTTCGTTTAAATGGGATGTCCTAAACCACCTCGCGCATTCCCCTGATCTAGCACCTTCAGATTTTTATCTCTTTACCTCCCTAAAGCTGTACATGGGTGGAAAAATGGTTTTCAACCGACGAGGATGTTAAGGGGGAGGTGGAGAAGTGGACGAAGGGGTTGGCGGGAAACTACTTCGAGGAAGGCATCAAAAAGTTGATACCCCGCTTCACCACCTGCATTGAGAGGAATGGCGACTATGTCGAAAAATAGCTTACATATGTACTGCGGTAACCACGTAATTTTTATGTTTCAATAAAAAAAATTGTAACCTACAAAAATTCAGTACACTTACTTTCTGGATATGCCTCGTATTAGAGCTGAGGTAGGGATGGGAAGGAGATGGATGCTAGTTGATTCATGAAGTGGTCATTATTCTGCATCTTGGTGCATATGTACACATTGCGAAATGTCACTAAGAAACAGCTTCTATTTATATTCTTCAGAGCCATCTATGTCTGGAACCTTGAACTATCACACTTATTGTTTTAAGCGAATTTACAGCGTGTTCTTTTTATCACATTTTTTATATTCTGAAGTCGAATAAGTAGTTTGAAAGATCCTGCGAACAAGCAATGCATCTTTGTCAGAACTGGATTTACATCAATATTCCCTGAGATACCAATGGAGATTGCAAGCCATGATCTATTACCTGTGCAGAATTATCTTTGATTGGGCCCTTCCTAACCTACCTTGTCTCATCTCGTTCCCTTCCCCACACCCTTCAACCTAACAACACCCAATTTGGAATGTAATAGTTCCACTGGCTTCAGGGACTCTTATGTGCTATGTGTATTTGTATCAGTGATGGACGAACCCGTGGATGCAATCTGTTAGCCATAAGTTGATAATAGTTTGTATAGTCCAGAGGTTCCCAAAGCAGTCTATATGGTCCCCCAGGGGTCGATATCAGCTTGCTGGGGGTCTATGTCTTCGAGAAAAAAATTTGGGGGTCCACGAGATTCAAATGGGGGTACATAAGAGCGGACCCCCATTTACCTCAAGTCAACATTTAGGAGTTCCGTAAATGACACAATACACCTAACACAAATATAATAGACTGAGTAATTACTTATTTGATATTTGCATTTTTATATTTCGTAAAGTTGTTAATTGAGGTATATAAATAGAGTCTACGTTCCTTTTCTCGTCAGAATTAATATATTCAAGCAAAACATTGCACATTGAAACTAATTTTCCTAGTTCTCCAACTTGTTTTTGAAAAACGTCCAGGGTAATAATGACGTTCAACATTTAAATGTACTTTACACAGACTTCAAAACTAAGTTTGAGGATATTTTGACTATTGAAATGGAACGTTGAAGAATCGGAAAACATGTGACAAGAAGAAATGACACTGTAGCAATAAGCACTGACAAAGAACTTAAGGGGCAGTTCTGTAGGGCTAGCTACAGAAAGAAATTCCCGTTGCTTATCCTGCTTCATTTTCATTTGGTATAATACTTCTCAAGAGCGCCCCTGTCTGCACAATGTAAAGACAGAGGAACTATACCGCCACCTGGTTATTGGGCAGGCAAGGGAAGGGATTCTTTTTACTAAAAAAATAAATGATTATCACATGGGACGTTATAGTTTAAGGAAAATTCAATATTCGGCAGGCAGGGGGTCTACGGAATTTTTTTTTATTTGGTATAGTCCATAGTTTCTAATAAAAAGAGTATTGTAGAAAAATATTATCTATGTTGTGTTGCGCCCTTGAGATGATTTTGTCATAAAAATGGCGCTATACAAATCATCCAAATATTATTATTATTTCATATTATAGAAAAATGATTTCTGTTTCATTAGGGCACATTCCAAGAGTTAGCCATCTCGAAACACGGCTCCCGGGCCCTGGAGAAGATCTTCAAGACGTCCAGCTTCGAGACGAAGGTCAGCATCATGGAGGAACTGGCTGACAAGAGTCAGATCCTCAATTCCAGCCTGTTTGGCCAACTCATCGCCGACAAGCTGCGGGTAGAGCTCTACAAGAAGTCTTTTCAGAGCTGGAAAACCTCGCTGGACAAGGAAGAGAAGTCCAAAGCCATCTTTAAAGACATTTTGAAGTTGTGATAGTCCTTGTGAAAAATAAATCAGTCAAAATAATGATTTGTATTATTAACCCATTGGCCTCCGAATTGTTTTGTACCGAAGTTTTAAATCTGCAGTGGTGTACTAAATCTTACATAACTTTTAAACTAAACATGCAAACGAAACAATTTTTTTAAATTTACTCGTTCATTGAATTAAGGTATGCAAAAAATATATGCAGTTTTTAAAAAAATAATAATAATATGATTAAACGAGGATATAAAAATATTTTTTTTATAAAAACCATTTTTTTTTATTTTTTTTATAATTGGATTAAGAAAAGTTTTACATTAGTCATACTTATGACCATAATATATTTTATTTCAATTTGGGCTGATGTTAGCCACCCACCACGCATTTTACGAACAAGCTTGTCAATTCCCGAACCACACGCTATTTAAAAAAAAATTCAATGACGCTGAAATATAACAAAATTTCAATCGTAAATATCAGGAAAAAACTGTACCAACGGAGTCCTGCCAATTACTACGAAATGAATGCTTAATTATCTACAGAGCGATTGGCATTTAAAATTTTAAACACAGATGTCAATAATGTATCCCTTTTTCGTTTTTAAGCCGACGACCAGACCCGCCGGGACGGCGTCGTTTGAGGCCAATGGGTTAACTAAAACCTTACACTTTAGAATTTTGACATTTTTAAATTTTCTTGCCCAGCTGGACTTAATAATAATAATCGCAATCGTTTATTTCCCGCACAGCAACAAATAATAACAAAATACTTCACAATGCTAGCTGAAAAAATAGCAGATAAGTTTGGGAATTTGGTAAGAAGACGAATGAAAGTTGTAAAGTCACAGCGTTTATTGGGTCAGTGTTGTAGCGAGATATGACTCTGGACCGTTGCTCACGAAGTTAGTGGAGTGGTGAGGTAATAATGGAGTGCGACGCGGGGGGCTGACCCAAGCAGGCCAGCTGATAAGTTGGCAGCGGGCCTTCGCAGCAGGTACTCACTTATAACTGACTCTTGAATATAGACTGAGCAAATTACATTGACGTGGCCGCATTAAATAGGCTCAAATGACTTCGAGAATAATCCAGCGAGTCGGTAGCAGGTTCTAAGGCGATCCGGGTTGCATATATGAACGTTTCCGAAACTTCTAGTAGCTACCGCTACATAAGTAATAAAAACATTAAATTTATATTATGCTCGATTCTGCAACACCATTAACGTCTTGATTGCCGATGCTAAATTTTCGCTGTGTACCAACTGATTATATTTTTTATACATATTTATTGTTTCTTTACATTAGATATTTTAACCTCACTAGGTGTTAAAAATGTACGAACCATTAGCTAAGTTCACCACCAGTTACTTTACAGTCTCCTGCCTAGCACCTAGCGGTCAGAGGTAAAACTAGGGCTAACAGATAAAACAGATGTTTTGCCTTATCAATTGGCTTTCTTTGACAGTGTTTGTTTACAATTAGCTTGTCAATGTGTTTTACTAGGTTAGATTATAAAAAGCCTCGCCGACTGGATTCCTACTTCTTCTCTCCTATAAAATAGTAACAAGCAGTCATTATGGTTTACAGACCATTAGTAAAAGTGTTTTGTCCGGGTCGGGAATAATTTAACTCTTTGTAACATTAAATAAAGTAAAAATGCAGGTTTGTGCAGTAAAAACAAAAAAACCATGCGTCTGTTATTGAAGACTTCATCAAGCCCAAACAAATCTTAACACTAGGAAAAGCATGTGTTGAGGTTAATAGCATATCCTACTGAATTTTTGTGACATCAACTCCATACAGGATCATCTCTGGAATTCTGTGTGGAGCGTTTTTCTAAAGGAAGGATGGAGAGAAAGTTCTGGGAAGGAAAAAGGTTGGAGGAAGGAGTAGAATTCTGTGGGTCAGTGTGTCTAGTAGTGATGGACATGAATCCATCCCCCCATTGCGTCGCAAGCTAATGGGGTCAAGAGAGTCCAGCTTGAGACGGCGCCGAGAACTGGCGGGCAGACACGTCAACCTTTGTTAAGTCACACCTTTGCTAAGTCACACCTTTGCTAAGTCACACCTTTGCTAAGTCACCGGCCATAGCTTGCCACTTGGGGTGACTTATGGCAGAGGTTGTTGGTTATCTAATGAATGGTTCCCGCGATGGCGTACCGAAACACACCTCCCTAATTGGAAAAAAATTAAAAGTCATGAATGAAACGCAAAATGATGTATGTATTTGTATTTTTTTTTATGTACATAGTTTCATAAATATATTAGAGATTGCTTATGAATTACTAAGGTTAAATATATTAATATCTGCGCATCCAATTTTTCCAAAAATTCTTGACATCTACTTAGTTCATGTACCACTGAAGAATAAACCGATAGAAGTATGTTCACATGTCTGAAAGTAAGCTTAATTGTTCCTTACTTTTTACTGATTGAAATTGATCAAAAATTCAAAAATAATATTAAAATTCTTTCTTTGGCAGAATCGATTTCACTGGCCTGTTCGGGGCCCAGGAGTCGAAAGATCTTACGTAATGAGATATCAGTTTCCTTTCAAATCGGTACAGATAACACTTCTAGAAAATTATCTCAATGGACTTAACAATAATAAATAATGAAAGTCAAAATAGATCGAAATCTTATTATATTCTTGATAAATAAATAAACAATGAAAATTTTTACAAAGAACTGATAAATATCTCAACATTTTAAAAAGAATTGTGAATTTTTAAGTCAGAAATCTGAATTTATTTATATCATTATAATGCTTTTAAAATAGAATTTTGCTTGATGAAACATGAAAATTTATCCTTAAGGTTAAATGCGACGTATGTTATAATCTACGTGTTCATAGATGGCGTTAATTAATTTATTTTATTAAAATATGCTTTCTGAAAGGTATTGCTTTACAATATTAAGGCGATGCCATACGTAGTAATGCAAAATCATGTGTTTTTGGTTTGAAAATTTGGTCGCCTAGAAATGTTTCAGATGCTTTAATTAAATACTGCGAGTAGAATACATCTTGGCCTTTGAAATAATCGAGTATTTTTTAGATAAGTCTTTTTATAAGCCCAGAAAAAAATGAAAACTGCTTTAAAGTTCAAAATCTCCTACTTACGAACCCATTTTCGGTTATGATTTTATTGTATAATGTGGCAAATTGAGTTATTTATAAAATGATCGAAAAAGAATTTAATATATATGCCTGAACATCCACAAAATAAAATAAAAGGCACTTTTTGGCCACTGTTTTTTTCTTGCATAAATCAAAACAGGCGGATGGTGTTAGACGGGAATTTAAACCTTATCGCCATCTATGTAAGGGTTGTTATTGATAGCGGCTCAATTTAAAATATTACACGACGTAGTGCATCGCCTTAAGACAAATTATTTGTTTGCGCACGTACATACGCAATATAAATAAACAGTTTTTTTTTCTGTAAAAAAACTCAATTGTTTCAAGAAAGGCATATAAACACAATATTGGATTGAATCATCGGTAATAATTAAATGAACGCCATCTACGAGTGCTTAGATTATAACATGCATTATTTATAATATTTTACAACAATGGAAATGCCTAACTTTACTGGGGAGACATTTAATAGATTATTTTAAATAGTATAAAACATTACAGGATCTTATTCTAGAATAGAGACTGATATTAACATTAATAAATTAACAAAGAATAACATTTGGTCTTTAATATTGCGATTTATAGATAATATTTAATTATGATAAGCCTACCAAATTAACAACATAAGAATCTATTTGTTTAAAATACATAATGTATATTACAAACAAAATTCGTATAATAATAATTATTTTCTAGAAATTTACATAAATGTGCACTTATTTAAACATCAATCATTTGGGGGGGTTGCTGTTAATATTGCATTGTTAACTCTAATTACATATTGATAGGTGGGTCAAATCCCAGCACCGCAAAGAATGGGAGAGGGCACCTGGAATGAGACAATCCAAAGTACTCATAAAAGGACCGGACCCTAGACGAACCAAGAAACTACTCGATATAGACAGAAACTTGCTGAGGGAACTGGTAGGACTACTAACGGGACACTGCCATCTCAGGAGACACATGCAGATATTGGGAGTGGAAAACACCAATAGATGCAGGAAATGTGAAGAGGATGAAGAGACTCCAATTCACCTATGGTGTCAATGTCCTGCCCTGGTGGGAACAAGGCTCAGATACCTGGGGAGACATACAGTAGAACCAGAAGACATAGCCACATACCCAATAACAACCCTGGTGAACTTTATTAAAGGGACTGGGTTGTTGTGAAAGGATTGAGGTAAAATGAGAGATAGCACAATGGACCTATGGCCTAAGTGCTCACGGGAACTACATGTAAACCATGAAGCACTGCAATTGCAGTGTCGACTTTATGCATTCATTTTGCCTTTGGATATTACTTCTACAGGGTTTGTTAATAGTCAGGTACTTTCCAAACTTCTTTTTCCCCATGTCCTCACCCACACTCCCTTCAGCCTAACAATACACCCTGATCGGGGATGCCATAATCCCGCTGGCTTCCAGCAGTTTATACTTGTTGAGGTTATCCTCATCGTGATTAATTTTTAGGTTATTTTGCCGTGTTGCGCTTTCTCCTTTTGCCAACATTTCCGACAGCATTACGATGTCCATAATTAATGTGGCTTTCGGCGTTCAAAGACCCAAAACACATCAAACATTTTCAAAATCCAATTTTATTAACACACTTTAATCGGGAAGAGTAGTTCTACCCGTTCGCTCGATTGATGCTTAACGTCGGGAAGGGTAGTTCTACCTTCTGCGCCCGCCTCATTTCAATGGCAGAAAAGAAGAAATTATCTGATGTTTTTATATGAACATTATATACCAATCTCTTTATAAAGGTCCCAACTATATGTACATAATTATCAAATTGCAATGCAAGTCTTTTTTTTGTATTTATCTTGGAGTCTTTTGTGTACATCGATATTTCAACTAAAATGGCTATTATTATTGAACACCTGACACTTGATAGGTATGACGTTTGAAGATCAATTAAATAAGTAATTTAGATAACATATTCTGTTATTCTAATAATTCAATTCCTGGAACCAGGGTTTTTATGACCATGCAACCCGAAACAAATCTTTCTATCTCTGTTACGCACCCACTCAACTTCTAGGTGCGAGCGAGAGGAGAGTGTCGAGCATTTAAAAACAGCAGGTATCGGCAAACACAGTTAGGCGGACCATAATAAATATTTACAAGTGCGTGCCAGTTTTTAAAAAGCAAATTGTCCTACGGTTGTGTTCCGAGGAGATAATATTTATATTTGCTTTTTCTAACCTTTCAAAATGGATTCTGAAAATTACGAAAGTGATAACGAAATCGTCGCAGATAATTTATCTGCCTGTTCTAGTAATTATTTGCCTGAATTCCATAGTGAAAGAGAAGAATCTAGTGGAAGTGAAGAAATTCCTTGTAGGAAAAGAATGTCAGTGATGCCATTACAGTTCAGTGATTCTGAAGAAAGTGATATGGAGGAAGAACAAGGAAATATTAGATGAACAATTTTTAGACGTAAACTGTAACTGATTATATAAAGGTGATTAAAAACTAACCTAATAGTGTATGGTGAAAAAAATAAACAATATTATGTAAGCAATACGAGAAGCATTCTACGCTAAGTGATTATTCTAAATTTCATTTGAAAAAATAACCAATATTATTAGCACGTTCCGATGGTTTTGGTCCGCTGTATCGTGCGAGAGGCAATTGCACACGTGGTATTTCAATGAGTAATAATGTGTTACTCTGACGATACTTGAGAAGTGGCAGTTGTTTTTGTTTTTATAATGATTTGGGCTTGGTGAAAATATAATAATTTGTAATTTTATAAAATTGAAACCTAGTTTATACTTAAAAAATTGAACACTAATGACTCAACAATGACTTTGTTTTCGATTTATTATGTTGCATTAGAAATAATACTTGGTTTTCAGCTACAAATTATATAGCTTGGGTATGCTGAGTTAGTATGTAGAAAATTTTATTGAAATATTTCCATTATTTACGAAGATATAGCGATTTAAAACAAATTAAACAAATTCGCGCGGGACCTTTATTTTCGCCCGTTTTCAGCGGCCAGCCGGCGAAAAAATAACCCGATCAAAGTGTGTTAATAGAAAATTAATTTGCAGAGAAATTAACAAAATGCTCAAAAAAAGTTTTAAGTCATTTATCTCAAAACTAACTTTATGGAGCATATACAGCATATTGACACATCACGCGATGCGTACGTATCACGGATAGCTGCCGATTCGTGAAGCCAATATGCTGAAACTCAAACATCCTGTTTCCCGCACGGAAACGGCGTTGTAATGACAAATCAGCGTATTTGTGGGGTTGTCCTGGCAGAATTCTGTAGTTTAACCCATTGGCATCCGAATTGTTTGGCTAAAAAATTGTCCTTCACATCCGAATTAATTTTGTACCAAATTTTTTAAGTGCAGTGGTGTACTAAATCTTGCATAACTTTTAAACTAAACATGCAAACGAAACAATCTTTTTTAATTTACTTGTACATTGAAACAAGGTATGTAAAAAACATATGCATTGTAAAAAAAATAAAATAATATGATTAAACGAGGATATGAAAATTATTTTTTTTTCAAAAACCATTTTTTTTTTAAAATTGGATTTAGAAAAGTTGTACATTAATCATACTTATTTCCATAATATATATTTTTTGCCATTTAGGCTCTTGTGAGCAGCCCACCATGCGATTTACGAACAAGCTTGTCAATTCCCGAACCACACGCCATTTTGAAAAAATTCAATGAAGCTGAAATATAACAAAATTTCAATCGTAAATATCAGGAAAAAATTATACCAACGGAGTCCTGCCAATTACTACGAAATAAATGCTTAATTATCTACAGAGCGATTGGCATTTAAAATTTTAAACACAGATGTCAATAATGTATCCCTTTTTCGTTTTTAAGCCGACAGACATCAGACCCGCCGGGACGGCGTCGTTAGATTTTAAGACACATCGCCGTACACACGCCAGGAATGCGTCGTTTGAGGCCAATGTGTTCTTTTTTGCAGTAACAGCATTGTGCCATCGTCGATTCCTTGGAAAGTAACCACAATAAACAAATAAAAATAAGTTTATATGATGTAACTCCACAAATGGATATATTGCCATAACATTGGCTAAAGAAGTAGGAAGCGCTACACCGTATAATAACCCAAAAATTAACGACAATAATAAATTGTGAAAATCTCAAATCATATCAGGGGTTTATCCGTTCATACACATGTAAATTTTTATTATATTGTGTGTGCATTTGACATAATAATAATAATATAAATAGTTGAACAACGCAATCGTATAAATAATTCATTTGATATCAAATACTTTATACTAGAGACAAAATACAAATAGTAAATGATTAACAAAACTTTACATTAATTACATACTTAAATATTATATATTTGCACGCACCCCATAGTCATTAAATCTTAATACAGAAATTTAAATAAATAATTTATTATGTCATAATTATTACGAAATGGTTTTATATTATCTACACAATAATTTTACATTCACAAAGACATTTTTATTAAGCTCAGATTTCTACTGCCTATAGCAAAACAATGTTTGAAGTTGGGATAAAATTTAAAAGATTAAAAAACATGTTAACAGGAGGAAACATTCTACAATGTGAAACCCATAGATAATAGAAATAATAGCAGATACGGCATGAATGTGTGAACTGTCACATTGCTATGACAAAACTGTTGGAAGGTAAAAACAAAGGGTGCCGCTGTTCGTAGATGCGAATGTATTCGTGGTGACACATGCTATAATGGTTTATGCCCCATCTCCCTTGTTTGTATTATCTATGGTGGAACTAATAGCCTATATAGTGCCTTTCTACAAGCAAATCACATAGTCATATTGTTAAAATTCACACATTTGGTTTTTCTACCATGAAAGAATTTATGTTTGATTAAAATTGATGGCCATCTGTATAATATGTCAGTGTTTTTGCTTTATGTAGAAAGGTTTTTAGTGGAATCTACAAACAATATTTCTTCTAACGAGATCAGTTGAGTAAAACTTTTATAACATTGTACAATTTTATTTAGGGCCAGTTGTTTGACCGGCTGTCACATCTGACGTCACAAATCGACGATCAGTGCCATTCGTATTATTTTTACATTTGAAACATCCGGAATTTTCTTGAACTTTCCGCTAATCGTCGATTTCTCAATCTGTTTCTGCTTTTGATCAAATTGTGATTAGGTGACAAGAATAGCAACATAACTGTTCACAATTTGATCAAAAGCTGAAGAATTGGCGATTGACTGTTCAAATTTAAAAAAATTCAAAATGACCTGATCGTTAATTTTGTCGTCTTCAAAAGTCACAACTCATATTTGAATAATGGATTCACATGAAATTAAATTAAATTTTTTAATTCAATGGATGATTCCATTAGCGTTTATTTTTTCGGTGAATTTTCGGTGTGCTATTCGACGCGACTGCCTCGCTCGTCTTCGTAATGCGTCATTTCTTGCCCCCGACACCTCCGACCAGGCCCTGACTGCCGCCCAGCGAAGCCAGGGTGATTCTATCTGCATTACCAGGTGCGGAAAGACCTAAACGTTCGCCTTGAACATTGGAAAGAGATAGCCTTTCTTGACTTGCCGAGGTTAAAAGTCTCTCTGAGTGGGATGCAGACGTCAACAATCTTTCTGCATTGTGGTTTGCAGACGTTAAGAGACGTTCAGCATTGTTTAGTGACGTCAGAGACAGTCTACTCTCTGTTAGTCTGTCTTGATTTATCGTCAGACGTTCCGTTGTGAGGTTCAGTCTCTCGGAAGTTGAGCTTGAGACCGGTGTGGACGATCGTGTTATTTGTGAAGGTTTGAGAGGAGGCTGTGCCGGCTGGTTGGTGATTGTTGGCGGAGATGTGACGGAGAGAAGAGATGCCGGAGGTTTCTGATCTCGTCCGCAACAGACCTACAAAAGAGATAAACTTCATTAACGAAGAGTAGCAAAACAGACATCCTGTTAACTTGATAATTTTCACTCAGCTTGACATATTTCAAACTAAATAACATTTTGAAATTTTTACATTTCATTTATTTAGTAGCTGTACCCCGCCACGCTTTGCTGTGGCTCAGTCTGTATGTGCAAGTGGAGAAACAATAACGTAAGTTAAATGGCAACGGCATTTATGCCAGCCTTCCAAAATATCAAATTGACAAACTTCAATCAGTGTTTAATGCAGCAGCACGGCTCATAACCGGGGTTTCTAAATATTCGCACATTTCAGAACACCTTCGGAACCTTCACTGGCTCAAGTGCCCTGAATGAATCCAGTACAAACTGTGCTGGATGGTGTTTAAATCCATCAATGAAATGGCCCCACCCTACATCTCTGAACTATGCGTCCCAGAAAACACTGGTCTGAGGCAGTCAACGCTTAGATCAGCAACATCAGCAGCTGTAGGCAGACTGATAGAACCTAAGCGCAAGCCAAATACTAAGTTTGGTGATCGCGCTTTCGGAGTATCAGGGCCGAAGGCTTGGAATAAACTCCCTCCGGAACTAAGATCCATAACAAGTCCAACAGAATTCAGGTCAAAACTAAAAACTTACCTTTTTAAGCTGTCATACCCTTAAATTAAATATACCATTCCTAAGAGAAAGTCCAGCTATATTCAATTTTTCAATTAAGTCCTAAATCCTGTATCTAAATTTCGCCAATAACCAATTAGATAATGTTAAATAAGTGTTAATCTCAAGTGACCTACCAGGTAAGTCTGTACTGTATATTTTCTCCATAAATAGTTAAGTAATAACATAGATCACTGTAGAAATGTATTATAAGTTTGTACAGCGCCCTTGAGGTGTTTTTGCACAAAAACGGCGCTATACTAGTCATCCAAGTATTATTATTATTATTAAGTTGATTTTACGTCCAACAGATGGCGCTGTTTTAAAAAGCATGTTTGTCCAATAGATGGCACTGTTATTCCTGTCACAGGTGACAAAAAAGCATGTTTTTAGCTGTCGCAGGTGCCAATCTATATACATATATCTATAGCTGACTTTTATTTAAAACGAAATTTATATTTAGGCATAAATATATCTTATTTTTACAAATTTATTTCGATTATACGAGTTCAAAGGGCCGACTGCGATGGAAATCGGCTGCGAAATTTAGATTTACACGGGAATAGTTAGTATTATTACGAATTTACTCCAAAGAATATACCCGAATTTGAAAGGGCGGCCGAAAAACTCGATTTCCGGCGTCTTTTCTTTTTATAAACAAAATTTAGAATAACGTGGGATTTCGAAAGTTTGAAATTTTATTTGATATCCCGTGAATTTCGAATTAACGAGGTTCTACTGTAAAAATATCTGTTACTTCTGCATATTGGTTACCGAAGCTGTGTATGCATGGTTTATAAACGAATTAATATTTACATTATTGTTAATGTGAAAGACAGTTTTAGTATGACTCTATTAGGAACGTGAAATGAAATCAATTGCAATAATGCAGGGTTGTCAATAAGGGAATTAAGGATTTAAGAAAGAAAAATGACATCAGATATCTTCTGTCAGACAACTTTATTAATTTGAATGGATTTTCGATACACGCTGATTCTATGTTTGTTTTTGGGTGTGATTTTTTTATGAGAATACCGCACAACAGTGTCAGCTGCACCCAATCGTCTGGAGTCAGTGAGACTATGGCATCCTCAATTGGGGGATGAAGGTAGTGGGAAGGGAAGGAGACGGGGAAGAGGAAGGTGTGGAAAAAAGTACCTGGCAAGTAAACACGGCTAAAGCCATTTCAAGTAATGTTTCATTTTTTAATAGTGGTCTTACACTAATCTGGATTAAATAGTGACCAATGTAACCTATTTAACCTAGTTTTTGTTTATTTCATGACTTTATATCACTTTGTTGAACTGTCATTTAGATGATATACCCTATGTAGTATATGTTATTTTAAATGAATAAATTGTGATATAACACAAATTAATCAAATATTTACTTGCGTATGCCGGGTTTGAACTTGTGACCTCCAGATTGCTAGTCGAGAGCCTTACCCCCTGACCACGGACGCCGTCGCTTTCAGCTTTTGTTCAAATAACAATATGACCGTTCAAAAGAAGTTTTATGTAATAAGTAGATATTTTCAGCGTCGTCCTAGTGTAAGACCACAATTCAGAATCGAAACGTTGTTTGAAATGGCTTTAGCCATGTTTGGTGATCAGATCTATATAGCCAGGTACTTCATCTTCCCCATCTCCTTCCCTTCACCACTTCCTCACAACATACCCCAATTGGTGATGTCATAGACTAATAGTTGGAAGCATTTGAGACGTGTGCTGTATTCACATTTGAAAAAAAAAATTGCTACCCAGCTGGTCAACTTCTTTCTCTTCCTGCTTTTTTCCCCAGCAAAAGTGTTAGACAGTAAGAGGAGTGATGGTGGACAGACCTGATGATGGTTCTCCCAGTCCTTATGCTGACAGAAGGCTCCGCAGTAGCGCGCCACGTTGCAGCCACTGCAGGTCTCCTGGGCCTTGCGTCCACAGTTCCAACAAGTCTGTTTTCAGAAACAAATACACATTATTAGAATAGGTAAAAGACAATGTATGAATGTGAATAAAGCAAGGGTGTGTGCAAAGAGCTATCTGCCTACCTCTGCAGAGAAACAGCATGATGGTTTATAGTTGGTTAAGATAGTTTAGATAATATAAGAAGCATTCAAATATCGTATCGGCGATAAAACATGGTAGATTCATTGGAATTTAAATCCATCCACTTAGTTCATGAGTAGATTTGATGGAAATTCAATCAATCCACATAGTTCATTAGTAGCTGTAAGGGAAATCCAATCCAACCACATAGTTCATTAGTAGCTGTAAGGGAAATCCAATCCAACCACATAGTTCATTAGTAGCTGTAAGGGAAATCCAATCCAACCACATAGTTCATTAGTAGCTGTAAGGGAAATCCAATCCAACCACTTAGTTCGTTAATAAATTTAATGTAAATTCAATTCATTAACCTAGTTCACGACGGAAATCCAACATAAGGTTATCCACTTAATTCATTCATAGATTTAATGGTAATTCAATCCATCCACTTAGTTCATCAGTATATTGAATGGAAATTCAATTTGTCCAGTCAATTCATTGGTATATTTAATGGTAATTCAATACATTCAATGCAATCATTTTCAATGATTTAACTTAGGTAAGGGTTAGGTTAGATTAGGCAGAGTAAATAAGGTAAGGTTAAGCTAAATTGGGTTAGGTTTGGTGAGACCAGGTTAAGTTGTAGTAAGTTGGGTTATGCTAAATGCAGTGCAAAATGCTAATTTGTTCGATTTTGGGAACAAACAGCCACTATTCACAAGAGTTCATATGGTCTTATAGAAATCGTTTTCTCCCTTACCGTCATAGTAAGAAATCTGAACTCAAAGGCGTTAGAAAGACAAAGCATCAAGCTTTATATTCATATATAGAAGTAAACCAAAAAATATACAAAATATACCTACACCTCTCTTCTATGAAACAAAAGGTTCTGACCCCAATTTGAAAAAATAATCATGAAATTTTTTGAATTTCTTAATAATTATTTTTATATTAAACGACAAAAAAGCGAGGTGTATGTGTTCTTTTTTCGTTATCCGTAATTTTAGGTTTTTATACAAAAAAAATGGTTAGCCATTTTTAAAACTTTTTTATGTTATAATTATAATACATATATCATAAATTATGTATTTTTTTATTTAGTTTCTAATAATAAAATTTGAAAGCATATTTTATCACCACTCCAAAAGAATTTTTAGTTTTCGGATACGTTCCGAAATATCCCATTATTTGGATTTTATTGAGAACAACCCTTTAAAAAATATAACGGAAATATGCTAGAGGCCAGAAGGGCTAAAGTTTTACAAAAACGGTCAATATGTTCCTTTGTTTCCTTTCTAAAAAAAAATACCAATGACTTACGGTTAAATAGAATGAGTGTGTTTTCATTTTGTTTGAAATGGATGAAGACATATTTAAGAAAGTAAAATAAATATCTACATAAAACCCTCTATTTTAAGTATTTTTCTTCCTTTTTTCATTACTTTCCATGTCAGTAATTGGATAGATTTTACCGTTTTTGTCAAAAATCACCTCAAAGACTTCATTTCACAACATTTTTCAATTGGATGTACCATAGAACCACTTGCCTCAAGCGTTTGAACTCTTATTTGAGTGCTGAAAAATTAACATTTTTGACAGTTTAAAGCAATACAACCGATGATTGAAACCAAAAACCAGTTACCGACACCTGTATTCGGCTTCATGGAAAAACATAAAATGCAGCCATACAAATGATTTGATTGAATAGCAAAGAAAGGCAAACGTCGGAGTAGCGATGAATCCAATTTGAAATGGCTTAACATAATTTGTGGTAACTGAAGTGTTTCAATTAAGTTTTTATGGTTTGAAGATAATGTAAACGTTTGGTAAAATATGAACCCAAAACCATTTGAAATGGAAATGGGTCAAAATTTTTCGATTTGAAAATGCAAATGCAAAATGGTTTTTAGAAAAGCATTTCAAATGCAAAATGCAAAATACCTATTTTCAAAATGCATTGAAAATGCAAAATGGTTTCTCAGGTTAAACAATTAAAATAATTATAGAATTTTTAAACAATTTTGTCATTTCATAATGGACATCAATGTAGAACAAACATATTACATGATGGTAAATCCAAAAACACTACGACTACAGATTATGAAACCACAAAAAATTTGCGCGGGACTAATGTTGCCAACGTAAAAACATAGAAACTGCTATCTAAAATTTAATATTACAGCGTCATGGCCCCATGTTCAGTATTTGAATCAGTATTTTTTGTAATGGTATCACTCAATTGCCAGGGCTCCTACCAGGGAGCTAATTGACAAATGGAAATTATCTCTCATAGCGAGGTTGAGGACCGACTGATATTTGGGGCTTATGAAAAAAAAGATGAATGGAGATAGTAGGAAGAATGCACTGAGAAAAGCATTTAAAATGCAAAATGCAAAATAGTTTTTAGAAAAGCATTTAAAATACAAAAAGGAAAATACCTATTTTGCATTTTGCATTTCCACATGAAATGGATTTATTTGAAATAAAGCACATCTCTGGCTAAATTTAAGTAATGTTTAAGTTATGTAAGGCTAGTTTTGGTTAGGTTAGGTTATATTAAGTTATGTTAGGTTAGGTTAAGTTAAATTGGGTTAGATTTGGTAAGGCTAGGTTAGGTAAGGTTATGTTATGTTTGATAAGGGTAGGTTAAGGCTTGGTTAGGTTGTATTAGGCTAGGGTATGTTATATTAAGTGAGGTTGGGTAAGGTTAAGTTAAGTCAGGATGAGTGTCTGAACCTACATTGTGGTGCTCCGCCGGTGGGGGCGACTGGCTGTTGGCCCTGCGCGCCGTAGGCAACCTCAGCAATCGCTCCAGGCGCGCCCGCTCGGCCGCCGCCGCCCGCTGCAGCTCAGCAACCGCCTGCCGCTTCACCTGGTGATGTGGGGAAGAGAGATGAGTTTAAATCGACGCAGGCGCATTGGCGAATTCAGTGAATAGTCGTTTATTGAGACTAAATATACAATATCAAGGGGATTCGGCCGATAGTGACAGTAATAAGTAGTCAGAATAACATAACGAATCTTTACCAGACATAACGAAGAAACATCCCTAGATAGCGGATGAAATAATTCTAAATATATGTATTTATACTGTAGTAATTCTTTTGTCAAACTTTCTTTAGGTCGACCGGTACCATAATATTGATTATTCCGATTTGAATGCTCAAAGTAGGAACCAAGATCGTGCGAACTCTGACCGGTTAAAAAGGTAGTATCCAACGCGGCCACCATCTTGAATAAGAATGGAACAAACAATTGTGTAGACAGATGAAATGCCAAATAGTCTAGTTAAAATAGGACTTCGCTGTATAATGTTGTGTTGTGGTGGGTTGTTTTGTTAATATTCATGTAACCGGGAGTGGGGTGACAGATTACGCTATACGTTCAAAGCTTTTTGTGTAACTCCACATTGCTCTCCATAAAATTCCATAGAGACCTGTTGCACCTAAAAAGATAATGGGTTATAAGTGTGGGCGTGGCGACGATATGCGTTGTGATCTGCTAGCCAGGCTATATTTGAAAATTATGCGACCCTCTCTCCTACCTACGGCAGGAGAAGGGGTCAGAACAATTTACGGAGCGCCGTGATTACGCGGCTGTCGTCTGCCAAAGTGACAGATCCCATACAAAGAAATGATATTCCGCGGCAGTCCCACAATTGATCTGACCTCCTCTCCTGATGAAGATTATACCGAATTGTGTCTAAGGCCTTGTGCGTTCGAGTAATGGGTGTTCGGTTTTGGACTTATATAGTATCATTCCTCGAAATATTAAGGAGAGACATAAAATAATTCATAATCTCCTCTTTCATAGATGGCGCTATTTGAATTATTTCACTTTTGCAAGTTATGCTTTACAATATTAAGACGAAGTATTGGTTTGCGCCCGTACATACGCAATACGAATAAGAATGAATTGTTTTGTCCGATGTAATCTGATTACACATCTACCCTGATGATGGACAATGCAATACCCCAAAAAAAAATCACTACAATACTTTTGGCCGTGAAAATCTCAAATCATACCTAAAGTCACGTTTAGCTTTAATGTAGAAACATATGAACTGTTTACTGCTATTTAAAACCAATGAATCCGCCTAGATTTCATCATTTATCCAATATTTTTAGATTCTATATTCATTTGGCATAAGCGATCGCTCAAGAAGTTTTGCAAACTTGCCATAATATGCCAACATGACGAATTTAGTAGATAAATGAACACAACAATTGTTTGAACCTTTCCGACATCCAGTGGCGGCGTAAAGGGGGGGCGGTCCACCCCGGGTACCAAGGACCAAGGAGTGACAACGACAACACACTTGTGCAGCCAAATAAGACGTGCGTCACACACAGCTATAAAAGCGCAAGCAGATATCTTTTGAACCGCGAGCGCTTATCTTTTCTACCGTCACACGACGCTATAAAATATTTCTTCCTAGTGTAGGGGAAGGAGTCAGACGAATTAGAGAGCTGCCACGAAATTCCATTTCTTTGTACTGAATTGACAGCTGTCATCCGCCCGTTTAGGCAGCTCCGAAATTAAAATGACCCCATCCCCTGTTCACCGCGGAGTGGGGGGTGCATAACTTTTCATATATCACCTCAGGAGCGGTTACGGCGTAAGATGTGTACTGTCTATGGTTCATCTGTGCATAAAAGCGCAAGGTGTGAAAGGTCTCATGGAATTGTATGGAGAGCGATATTTGGCGTGCGATCATCTTTTATATTTTATAGCTGAGTCTGACGCCTACATAATGCGCACAAAATCTCCCTATTAAGACTGCTGCGCTGCTCACTGCGAAAATGGCCCGAGATGCTGGTCTTACATTACCAGACGAGCTGCAGAGAGCAATGTTAGAATGTCACGATAGATTTTACAAAGAACTAGACCATCGTTACAGGGCAATGGATTTTATTCTGGTTATATTTAGTGTTGTTCAGACAAAAACGTTGGTAACATCACCAGAAGGAGATCTTCGTGGAATGGTTCCAAATTTATTAAAAAATTACGATGAATTTTCAGCAGAGGATATCGTGTTGGAGATATTACGATTGAGGCGCCATTTAGAAGCCGCCAACATTTCTGCCCACGAAGCAGTTCAATGGACTACATTGGAGCTCCTCAGATTTATTGTAAAATGGGGCTATTCTGAGTCAGTTCCAAGTTTAGCGCTATGTCTAAGATTTTTTTTGACAATATGTGTTTCGGTGGCTTTATGTGAAAGAAGCTTTTCAAAGTTAAAATTAATAAAATCTTATTTAAGATCCACAATGAGCCAAGCGCGACTAACCAATCTTTCGATTTTATCAATTGAAAGAGACAGGAATATAAATGTTTATAATGTCATCGAATATTTCAGTAAAATAAAGTCTCGTAAGCATGTTTAGTATTCGGTTTTTTATTTTAAGTAGGGGTGCTCAATACAAAACCGCCCCGGGTGCCAATCTACCCAACGCCGCCACTGCCGACATCTTCCGGAGTTCACCAGTTAAAAAATATTCTAATTTGTTTAAATAAAACAGTTTGAAGTGGGTGATGGTGTAACAATACAGTAGTTTGTGTGTGACGCATCTTTTTTTAATTAGGTTACCTGGTTGACGGATTCTTCTGCTCTTCTGCGTACCTCCCCCACACGCTCCTCAGTCTGTCTGACGGTGGCTGCCATGATCTCCCCAGCAGCCCGCTTCATGTCGGCTCCCTCGGGGGAGCAGCTCTCGGGAGCATTTCCTGCAACACACACAACAAATAATATCACATCAGCATTGAACACAGTATCTCTACAAAGCTGTACACGGCATACCCGTGGATACATTAAACCCAGATCCAGCCCGTTATAGAGCAGTTGAAGCAGTCCGCTATGGCGCTGATAATACCCAACACCTAACCGTCCTAAAGTCTATTCTTTTTTATAAGAACGGCGCTTTGCAAAAATACAAATCATCCAAATACAGGGTTTTCCAATAAGAGGTGTTATTTTGATATTCAATCGTAAAAGATCAATGGTTTCGTTGCTTGTGTGGCACGTAGCGCCGTCTTTTTGAAAGTAAACGTTGTCCAGATCAATACCATCCAATTCCGGCAGTAAAAAATCATTAATCATCTCTCGATAGCGCAATCCATTCACCGTAACTGTTGCTCCAGCCTCATTTTAGAAAAAGTAAGGTCCAATGACTCCGCCGGACGATAACCCGCACCAAACAATCACACGTTAAGGATAGAGAGGCTTTTCAACAATAACTCTTGGGTTTTCCGAGCCCCAGATGCGACAATTTTGCTTGTTGACGAAGCCACCGAGGTGAAATGGGCCTCATCACTCAAGATGATTTGCATTTGATTCACTCAAGTGAATTTTAATAATTTCAATGCGTTGTTGAAGCGTGTATCGTTCCATTTTTATTAATGGCTTAGTTTATACTTGTCAAATGTTAAAAAATGACAGCTTCAAAATTAACGTCTACCGAAATAGCGGGCTATTTAAAATAACACCTCTTATTGGAAAACCCTGTAATATTGACTAGCTGACGTGAACCCGGCGATGCTGAGGGATATCCTTAGGAGAAAGACATATACCAAAACGGACTTTTCTGTAAGCCTTTTTAAGATATACAATTTCGTAGTACATTATTTTGATGTATCTCACAAGGTTTAGCCAGTGTTAGCAATGTAAGCGCCAGAAAATATTTTTTTACGACTTGATTACAAAACTTCTCTAAATTTAGAAATTCTCTAAATGATAGTAAAAACCCTATAAAAATCTGTTGCGTATTTTAAAAGAACTAAGCGCACAAACAGACAGAGGCAGATAGCGGCTTTATTTTATACTATTTAATTAACAAAAATTACAGTGATCACCTAACTAATACCTACTACTTGGGGCCTGGGGCCTGGGGCCTGGGGCCTGGGGCCTAGGCGTCTACTGGTTTTGAAAAAGGGCGCCAACATTTGACAGGCGCCGTTTGTCCTGCCCTGATTATATCCAATCACAATGGAATACAACAACGTTTATAGGTTATGTTATGTTTATGTTTCGGTAACCGATGTCTTGCATTGCCAGCTAAATGTTTACATCGGGTAGAGTCAACTGTTTTTATGCTACGATGAGGTATAAAGCGGCCACATTGCGAGGCGTACCCGAAGGATTTTAACCAATAATATTTGGAGTAGAAAAATTTACATGTCATTTTGCTGTCCAATGATATACCTCACACTGCTACAAGTCGCGACGGATCACGTGAAACGTGTATCGTGTTGATGGAACAAGACGGAGTGCATATAAAATATAATCTTTATTTTTAATAATCCGTTTAACTCAAGAGCAAGTCATGTGACAATATTATTAGTTTTTGTCCTCCATGCTAGCATGGAAAAATGTGAATGACTAACAAGGAAGATGACTGTATTCTTTATGGTGAAAATAATGAAAAATAAACGATGGCGTAGCACGAAAAGATCAACGCGCGGCTAAGATCAAAACCCGAAGAAAGCACAATTTCCGAGAAAACTTTTTTAATGAATCTGTGAACAATAGTATTGAAGTACTTGGACAAAATTTAGAGAGAAAATTTGGAAGGTTCGCCTTCAACAAACTTAAATCCTAAAACACAGGAGGATATCCCAACACTTCCAGAAGTGTGTACCTATTAATTTAACCAAGAACGTTGTGACGAAAATGGTCACCGAATCATAGACATTCAATTATTTTAACGATAAACTAATGTTTATAAGACAAGGTTTTTATGCATAGCACAAAGGATAACAAATAATTATTAGCAATAATTAGTCGCCTGAAATATCAATACAAATTGAAAATATCTCCCGAGTAAAAATAAATGCCGCTAACGGGAATTGAACTCGTACCTTCTGATGTCCGGTCAGGTGCTCTGAGCCACTGAGTTATGTCGGCTTATTTTCAACCCGCCAAATAATTGAATATGTACTAGTACCTCAATCGACAATTACTGCTTATTATATTTTTTCACCTGTAACAGCCACTTTTATTAGAAGTAACATAATTAGGAAAGAAAAACATCTATGACGCGTAATAATAACTACACAGAACTTGTTTATAAATAAACTGTTTTAAAAAAATATTGGATTTTACAAACATGTACATAATAATTCAGTAGAACAGTAATAAAAAAATACAGTTTGTGGCAAGCCTACGCACGACGGAAGTGAAACTTTTAGTATTCTTCTCTCTCTCTCTTTTCATTTCATTCTCTCTTTTTTTCTGTCTATTGACATATTTATAAGTAGCATGTGATAAAAAAAAATTACAAGTTATAAAAATATGGGATTCGAACCCGGGTCCTGCATAACGAGTGTCGAACGCTCTGCCTCTAGACCGCGGTTATTACGTATTCGAACAAAATATCATATAGTCAAAATATCTAAAAGTCGCAGCACGAGAGCATTAAAATTTTATCACTTTAAAAAAAATTATTATTAAAAAAATCACAAAAAGAAAAAAAAAATTATTTAAAGCGGGGATCGAACCTCGGTTCTTCACGACGAGAGTCGGGCCTCTAGACCGCGAAGCTGAGTTTGGAGAGTGACCTAAAGTAGGTATATAATATTGGCTAGGCTCCTATAGCGAAATGATCACGGTTTTTCATGACGGTCATGAGTTGGTTTTACTCCTGCCCTCGAAATTGCATAACGCGCGTAAAGAAGTTTCACTTCAAAAATAAAATTTACTTAAAAAAAAGAACTGCTTTAATTTGCATTACAAATATTTTTCCTAAATAATATTTTATACCAATGGTATCACGGCTAGACCAGTAGCTGCTAACCGTAACTGGGATAATTCATTCTGTATCTAGCGTCCTTACCCCGCGATTGACTATTCCCCATCGTCGTTACACCGCGAGTTCCGTATGAATCCTCTGTAAAAATTCGATTTACAGATTAGGAAGTTCTGTAAATTGTGAGGTTATATTCCAACCTCTCTGATGACAATAAATCTTTCTTCATATAGAACTCATGCAGAAGAAAAAAATTATGCATACCCTAATTGTAATTATTACTGAAATATGTTATTATAGCCTTCTTGTACCTATATTCCGTGCTGTTGAACACATCTATAATTTCTACGAAAGTGTTGCCAACTGCATGCAATCTAGGTACACGTATCTATATGACTCAGTCGTATTATTTTTACAGTTAAAAAGAATTTTCGATCGATTAGTTCTAGTTAGTATGATGAAGGTGATTCGACTGAATAAATCAGGGCTGTCTAATATTCCACTGATAATTAAAAAAAAAGTGATGTCTGAAACAAGTATGAATATGCAAATTAAAAACTTAAAATTAAAACGGAGTTCTACAAATTAAACTTGATAACAATAAAGAAAAAACATGGAATTCTTAAAAAAGCAATCAACTTACCTCTTTGTTGCAGAATCGCCAGCGCCCTTTTTGTCTTTTCCACCATAGACAAAATACAATTCAGCATTGTGTTGATATTCTTCCATTCCTCATCGTTTTTCGAATTTGGAATCGAGTTCATAGACAATCCGGCCGCCATGTTTGCCGCCATAGACGAAGTTTGCGCCCTTTGTTCCATCACCTGGAGACTTTCCCGCGTAGAATCTCTTCTATTTAGCAGCGGATTGTCGAAGTTTGACGAGTTCAAGGGGTCATTTTGAGAGTGGAAGCCGATATGGTAGGGGTGGGGGTACTCGAAGAGGTGGGAGTGTGTTTGGAGGGGGAACAGGAGGGGGGAGGGGTTGATGAGGAGGTTTTGGGAGGGGTGGGAGCGTTTCGGGGGCGGCTGGTAGTCCAAAGAGTCCATGGGGTGATGGGCGCCGTTGGTTTGAGGGAGACAGCCATCGTACAGTCTGTGGACAAGGACAAATAAATTGTTAAAAATAAATAAAATAATGTTGGTAAGGTAAGGTCTGATTCATTGGCCAAGAGTAGTACGGTTATTGTGAATGGATTATTGAAATAAAAAAACTCCTACTGACATCACATCTAACGACACATTCTTGGAAGATTATTATCTGATTATATACAAATAAGTAGGTACCTACATAGATATTTTCCTAAAAGAAAATCAATTGACATATTTTTAGATACCTAACCTTATTATCAAGTGTTCGAAAAAATGTACAATGTAATTAGTTTGTTATTTTATGGATACGTGGTAAGGTACCTAATCTCTTGTGAAATCGTTTACTACAACTAGGTAACTCCGAATCGGATTTAGAAGTTACCGGGATTCAGTAATCGCCAATCGAAATAATGTAACAACCATAAAACATTTTAATACATCTCTATCTACGCGATGGATTATTCTATGGATATTTGGTACCTTTTCTCTTTTCAAATGCAAAGCAATATGTATCAACACATTTATATATTGATATGATGTGAAGCATTGTTATATGGTTTTTGAATGTGTAGGTAGGTTGGCGGAAAGTTAATTAAAATGTCACCCGCGGCTTGATTGGAATACTATTAAAAAAACCACGGATACAATATACAATCAATTAATATTTGACAGCTAAAACAATGCCCAAATTGTCACCAATGAAATCATTTTTTATCCGTTAATAAATACGCGTTGTAGTTCTTTATGCTGTAAGTGAGAAACAGTAGAAATGACAAAAGAGATACCCACAAACTAATCTAAACCTGAAAACATCAGGTTTCATCTGAACAAGGTTATATTGGAATCCATTTTCAAAAGTTTTTTTTTATAAATTACATTACAGATCCGTTGATGGTTAGGCTATTTACAAAAGTAGTTCTATGAACAGAAGACCTCGCGTCCCAAAACGTATGTTTCTAATTTTATTAATTTTCTCGTATTTAACAAAACAAAAACAAAAAACTTCCTCACAAATCTTAAATTTGTAAGTAAGTACTAAAGAGGAAGCTACAAGCAAAAAATGTGTATATTCTTGGTATGCCTTATATCATCAGTAATATAAGTAATAGGCATTAAAATCGCTTGGCAAACGGAGTCAAGAAAATTTCGATTTTAAGCGCAAACTATTTTAAACACGCAGTGTCCTGTTCAGGGTTGATCAAAGCAAAACGAACTCTAAGCAGAATTCTTGCCTGAAAATACTATGCAATAATTACAATAGCGTATTATCCAAGGTTGATATTTTCAGTTGCGAACTTACCAAATACAAGAGGTCCATAAAATAATATTTCTCTGATGGTTTGTGAATAATGTTTATGTCTCTATTGTTTATGTATATATTATGGTTTGATTTATATCTACAACCTCTCTCCATGGCTATAAATGTATTGTTTTTTTAAATTTTTCGTTTTATATAATCTTTTGTTTAGTAAAATTGTTTTAATTCATATTCCTTTCTCACAAATTTAAACAACTTATTCCATATTATGCTGTCTCAGTAGAGGTAAAGTCACAAGGAGGAAATCCGTAATTGGTTTTATTTTACTATATAATACTTATGTACAAACTGATTAAATGTAAACATTCGATTTCCCGTAAAAAAGGTGGTTTTTATTTATTTTGTGAACAATTTCATAAGAAAACAAAAAAGTTAATTAAGGGAAACTGTCACAAATAATCTAAGACGATATATTGATTTTTTTAAAGTTGTTTCATGCATTTCTATTGAATCAATAAATTTCTTAGGAATTTAAATTTATATTTAATATTGAGTAAACATATTTTTTATTTGAATTCTACTAAAGGAAAACGATAAGAAAAACTTCAATTTATCTAAAGCATATTTTTTGGTATTTGTAATATTAAAAAAAATCGTTATGAAGATTAATCGAAAACAGTGATTTAAAATAGAGCTTCGCCTTAAATAAATACCTAATTAAGGCCCCGTAGTAAACGTTCAAAGATGTTTGAAATTGAGATATGTAAATACGAATGTTAGAGGGAGCGCACTAATACTAAAAAACGATAATAATTAAGCGAAAATGGTGAAAATATTTAACAAAACACGACTCGTTTGAAATCTCTCCACAAATTCTTTAGTTGCATTTAAAGATACACTGTGAATTTTTTCATGCCTATAATATATTAAATTACAGAATAAAACGTGTTTTTGATAATTTTCGTAGCTTACTTTGCGATTTTTTTTCTACGGAGGGAATTTCTACTGACGTTGCAGCATAACAAATGCATGGATTTTACCTTCAAAATTAGCATATTTCTTTTTTGGAACTTAAAAAATTAAAGATTTAACGAGAAATGTGTTATAAATCGGTGGAAATTGGGTTTGGGGGCTTAATTGTAAACCGTAAATATTATAGGTAGTATTTTTTAAAATTTTGTAATATCATTGATATTATGTAAGAACTCACCCATAGATGGAGCTAGATTAGGGTATCAGGTTATCCATAGGTGGCGTTTAGCTGTCGAGCGTTGTAGAGATTGGTGTATAATATATAAGGTGGCAATCTCAAGGTCGGGGTCCAGAATCTTCCAACTTACTGCTTAATAAGATATCAGAGCTCATTGAGTTTGTGAAAAAACCAGAAGAAACCAATTTTAAAATAAGCAATTATACAATTTAAAAAAAAAACATCAGCATTTCAATGACAATTCTTTTTTCAAACTATTGATTATTCCGAATTAACAGCTCATCGTAGGAACCACGATCATGCGAACACTGTCGGGCTAAATAGGTATTATCCAGCCTGGCCACCATCTTGAATCGGAACGGAACAAACAATTTTTTAAACCGATGAAATGCCACAAATCGAGTTAAAACAGGACTTCGCTGTATACTGTTGTGTTGTGGTGGTTTGTTTTGTGAATATTCGTGTAACCGGGAGTATTTAATAACAGCTTTGTTTAAAGGGGTGACAGATTACGCCATAAGTTCAAAGCGTTTTATATAACTCTATATTGCTCGCCATACAATCCTATACAGACCTGTCTATAAGTGTGGGCGTGGTGACGATGTGCGCTGTGATCTGCTAGCCAGGCTATATTTGAAAATTATGTGACCACCTTGAGAAGGGTTCAGAATAATTAACGGAGCGCCATGAATACTCGGCTGTCATCTGTCAAAGTGACAGATTCCATACAAAGAAATGATATTCTGCGGCAGTTCCCCAATTGATCTGACCCCCTATACTGAGGAAGATTATAGCGTAGAGTATCACCCCGACACATAATACGTATAGCCACGCCCAAATTATGCGCGTATAATATAGCGTGATGTCTCTAAGGCTTTAAAGTTTCTATAAAAAAATATTGAATACGCTGCGCCTATTGTCTGCAAGATTATTAGAATACGTGCTAAGCGTATTGCAGATAAAAACTTTGTAGGAGTAATGTACGTGACCAATAGGTCAATGAATCTTAAAATTTACAAAACTATTATTAAACTCCATGACTGTTATGTTTTACAGTTAAATCTTATGAGGATACAAGAATGGTGCACCCTTAATGAACTGTTTCATAACATCGAAAAATGTCAAACAATAACTTTTGCCCGAATCAAAAATCCCATATTGCATCAATATAGCATTAACAACATTTCCCTAAGACCTTGGTATTATTTTTGTCAGTACATTATCTTTTATTCCTCATATCCTGTTGAAAAAATATTTTTTTTAGTAGTTTACTTTTATATTTTGTATTGAGTAATTTATATTTTTATTTATATTCTACTCAAGCGAAACGATAGGAAAACCTTCAATTTATCTAAACCATATTTTTGGTATTCATAATGTACACCAATTCGCTATAAAGATTAATCAAAATAGTGATTTAGCACTAAGCTTCGCCTTAAATTGCTATTTACTGGCTGATGTAAGCCTAATGAGTAAGAATAAGAAAGGGACGCTTAGATGGTTTGGGCATATAGAGCAAATGAGCGAAGAAAGGAGTGTAAGGAGGATATATGATGCAAATGCTAATGGTAGCAGAAGTCGGGGACGCCAGAGGAAGACATGGCACGATCAAGTGAATCAGATAATCGAGTTGGGCCATGTCAAGAGTCAGAATAATAGAAGAGTATGTATGAATATGAATGAGGCAAGGAGCGTGCGCCAAGACCAAGTTGTTTGGCGGTCCGTCCTCTCTGCCTACCCCTGCGGAGAAACGGAGTGATGGTTAGTTAGTTGGTTAAAAACATAGTTAAAGTAAGTTTGTTTGTTTTTTTTAATTATTCAATGTGCCAAAAGAGTTTGTCAGCATGTCATGTTCACAATATTAATTATACTCGTACAACGCGAAGCCACGATCAAAAAGATACATAAAAATGATATTTTAATGAATACAATTATTTGAAGACATACAATACATCAACAGATAGATAAAAGACAGTCAACATACTAATAAGATATAATACTATAAGTGTTCATATTTATAAAAATAAACAGTTTGTTGTGAAGCAAGTTTGTAATTAACAAAACTCTAATTAATCGTCCGCCCGATTTGGTGCTTTACAGAAGATAGAAAAATTAACATAAAGATAACACGTGCACAAGAAAAAAATATAGATCTGTTTAGTATAATTATTGCGGCACGTTTCAGAGTTATATTTTGTGAAAAACCACTATAAAGAATGTAAATATTGCTTGAAATGGCTTTACGGCGATGCCATACGTAGTAATTCAAAATCATATGTTTTTGGTTTGAAAATTTGGTCGCCTAGAAATGTTTCAGATGCTTTAATTAAATACTGCGAGTAGAATACATCCTGGCCTTTGAAATAATAGAGTATTTTTTAGATAAGTCTTTTTATAAGCCCAGAAAAAAATTATGTAAAGGCCTATGAAAACTGCTTTAAAGTTCAAAATCTCCTACTTACGAACCCATTTTCGGTTATAGTTTTATTGTATAATGTAGCAAATTAAGTAATTTATAAAATGATCGAAAAACTTTTAAATTATTATTTTTTTTTGGTAAACTAATGTTTTTAAGACAAGATTTTTTTATGCATAGCACAAAGGGTAACAATTATTTTATAAGCAATAATTATTAGCCTGAAACACTCATCTACGTTGAAAAATCTCCTGATAAAAGATACATGACGCCAACGGGACTTGAACCCGATGTGGATGAGTGTTTCAGGTTAATAATTATTGCTTATAAAATAATTGTTACCCTTTGTGCTATGCATAAAAAAATCTTGTCTTAAAAACATTAGTTTACCAAAAAAAAATATATATATTTGACAAGTTCTAGTATTTTCACCAAAAAATGTAGACAATTTGTCTCGACGCCATCTAGTGAGAGAGTTAGCACTTACAATGCCTTTCTTATATAAAATAAAGTTGGTTGTTTTCAGGTGAAAAAAATGTAACAAGCAGTAATTGTTGAATGAAACACTAGTATATATTGAATTATTTCGCGGATAAGAGATAAGCCGCCATACCTCAGCGGTCAGAGCTGTCGACCGGAAATCGAAAGGACACGGGTTCAAGTCCCGTTGGCGTCATGTATCTTTTATCAGGAGATTTTACAATGTGGATGAGTGTTTCAGGCTAATAATTATTGCTTATAAAATAATTGTTAAACATTTAAATATTTGTGCCTGAACATCCACAAAATAAAATAAAAGGCACTTTTTGGCCATGTTTGTTCTTGCATAAATCAAAACAGGTGGATGGTGTTGAGCGGGAATTTAAGCCTTATCGTCATCTACGTAAAGGGTGCTATTGATAGCGGCTTGATTCAAAATATTACACGACGTAGTGCATCGCCTTAACCGTAATAGCCAGGTATTAGTAATAGGACTGGTTCCAGGTAGTTTTTAGGTACTATGGTGTAAATAATGTAAATATCTGTGTTTAATCTCTCTCGTCATCCATGTTATTTAATAATAATCGGAAATATTCCCGGTATAAAATATGATCAAAGGTCCAAAATATGGCTGACGAACGCCACAATAGAAATCCAATAACCATACACACAATATTCACGTAACACACACAATCACACAATATAATACACACAACATGACCGACCGCACGACATTTCAACAACAGACGCAGCCGCTTTGATAAATAATGGACGATCTGCCGATATTGAGTATTTGGTACAACCGACCCCGGTTTGACGTCGGCCGCGGCCAGAGAACTGCATCCACCTAGGTATCTCTATATTATACCATTCTCTATGGCCAGGCTTATGGTTCTCTATGCCCGACACCTCCCCACTCCCTCGATACCCCTCCCCCGAGCCACCTCTTTGTCACGGCGATCAAAGGAAGCCATCAAAATCAGCCCGCAAATTGACAAAACAATTTATTTTGCTCGTCCGCCCGGCCGACGTGGAGAGGTGCTGCCGGTGGGGGTGTTTTTGGGGTGGTTAGGGGGGATGGAGAGGCTCACGCTGACATCTTTGAGAGTTTTCCGGAAGCAGTGTCGGAAACAAACAGCACTCATAACAAGTATCTGGGTAGGTAGCTGAATGGGAAATTAATTTTCAAGGGAGTTACCTACCTATTTAAATTTATACATAGATATCTAGAAATAGGAAATTTAATAAACGTAGAACTATTTACTTCTTCATAACTATGGTAACACTGATTTTAGAACAATTTTTAGTAGAGTCAAATGTAAGGTAAGGTTTGAAAAGTAATACAGCATAAATAGAATGCTTTCATTATTTAAAAAAATATTTGTTTTTATTTGGAATTAACAGCTAATAAATTTTTTCTGTCATAAATATGTTAATTTATAAAATACGTAATATTAATTATTACAATTTTTTAAAATACCTATAGTCTATGTGTTTATTAAAAATCTATTTGAATTTAACTTTTGTTTTCGGGAAAGAATTAATACAACTATTGGAAGCGGAAATTAACACACTTTCCAACATCAAATCGAGCTGAAACTCGGCAAATAGGCTCGTTGTCGATCACAATACATTCTGTAAACTTTTGGTGGCAATTACGTACACACACGCTGAAATACACGCATTTCTCCGAAATTCGATGACATTACAGCTGACAATATACGTAATAAATGACGGTCTTATCCGATCGAGAATTGGGTCGGCTGGTAGAGTTGTTGACCCCAGTTTCTGGATAGGAAGATACAATAGTCAGACAAACCATTTATTTTTTTAAGTTTTAAAATAGAAGATATAGTAAAAAAAAACTTCATTACGGGTTGATTTTTTTTAATAAATATGTGGAACTCTGGTGGTAACGGTTAGGAATCTAATATATTGGTTTTAATACAAAACAGAAAAAGACTGCGTGCATACATTTTAATTATTGTCAGATTTTCCTCATTGCAAATAGTTGGAAAAATATACTTTTCACAATTGAAACCCTCAAGGAAAAACATGTTATACATTTGTGAGTGCATTTCTTACAAATAAAAATACCTAATTTATTATCCATTACACGATTTAAATAATTATTATTATTGTCTATTGACAATTATCCATCAATAACACAAAACAAAGCATATCAATCTTCATCATAAGAAACATAAAACTTTTTAATAGCATCGATATCATTAAGCAATTCTACTTTGCCTATGTACGCAGTCATTTGGAGTTTGCATCAGTTGTTTGATCTACATTTTACAAATCCACAATTTACAATCGAAACAATCCTAAACAAATTCCTAAAATATCTTTGTTACAAGTCATTTGTAAGATTTAATAAGTATGCAGAAGCAGCTTCATACTTTAAAATTGATTCACTGCGTGTACGGAGGCATCATAAGGATGCACTATTCCTGTAAAAAATAGTTAAAAATAATATTCAATGCCCAGAGTTGCTAAACAAGATTCCATTCAATGTACCTGCGCGTTCAACACGCTCTTGTGTCCTGTTCAGGGTTGATCAAAGCAAAACAAACTCTAAGCAGAATTCTTGCCTGAACAGACTGTGCAATAATTACAATAGCGTATTATCTAAGGTTGATATTTTCAGTTGCGAAATTACCAACTACAAGAGGTCCATAAAAGAATATATCTCTGATGGTTTGTGAATAATGTTTATGTCTCTATTGTTTATATCTCTATTATGATTTGATTTATATCTACAACCTCTCTCCACGGCAATAAATGTATTGTTTTGTAAATTTTTCGTTTTATATAATCTTTTATTTTGTAAAAAAAATTTATTTCATATTCCTTTCTGAGAAATTTAAATAACTTATTCCATATTATGCTGTCTCAGTAGAGGTAAAGTCACAAGGAGGAAATCCATAACTGGTTTTATTTTGGCTATATAATACTTATTTACAAACTGATTAAATGTAAACTGTCGATTTCCCAAAAAAAGAATAAATAAACATCATACGAACTGACAAACAGTAGAAATAAATGAAGAAATGGTAGGTAGTTTTTAACAAATTATACAAAAACTTACATCAGTTAATTATGATTTTTGAACATTATTTGATGAAATACACGATTCATGCAATATCATTTGTTTTTATTTATTTTAATCTAATAATGTAAAAGTGTAATTATGTCTTGTCAGATCGATATTCGTTCCTACCTAGGCAGATTGCTTGTTAACATGAATTATTCTGCATGACATGCTAAACTTTGCAGGCGGGTTAAAGCAATTTCAATTTCTGTTTGAATAAAAATAGTTGCAATTTATGGCACAGATCTGAATAGCCAGGTATTTTTCAATCTTCCTCTTCCCATCTCTTCCCCTCTCCCTTCAGCCTGACACAATTAAAGATGACTTAGTTACACTGACTCCTTGTTCAGAATACACATATATAAAAAAGTTTGCGACACCCATACAAAGGTACAATCTATATATTGTCAATTTATATAGGAGCGGTCACGAATGTATTTTTGCACTTTGGTAGAGTACAATAATTGTAGTGAAGAGATGCTAACATTTAACCTCGTGTTCTTTATATTAATAATATGTATGTATACATATATAGTTTCGCTTGAAATCTGACAGCGCGGCAATCCGCCATTTTGAATACGGCCGATCCCGCGGTTGACATTTTGCGCCGGACACTTAATCAAAATTCGAACCCAGGCAGCCATTATTGGCCGTAATACATCCAGTTGGCACCCGCAATGCGGGGGCGGCTTCATTATTGTCTATGGCCGGCCGAAAGGGGTCATTTGTCAAGCGTTTTGTCTATGGCCGGAGTGCATGCTCCCCCTGTCTGCTTTATAATACTCTCTGGTCTCAGGTCGAAATTGAATTGATGAGATTTTTAAAAGGGGCAATTTTTAGTTGGATCACTTTTAAGCCGTCTAACGCAATATTTAAAAAGTAAAAATCAGTGCGTAGGTACTATGAGTCATTCACTCTACGGATTACTAGTTTCTACCATCCGGTTTCGCTCGAGTTACAACTTACAACACTCTTTTTAATACCCAATTTTTACCGATCTATAACAAGTTTCTCGTGAACTCATTAAGTTGAAGAAAATATCTATACATTTTTTTTGCCGAAAAGTTAATTATATGAAATTTCTCCGATAACAAAAATTGCCAAGTAAGCTCCGAAAAACAAGTTTTGTTCTGTTATCTAATATGTTTTAGGCATGAAAAATTAACAGTGTATCTTTAAATGCAACTAAAGCATTTGTCGAGAGATTTTTGCTCTATTTCAAACGAATCGTTTTTTATTAAATATTTTCACCATTTTCACCATTTTCGCTTAATTTTAATCGTTTTTTTATTTTTTTTATTAATCATTCATATTTACATATCTCCCTTTCAAACCATCTTTGAACGCTTACTACGGGGCCTAAAAGCTGCTAAAGTGAATGAAAAATGGTTGCTAAACATAACTAGTGGTTCTGTGACCTGGCCAAAAAATTTTCTAATTTTCATTTATTTAAAAAATCAAAACCACAATTTACCCTAAAATCATACGATTTGTAAGTAGGTACTTAAAAATCTACCTACGTGTATCTATAAACTACATATACTTTAGGTAACATTTTGAAAATTTTCAAATAAGGAATTATACAATTTGTCCAAAGAAACATTCAATTCTTTTTTCAAACTTTCTTCAGGCAGGTAGACTATAATATTGAAAAAAATTCTAATAAGCAATATTTCACATTTTAAAATGAATCTTTGCTGAATCATTAAAATGGCCTCAATTTTGAAACGAAAGCGGAACGTACAAACAAAATTACATACGGAAGAAATGTAACGATTGAGTTAAAACAGAACTTCGCTTCGCTCAAATCTATTGATATACTATACCTTCACCGGGTTTCAAACTTTTTTCTTCTTATTGAATATATGAAATATGTGGCGTCTTGTGTTGTTTAAAACATTTAAATGTGTATTTCCCCTAGCACTTGATTGTAATAACGCTGCGAGCAGAAAATAGGTGCGTTGACTTTTAACATAAAAAATCGTCCCGTAAAAACCAATACATTTTAAAATGTCATAAAAAAAAGGTTTTTCTGATATTGAACCTTCCTACCCAGGTACCTGGCTACCATCTCACCAAATGCCGAATACGGCAGGACCGACATTTATGTCGTATATTAACTGCTGTAACGTCATCCAATTACAGAGAAATACTTAAGTCTAGTAAGTCCGCGTGTGTGTACGCGATTGCCACCAAAAGTTGATACAAAGCATTGTCATTGACAACAAGTCTATCTGCCAAGTTTCAGATCGATCGGATGTCTGTAAGTGGGTTAATTTCAGCTTCAAAGATTTGCATATATTAATTCATTCCCGGAAACAAAAAGTGAAATTCAAATAGATTTATTTAAAAATGGGAAAAATCTTGCACATTTCATGAGACAAAAGCTCAATGTTCGAGAGTTTTAATGATTATTTATACCGAAATAATGTACAATTCATCTAATGATAATTGTTGTCTTGTTACGCAATCAATTAATGGCAATAACTGGAAAAAAACTATTGTTATGGTTCGAGTTTAAAATTCCTACATAATAAAAATTTCTCAACAAATTTTCCGTATTATTTAGGTTATTCTATTTTCCTCGTTTCCCTTGAATTTTTTAAGGAAAACAGTTTCAGAAAGTAATTATCTTCTTATTTTGAACGCCAAGTAATCAAGCAGTATCAAAATTCTTCTTATTTTCAATTCATCAAGCAGTATCAACATTATTATTATTTTGAACGTTAAATTATCAAGCAGTATCAACATTCTTCTTATTTTGAACGTCAAGTCATCAAGCAGTATCAACATTCTTCTTATTTTGAAAGTCAAGTCATCAAGCAGTATCAACATTCTTCTTATTTTGAACGTCAAGTCATCAAGCAGTATCAACATTCTTCTTATTTTGAACGTCAAGTCATCAAGCAGTATCAACATTCTTCTTATTTTGAACGTCAAGTCATCAAGCAGTATCAACATTCTTCTTATTTTGAACGTCAAGTCATCAAGCAGTATCAACATTCTTCTTATTTTGAACGTCAATTCATCAAGCAGTATCAACATTCTTCTTATTTTGAACGTCAAGTCATCAAGCAGTATCAACATTCTTCTTATTTTGCATCAAGCATCGTCAACATTCTACACAATTAGTAGAGGGTGGTTTTTACAGGTGGTGGGTTGGACAGTGTACTTCCTTTTATTTTAAGGGTCAAGTGAGCAAATTTCTCTCAATCTCAGAATGATAGATTTATTCAAAAAACAAATCCATGCTTCTCGCCTTTTACGTTTGGATTCGAAAATAAGCTTGGGTAACTCTCGAAACTCTAATTTAACATAAAATAAATAAATATTATTTTTCTAATTTTATGTCCGGGTTAAATCTTCCCCATAGGAAAAACTAATCCCTTCCACACACTTTTCCACAAATGATCATCTAGTCAATCAACATTATGCAAGTGCATTATAAGAGCAAAATAAATACAAAACAATACAAGAACAACACGTCAACTCACCAGAGATCAAATGGGAAAATAATTCACCGACTCCAGATATTTTCATATCAGAGGGTTCGGCTCGGTAGAACTCCTAACAGGGCCTATAAATCCTACTGATCCCTCAACATAATATTTAAAAATAAAACTGAATAAATTAATGTTTAATTTAATGAAAAAGTCTTAGGTGACGCATAGCAAATTAGTGTATAAGTACACTTATAAATTTTCTTGGAAACTGTATTCGGGGAATTCAAATCATTCAATTTTTTTCATCCATAATTATAAAACTAACAAATAATAATTGAATAACATTAGCGAACGGCTTCAAAAGTTCGAAGGAATTCATATTTGTACAGCGCCCTTGGGGTGATTTTTACAAAAACGGAATTATATTCAAACTGACGTGACGTGAACCCGGTGTTGCTGGGGAGTTATCCTTCAGAGATAGACATATACCATCGCGGACTTTTCTGTAGGCCTTATTATGATAGTCTTGATTTTATGAGTTCTATTCACTGTGGAACTTGCTGCAAATAGATACCTATACTACATATGTTACTTTCGGATTCCACTACGTAAATACTAGAAGTCGAGATTTATTTCATTGCAGAAATTCTGGAACTAACTACCATATGTATTCCTCATTGCCCAGAATACAAATACAAAAGATTGTTACTGAAACAGTTTAGGTATGTATAGTAAATATTTACTGAATTAATATATAATTTTTACTTTGTAAAAGCCCATGAAAAAGCGTTAATAAAGTCATAAATAAACATAATTTCAATTGATTAAATAACACAAATAAAATTTATTTCAATTATCATTTTTTTCCTTACATAAATACCCATTCGTAATGATAAAACACGAAATACGAGAACCGATATCTCAAATACTGCTAAAAAAGTATTACTCATAATATGTATAGATAACAATGACTTCAACACTAGAAGAAAAAACCCAATACGCAAACAAAGACTAGAGATTTTTTCTTTATTTTATATCCACAACGTCAAGAATCCATTACATTCAATAAAAACTTGCCTAAATACTAATTCACGTAAAAACTAGATTCATAAAGTTCAATTCAAGTCTATCAATAATAATTATTTATGGAAGTAGTTTTTTCAACTGGTAATATTCGGATATCTCAAGTAGCTATTGAATAGAAAACAAATAAAAGTTGGTTCCATACCCATTTGAAAGAAAACTGATGTCGCAAACTTGACGGAATCATTCAATTTACAGTTCCTACCTACAAGATTACTATTATTACAATTACTATGCTGTCCTAGAACATCTGTTCGGCTGCGTGGTATCTTGGAGAAGACAAGTGTTGGTTTTTTTAAGACTCGTATTTAAATTTTCTGATTCACAACACACTTCTATATTTTTTATGTTAATCAAGCGGAACAAGAGCCAAAACTGCCCGGAATCCGTGAGACTATGTCCTTGGAGTATTTGGAGTAGGGAGGGGAAGGAGATGTGGTAGATAAAGTTTGACACACACGGTTATATCCAATTTAATCAAGGTTTGAGATCTCTTAACCACACGGGCCACTTACTACCATTATCTGTCACAAAATTATGTGTCCTCAAAACATGTTCAATCTCCTTTTTTACTATAGCTAGACAAATAAAATAAACAGATTTAGAAAGAAAAAACTCCAAACTTTCTCTTTGCATTTAAAAGTTTACCATAGAAGCTCCCGCATAATTTTAAATCTATTGTAAAGGGACTGGGACACGGTCAAGCGGCTTGATCGCAAGCACGTAGTTTTTTTGTCTATTGTTGTCTATTGTTGTCTATTATTGTCTATGCTTAGCGGCTTGCCAGCCCGCATCAAGCCTCTCCGTCAAGCATGGCCACGCCTTCCTGTGACTTCGTGGTGGTCAAAAATTTATTGGTTTATTTATGCATCTATGTATATGTACTTCTATGCCTTCCTGTCATTTCGTGACTCGCGGCAAAATGGAATCTGTCAAAGACAAAGCGTTCTTGGCTCTTACGTTAGCTTTATGTTTGAATAAAAATAATAAAAAGAAACGAATTTGGTGTCAAGAATGGTACAAGTTAAGGTACCGCTTTACCCATGAGCATTTGCAAAGTGTATTACAGGCTACAGCTATTTTTTGTACGAATATCTTGTGCGGTATCCATAGAAAAAATATGTTTTCTCCATTGAAAATTCAGAAAATTATTTATTCTACAGTTTGATTATTAATGACCTTGAAAACCGCTGTCATAATTATTAAAAAACACTAAAATACTTCCAGAATTTTTAAATTAGATGGATTTCTACAAATTGAACACAAAAACACTAACTAAGTACCTATTTTATAATAATTTTATTCAATTTATATCATTGTTTATGATACGTGATATTTATTTGTCTATTTTCGTTTGTCTATTCCCACAAAAATATAAATTCGCATCAAGCCCCGCCGCCAGCACGTAGTATTGCGCAATGCTTGCAAGCCAGCTTTGGTACACGGTCAAAATGCTTGTCACAAAGTGCCATAGACAAAAAACTACGTGCTTGCGATCAAGCCGCTTGACCGTGTCCCAGTCCCTTAAAAGGACCGTGTCTGGCTGGCTGGCGGGTGGGCGGCGTGCATTTGATTTGTACACAAATCAAATCCATTTTATTTAGAGGTTGATGAAATTTTGCACACTTGATCTTCAAAACAAGAGAAAGGTTACTGTTTATTTTAGATTTTGAAAAACTCTGCGCAAATCCCGGGTAACGCCGGAGACTTCAGCAATTATAAAACGAAAAAAGGAAAGTGACAGTAACATTTATAATACGTTTGTCTAACAAAAATACCTAAATGTGTTTTTTTAGTTGATTTTTTTTTTGCTGTGTTTGATTTTAAAATTTTAAATATTTTAATTTGAAAAATTATTGTAAAATTTAGTCTAATTTCAAAAACTGTATTTCATTTTATAAATCTATTTGAAATTGAATGTTAAGCGGGAATACCTACTATTTGTTGACACGATTTTTTTGTACTCGAAGTACATCCTGTGGTAAAATGTAGAATAATTTGTTAAAGAAAGCATTTCACAATTAATTAATTAATTAATTATTTCACAATTAATTAATTAATTAATTATTTCACAATTAATTAATTAAAATAATATATAGTATATTTGCGGCACGTTCCAGAGTGGAAGATACTACCAGTATCGCCCTGGTGTAAGACCACCATTCAGAATTGAAACGTTGCTCCAAATGGCTTTAGCCGTGTTCAGTGACTAGATCTGAATAGCCAGGTACTTCCCCACCTTCCTCTTTCCCTTCCCCACTTACCTTCAGCCTCACAACATCCCCCAATTGGGGATGCCATAATCTCACTGGCTCCAGACGGGAGCAGTTGGGACTCTTGTGAGGTATTCACTATAAAAAAAATAAAAAAAAGTGTACGCAATTGATTTGTAATTATAACATAACGTTTTCCCGCGGCATTATGACGACAAATTTTTGATACAATGGCGCGCAATCAATATCACCCAGTTTTTATGACGAAGACTGAAATCCACGCGATTCAAACCGGTTTATCCAGTATCTCTTCTACCCTAGAGATGTATAACTAATTAAGTTGTTGTGTGTATTACATTCACGCGGCAAAATATAAACAGTAGTATTCTCGTAAGGTTTATTGATTTATATCGCTATATACGTCATGTAAAGTATTACGTAGGTACCGACTTATTTATGCAGACAGACAACGGCGGAATTATAGTCTATGGTGCATTAAAATCGATCCGTAAAATAAAGGGTATTGGTTGTAGGTATATATGTTACATTTGCGGAAAAAAAAGCTTATTCTGGCTACTGGAAATATTGAGTTATGGAGCTTAATGGATTTATGGAGATAATTTTAGACGGTACCTAATTGTATCTTGTTTGTGGGCTAGCGTCTAGATGTGCATATTTGATATCAAGTACGTAGTAAGTACGAGTATAAACATTTGATGTCCAGCATCCCTTCCACAAAAGTCAACAACCGCCACCGCTGTACATGATTGACAGTAGTTGATAGAATGCATTGTCATCGACATCCAATCTTTCCGTAGGTAGTAAGTAGGTTTCAGTGAGGAAGTTAATTTACGCTTTTAAGTTTTGCATTCATTGAACAAAAGCGAAATTCAACGCGTGTTTGTAATACTGTTAACTTGGAACGAAACCCATCTGTGGTTCAATAACCTAAGAATAATTAATTACATCATTTTCATAGTGGCTAAGGCCAGGAAGTGACAGTAAAAATATTGTGGTAGGAAAGAGTAAAGCGATAATATTATATTATAATTAATACGTTATTAAGTAGTTCAGCTTATCACTGGGAAGTGATATGTTATCTAAAGCATATGGTTAAGAGTTTAATATTTTGTATAAATTACATTTTTATTAGAAATTTATTTGTCAGAAACAAACAGCTTTTACATAATATACAATGTTAAATATAAATATACAAGTAAACTGCAGTCAAGCCACAGAAGTTGTTTATGCTAAAGTTCATTGGAAATGAAGTTTTAATATCTTAAAATTAATTTGGTGTTAGAGGAAGGGGAGAGGAAGAGGAAAATAGGAAGAGGATAGGAGATGCTCCCGATACATTCCATACTCTCATATTAATAATCGATCGTACGCATTACTTCATATCGATATTTCTTTAGGTTATTACCAAAAATGTCATGCTGTAAAATTTTGTATTATATTGTGCACATATACGAGGAATTGGGGAATTTTTTTGAATGTTTGTTCTACACAAGGGTAGATAAAATAAATCAGATTGTCGGGTTGATCTAGACGGAATATGAAGATTTATTAAATTGGTAAGTTCTGGTGAGTCCAGACCATTATTTAGGATTTTAAACAATGGGATTTGATCAAAAATTAGACGTCGTGTTTGGAGGGAGTTAAAATTATGAAATTTAATGGATTCGGTATAATTTGAGAAGTGTACAATAATATTAGCAGAAAGATTTATTATTTTCTGCATTAATTATTAAAAATGGTTTGACACCGCTGATACGTTTCATGTACTAAAGTAATTTTTTAAATTTTAAATTTTCTTTTTTTTAACAATTTATTTATTTACTAAACAATTAATCAATTTACAGTGTACATTATACAGAGTATAATCAATGATGTTAACTAAAATAATTCATACAATTAGTTTTCACTGCTTTTGATAACTCACTGCTAATCCTAAAGGATAGCTTCAGTATTTGTTAAGAATAATATTGTGACAATAGTTTTTTCACTCTAGTATTATTAGCCGGAGTTCAAAAAAGAATCTATACTTAAAATGCTGAAGAATAATGTATCCACATATTATGTCACTGTAACTCGCACACACTTATCAACAGTTTAACATATCTTTATATTTGCTTACCTAGTAAGACATACTCACTTTGAAGCTATATGTAAATAATTTTATTAAATTCTTAAATTTATATATTTTTCTTTCTTTAAATTCTCTACTTTTTACTTTATTCTATACTTTTTAAATTCTCTTATATTTCAATCTTCTGATATATTCTTTCAAATTATTTTAATATATTTCATATAAATACTAACTCGCACATATAAAATATCAACATTTATTTTTTTCTTATTGGTACATTGATTTCTTAAATTGAATTTATGTGTATATAAATATATATGTATATTTAATTGTATATTACATATACTATCTTAACCTATATACTCCTTATTTTATTTTAAATTATATACTTTTTATACTAATTTTAATTTCTTCTATATCTCATACTTGATTTAATATTTGAATGTACTGAATACACAGGGTGCGGCAAAAGTAATCACCCTATTGGAAAACGCTACAACTTTTGCAAATGGCGCAAAATTTTAATTCGGTTTTGAAATTTGTGAAGTAAACAAACGCAGAATACAAATTGGCAAGGCATAAATCGGTTTACTCCGCAAGAACGTGGAATAAAAAGCAGTACCAAAGCTTATCATAAAAAAGAATACAGCAAAAGAACATCGGGTGATTACTTTTGCCCTACTGTAGAATCAACCACCACATCAGGGGAATGTGCCTAGTTTGGTAATCTTAACACACCCAAAATTTGTAAAAAACCATAAAAACACTGAATAAAGAAATTTTTTATAAATATATGTATATTATATATAGGAGACGGTTGACGTAAGGTTCCCGTGAGCACTTAGGCCATAGGTCCATTGTGCTATCTGCCATTTTACCTCATTCCTTTAACAGTAATCCAGTCCCTTTTATAAACGCCCGAGGAAGACATGGTGCGATCAAGTGAATTAGATACTTGATTAGGGTGATTCCAAGAGCCAGAATAACACACGGAGAAAAATTATCCAGTTAAAAAAAGTGATTGCACGCTAATTTCCTGATAAAATATTACTTATTCAGAATATATCAAAAAACGTGCTCTTTTCATAATGAATATCATGAAGGAATGCGACAATAGCAATATATCTGTATTTGTATGAACACGTGTTCGGACGTCCTCATGAAACATTCGCTTTTAAGTGATACATTCAACTGTCAATTCATTCTTTAGAGGCCTGCAGTCCTGTTTTTAACAGGAAAAATAATAATTTGACCAGATTTGTAATAAATTAATAGTATTTTATTTCTGTAAGTTTTCTACGTGCAGAATGGTATGCTTATGAGACGATATATGAATATGAATGAAGCAAGGAGTTGATGTAATGTATCCGTTATGTTGGCAGTCGTCCCAACGCCAGATGATGACTAGGTTGGGTTAGGTTAGGTTATGTATGGAGCGGAAAACAGGTGACAAGTACACAATAATTAAATATACCATTTCTGAGAAAAAGTCCAATAATATCCAATTTCCCAATAATGTCCCTTTTTATTATATTTTACCTAGACATTTTACAAATATAATTGTAAAAAAGTCCAGATAAACTGCTTTTTAGCAGTTTATCTAACGGGTTCCATGTAGTATTTTTGTAAAAGGTTTAAATTAAAGCAGTATCATCCGCATATACAAAGTGTTTTACATGTCTAAAAATGTATTTAATAAAAGATACGTATATAATATACAGAATATACAAACATAAATACTTTTTGCTTAATATATTTTATATTTTGTGGGAACCAACAAATTAGAAGATGAGGAAATCATGATCAACACACATACAACAAACTACAGTCCGCCTCAGAACAGGAATACCTAGTGAGGAGGACTGAGAACAAACTACATCACTTTATAACTTTTTTACTTAATATTGTATCATTTTTACATTAATTTATATTGCCGTTAAAAAAAAATGGACCTAATATGGAACCTTGAGGAACGCCGGCAAAAAGCTTCTTTTTTTTGCTTAAAGAATTTAAGAGTTTTAATTTCATGCATCGTTGTTTAAGTAATTTTCAAAAAGTTTTATCAGTTTTCTTCTTATTCCTATAATTTCTAGTATTTTATGTGATTTACCATGAGCAATAGTATCAAAGGCTTTTGAGAAATCTATAAATAAGACAAATGTATGTTTTTTTACAGTTTAATTCATTATTTATCATGTTGGCAAATTTTTGAAGCAGCAATTCTGTACTCTTTTTTTTGGAAACCGTATTGATTAGTATCTATTATAGAAAATCTGTATCTAAATTTCGCTTATAAACAATTGTGTTAATCTCAAGTGACCTACCAGGTAAGTATGGTATTGTATATTATCTCCATATATAGTTACACAGATCTTTGAAAAAATGTATTATATATTTGTACAGCGCCCTTGAGGTGATTTTGCACAAAAACGGCGCTATACAAATCATCCAAATATTATTATTATAAACGTCTTATAAAATTAATCGTCTTTGTTTGATATAAAAACCGCAGATTTGTACGCCAAGACCGAGTTGTTCGGCGGTTTGTCCTCTCTGCCTTCCCCTGCGGTAAAACGGCGTGATTAGTTTGCTTAGTCAGTAAATCATTCCATTTTCTGTTTTTACTGTGAGTAGGTTAGGAGGTAAATGAATTGTGGTCAATTTAATTTCTCCCGATATTTGCGTATTTCTATGGAAAAAACCGGCAGATTTTTCCAGAATTACGGAATTACAATGCAAAACTGGTGTCAACTATTTTGATGACATATTAAATAAGAGAGAATCTATTATTATCCGTATTCAATTCCCGAGAATTAATTGTTCTTCTTTCCTTATGAGGTTAACTTTCAAGAATTTACCAAATAGATATCTAAAAGTTGTGGCTGAAACAAATATTTTTTTATCAAACGTTATCCGCATCATAGAGCTACAATTAAAGGTGTTATTGCATACCAATATCTCGTCGAAAATTGCTACACTATTAGAACGCGATAAGAAGTGCGTGTAGACCGGGGTCGGTAGTTTTACGAATGTTTTAGCGTTGGAAGAGTTGGAGGTCAAAAAGCGGAACCTATTTGTTCGCTTCATGTCTCATCTAAATGTAATACATCAAGGATCAGAAGTGACCTTGGCTTTCAAAATTTGATCTCATAATTCAAACAAATCGTACATTTTAAATCTCAGGTACTCTATGGTGTGGAAGTTAAGATTCTAGACTACAAATCCAGAGGTGGCGAGTTCAAATATCGGCAATCTCCGTAGTAAGCATACTAACAGAAGAAGAGGATGGTTTGAAAGAGAGATATGCAAATACGAATGTTAGAGGCAGCGCGTTAATCTTTAAAAAAACGTTTAAAATAAAGCAAGAATCTCTCGACAAGTGCCCAATTTGCATTTGAAGATACACTGTGATTTTTTCATATCTAAAACATATTAAATAATGAGGAAATTTCATATAATTACCGTCTCGGCCTAACAAATGTATAGATATATTATCTTGGAACTTAAAACTTAAGGCGATGCCATACGTAGTAATGCAAAATCATGTGTTTTTGGTTTGAAAATTTGATCGCCTAGAAATGTTTTAAATGCTTTAATTAAATACTGCGATTAGAATACATCTTGGCCTTTGAAATATTCGAGTATTTTTTAGATAAGTCTTTTTATAAGCCCAGAAAAAAATACTGTATCTATAAGGCCTATGAAAACTGCTTTAAAGTTCAAAATCTCCTACTTACGAACCCCTTTTCGGTTATGATTTTATTGTATAATGTGGCATATTAAGTTATTTAGAAAATGATCGGAAAAAAATTTAATATTTATGCCTGAACATCCACAAAATAAAATAAAAGGCACTTTTTGGCCATGTTTTTTTCATGCATAAATCAAAGCAGGCGGATGGTGTTAAGCGGGAATTGAAACCTAATCGCCATCTACGTAAGGGGTGTTATTGATAGCGGCTCCACTTAAAATATTACACGACGTAGTGCATCGCCTTAAAGAGATATATGTTATAAATCAGTCAACAGTAGCTATAATAGCTAGCTATAAGTCCCCGGCATTGACCGGGCTTTACACAGCGTTTTCCAAATTCAGATTTAAATGGAGTAAATTTTATTTAATTCATTTGTGTTACTTTACAATTTACTCATTTAAAATAATATATAGTATATTTACGGCACGTTCCAGAGTGGAAGATACTCTCAGTATCGCCCTAGTGTAAGATTATTATTACGACTTGACACGTTACTTGCAATGGCTTTGGCCGTGTTTGGTGACCAGATAGCCAGATACTTCCCCACCTTCCTTCTTCCCCATCTCTTTTCACTCCCCACTATCTTCAGCCTCACATCGTACCCCAATTGAGGATGCCATTGTCTCAATAGCTCGGTTGGGGGCAGTTGGGACTCTCCTGCAGTTTCATATAAAAAAATTAATTAAGAAAAAACAGTAATTTTTGGTCTCATTTCGAACACCAATTGTACAAAATTACGTCAAAAATTCTTAAAGGAATCTAAAGTAGGCAGTGACCTTCCTCTTGCTTTGAAGATAGATTATAGATTTATATTTAAAAAAAACAAAGCAATCCACAAAAATTCTTCTTCGTAAGTTCCCGTGTGCTAAATACTTTCAGTATAGCCCACCATTTATTTTATGTAAATACCTCACAAGAGACCTAACTGACCGGTGCCAGCTGGATTATAGCACCCCCCCAAAAACAAGAAGCAAGAAGTGTATCCAACCAGGGTATCATATCATCAACGAAGGAAGCGGAGAAGAGAGGATGAAGGTGAGAAAGTACCTGGCCAATTAGATAGATTCAGTTAAAAAACCTAGCTAAGGCCATTTCCAACAACGTATCGATCTTTGATGGTGACATCTCACCAGGGTCTCGTATCATCCGAATTTAATGCAAAATTGTCGAGTACGTATTGTTGTCATTTATCATAATGATGCTTTAGTTTATTTGACGTTCGTCCTTGGTCTTAAAAACCAGAAAATGTGGTTAAACCTGACCCATAACCTACTGGGTATACTTGCAAGATAACGAGATACTCTCATACTTCCTTTGTAGTAAAAATCCTAAATAAAATTACAAACGAATCGTTAATTATGAATCATTTCTACAAATCAACAATGATAAAATTACATAGGCAAACTGCTTTTATTTAACGATGTATAAGATAATTGGCACATGACAAAAATAAGGAGTCTGTAAATTAATTACTTGTTTAAACTGATTGGCAAAAAAACGACATGGTGTTCAATATTTTTGTTTGAATGTGGATAAAGCAACAAGTGTGTGCCTACGATTATCATTTTACCCGTAGCAGGCAACTTTAGGTAAAAAATTGATACAATGATTTGTTTTTTCATTAACACCACACTTAAGTCGAAACTTAACGTTGAATCTCTATTTTGATTAATCTTTATAACGAATTGGTGTACATTATGAATACCAAAAATATGCTTTAGATAAATTGAAGGTTTTCCTATCAAATCTAATCTATCTATCTATCTTAAAAATATAAATGAAACTACTAAATTAGCTGCTCATCTTGACACAGGAATTCCCTAGTGAGATAAACATGCCTGATTATATTATCTATTTTCTATATTGGCTTCTCGTTATATGTTTGCTTTTGATTTTGATTTTGTGAAATTGACCTGTCGATAAACTGGTTTGACTGTTTAGCGAGTGCTTATAATGAATAATAAAAATATATATTTAAAAAAAAAAAACGTGGAGTAAAAACCTAATGCATCTGTCAAGTAAAAACCAGTTTAAAGTCGCTTTGTAAAAGAGCTCATATTGACCAAGCTTTTGGGTTTTTCCCGGGGAAATTTGACGCAGACCTTTTTATCAACTCAACTTTGCCACGGCTTTTATCAATGATTTGGCGTTTATTAATAGAATTTTAAATTAATAGAAATAATAAATAAAGTAATTATTTATTTTTTGGAATTACTTTATCGAGTAAAACCTCAAATTGTAATATTTAATTATTGAAGACAATATTAGCGATTTCTAAACGAAAATCTGTAACAGAAAAATCAGAAAAGGATACGGTCACATCTAGGACACGAACCCAGGACCCTTGTCTCGCCGGGGCACCGCTCTACCACTGAGCTAATGGGACCCTATCCCCTTCGGTCACATTTGACTGTATCATACTTCGAATGACAATTACGAACATGTCTTCACGGGTTCCATGATAACTCAACACAGTGACAATTCAACACACTTCTAAAAAGTGATATAAAGTCAATAGAAACGATATATTTTTTTAACCTAACCTAACCTACTTAACCCAGTTAATAATGTTTTTGTTTCATCACTTTCCATGACTTTATATAACTTTTTAAAGATGAGATGATTTATCCGGTCACCGTCTTCACGTCTCGTCCTTCAAATGAGTTTTGTAACTCATCGGGATTGCTCTAGCAAGAAATAAAAATAGAAAAAATATCGCTTTGCAAAAGTGTGTTGATTTGTCCCGAGTTATCACAGAACCATGAAATGAATTAATAATTGCATTCCTACGTCATAATAAAGTATCATTATCAATAAATTATCATTGATAAATGATTGTACGAGTACATTGAATATGGGTTTGTGTGATGAGTTTAATTTGGGTTTTGGCAAGTGAATTTTATGCGTCATTTCTTCTGACCAACGTCAACAATAAAAACATTGACGAATGATGATAATTTTTTTTATATA